>NC_058523.1:273517334-274143334 GCF_904849725.1 Hordeum vulgare subsp. vulgare | reverse complement strand
ATGGTATTCAGCTAGCGAGCAGGAACGGGGCTTGCTGGACGAGTCTCAGTATCGTCTCATGAAGAATAAGCTTCTGGCTCTCTGAACTGGCCATCAAATGGCCTACTGCCTTCTTCAATCACTCATTTTCCTTTTCCTTAAATGGGCTCGAAAGTCTTCTTGTTGACCCGGATAGGAGGCATATAACCAACATGCTTTTGACAATCAGCATGAAAGTTGATGCCTGTCCTTGTCCTGGTCAATCTCATGATCCACGGAGCATATATCTTGTGATCAAAGGGGCACATGGCATTGTCGGCCAAAATACTCAAGAAGAAATCATGGATATTGATAGGAATACCGTGAATGATGTTGAAGAGGATATTCTTCACGAGGCCTACAACATCTTCTTCATCGTCATGGCCTTTGATCGGTGCAAGCACACTGCAGAGGATTCTGTAGACAGACCGGGGTGTGTACTTCAGCTCATGGACGAGGAAGGTTGTTCTTGAAGATTTGCCTGCAGCCAAAGGCTTCATGAGGACTTCCATCATTCCATTTCACAGCTCACGCTCACCATAAAGCTTCACAGCCCCATCTGAGGGAATTGGTACGGGCAGTTCTCTGAGGAGTTCAGAAGCAGGAGCCTTGTAGTGAGTGTTTTGTGACATCCAGTCAAACACCCAAGTGTTGATGTCCTCAGTGTTGCGAGATATGTGAAGAGTGGCATAGAATTGAAGAATAAGCTCGTTGTTCCAGTCTGATATGTCTGAGCACATTGGGAGCAAACCTGCATCGTGGGGTACACTGAGGACTAGCTCCAGGCAAGGTATTGCTTCAAGCTCAACATGAGGAATATGCGTGTGCTGGAATATCTTGTTTCGTCCATAGAGCACAGAGGCATAGTAGTTCATTTGAGTCCTTGGCCAAAACTTCAGATGCCTCATTTGAGGCTTGTCATGAGGGCTCTCTCCGATGAAGTACATGCGTTCTTCAAAGAAATTTTCTTTCTGAAACTTTGGACGCTTGGAGAATGGTTGACGCTGCACTGGCTAAAGTTTTTGCTGAGGAATAGGGGGGAGACAACAATAGCAGTCTCTGGGTTGAGCACAATGAATGCATTGTCTTGGGCGGGTACATTTTCTTCAGCATTTTCCTCAGGGTGAGGAATTTCATCAGCTGGTACTTCATGGTGAGCAGATGATGCTTGCTCTGGCTGAGCTTCAGGCTGAGGAATTTCTGCTTCTTTTTTAGTTGGAGGAGTTGGGTCAGCCTATTCCTGATCTTGAGGAGTCTTCTCAGAGTGTTGAATTTCGTCAGCATGAGGATTTTCAGCTTGTTTTTCCTCAGCTGGCTTTGTGGAAGAAGCAGTTTCATCAGCTGGTGCAGCTAATGCTTGAGCAGTTTCTGTCTGAGAAATAAGAGGTTGAGGACTGTCGTCAATCTGAATTTCCTCATCAGTGTGTTCCTCAGGGGCGACATCCTTCATTTCCTCATCTGCCTTTGTAGCTGGGTCATCTATGACGACCATCTCATAGGAAGGGGCGACATTGAGAGGCACCGGGTCTAGAGGAGCAGTTTCTTCAATTTCTTTGAGGTGCTTTGCCTCTGTCTCTTCTACTGCTGAGGAGGCTTTTCTCTTCTTGGCTTCCTTTTCAGTAGCCCTTGTTTTCTTCACGTCTGATGCAGACGGAATTATCTTCTTCACCTTTGAAGCTTTTGGTGAAGGTGTTCTCTCTTCAGTTTCTTCAGCTGGTAGTGAGGAACCAGCTTGAACAGAGTCATCAACCTGCTTTGATGAAGCAGCTGGATCAGGAGCAGTCTCATCTGCGGTAGCAATTTCATCAGTTGGAGTTTCCGTGATGATTTCTTCAATGGCCAGTTCATCAACACGGCGCTCTTGGTGTTCTTCCTCAGCTTGAGGAGTTTCCTCCTCATGAGGAGATGCATCTGCTGGCTCCTCAACCAAGGGTTGAGGAGTTGGTGCTGGGGGTGCGGTTTTCTCTTGTTGTAATCATCAACAACACTAGTGGCCAGCTTGATGAAATTGCTCTTGAGGCTTTTGTGATCTGACAGCTTGGCGTACTTGTCAGTCAATTTCTGCAGCTTTGCCTGTGTTGTCACCAGTGCATCAGGAGTCAGTTTGAGGAGATTCTGCCTGAGGAATTTCTCCTTTTTGATCTTTGCAACCTTTGCCTGCCTGGCCTGCTGTTCTTTCCACTTGGCTTCATTTATGAAAGTAGCCACCATGTGGCTGATGCCAGGGGGATGTTTCAAATCATCAATAGGAGTGTTTGGGTCCTCATACCAGATATTGATGTAGTCAAGGAGGACCTTGGGGTCCATGGCCAGAGGAATAGCACTGCCTGATGCTTGAGCTACTCTTTCTTGCTTGTTTCTGATGATGGCTTGCAGGGTTTCATCATCATATTCATCACTTCCCACTGATGCAGACGGGACTGCGATGATTTTGCTGGGGCTGGGCAGAGGTGCACGTTCAGCAGTTGCCAAAGTCTTCACAGGAGGTGTTGAAGACTTTGTCTCCGAGCTAGTTGCATCTAGGAGTGAGGAGCTGGAGCTGGCGGTCGTAGGCTTCACGACTTGCTTCTGTACTGGTTTCTCTTGAGGCTTTGGGGTTGGAGCTGAGGATTCTGATACTGGGGAGATTGGTGCTGAGGGCTTTGGTGCTGATGGTTTTGGTGTTGAAGGTTTTGGTAATGAGGGTTTTTTGACAGAAGCCTGAGCAGACTTCTCTTGAGGCTTTGGAGCCCTTGGCTTTGATGGCACAGACTGCATTTGAGGAATTTCTGAGCCTGAGGTTTCTGCAGCTGAGGAATTAGCAGCGCCGGAGGCAGCAACTAAGGATTCATTAAATTTCCTCACTGCAGCTTCTGCCTGCCTCTTGAGCTTGGCCAGATGCTTTTCTTTCTCATCTGGATAGTCATCAATTGTCATGAGGCTTGAGGGATGTGCTACTTGATGATCCTCAAGTGGGGCCCTTCTGCCAGGAGGCTTCAAAGCGAATTTCTTCACACATTTAGGAGTCACAAACCTGTACTCCTTCCATTCCTTCGCCCATCGGCATTCAATCTTCTACAGTCGTATCTTTTTCTTGGCCATTGTCTCATTTTCATCAAGCGTACAATAGTCCAAGTAAATGTCCTCAGGGATATCAGCAGCTGTGTTTTGCTCAAGTTTCTTTCCTCCCTTCTGTTATCTGTCTTCCTCCATTTTCCTCAGTTGAGGATTTTGCTGATGATTTGGAACTTTTGAGGATTCTGATGAGCCTTGAAGAGTTTCTTCCAGAAATGCTGCAAATGAGTTAATGTGATGAGAACCGAGAGATTCATCAGCTGACATGTGTGTACCTGTGAACAGAGTATAGTCGCGAGGAATTTGGAGAGGTCATATGCGTTCTCAGGTTTGAAGAAAATGTAAAAGTTTGACAGTTTGAGGAATATAACCAGTGGTTGAGGAATTTGCCTAAGCATACTGTTCTTGGGTTCCAGAGTTGTACAGATCCAAAAATTCGCACAATTGAGGAATCTCGTGAAAATCTTAGATGCTTAGCATAGTTCATCAATGATTGTGGTGATAGGTAGTGTTTGAGGAATCACGTGCGCATCGTATCTTGAGGAAAAACAGATTTCACATAGAAGATGTAAAACTTTAGATCTAATCTGCTGTAAAAATGGGATATATTTACCCTGGAAGGTGCGCACGAAGAACACAGAAAGTTGTGTGTTGGAGAGGCTCTTCGTTCGAGTGTCCAATGCACCCTAACTCGGCGACAGAGGACGTCTACGGCGGCGGCGGACGAATATGGTCTGACTCTGGCATGGTTCCGACGACGGAGAAGTCGAGGCAGTGAAGCTCTTCCTCACCGGCGACGAGACTACCAACGGTGGCGCTAGGGTTCGGTGGAGTGTGCTGTGGCAGGACAGCAATGAGGTGAAGAAGAGGATGCCGAGGGGGATAAGGACATATTTGTAGCCAAAAGTTACTGTTGGCGCGAGAATGTCGGACCGAATAGCCCCTGCCTCTACGTCTCCGCAGGACACGTGTAGCTCCCATACGATGCGGTGGAGATACTGGAGATCGTGGTTATCCGATCGTGGGAAGTGGGGGTTCAGTTACTGTGTCTTTAAAGAAACAATTTTTGAAGATTTGAGGATTTTCGTTACAAAATCAACAGCTGACAAGGACGCAGTGAGGATTTTGAACAAGGTTTCAAATAGAACGCATATGAGGAATTGAATAGACTGGATAAGTATAGCATAGAGGGAAAGTAGGGTCCGATCACATTCACTTAGTAGAAACATCAACTTGAAGAAATAGCAATAAGTGAATGTTGTTGAGGACTAGAAATCATAGTCTATCTAGTCAAATGAAAGTCATCAAGTGTCTTTGAAGATTTTTGTAATAAATCATCACTATGAAGAACAGATGTTTTGAAGAAAAAAAGCATTGTGAGGAAATTGATGATTTGAAGAAAATCAACTTGAGGAATTTCACATTGGGCGGTGGCGTTACCCACCATATAAGAATGTTGATTACAGACGCCGCGTACAATTGTCGTAGGGCCCTGAGAATCAATTTCTTCGTTAATTTCTTCACATTCAGAGTGACATTCTTCATTAGTTGAAGAAAATCGTTTCATCATGTGTTGCACATCTAAGTCATCAACTTTCCATAAGTGTTAAGATGTGTGCACGTTTTTTTTACAAAACATTTGAAGACTCTAAGATATTTAGCTCACACCGCAACTTGCAAAACCTTTTCTCATCCAAGGGCTTAGTGAAGATATCTGCCAGTTCATCATGAGTCTTCACATGGTCGATGAGGATATTGCCCTTGAGGACATGGTCCCGAAGAAAATGATGACGAATCTGGATGTGCTTGGTCTTCGAGTGCTGTACTGGGTTGTATGCAATCTTGATAGCACTCTCATTGTCATAGTAGAGAGGCACATTCTTCATGTTGATGCCGTAGTCTTTGAGGGTTTGCTTCATCCATAGCAATTGAGCACAGCAAGAACCAGCCGCAATGTACTCAGCTTCAGCAGTGGAGAGAGATACGCAGTTCTGCTTCTTTGACGACCAGCAAACTAGTGATCTTCCAAGGAAATGGCATGTGCCAGAAGTTGACTTGCGATCCACACGGTCACCAGCATAGTCCGAGTCAGAATATCCTACCAGATAAAGATTGGAGCCCTTGGGATACCATAATCCTAGTGTTGGTGTGTGAGCTAAGTATCGAAGAATATGTTTCACAACCTTATGGTGTGATTCCTTCGGTTTTGCTTGAAAATGTGCATACATGCAAACACTGAGCATTATGTCTGGCCTAGATGCACATAGATACAATAAGGAGCCAATCATAGAACGGTATACCTGCTGATCGAAATCTTTACCATTTTCATTAGTGCCGAGGTGGCCGTTGGTAGGCATCGGAGTCTTGGCACCCTTGCATTCGTGCATGTCGAATTTCCTCAGAACATCCTTGAGGTATTTCTCTTGTGATATGAAGATTCCATTGCTTTGTTGACGAATTTGAAGACCTAAGAAGAATTTCTGCTCCCCAATCATGGACATCTGATATTCTTCACTCATCATGTATCTTTTGTCAGTACAGCCAAATATAATATCATCGACATATATTTGACATACAAACAGCTCATTATCATAGGATTTTGTGAAAAGAGTTGGATCGAGTGAACCAGGTTTGAAGCCTTTCTTCATGAGGAATTCCTTCAATGTATCATACCATGCCCGAGGGGCTTGCTTGAGGCCACACAGAGCCTTTTTGAGTCTGAAGACTTTGTCTGGATTCTTTGGATCCTCAAAACTTGGAGGCTGAGCAACATATACTTCTTCCTCAAGCTTACCATTGAGGAATGCACTTTTCACATCCATTTGATATAAGGTGATGTTATGATGATTAGCATAAGCGAGTAATATTCGAATAGCTTCAAGTCTTGCAACAGGTGCAAAAGTTTCATCAAAATTTATTCCTTCAACCTGGGTGTAGCCTTGGGCTACAAGTCGTGCCTTGTTCCTCACCACTTGACCGTCCTCATCTTGCTTGTCTCGGAAAATCCACTTGGTGCCGATGATGTTGTGCTTGCGAGGATCTAGTCGTTTGACGAGCTCCCATACGTCATTCAGCTTGAATTGAAGAAGTTCGTCTTGCATAGCTTGGATCCACTCCGGTTCCAGAAAAGCCTCAGCAACTTTTGAGGGTTCTATAATGGATACAAAGGAAAAGTGCCCACAAAAGTTAACTAAGTGTGAAGCTTTTGAGCTAGTGAGAGGACCTGGCGCGTTGATGTCGTTGAGGATTTTGTCAAGTTCTATTTCGTTTGCAATCCTCGAATGAGTTGGTTGAGGACTTTGTCTAGGCTGAGGAAGTGGTGCTGGTGCAATTTCCTCAGGAGCATCTTCTTGGTTTTTATCAGTGATGGGGATCGTTTCTTCACCAATTTCCTCAGTGGGACAATGTCTTCAGTAGGCTTAAGCTTTATTGCTTCCTCAAGAGATAGCTTATCTGGATCAGAAGGCAATTGCTCTCTTTGCGAGCCATTAGTTTCATCGAACCGCACATGTACAGTCTCAACAACTTTGTTGTGATAGTTGTTGAAGACTCTGTAAGTGTGCGAGTCCTTTCCATAACCGAGCATAAAACCTTCATGTGCCTTAGGTGAAATTTTGAGCTATGGTGAGGATCTCTAATCCAGCATTTGCACCGGAGACTTTGAAATAACTTACATTGGGTTTCTTGTCAGTGAGGAGTTCATATGAGATTTTCCTGAGGAATTTGTGAAGATATACCCTGTTGATGATATGGCATGCAGTGTTGATTGCTTCAGGCCAAAAGCGACGAGGAGTCTGATATTCTTCAAGCATAGTTCTAGCCATTTCAACCAGAGTCATGTTCTTCCTTTCGATGACACCATTCTGCTAAGGAGTATAAGGAGCAGACAATTCGTGAGTAATACCAAGTTCATCAAGATAATCATCAAGACCAGTGTTTTTGAACTCCGTTCCATTATCATTCCTGATATGTTTGATCTTGATGCCAAAGTTCGTCGAGGCCCTTGAAGAAAATCGTTTGAAGATTTCCTGCACTTCAGTTTTATACACTATGATATGCACCCAAGTATATCTGGAATAATCATCAACTATGACGAAGCCATATAAAGATGCTGCATTGGTTAGTGTGGCATAGTGAGTAGGTCCAAATAGATCCATATGAAGAAATTCGAATGGACGTGTAGTGGTCATGATAGTCTTAGAGGGATGCTTGGATCTGGTCATTTTCCCACATTCACAAGCACCGCAGAGATGATCCTTGAGGAATTTTACTGATTCGATGCCGATGACATGCTTCTTCTTCGCGAGCGTGTGTAAATTCCTCATGCATGCATGACCTAGTCTTCGGTGCCACAGCCATCCTTCTGAGGTTTTTGCTAGTAAGGAAGTGGCTGGTTGAGGACCTGTAGAGAAATCAACAATGTACAAATCCCCTCTTCTTACACCTTCGAAGACTTTGGATCTGTCAGATTCCATGAAGACTACACATCTATATCTTCCAAAGATAACAATTATATCTAGATCACAAAGCATCGAGACTGACATAAGGTTAAAACCAAGGTATTCAACAAGCATCACTTTGTCCATATGCCTATCCTTGGAGATAGCCACTTTGCCAAGTCCCAATACCTTGCTTTTACCTTTGTCAGCATATGTGATTTGCTTCAGAGGTGATGGAGTTAGTGGCATATTCATGAGTAAGCTTTTATCACCAGTCATGTGATGTGTGCAGCCACTATCAAGAAGCCACTCAGTATTCTTGGGTTTGTCATCGTGCACATGAATTAGTACTGCTTACCATCTCATATGCTACAGATTTGAAGAATATGATACTAATTTCATCAGATCAGTAATTTCATCATAACAGAAATGTAAGGACGTGTGAAATATTTCTATTTCATCGATCATTAGCTTGCGTCCTATCAAGCATTTCCTCAGGTCTCCAGCAAATTCTTCAGATGATGATTTTCATGTGGAGACCTGACCTGCAGAAGTGATTAGTTCGATTTCTTCACCACCCACATCCGAAGAGGTGGCAAAGCGTTCATCATCCTGCGAGCACCATATGAGAAAGGTGGCATTGAAGCTAATGCACTTCTCTTAACAGTAGGGGGATTAAAGTACTCATATGAATATGTAGAGAACTGGTTTGAGGATTTATGAACATAATGATTTGAGGAGTAACGCTCATATTCATATTCATTGTAGTTTCCCTGCATGTTAGACGCATAAGCATGGGTACGAGCATAGTTGAGGATTTTGATCCTCTTGAAGACTTTGGTCCTCCTGAGGAATTTGATCTGGGGTTCAGATTGTTCAGTGGTGGTGTCATGAGGACATTCACGTGAAGATTTTCAAGACAACTTTTGGGAGCCCAGATTTTCCTCAGGGGAGGGCCATTCCTGTAGTTAGCTCCAACATATCGAGCAAATACTTCACCAGACTGATTTTTGAACAGTTTATAGTTGGAATCAAATGACTCATCCGAGGAATAGGATAATTCACATGAAAAGCCAGTTAGATTAGATGGACCAAAAGGAGGCCCAGTAGCAGCAACCCATGAGGTTTTGGGATACTGCTCAGGTTTCCAATAAGATCCATCAGCATTTAATTTCCTCTCAAAGGCAATTCCTTCTTTCCTCGGGTTCCTATTCAAGATCTACTTTTTGAGCACAGCACAAAGGGTTTGATGTCCTTTGAGGCTTTTGTACATGCCTGTGACGTACAATTCCTTCAACCCTGCATTTTCATCAGTAACATTTGTGTTTTCCTCAAGTGAGGAAATAGACACAACAGGTGCAGTTGAAGAATTTGTAGCAATGGTAGCATTTGATGATTTTGGTGAGGAATTAGCAGTTTCGCGTTCAATGCATTTAAGACATGGAGGAATAAATTCAACTTGACTAGCGCTGATCTGTTGAGCTAGTAATGAATCATTTTCCATACGAAGATCATCATGAGACATCCTCAGCTTCTCAAGATCAAGCTTCCTTTGAAGAAATTCATAGGAAAGCTTCTCATGATCACTGAGGAGTGTATCATAACGATCCTGAAGATTATCAAATCTAGACAGAAGACTTCTCATGTCATCAGTGAGCATTTGGGTAAGGTTCATTTCGTCATTCAACAGATCATCACTTTTGTCTAGCAGTTTCTGAAGCTTTTCCAGAGCAGTTTGTTGTTTAGTGGCAATGATAGCAAGTTTACTGTAACTGGGTTTCTTATAATCATTAGATTCACAGTCACTTGAATCAGAGGAGGAGGAATTATTTGGTACCTTCAAACCCTTTGCCATGAAGCAATAGGTTGGAGAGAAGTCTTCAGCATAGTCATCAGTATGGATGGTGCAATCATTTTCTTCAAGATTGAAGATTGACTTGCTGACGAAAGTGGTTGCTAGTGCAAGACTAGCCTGTCCAGATTCTGAGTCTTCTTCAGATCCTTCTTCTTCATCACCTTCCTCTGATTCTGCCTCGGAGTCCATTTCCTTGCAAATAAGTGCTCGAGCCTTTCTGAAACTAGTCTTCTTGTGTGATGAGGGCTTTGAAGATGAGGATTTTGAAGATTTCTTCTTCTTCTTCAAGTCATCAGAACACTCATCCTTGTATTTCTTCTTCTTTGATTTTTTCCCAACGGGGACAATCAACAATGTAATGACCTGATTTCTTGCACTTGTGACAAGTTCTTTTCTTGTAGTCCTCAGATGAAGATTCTGATTTCCTCATGTCTCTTCTTGAAGATTTACCGAATTGGCCACATCGTGTAAATCTCTGGAATTTCCTCACGAGCATTGCAAGCTCCTATCCAAATTCTTCAGGGTCACAAATGTTGTCATCTGTGTCTTCTTCTTCAGATGAGGAAATTGCTCTAGCCTTCAGTGCACGTGGTCTGGAATAGCTTTGTCCATATAGATCTCTCTTTTGTTCTAGCTGGAATTCATGAGTATTTAGCCTTTCAAGTATATCAGCTGGATCCAGCATCTTGTAGTCTGGTCTTTCTTGAACCTTCAGAACTAAAGTATCAAATGAAGAATCCAAAGATCTCAGCAGTTTCTTCACAACTTCGTGATCAGCGATGTCTCGAGCTCCCAGTGCTTGCAGTTCATTCGATATGTCAGTGAGGCGATCAAAGGTGTCTTGGCAGCTTTCATTGTCATGTCTCTTGAAGCGATTGAAGAGATTGCGAAGAATATCAACACGAGAGTCACGCTGGGTTGATACTCCTTCATTTACCTTGCACAGTCTCTCCCAGATCAGTGTTGCAGAGCCCAAAGCACTTACTCTTCAAACTGGCCAGGGCTCAGATAACCACAGATGATGTTCTTCTCTTGAGAATCGAGTTGCTTGAATTTCTTCACAACAGCCGCAGTGCCACTGGCAGAGATGATGGGGACGCCATTTTCCACAATATACCAGAGATCATTATCAATAGCTTGTAGATGCATTTGCATTTTGTTCTTCCGGAAGGGAAAGTTCTTTCCTTCGTAGGTAGGACATGCTGCAGTCACCTTAAAGATGCCTGCAGTCGATATATCTTAAAACTCCAGGTGGTTAAACCAAAATCACACAGAACAAGGGAGTACCTTGCTCTGATACCAATTGAAAGTGCGTTATATCGACTAGAGGGGGGTGAATAGGAGATTTTTAGAATTTCATCACTTAGGAAATTCCTTTTGAGGAAATTCCTCACTGATGACTAACTTACAGCGGAAACAGTAAAGGATCAGACGTGCAAACGTTCATAACAGCAGTATTTCAGAGTGAAGAATGTGAAACAAATTGCACAGTAAGCAGGTAGGCAGAATACAGATGATGATTAACTATCATGAAGAATTTGGGGTTGAGGAAATTCAGAGAAAGTCTTCAGCAAATTCTTCAAACAGTCACAGTGAAAGTCATCAACACACAATACAAGGAAAGTAAAGAGTTGACGAATTAGAACCCGTTTCTCAGTGAAGACAGTTGTTGATGACCCAGTTCCAACTGCTGTGACAGTTGTACATCTGGTTTGGAGCGGCTTGGTATTGAAACCAAAGGACACCCAGTCCCGGGACACACAGTCCCTACCGTATTCTCCTTGAGCTAAGGACACACAGTCCTCGCCCAACACTCGTGGTAAGTCTTCAGGGAAGACTTCCAAACCCTCACAAACTTGGTCACCAGGCGATCCACAATTGACTGCTGGATTGCTCTAGACCATGACGCCTAACCGTCTGGAGGATGCACAGTCCTCAAAGGTAAAAGGCTTCAGTCCCACACAGGAACAACTTCTTTAGTGATGCTCAATCACTAGGTTTGGTTTGAGGTTTCGGTGTATGGGGTATTTCCTCACTGATGAATTACTCTCGAAGACTGTGAGGAATTTGGGTTGCTCTTATGACAAGTGTCAGTTTCTATCGGAGCAGCCAACCAGCTAGTGGTTCTAGGGGGTGGCTATTTATAGCCTGGGAGCATCCCAACATGATTTGACACTAATGCCCTTAAATAATATGACCGTTGGAGTGGATAAGACCAGTTACTTGGCGTGGTTATCGAAACGGTCGGAACCCTCAACTGTGAGAGTCCTCATGTCACTCATATTCCTCACTTGAGGCTTTTGGTAGGATTAGGCTTGGGTTGAGCATCATGAGGAAATTCATTCCATAGTGTAACTTCGACCCCCTTTAACAGTACGGTGTTCCTGTTACTCAAATGCGAAGAAAGTAAAACAGAAAGGGTAAATCTTCATGCTTCAAATTCTTCAGAATGATTTTCTTCAGGAACCACCGGACTTCTCAATATCAGTATCTTCATGAGGAATATCAATTTCATTGCCGATTCCTCGCGATTCATTCCTTCAGCTTCAGACCAATTTCTTCAACTGAACACATATATTTTTTGGGTTCGATATTCTTCAAATATCTCAAACTCCTCAATGACTTATAGATCCCGTGTATACTCACAAACACATTAGATACTTAACCTACAAGGCTTCAAACCACCAAAATCACTAAGGGGCACTAGATGCACTTACAAGTACTAATTTCTTGCTGAACTAATGATCTGATCTATTTATGTGTGATTGATGGTTATGATCTGTTTATAGCAACAGGTTAGAACACTTCATTGTCATGGATACTTAAACACATAATACAACAAATTAAGAGCTCTCTTTAGCTAGCAGATTTCACATAATACAACATATAAGATATACCAATCTATCAATACAACAGGTGCTTCATTGTTATGGACACTTAAACACATTTGCAACAAATAAGAAGTCACTTAAACAACATTGGTATAAAAGAGCAACACACCAACAATAGCATAGTATAGTTACAAACATAGCATAGTGGAGTCACTTAATCATACATAATCTAGAGATTCTGATCATCTTGCATTACAACATTGGTACAAAAGAGCAACATAGCAACACATCAACCATAGCATAGTGGACTTCATCTTCATGTGATCAGCTCATCCATCCAAAATGTCCCTGATAATCTTCAACTTCTCTTGGTTCTTCTCCAATGCCTTCAACTGATCCGCAATCTGGAGCTTCAGCTCATCCCTGCGTTTAATCAGATTCTCAATTCATTTCTTCAGACCATCAATGTGAAGGTTGAGCACCACAATTTCATCATTAAGTTTGTCCTCAGATTTTGATAGTTTATCAACCTGAACCTTTAAATTGTTGTTCTCTTCACTAAGCCTCTCCTTCTCCTTCAAATGATTTGCCTTCTGGGTCCTAATGACCGTGCCTTGAGCTTCTGAAAGGTTCATAAGCACTGAATACTTCTCTTTAACTTCCATTATATCTACCTCTTTCTTCTCAATCTTAGACTTCATGACAAACACAACAGAACTAGAGCTCTCTGCACCATGTCCATTCACCTTCATGTAGCTCAAATCCAAGACCCTCTCCTCCTGGGCATTGAGCAGTTGATTCACATCTTCTACTAGTTTGTCATAGTTTGCATCAAGATTTCTTTTCTCCTTGGTGAGGTGGTGAGTTTTCAGTGAATTCTCCAAATTATCATCCCTCCTACCACTCTTGTTGTCTTCCAACATTTCCCACAGTTTTAGCAATGCATTTTGCGTTGTGGGAGGCTACTCTTGGTCTACCCACCCAACAAAACCACAGTTTTGAGGTGGCTGCAATACAAAACACACATGAACAGGTAAGAAAATAACAGCAATTGCAGAACTACTGACCACTACTTCAGTACTTGTAAAAAATACCAGGAATTGTACAAATAATGACCACTACTTTAACAAAAGTTCAACACTTCCAACTAATCCAGAATCTTTGAGCTAAACAAACAATGACAGTGCTGTAATAAACAATGACAGTGTTGTAATAAACAATGACAGTCTGAATCTTTGAGGTAAACAAACAATGCCAGTGATGTAATAAACAATGACAGTCTGAATCTTTGAGCTAAACAAACAATGACAGTGTTGTAATAAACAATGACAGTGATGTAATAAACAATGAAAGTCTGAATCTTTGAGCTGATCTAACTAAGCTGCATCTAATAAATTGCACGGAACAACCAGATAGAAAAAACAGAAGCAACTTCATGCATGTCTCACACTAAAGAATATAGAACTAACCGGCTGAGCACACACTAATAATCTTCTGCCTGTCTCAAATCCTTCGAATGCTATGCGATGCTCAGGCGGTAGCCCATGCTCCAAGCAAACATCCACGGCAGAATCCTCGATGCCCAGGTAGTCTTCGTCATCGATGCTAGCAGGGATCTAAAGAAGAACCAAAAAAACAGAGATAAATCTCCAGTGTGAAGAAACCGAAACCCTAAACCTAACCCTAGATCTACAAATTACCCGGTACATCATGCCGTCCAAGGAAGAGCTGATGTCCAGGATCGATAGGTCATTTCTACTCTCATCCTCGTAAACCATGGCACGGCGGAGCTGGTGGCGGCCGGCGAGCTTCGGCGACGAGAGGGGCAGAGTGCGAGCAGAGAAGAAGAGCTGATGCGGGAAGGAGGCGACTGGCTCGGTCGACCATGTTCGAGTGAGACACAAAAACCGACCGAACCGGTTCGTGCCGACACTTACACGCGGGCCCGCTACGGCAGATACATCATCAATAAGTGTTAGACGGCTGTCAGATCGTATTGCAACAATTAGGCTATGAGATGGTACTGACATGCAAAAAAATGACTATTGGTACCAATTCGTTACATGGCGCCCAAGTGTGGTAGCGCCCTGCAATTATCTCTGAGACACTTGATTAGCACAATTAAATTTAAAAATAAAATCATGATGGCATGTTTCATGGTTTTTATTACTCTTTATAACATGCATTCCATCACTATAATCATCATAGATAACAACTTTGTTGTCGTAGTCAATTGAAACCTCTTCCAAACTAGTGGAATCATCAATAAATAAAGTAATGAACTCTCCAATTCCACTTTTATCATTATGAAAAGATTCAACACACTCCAAAATAGTGGGGTCATTAGTACCTAGAGTTTACACTCTTCCAAACCCACTTTCATCACTATAATCATCATAAATAGGAGGCATGCTTTCATCATAATAAATTTGCTCATCAAAACTTGGGGGACTAAAAATATCATATTCATAAAACATAGCGTCCCCATGCTTGTGGTTTTGCACATTAGCATCATGGATACTCAGAGAATTAATAATAACAATATTACTATCATGCTCATCATTCAAGGAATTCACATTAAGCATTTTCATACATTCTTCCTCTAGCAATTGAGCACAATTTTCCTTTCAATCATTTTGAAGAAATACATGAGAAAGATGAACAATATGTGACCACCTCAATTCCTTTTTTTGTAATTTGATTTTTATAAAATCAAACTAGTGAAAAACAAGAAACTAAAAGATCTAGTTGCAAGATCTAAAGGTATACCTTCAATCACACACCTCCCCGACAACGGCATCGGAAAAGATCTTGATGTCTAATATACAACTTGTTCTTGTACACTCGTGCTTGGCCTCCAAGCGCATAGTTTTGTAGGACAAATAGCAAATTTCCCTCAAGTGTATGACCTAAGATTTATCAATCTGTGGGAGGCATAGTACGAAGATCGTATCTCTCAAACAACCCTGCAACCAAATAATAAAAAGTCTCTTGTGTCCCCAACACACCAAATACAATGGTAATTTGCATACGTGCACTATTTCGGTGAAGAGACGGTGATACAAGTGTAGTAATGATGACAGAAATATATTTCCATATTCTGAATAGATAAAAAAAGCAAGGTAGCAAGTAAAAAAAGTGAGCATAAACTTTGTTGCAATGCTTGAAAATGGGCTCTAGGGTCCGTACTTTCGCTAGTGCAATCTCTCAACAATGCTAACATAGTTAGATCATATAACAATCCATCAATTTGCGATGAAGAATCACTCCAAAGTTCCTATCTAGCGGAGAACAAAAGAAGAAATTTTTTGTAGGGTACGAAACCACCTTGAAGTTATTCTTTTCAATCAATCTTTCCAAGAGATCATACTAAGATAACAAGTTATCCTTTCTGATTGATTTATCAAGGGTTCGTACTAAAATAACCACATAAAAAATTCATATTCATAATACTCAATCCAACACAGGAACTAAAAGGAGCACACCAAGATTTCTACTGGAGAACATAGTATGAAAACGTGCAAGCAACCCCTATGCCTAGATTACCCCATTGTCACCTTAGGAATCCGCGAGTTGATGACAAATCAAGTGAATCACTTGGATACCCTAATATCACTATGGGTATCCTCATGCAAGACATATATTATGTGGTCTCAAACCTGAATGTTCAATCCAACATAACTAGATCTTAAATTGAAAGATTCAATTCATCACAATAATAGCATGGGACAAACACCATATGATCCAACTATATTAAAAAGGCCCGTGATATATCAAGATCATGACATATCAAGAACACGAGAGAAAGAGATATTAAACACATAGCTACTTGTAAAACCCTTAGCCCCGAGAGTGGACTACTCCCTCCTTGCCATGGCCTCCGCTGGGATGATGAAGATGGTCACCGGAGATGATTTCCCCTCTCCGGTAGGATACTAGAATGTCTCCACATTGGTTTTTCGTGGATACAGAGGCCCTACAGCGGTGGAACTTCGCGCCTAGGGTTATTTCTGGACGTTTCTATATTTATAGGATTTTTTGGCGTTGGAATCATGCCAAGATGGGCCATGAGTGGCCCACTAGACATTACGCCTCCAGAGGGGTGGCTGGCGCGGCCTGGTCACAAGTGGGTACCAGGGAGCCTCCTTGTGGTGGTTCTTTGCTCCAGAACTTCTCTTTCCCTCCAAAACATTGTCAAGAAGTTCCGTCCAATTCCGAGCGTTGGTGAATGTTGCATGGGAAACTAAAAATTTCCTACACACACGAAAGACTTATCCATGGTGATGATCATCTATGAGAGGGGAGATCGGATCCACATACCCTTGTAGATCACTAAGTAGGAAGCGTTAAGAAACGCGGTTGATGTAGTCGTACATCTCCCTGATCCAAATTGCAAGTCGTCCACGAACTCCATCCCGATCTAGCGCCGAACGGATGGCACCTCCGCGTTCAGCACACGTGAAGCTCGATGAAGATCTCCACCTTCTTGATCCATCAAGAGAGAATAAGAGGTAGCTAAATTCTCCGGTAGCACGACGGTGTGGTGGTGATGGTGTTGGAGGTACTCCGGTCGGGCTTTGTCGTACCTTACCGAACTAGCTATGGGTGTCACGAAGTGGTAGAGGGAGAGAGTGATGCGCCTTGGCCGGAGGTGCCAAAAGCCTCTCTGACCTCCACTATATATAGGAGGGAGGGGCGGGGTGTGGCCCTATGGCAAGGCCCTAGGGTTCGACAAGCCAAGAGGTGTAGGAGGAGTCCTCCTATAATACATCTTGGAAGGAGTCCTCCTTGCCAATTCGGTTTTGTCCCTTCCTCCTATCCATTTTCTACCTTTCCCAAAATAGCCTCTTTGAGCTGGCGCGCCACCCTTGGGATTCTTTGGTTCTCTCCCGGGTTGGTGGCCCCTCCCGATAGAACTCCAAAACCCATTCGTCACTACCGATACTTTACCGGCAATGCCCGAAAACCTTTTGGAAGCCAAATGGATACTTTATATATATAAATCTTCATCTGTGGACCTTCCAGAAACTCTGAAGACGTCCAGGATCTCATCTTGACTCCAAACAACCTTAGGTTACCAACATCAATAATTCAACTATACAGAAACGTCACTAAACCTTAAGTGTGTAGACCCTACGGCTTCAAGAACTATGTAGACATGACCGAGACACTCTCCGGTCAATATCCAATTGGGGGACCTGGATGCCCATATTGGATCCTATATATTCTACGAAAATCTTATCGGTTGAATCTCTATGTCAAGGATTCAGTTAATCCCGTATACCATTCCCTCTGTGCTTCGGTATGTTACTTGCCTGAGATTCGATCGTCGGTATCTCCATACCTATTTCATTCTCATTACCGGCAAGTCTCTTTACTCGTTCTCTAATACAAAATCCCATGGCAAACCCTTTAGTCACATTGCTTGCAAGGCTTGTTTGTGATGTTGTATTAGCGAGTGGGCCCCGAGATACCTCTCCGTCATACGGAGTGACAAATCCCAGTCTTGATCCATGCTAACACAACGGAACCTTCTGAGATACCTGTAGAGCACCTTTATAGTCACCGAGTTACGTTGGGACGTTTGATACACACAAGGCATTCCTTCGATGTTAGTGAGTTATATGATCTCATGGTCATAGGAATGTATACTTGACCTGCAGAAAAGAATAACAATCAAATAACACGATCACATGCTATGTTTATACTTTGGGTCTTGTCCATCACATCGTTCTCCTAATGATGTGATCTCGTTATCAAGTGACACACTTGTCTCTGGCTAGGAAACCTTAACCATCTTTGATCAACGAGCTAGTCAACTAGAGAATCACTAGGGACATTGTTTTGTCTATATATCCACACATGTATTTGCATTTCCATTCAATACAATTCTAGCATGGATAATAAATGATTATCTTGAAACAGGAAATATAGTAATAACTATTTTATTATTGCCTCTAGGGCATATTTCCAACAGTCTCCCACTTGCACTAGAGTCAATAATCTAGTTTCACATCTCTGTGCGATTTACAATGTAACGAATCTAATACCCATACAGTTCTTGTGTTGATCTTGTTTTGCTCGTGGAAGAGGCTCAGTCAGTGGACCTGCAACATTCAGATCCATGTGCACTTTGCAAATATGTATGTCCTCCTCCTTGATGTAATCGCGGATGGCATTGAAGCGTCGCTTTATGTGTCTGGTCCTCTTGTGAAACCTTGGTTCCTTGGCTATAGCAATAGCACCACTGTTGTGACAGAACAAATTTATTGGATCTAGTGCACTAGGCACAACACAAAGCTCTGTCATGAACTGCTTCATCCAGACACCCTCTTTAGCCGCCTCCGAGGCAGCTATGTACTCCGCTTCGCATGTAGAATCAATTACGACGCTCTGCATGGGACTGCACCAGCTTACCCCACCTCGATTGAGAATAAATACATATCGGGTTTGTGACTTAGAGTCTACCGGATCAGTGTCAAAGCTTGTATCGATGTAACCTTCTACGACGAGCGCTTCGTCACCTCCATAAACGAGAAACATTTCCTTAGTCCTTTTCAGGTACTTCAGAATATTCTTGACCACTGTCTAGTGCTCCATTCTTGGATTACTTTTAAACCTTCTCATCATACTTATGGCAAGGCTGACATCAGGTCTTGTGCACAGCATTGCATACATGATAGACCCTATGGCTGAAGCATAGGGGACAACACTCATCGTTTCTCTGTCTTGTGCATTCACTGGGCATTGAGTCTTACTCAACTTTATACCTTGTAACAGAGGCAAGAACCCTTTCTTGGATTGTTCCATTTTGAACTTCTTCAAAATCTTAACAAGGTATGTGCTTTGTGAAAGTCCTATTAGGCGCCTTTGATCTATCTCTATAGATCTTAATGCCTAATACATAAGCAACTTCTCCGAGGTTCTTTCATTGAGAAACTTCTATTTAAGTAATCCTTTAAGCTTCCGAAAAGTTCTATATTGTTTCCAATCAGCAATATGTCATCCACATATAATACTAAAAATTCTATAGAGTTCCCACTCACTTTCTTGCAAATACAAGCTTCTCCAAAAACATGTATAAACCCAAACGCCTTCATCACCTCATCAAAGCTTTGATTCCAACTCTGAGATGCTTGCACCACTGCATAAATGGATCGCTGGAGTTTGCATACTTTGTCAGCATTCTCTGGATCGACAAAATCTTCTGGTTGCATCATATACAACTCTTCCTTAAGAAACCCATTAAGAAACGCTGTTTTGACATCCAGCTGCCAAATTTCATAATCAAAAAATGCAGCTATTGCTAACATGATTCTCACAGACTTGAGCATCGCTACAGGTGATAAAGTACCATCGTAGTCAACTCCTTGAACTTGTAAAAGACCCTTTGCCACAAGTCGAGCTTTATGGACGATCACATTATCGTCGGCGTCTGTCTTCTTCTTATAGATCCATTTGTTCTGAATGGCTCTTCGGCCTTGGATAATACTTCCATAGTCCATACTTTGTTTTTATACATAGATCCTATCTCGGACTTCATGGCCTCTAACCATTTGTTTGAATCCGGGCCAACCATTTCTTCTCCATAGATCGTAGGCTGATTGTTGTCTAACAACAAGATTTATAAGACAGGATTCCCGTACCACTCAGGAGCAGTACATGCCCTTGTCGACCTACGAGGTCCGATAGCAACTTGATCTAAAGTTTCATGATCATCATCATTAGCTTCCTCTTCAACTGGTGTAGCTTCGACATAAACTTCTTTCTGTCCTGCGCCACCATTTGGTTGAAGCCAAGGTTCTACAACCTCATCAAGTTATATCTTCCTCCCACTCAATTCTTTCAAGAGAAACTCTTTCTCAAGAAAAGATCAGTTCTTAGTGACAAACACTTTGCCCTCAGATTTGAGATAGAAGGTGTACCCAACTGTCTCTTTTGGGTAACCTACGAATACACACTTTTCTGCTTTGGGTTCCAGCTTTTCAGGCTTAAGCTTTTTGAAATAAGCATCACATCTCCAAACTTTAAGAAACGACAAGTTTGGCTTCTTGCCATACCACAGTTTCTATGGTTTCGTCTCAATGGATTTTGATGGTGCCCTATTTAAAGTGAATGCAGTTGTCTCTAATGCATGGCCCCAAATCGATAATGACAAATCGGTAAGAGATATCATAAAACGTACCATATCTAATAAAGTATGATTACGACGTTCGGACACACCATTACGCTGTGGTGTTCCAGGCGGTGTCAAGTGTGAAACAATTCCACATTTTCTTAAGTGGGCACCAAACTTGTAACTCGGATATTCACCTCCTTGATGAGATCGTAGGAATTTGATCTTCTTGTTATGATGATTTTCAACGTCACTCTGAAATTGCTTGAACGTTTCAAACGTTATAGACTTGTGCTTCATCAAGTAAATATAACCATATCTACTCAAATCATAAGTGAAGGTGAGAAAATAACGATATCCACTGCGCGCCTCTATGCTCATCGGTCAACACACAAAAGTATGATGATCTCTAACAAGTCACTTGCACGCTCAATTGTTCTGAAGAACAGAGTATTAGTCATATTGTCCACAAGGCATGGTTCACATGTGTCAAGTCATTCAAAATCAAGTGACTCCAAATTCCATCAGCATGGAGTTTCTTCATGGGTTTTATACCGATATGACCTAACCGGCAGTGCCACAAGAAATTGGTGCTACCATTATTAAATCTACATCTTTTGGTACCAATGTTATGGATATCAGTGTCATCACTATCGAGATTCAATATGAACAAACCCCTCACATTGGGTGCATGACCATAAAAGATATTACTCATATAAATAGAACAACCATTATTCTTTGACTTAAATGAGTAACTGTCTTGCAATAGACAAGATCCAGATATAATGTTCATGCTCAACGCAGACACTAAATAACAATTATTTAAGTTTATCACTAATCCTGACGTTAATTGAAGTGAGAGCGTGCCAACGGCGATCGCATCAACCTTCGATCCATTTCGCACACGCATTGTCACTTCGTCCTTCGCCAGCCTTCGTTTATTCCGCAGTTCCTGTTTCAAGTTGCAAATGTGAGTAACAGAACCGGTATCAAATACCCAAGCACTACTACGGAGCTGGTAAGGTACACATGAATAACATGTATATCAAATGTACCTTGTTTGGCGTTGGCCGCCTTCTTATCGGCAAGATACTTGGTGCAGTTCCGCTTCGAGTGACCAGTCCCTTTGCAATAATAACACCCAATCTCCGGCTTGGGTCGAGACTTGGGTTTCTTTGACGGAGGGGCAACAACTTTTCCACTCTTCATGGCGTTACCCATCTTTCCCTTTCCATTTTTGTTGAAACTGGTAGTCTTATTGACCATGAACACTTGATATTCTTTCTAGATTTCCGACTCTCTGACTTTCAGCATCGCAAACATATCGACGAGTGACTTATTCATCCCTTGTATGTTATAGTTCAACACAAAGCCTTTGTAGCTAGGTGGCATTGATTGAAGAACTCTGTCATTGATAGCTTCTGGCGGGAGAGCAATTCCCAGCTCAGCTAGACGATTAGAGTACCCAGACATTCTGAGCATATGTTCACTGATAGACCCGTTCTCCTCCATTTTGCAAGCATGGAACTTATTGGAGGTCTCATACCTCTCGATCCGAGCATTCTTCTCAAAGATAAACTTCAACTCCTGGAACATCTCATATTCTCCATGATGTTCAAAACTTCTTCGATGTACCGGATCTATGCCATACAAAACTGCACATTGAACTAATAAGTAGTCATCCTTGCGCGTCTGCCAGGCATTCATAACTTCTGGCAACACCGTTTCGGGCGGTGCATCAAGAACGTATTGCTTTTGAGCATCCTGAGGATAAGCCTCACATTATGGGGCCAGTCAACAAAGTTGCTTCCATCATCTTTGAGCTTAGCTTTCTCTAGGAACGCATTAAAATTCAGGGTTGATACTACGCGAGCCATTGATCTCCACCATAAAATTTTGCATAGGTTACTTAGACTATGTTCAAGATAGTTGAGTTTAGCTAATCATATTACTAATAAACTCCCTCTCAAATTGACATTCCTCTAGTCATTCGAGTGGCACATGATCCAAATTCACTAACTCAAGTCTCCATGTTGATCATATCCACTATATGACTCATGCTCGACCTTTCAGTCTCCCTGGTTTCGAGGCCATGTCTATACATGCTAGGCTCGTCAAGTTTAACCCGAGTGTTCCGCGTGTGGAACAGTTTTGCACCTGTTGTATGTTTTATGTGGCTGTTATGGGTATCTAGTATGACCAAATCTTACTTATGCAAAGCCACAATAGTGATATGCAAATTGCTATTTAACCTTCTCCAAAGACTACCTCGATCAAATCCGATTCAACTAAAGTTGAAGAAACAGACACCCGCGAGTCATCTTTATGCAACATGTTGCATGTTAGTCGATGAAACCAGTCTCTCGTAAGCGTACGAGTAATGTTGGTCCGGGCCTATTCAATCCAAAAATACCGTTGAATCAATAAAAGACTAAGGAGGGCGGAAAATTGAACATCAACGCCCACAAAATCTTTTGTGTTCTACTTGAGATATCATCTACGGATGAACCTAGCTTAGGATGCCACTTTTGGAGAACGTTGCATGTGAAACAAAAAAATTCCTACGCACACGAAATACCTATCCATGATGATGATCATCTACGAGAGGGGAGACCGGATCCACATACCCTTGTAGATCGCTAAGTGGGAAACGCGGTTGATGTAGTTGAACGTCTCATAGATCCAAATCCCAAGTCGTCCATGAACTCCGTCCCGATCTAGCGCCAAACGGACGGCACCTCCGTGTTCCGCACACGTGAAGCTCGATGACGATCTCCTCCTTCTTGATCTACAAAGAGAGACGAAGAGGTAGCTAAATTCTCCGGCGGCACGACGACGCGGCGGTGATGGTGGTGGAGCTACTCCGGCAGGGCTGCGTCGTACCGTACCAAACTAGCTATGGGGGTGTCATGAAGTGGTGGAGGGAGAGAGGGTTGCGCCTTGGCTTGAGGTGACAAAAGATTCTCTCACCTCCACTATATATAGTAGGGAGGGGAGGGGTGGTGCCCTAGGGAAAGTCCCTAGGGTTCGGCCTAGCCAAGAGGTGGAGGAGGAGTCCTCCACCAATACAACTTGGATGGAGTCCACCTTCCCAATTCGGTTTTGGCGCTTCCTATTTTCATTTTTCTCCTTTGGAGAAAATAACCTATTTGGGTTGGCCACCAGCCCACTAAGGGCTGGTGCGCCACCCTTGGGCTTCTTTGGTTATCTCCCGGGTGGGTAGCCCCTCCAGGTAGAACTCTGGAACCCATTCGTTAGTCCCGATACTTTATCGATACTGCCCGAAAATCTTCTGGAAGCCAAATGGATACTTCCGATATATTAATCTTTGTCTTCGGACCATTTCAGAAACTCTCGTGACGTCCGGGATCTCATCCGGCACTCCGAACAATAATTGGTTGCCAACATCAATAATTCAACTATACAGAAACATCACCAAACCTGAAGTGTGCAGACCCTGCGGGTTCGAGAACTGTGTAAACATGACTGAGACACTTTGTGGTCAATATCCAATAGCGGGACCTAGATGCCCATATTGGATCCTACATATTCTACGAAGATCTTAACGGTTGAACCTATATCTCAAGGACTCGGTTAATCCCGTATAACATCCACTTTATCCTTCTGTATGTTACTTGCCCCAGATTCTATCATCGGTATCTCCATAACTATTTCAATCTCGTTATCGACAAGTCTCTTTACTCATTCCGTAATACAAGATTATGTGGCTAACTCTTTAGTCACATTTCTTGCAAGGCTTGATTATCATGTTGTATTACCGACTAGTCCTTGAGATACCTCTCCGTCGTACGGAGTGACAAATCCCAGTCTTTATCCATGCTAACTGAATGGACACCTTCGGAGCTACCTGTAGAGAACCTTTATAGCCACCCAGTTACGTTGCAACGTTTGATACACACAAGGCATTCCTCCGGTGTCAGTGAGTTACATGATCTCATGGTCATAGGAATGTATACTTGACATGAAGAAAACAATAGCAATAAAATAACACGATCACATGCTACGTTTATAGTTTGGGTTTTGTCCATCACATCATTCTCCTAATGATGTCATCCCGTTATCAAGTGACAACATTTGTCAATGGCTAGGAAACCTTAACCATCTTTGATCAACGAGCTAGTCAACTAGAGGCTCACTAGGGACATTATTTTGTCTATATATCCACACATGTATTTGCGTTTCCATTCAAGATAATTCTAGAATGGATAATAAACGATTATCTTGAAACAGGAAATATAATAATAACTATTTTATTATTGACTCTAAGGCATATTTCCAACACCGAGAACTTTTATTTCTGCACAAAAAACAACACCATGGTAGTTCTGCTGAAAAGAGTGTTAGTCTGTATTAGTTCAAAATAAATCATATAAAGTGCAGCAAAACCATAGAAAAGTATTGTAAACATAGGCAAACATGGCACGAACACTTCATAAATTATTAATACGTTGGAGACATATCAAGAAGCTATTCCAACTAGTGGTGCTAATCATAACACTTCTATTAAAATGCTTTAGGATTTTATTTTCCCAAGGTTTGGAGTCCCTGGATATTTAATGGCTTTATTCATGCTGGTTCATACTTTATTCATGCTGGTTAACACTTTATTCATGCTGCTTTCTGAAACTACTAGCTAAATTTGATGTTAACCATAGATTTGCATCACCGTATCATCCTCCGTCTAGTGGTCAAGTTGAATTGAGCAATCGAGAAATAAAATTAATCTTCCAAAAGATTATTAATATATCTAGAAATAATTGGTCTAAGAAACTTGATGATACTTTATGGGATTATAGAACTTCTTCTAAAAATACTATGTGAATGTCTCTGTAGAAAATGCTCTATGGAAAAGCATGCTATTTACCTCTTGAGTTAGAACACAAAGCTTATTGGGCAATTAAGTAACTTAATAATAATTTCAAACTTGCGCGTGAAAAGAGGTTATTTGACATTAGCCCTTTGGATGAATGGAGAACCCAAACTTATGAAAATACCAAGTTGTTTAAACAAAAAGTTCAAAGACGACACGACAAGAGAATCCAAAACCGGGTACTTAAACTAGGAGACCTAGATCTTTTGTACAATTCTCGTTTCAGATTCTTTGCAGGTAAGCTCCACTCCAAACAGGAAGGACCCTATATCGTTGAAGAAGTTTATCACTCCGATGGTAACAAAATCAACAATGCGAAAGCCACGGATCTAAGAGTGGTTAATGGGATAAGAATTAAACATTATATATCAGGTACGCCCAGTAATGTTGAAACTAACATTATTCAAGTGATGACATCGGAAGAACACATATAAGAGACCTTCCAGAATGCTCCAGAACCCTAAAAAGGAGTAGCTATGTGATACGGTAAGTAAACTGACTCCAAAAATTCTATAAAAATATATCTTATCAGTATTGAAATATTAGAAAAATTACAAAAGTAAAAACTAGTCGAGGGGACCCACAAGGGAGTCCTAAGCCAACAGGGTGAGGCCACCCCCTGAGCACGCCCTTATGGCTTGGGAGCACGTCGTGTGGCCCCCAGGTCCGTTTTCTTCCTCGACACGTATTTGACCTAGAAGAATTCATTGAATATACTCCCGTCTATTTTGACCACTTCATCGCATGTTTCTCCTCTGTCCTTGTTTCGGGCTATTTTTCAGATAGGTCCTGATCTCCATGACTCCATCAAGCCCCTCCAAGGACAAGTTCTATGAGAAGTTCATCAACCCTTACCTTCCGGAGGTGATGAAATACCCTAAAACCATTGAGATGTGTGACAGGTGCTTGACATCCGGGATGTTCAAGGACCAAAGAAGGAGGCAAGCGAGAAGGCTAGCCTTGCAGCGGTGGAACAAGTGATCTTCATGTGCCACGGGATGGTGGAGGATGTACTAAGAACTAATCACTCCATGGTCAACGATTTTATTCGTGAACACAAGATGGACAACAAGGAGATTGAGGAGATGATCTTGAAGCTCCATGACAAGCTTCAAGATCTTCTAGGTCAAATCTAAGATCTACAAAACCAAAAACTATGAGTATGGATCTCGTTTCAAGAGGATGAGCATACCGCAGATTTTAGGATCCCAGAGACCCACTCTTCATTCTTCAACGGGGGCCCTATGCCATGGAAGACACAGGATAAACCTACTACTTTGTCACCACCATCACCCAAGAAGTAAACTTGAGTACATGGGCATGGCCACCACCCCTAGCTTGTTCCAAGCTTGGGGAGCTGCCCAAGTATCATATCACCATTAATTTTCACACTATCATCTACCTTAGTTCGATCCTTAGTTATTTCATGATCTAGAAGAATAAAAGGTTAGAATTGTTTTGCTTAGAGTGTTCTCTTTGTGATCTATTTATCCCTATAACCGAGTGTGAGAGTTATATAATAAATATTACTTGGAATTTGTTTTCCTTACTCTCATGAATCAATCATAGCAATGAAATAAAAAGGAAATAGAAAAACCATACGCTAATCACATGGGGAGTAATGGATTCACATAATAAGAAATATGTTTAACAAAAGGTTATGGGAGTTAACAAACATAGTGTTAGTCATTGATATAATTCATGGAAGATTATGAAAGAGGAGAGGAGATTCACATACAAATATAATATCTTGGACATCTTTTATGATTGTGATCCCCCATCAAATATTTTCTACATGATCGAATAGTTGATGTTGTACAAGGAAGACATCGTAATAAGTTATGTTTGTCTACATTCACATAGAAGCTATATTGTCATGGATCCTCTAACATGTGGTTCTCGTCTAGGATCTTTGACTTGCCGAAAATTTTCACTAAGTAGAGATACTACTTGTGTATCCATAACCCGTAAACTAGTTTCTTGCCATGAGAGTCCATCATACCTACCTATGGATTGAATAAGATCCTTCAAGTCGTCATCGGTGCACAAAGCAATAAAAATAGCTCCTAAACATGTATGATCTTTTGTTGTAAGGGAAAATAAGTTCTGTATGATCTTGTGATAACAAAGAAATAAAAGTGACACGGTACATAATAAAGATTTCTATCATAAGGGGCAATATAAAGTGACATTCCTTTACATTAAGAGTTTGCACATCCTATATTAAGAAGAGCATGACAACCTCTACTTCCCTCTACGAAGGGCATGCCTTTTAATTTTGTGTATTTAGTTTTATGCAACAGTCAATAATGTTTATCTGTCGGGCCCCTGGGACCGAGGGTATCAGGCTCGTTGGCGTGCGGCCCTAGGCACAACGCGCTACACATGCCTGATTTGGCATGACGGTGAGCCCAGCAAGCAAGATCCTCGCGAGGGACCTCGCCTCGCCAATCAAGTGCATGAGGATAGTTATTGAGGACTGCATGGGACCGCTCGCTACAAGGACGTGTCCTGAGTCCACCCCCGAGGCCCTCGTGAGGTGGGCTCGTCAAGGGAGACCGTCGAATGTCTCGCAACCCAGCCTCTTCATGTGCGTGACACAAGCCGTGCAGGCGGTGTAAGAGTGTTACCATCGGGCACAGACAAAGAGGCTTTCCACTTTCATGCTAAGGGAGCAGGGCCAGCTGGCAGGCTCCCAAAGCAACCCCCAAAGGCTTCCCATTTGGTGCAAGTGGACCAGGGCTGGTGGCTTGGCCGGACGGAGGTCACCCCCAAGCCCACCAGTGCATCCCGGCGAAGAGCTTTGGGAGGCTAAGACCACTTTTGTCAGGATGGAATGTTGTCCTATCCCCTTCCGAAATGGACGTTGTGGCAACCCTTCCCTCCGAGTGTTTTGGGCGAAGAGGATCAGGGCCTGTATAACAGGGAGGTTCAGCCTCCGTAGAAGGGCATCGACTCCATTAGGGCAAGAACCCACCTTGTACTTGTCCTCTCTCCGAGAAGGAATCCACACAAACAAGAGTATGGGTTTAGACCACAAGGTGGCCTGAACCTAGGTAAACTGAGTGCGTGTTCTTGTTCAACTTCCTTAGCTCGTGCCATTGGAGAGTTGCCGCGAGGTTGAGAAGCAGAACAGTGCAGGAGAGCAAGCGCACCCCGGTGTTTAAACCTTTCTGGGCCTCCGGAGCCCTGATTCCAACTTTTGGCGTGCTAGGTTGGGGTGCGCAGCCATCCTCTAGCTCTAGTTTTGGATCCAGCATCACCTACTCCATGGCCGATACTCGCCAAGCGCACCCCGAGCACTTGGAGCCGGACGACCGTCACCGACCCACCAGGGTCACGACCACCACCGTGGTCACCCACACCGCCTGCGGGCAACAGGGCTTCCTGTGTCCCCCGATGCGGCAGGGCGGTGTAACACCTTGTGTTTAACTCTCCTGGCTGATTTGACTTATCTCAAAAATTAGGACCAATTAATTTTTTTGTGAATGTTTGTGCTGCTTGATGTGATGCTTGCTTGCTTTCCAATTGCTTGTGTTTGAATCTAATGCTCCTGCTACTCTCCAAACTCGGCTCGTTGACCCAAACCCTTGCCTAATGATCATGCCATGTGTGTAGGACAAAAAACTATTTTTACCAAATATTATTTTCACCAAAAAACATTTCCTTGATTTAAGCTTTCAAAACCCCTAAGTTGGGATTTGTACTACAAGTCCTCAAATTAGGGAAGTTATTTTTCACCAAATGTTTTATTTATAACCCATTATCAAAATTACTTCCCAAAACCACAATATTATTATTTTAAAAGTTATTTTACTATTTTATTTAAATACCTTTCTAAGAGGTCAAAAATGGTCTCTTATGAAGGAACGTTATTTTTATTGTTTTCAAAATATATAAGAAATTTAGGGAAATTCACTGGACATATATATTCCTTATATATGAGTTTCAACACATGGTCTTGTTTAAAATATTGGGCAAAACCCTTCAAAACCCTTCTTGCCTATTTCAAGCTTTGGAAATATTTCTATAGAAAATATTCTCAATAAATTCGTGTAACATTCTAGCATGTTACATACGATCTATGTGATGATCTTACCAAGTTTCATCTCAATCCAAGTTGATTTGATTCACTTAATTATTGTAAAACCCTATCTGTCTAGTTCCAAATTTGAGCAACTATACATTGCCAATTGTCTCCAATTGTACTCAAATTTGGTGGACATGTTCTGACACTCCAATAATGCATACACACCAAGTGGTGCATCAAGGAGAATAGAAGAACTTATTCCAACCCCTCAAATCCCTCTTTGTTGATTTCTAACTTTGGGAAACTTTACATTATAAAGTTACTCCAATTGACCCAAAACTTTTTAGGCATGCTTTAATGCTCAAATAATCCGCCCACACCAAGTTGTGGATTTGTGGGAATTGATTTGCATAGTTTTGTAAGCAGAAATTCATTTCTACCCATTTCATGGGTTTTTCAAGTCTACATTGCAAATCTTCACCACCAAATGCCAAATTTGGTGTCCAAGCTTATTTTCATCTATTATGTGTTCCTGTTAAGTTTCATATCCATTGTAATCCATCTAGTAGCCCTAACACTCATCATACACCTTGTGTGCATTCACCAAAGTTGTTGCTTTGGCCCCTTCCACTATTTCCCTTGAGCTTAGATTTTTACCACAACCTTCCCTAGTGCCCTTTTACCATGAGTAACCTTTTCATGGCCACTGGTCAATTATTTGAGGATGACTCCATTTATCTACCTTTCAATTTCTACCTTGGCCGCACTGTTTTACCCCTCTTGCTATACTTCTACTTAAGCCAAAGCCATCACATTCTTCCAGGGCATCTCTAGCATGCTAATGCACCATTTCATATCAAAATATAGCATTCTCATGTGGGAAAAATGGGCAGCTCCTCTGAAAGTTGATTTTTGGCAGAATGGTAGCTTTGTGGTGCAACCACTAGCTAGCCTCATCCCCCTGAGCTGAAACTTTGCAGAACTGTAGTTCTTCCATGCCTAGGACTACTAGACATGGTTTCACCCCATTATCTCTCCAGTAAGTGCCCTCATTATTAGCCCTCAGTTTGCTGCTGCAAATTTAACAGTAGTTAAAACCAATGCAAATCGTCTCCACTTGGGTCCAAACTTCTCGAGTGCTTCGTGCCATGCATACCTTGCATGTTTGACACCTTGGTGTGGCGAAGGGGTGGCCCTGGACATAGGTGGCCGCGGTGACCTCCTCCCTTGCATGCAGAAACGGTGTTCTGCACCTTGGGCTCTAGCAGCAGCTCGGGTCCAGCGAGGGAGCGTGTCCTAGAGAGCCGCAGAGCGTCCTTTGACCCCACCACCATGCCAGGAAGACTCCAAGCTGCTCAGGATGCGTGTATCGGCCGTGCCAGAGGGCACCAGAGGCGGATCCGAGCTCCCCCTCGTAGCCCCACTGGTATACCTCGCCCCCATGCCTTCTCTTGCTCTCCCTCAGTACCTCCTCCCTCCTAACAACCTCCAGGACCCCACGCCAATGGAGCTCCACTGTAGGTGCAGGGCACAGGAACGGAGGTGGCGCGACCCCCTAACCTAGTCAGCGTGCCCAGCCCTGCCGGAGGTGCACCGTGGAGCCAGCCCAACATGCATCGCCCTCCTCAGCCCCTCCCCTACACGAGCGGGAGGAGGGAGACCAACCTGTCGCTAGGGCCCCGCATGTCGGCCAGCCATCTGGACCGGGCCACTGATGGGTAGATCCAGGCTCTAGTAAGTCGAGGCAACTCCAGCCGGATCCGTTTCCCTGAGGCGAAAGCTCATCGGGCGTAATACGCCTTTGACGTTGCTTCTTCACTCGCGACCCGAGCAGATGGGCCAGCCCAATGGCCATCTTGCGGCCCGGACGCATCTTAGCCCTAAGCAAATTACCTGTCCTTCTCCTTTTGTAGTAGATTATAAAATCCATAGTTAATTCATTCTAGATCTAGTTTGACTATTTCAAATTTCTACAGGTTCCTAAAATCAAGACCTATCCATATATGTGCATTGCCCATTTTCCTAGAAGGCTTTTTGTGGGATTAATATTCAAATGCCCATTTGAATATTTTAAACCCCACCTCTCAAAAATCCTATGGGGTCCAAATCAACTCCAAATGGAGTGAATTCAATTTCCAGAGCCTTCTTATATCTTGCACTATTTTTGAAGCCTTAGTCAACATTTATATCTTGCATGATTCTGTTGCATTAAATAATTAGCTTCCTTTTTCTATTTATCCAATATTAGAAAATCCCTAGAATATTCATACCAACTCCAAATCAAGTGAAACAACTTCTTAGATATTTCTAAATTCATGCTCTGTTTATTGAGTGCCTCCACTCATTTTTATCGGAATGTTTTCTGTAGGCTTCTTTAAGGATCACCTATCTCTCTTTTCGTCCATTCCAAAATCTCTGATGGTCCCAATCTCCTATAGCAAGATTCAAGTATTTTTCTTATGACCAGAGAGGTCCAAGAAAAATAAAATTCCTATTTAAATAGCACTTTTGTTTCTGCTTGTTGTGTGGCTTACTGTGTTATTTCCGATGATAGTTCACGGAGTAGACGAAGTACTCGGAGTTGGACCGAAAGAACTTGAAGACCCCGAGGACTTATGTGAGCAAAGGCAAGAAACCCTTTAACCATGTCTAAGAAATATCTCTATGCATGACACATTGGTTACTCTATCTCGATGCATATAGTTAAGATTTATGGGTGCACCCCGGCATGGTGTTTCCAATAGCTCCTCCGGATCACTTGCATTAAGCATGACCCTACCATCTATGAGGGTCACGTTGATAATATATTGACAAGTAGACAGTAGTGCTACGCATAGAAAGAGCATGTGCACGATGATGGTAACACAAACTTGATATCAAAGGTTTTACTAAAACCCCGTCGGGTACCACTAATGGCCCAGGGCGATGATGATAAGTTGGGTGACCACTTGTGAAAGAAGTGGTGCACCGGGAATATTTTGTGTGAGTGGTTTCGGAAATGGGATTGGATTTATGATGTGTCAACAGTCCCAACCTTACATGTATGACCATGATACCCCTTTATGGGACGGGACTTTTTTGACTACTTTGGTCGGTGCTAGCAAGGAGGCCACATTACTAGTGGAGGGAGTGATATGTGGTCACTCTCGTGATGGGGTCGTACTTTGTAGGTCGACTATGCCATTTTTACGTGTTCCGGGCACACCGTTGGTCCCCGCATGGATGATACGGTTTAGAGACGGTGCTCGTAAGACATACATCATGTGGGCTGGGTACCACTCAAGTGAAATCTTTGTCTACTGTCGTCAGGGGAAAGGTTGTGGATGACATAGAAGTTTTCCCAGATCTCGTGGGTACAGAGTACAACCTCTGCAGAGTCTAAAACTATTCAAATAGTTGTGTCCACGATCAAGGACAGTTGGGTGGTGCTACTTAAACTACGTCCAGTCATTTCTGCATAAACCAAGAGTGATTGTGTGTGTTTAAAGGTGTTATCGGAGAAAGATTATATGACCAGTTCGGTGACTTGGCATATAGGGTGAACCGATGGTGTTCAACCCCGAGCAGGTATATTGATATCTGTGACATGTTATTATGAATACCATCCAGTTATGATGCATATCCATACAATTATTTGATCATGCTTATTTACAATCAAAACCTACTTTCCGCAAACGCCCCATATTACTTTATTATCGTACCAACTGCATATCCATATCATGGGCTGTTTGCGAGTATATTCAAACTTGCTCCTTTTTCAGGCCAGAATTCCAGCAGTGAGGTAATGAGTTTATGTTCAGATACTTGATGATACTCATTACCTCTCTGGTCAAGAATATTATTATGCTTTGTGAGTAGTTACTTTTGTTCCCGAGGACGTGGGATAAGTCATGATAATAGTAGTCATGTGAATTTGGTATTCGTTCGGTAATTTGATGTGTTGTATGTTGTTTTTCCTCTATTGGTGTTAGGTGAACGCCGACTACATAACACTTCACCATTATTTGGTCCTAGAGGAAGGCATTGGGAAGTAGTGATGGGTTGCTAGAGTGACAGAAGCTTAAACCCTAGTTTATGCGTTACTTCGTAAGGGGCTGATTTGGATCCACTAGTTTAATGCTATGGTTAGACTTTGTCTTAATTCTTCTTTCGTAGTTGAGGATGCTTGCGAGAGGGGTTAATCATAAGTGGGATGCTAGTCCAAGTAAGTGCAGTACCAAGCGCCGGTCCACCCACGTATCAAACTATCAAAGTAACGAACGCGAATCATATGAATATGATGAAAACAAGCATGACAGAAATTCCCGTGTGTCCTCGTGAGCGTTTTTCCTCCTATAAGACTTCGTCCAGGCTTGTTCCTTGCTACAAAAGGGATTGGGCCACTTTTTTGCACCATTTCTACTTTTGTTACTTGTTGCTTGCTACGAATCATCTCACCACACAATCACTTGTTACCGATGATTTCAGTGCTTGCACGTATTACCTTGTTGAAAACCACTTGTCAGATCCTTCTGCTCCTCGTTGGGTTCGACACACTTACTTATCGAAAGGACTACCATTAATCCCCTATACTTGTGTGTCATCAAGACTCTTTTTTGGAGCCATTGCCGGGGAGTGAACCGCCTTTGGTAAGTGGAACTTGGTAAGGAAACATTCATATATTGTGCTGAACTTTATTGTCACTTGTCACTATGGATACTAATCCTTTGAGGGGATTGCTCGGGATATCTTCACGTCGAACGGAAGCACAAATAGTTGCTCCTCAACCTTCTGCACCTACTTAAAATATTTTCTTTGAATTTCCTTCGGGTATGCTTGAGAAACTGCTGGCTAATCCTTCTACACGAGATTGAACATCACATCCAGACTTGCATCTAATCTATGTAGATGAGGTTTGTTGTTTATTTAAGCTTGCAAGTTTGCTCGAGGATGAGGTCAAGAAGAAGGTCTTTCCTTTATCTTTGAAGGATAAGGCATTTACATGGTATAGGCTATGTGATGATACTGGATCATGGGACTACAATCAGTTGAAATTGGAATTTCATCAAAAGTTGTATCCTATGCATTTAGTACATCGTTATCGGAATTATATTTATAATTTTTGGCCTCGTGATAGAGAAAGCATTGCTCAAGCTTGGGGGAGGCTTAAATCAATGTTATATTCATGCCCCAACCATGAGCTCTCGAGAGAAATTATCATTCAGAACTTCTATGCTCAGCTTTCTCATGATGGTCGCACCATGCTTGACACTTCTTGTACCGGTTCTTTTATGAAGAGAGATATTTACTTCAAATGGAATTTATGGGAGAGGATTAAACGCAACTCTGAAGATTGGGAGCTTGAAGAAGATAAGGAGTCAGGTATGAATTTCCAGTTTGATTGTGTTAAATCCTTTGTTGAAACAATTACTTTTTGTGACTTTAGCGCTAAGTATGGACTTGACTCTGAGATAGTAGCTTCATTGTGTGAATCTTTTGCTGCTCATATTGATCTCCCCAAAGCGAAGTGGTTTAAATATCATCCTCCCTTAGAAGTCAATGTAGTTAAACCCAATCCATTTGAAGAGAAAGTCATTGCCTATAATGATCCTGTTGTTCCCAGTGCTTACATTGAGAAACCACCTTTCCCTGTTAGGATAAAGGATCATTCTAAAGCTTCACCTGTGATACGTAGAGGCTACATTAGAACACCTACACCCCCTGAGCAAATTAGAGTTGAACCTAGAATTGTTATTATCAAAGATCTTCTGTCCGACGATGTTGAGGAACATGATATTCACTTCCGTGAAGATGCTGCTAGAATTTCTAAACCTCACGCTAGAGACAAACATAGGCATGTTGTGGGCACGCCTGTTGTTTCTGTTAAGATAGGAGATCATTGTTATCATCGTTTATGTGACGTGGGTGCTAGTGTTAGTGCAATACCTCAATCCTTATACGATGAAATTAAAGACGAGATTGCACTTGTTGAGATAGAGCCTATTGATGTCACTCTTCAGCTTGCCAATAGAGATACTATCTGCCCTGTGGGAATTGTTAGGGATGTTGAAGGCTTGTGTGGTAAAACGAAGTATCCTGCTGATTTCCTCTTTCTTGCTACCGCACAATATAGCTTTTGTCCCATCATATTTGGCAGACCTTTTTTCAATACCGTCAATGCTCATATTGACTGTAAGAATTAAACTGTCATTGTTGGCTTTGAAGGTGTGTCACATGAGTTTAATTTCTCCAAGTTTGGTAGACAACCTCATGAAAAATATTTGCCTAGTAAGGATGAAACTATTGCCTTAGCTTCTATTGCCGTGCCTCCTACTTATCCCTGAGAGCAATACTTGCTTCAGCATGAAAATGATATGCATATGGATTAAAGGGATGAGATAGATAGAGTTGTCTTATAACAATATCTTATTCTTAAGAATAATATGTGTGTTGAACTGCATGGGGATCCACCCCCACCAAAGGGTGATCCTGTGTTTGAGCTTAAACAGTTGCCAGATACTCTTAAGTATGCTTATCTTGATGAAAAAGAGATATATCATGTCATAATTAGTGCTAGCCTCTCGGAGCATGAAGAAAAGAAGTTACTAAAAACTCCGAGGAAGCACCGTGCTTCTATTGGATATACTCTTGATGATCTTAAGGGCATTAGTCCCACTCTATGCCAGCACAAAATCAAAACTGATCCGGATTCCAAACCAGTTGCTGATCATCAAAGGAGATTGAATCCTAAGATGAAAGAGGTAGTAAGAAAAGAAATACTAAAGCTCCTGGAAGCGGGTATTATCTATCATGTTGCTCATAGCGATTGGGTGAGTCTGGTGCATTGCGTCCCTAAGAAGGGAGGCATTACCGTTGTCCCTAATGATAAGGATGAATTGATCCCACAGAGGATTATTACTGGCTATAGGATGGTGATCGATTTTAGGAAATTGAATAAAGCCACTAGGAAAGATCATTACCCTTTGCCTTTTATCGACCAAATGCTAGAAAGACTGTCTAAACACACACACTTCTACTTTCTAGACGACTATTCTGGTTTCTCCCAAATACCAGTTGCACAATCTGATCAGGAGAATACCACTTTTACTTGCCCTTTCGGTACCTTTGCTTTTAGACGTATGCCTTTTGGCTTATGTAATGCACCTGCCACCTTTCAAAGTTGTATGATGGCTATATTTTCTGACTTTTGTGAAAATATTGTTGAGGTTTTCATGGATGACTTCTCCATTTATTGGTCTTCCTTTGATGATTGCCTCAGCAACCTTGATCAAGTCTTACAGAGATGTAAAGACACCAATCCTGTCTTGAATTGGGAGAAGTGACACCTTATGGTTAATGAAGGCATCATCTTGGGATATAAAATTTCTGAAAGAGGTATTGAAGTCGATAAGGCTAAGGTTGATGCAATCGAAAAAATGCCATACCCACAGATATCAAAGGTATAAGAAGTTTCCTTGGTCTTGCTGGTTTCTATAGAAGGTTCATTAAGGACTTCTCTAACATTTCTAGGCATGTTACCAATCTCTTGCAAAAGGATATTCCTTTTTTTACGATGATTGTGAGGAAGCCTTCGAAATACTTAAGAAGGCTTTGATAACCGCACCTATTGTTCAACCACCTGATTGGAACTTACCTTTTGAAATCATGTGTGGTGCTAGTGATTATGTTGTTGGTGCTGTCCTAGGGAAAAGAGTTGACAAGAAATTGAATGTTATTCACTATGCTAGTAAAACTCTAGACAGTGCCCAAAGAAACTATGCTACTACGGAAAAGGAATTTTTAGCAGTCGTGTTTGCATGTGAAAAGTTCAGGTCTTACATAGTTGATTCCAAAGTCACTATTCACACTGATCATGCTGCTATTAAGTACCTCATGGAGAAGAAAGACATTAAATCTAGACTTATCAGATGGGTTCTCTTGCTACAAGAATTTGATTTGCACGTTGTCGACAAGAAGGGTGCTGATAACCCAGTAGGAGATAACTTGTCTAGGTTGGAGAACGTTCTTGATGACCCACAACCTATTGATGATAGCTTTCGTGATGAGAAATTGAATTTCGTCAATGCTTCACGTAGTGCATCGTGGTATGCTGATTATGCAAACTATATCGTTGCCAAATATATACCACCTAGTTCCACATACCAGCAAAAGAAGAAATTCTTCTTTGACTTGAGACATTACTTTTGGGATGATCCTCACCTTTATAAGGAAGGAGTAGATGGTGTTATTAGACGTTGTGTACCTGAACATGAACAGGGATAGAACCTACAAAAGTGTCACTCCGAGGCCTACGGAGGACACCGTGCGGGAGATAGGACTGCGCACAAAGTATTGCAATCAGGTTTCTATTGTCCCACTCTCTTCAAGGATGCCCTTAAGTTTGTCTTCTCTTCTGACGAATGTCAAAGAATAGGTAATATCGGTAAACGTGAGGAAATGCCTATGAACTATTCACTTGTTATTGAACCATTTGATGTCTGGGCTTTGATTATATGGGACCTTTTCCAAAATCCAATGGGAATACTCATATCCTAGTTGCTGTTGATTATGTCACTAAGTGGGTAGAAGTTATCCCCACTAGTAGTGTTGATCACAAAACTTCTATCAGGATGCTTAAAGAAGTTATTTTCCATAGATTTGGAGTCCCTAGATATCAAATGACCGACGGTGGTTCCCTTTTCATTCATGGTGCTTTCCGTAAAACGCTTGCTAAGTACGATGTCAACCATAAAATTGCGTCTCCCTATCACCCTCTGTCCAGTGGTCAAGTAGAGCTAAGCATTAGAGAGATTAAACTAATTCTGCAAAAGACTGTCAACAGGTCTAGAAAGAATTGGTCTAAGAAGCTCGATGATGCACTGTGGGCTTATAGAACTGCCTATAAGAATCCCATGGGCATGTCTCCGTACAAAATGGTGTATGGTAAAGCATGTCATTTACCTCTTGAGCTAGAGCATAAAGCTTAATGGGCAATCAAAGAGCTCAACTTTGACTTCAAACTTGCTAGTGATAAGAGTTTATTTGACATTAGCTCGCTTGATGAATGGAGAACTCAGGCATATAAGAATGCCAAGTTGTTCAAACAAAAGGTTAAGAGGCGGTATGATAAGAGGATACAAAAGCGTGAGTTCAATGTAGGTGATTATTTCCTGATATATAAATCTCGTTTAAGATTCTTTACAGGCAAACTTGTATCTAAATGGGAAGGTCCCTATATTGTTGAGGAAGTATATAGTTCCGGTGCTATCAAGATCAACAACACGGAAGGTAATTGTCCGAGAGATGTAAATGGGCAGAGAATCAAGCATTATATCTGAGGTACTCCCATAAATGTTGAAAGCAATATCATCAACACCATAACTCCGGAAGAATACCTAAGGGATATTTATCAGCATGTTTCAGACTCCGAAAACGAAGAGGTATGTGATTCGGTAAGAAAACAGATTCCAAAACTTTTCCAGTAGGAATTTTTCTCCGTTTTGGAATATTTGATAAAATAGAAAAATTGGAAGTTGTTTGGAAAGCGCGTGAGGAGGCGACAAGCCTGCCAGGCGCGGGCCAACCCCCTGGACGCGCCTGGGGGCTTATGGCCACCTCGTGTGCCTCCCGGACTCGGCTTTCATGTGGAGTACTCCTTCTGCTCTAGAAAAAATCAATATATATTCTCCCGTAAGGTCTGGCCCTTGTATCATGCAGATTTCCTTTGTTTTCGTTTCGAGCCTGTTTTCTGCCGCAGATTTAGGGCAAAATGTCGTCTCAGGAATCTGTGGGGGAGAACAATCTCCCTCAAGTATATGGAGAAGTAGATGCTGATCTGAAAAGAATGGAGGCCAAGGAAAGGCTACCTAAAGAAACCAAGGGCAAAGATAAGGAGAAGAATCAAGCATGGGACGAAGTGCAATCTGTGCTCAACAAGGAAGAAGTTGAAGAAGTGGATTTCCTCCAGCCCTACCTCCACCTACTATATCCATCCTTGATTGAACTCTTGAGGTTTTGTGAAACAACTCGTGCTCGCAATATTTATCTCATTCGTGAAGTTGTTTTGCTGGAGAAACATATCACAGATCTCCAAGGTATGAATCAAAGATTGATGGCCCTCTTGGAATCAAAGATTGCAACAATTCCACCACCATCACCTCCAAAGGAAGACAACTGAACATGGGTATGGGCAATCCCCTTGGCTTGTGCCAAGCTTGGGGGAGTTGCCTCGGTATCGTATGACGATCACATCTTTTGCCTTTACCTTTATTTTCGTTTGTTCCTTTTAAGTTTTCTCTTTCTCTAGTAGAATAAAGGTCTTAGTGTTTTAGTCTTGAGTTTTTCTTTGTGTCTCCCCCGATGTATTCGAGCTTGTGAGACATATAATAAAGAGTGTCTTAGTTGAGGGCTCTGTCTCTTTCCATGATTAAAAGAGTGAGAAAAGAACAAAAGCATGAAAGATCATGCAATGATCTTATGGGAAGTGATGGCTTCACATATAAAAAGAATGATGATTGAAACTTGTTGAGGGTAGACTAATGTAGACCTTGGGCATTGTTGCAATTAATAGGAAGTAATAAAGAAGGAGAGGTTCACATATAAATATATCATCTTTGACACCATCTATGATTGTGAACACTCACCAAACTATTGCATGCCTAGAAGTAGATGTTGGAAAGGAAGACAACATAATGAATTGTGTTTACTTGGTTCCGAACAATGTTATATGATTAGAGATCCCTTAGGATGTGACGATTGCTTGCACCTCATGTTAGCCAAAATTCCCGCACCAAGTAGAGATACTACTTGTGCATCCATAAACCTTCAACCCAGTTTTGCCATGAGAGTCCACTATACCTACCTATGGATTGAATAAGATCCCTCAAGGAAGTTGTCATCGGTGCAAGCAATAAAAATTGCTCCCTAATATGTATGGTCTATTAGTGTGTGGAGAATAATCTTTGTATGAACCTGTAATGAGGAAGACATAAAAGCGACAGACTGCATAATAAAGTTCTTTATCATAGGAGGCAGTATAAAGGGACGTTCCTCCGCACTAAGAGGACACGCATCCAAACCTCAAAAGCGCATGACATCCTCTGCTTCCCTCTGCGAAGGCCCTATCTTGTACCTTTACTTTTTGCCCTTGAAAGAGTCATGGTGATCTTCACCAACTCCTTATCTCGCCTTTATCTTGGCTAACATCATATGCTTGGGAAAGATCTATATTCATATGTCAACTTGGAAGTAAGTATTCATGGATTATTATTGTTGACATTAACCTTGAGGTAAATGGTTGGGAGGCGAAAATATAAGCCCCTATCTTTCTCTGTGTCCAGCTGAAACTTTGATCTCATGAGTACCCCGTGAGTTGTAGCAATTGTAGAGAACGAAAAGATGATTGAGTATGTGGATTTGCTTTACAAGCTCTTATTTGACTCTTTCTGATGTTGTGATAAATTGCAATTACTTCAATGACTAAAGGCTATCGGTTGTTACTTCTCGGTAAGGTTCTTGATCCATACTTTACTTTGTGAAGGAATTTTCACTTTATCATGAGAGATTATATGTTGGTATTGTTGTTCTAATCATGATCATGATGCATGCATGTTCGTATCTTGTTTTGTCGACACCTCTCTCCCTAAACACGTGGACATATTTATTGAGCTAGTCTTTCGCTTGAGGAGAAGCGAGGTCTAAGCTTGGGGCAGTTGATACATCCATTTTGCATCATGTTTTCATGTTGATATTTATCGCTTCTTGGGCTGTTATTTCACTACACGGTACAATACTTATGCCTTTTCTCTCTTATTTTGCAAGGTTTACATGAAGAGGGAGAATGCCGGCAGCTGGAATTCTGGTCTGAAAAAGGAGCAAGTTTGAGATACCTATTCTGTGCAACTCCAAACGCCGTAAAAATCAACCTTGATTGTTTTCTAGATTTATAAAAAATACTAGGCCGAAGAAGTGCCAAAGGGGCGCCAGCAGGTGGCCACAAGCCTGGTAGGCGCGGCCACCCCCCTGGCCGCGCCTAGGGGGCTTGTGGGCACCCAGATAGCCCTCTGGCCCCCCCTCTTTTGCTGTATGAAGGGTTTCGTCCGGAAAAATTTTAGGAGGAGGCTTTTTCAAGGAACTTGAGCAGAACCAATCTAGAGCTCTAGCAGGACAATCCTGCGGGGGAAACTTCCCTCCCGGAGGGGGAAATCATCGCCATCATCATCACCAACACTCCTCTCATTGGAGGGGACTCATCCCCATCAACATCTTCATCCGCACCATCTCATCTCCAAACCCTAGTTCATCTCTTGTAACCAATCTCCGTCTCGCGACTCCGATTGGTACTTGTAAGGTTGCTAGTAGTATTAATTACTCTTTGTACTTGATGCTAGTTGGATTACTTGGTGGAAGAGTTTATGTTAAGATCCTTGATGCTACTCATTACCTCTCTGGTCATGAATACGATTATGCTTTCTGAGTAGTTACTTTTTTTCGTGAGGACATGGGATAAGTCATGTTAATAGTAGTCATCTGAATTTGGTATTCGTTCGATAATTTGATGTGTTGTACGTTGTTTTTCCTCTAGCGGTGTTATGTGAACGTCGACTACATAACACTTCACCATTATTTGGGCCTAGAGGAACGCATTGGGAACTAGTAAGTAGATGATGGGTTGCTAGAGTGACAGAAGCTTAAACCCTAGTTTATGCGTTACTTCGTAAGGGGCTGATTTGGATCCACTAGTTTAATGCTATGGTTAGACTTTTTCTTAATTCTTCTTTTGTAGTTGCAGATGCTTGCGAGAGGGGTTAGTCTTAAGTGGGATGCTTGTCCAATTAAGGGCAGTACACAAGCGCCGGTCCACCCACATATCAAACTATCAAAGTAACGAACGTGAATCATATGAACATGATGAAAACTAGCATGACAGAAATTCCCGTGTGTCCTCGGGAGCGTTTTTCCTCCTATAAGACTTTTTCTAAGCTTGTCCCTTGCTACAAAAGGGATTGGGCCACTTTTCTGCACCATTGCTACTTTTGTTACTTGTTGCTTGCTACGAATCATCTCACCACACAATCACTTGTTACCGATAATTTCAGTGCTTGCAGATATTACCTTGCTGAAAACCACTTGTCACATCCTTCTGCTCCTCGTTGGGTTCGACACTCTTACTTATCGAAAGAACTATGATTGATCCCCTATACTTGTGGGTCATCACATCTCGACTTGTAAGTTGGGGTCCACACAGAGATGGTATTAGAGCCATCCTAGCTGTAGGAAGCCCTTAGTTAGCATGAATGTTAGTTAGGACAAAACTGATTTCCATACCCTTCAAAAGTACTTACAAACCATGTATATTTCTCACCTCTCCTCAATCTTCAAAGAAAGCAAATGTTCTACCTTAGCACTTCCACCCTTATTTTCTTGAAAATCCTCGTCTACTTTTTCAAACTTACAAAAGGTCTCTAGTACCCTTATGCCTTCTGATCATGCGATTATTAAAAATCATCGTGCGTAACTTGGAAGGAAGCAACCTTTCCGAGCAATAACCCCCGTGCTCGGAAGACAGGGGTGGCAACGCTACGACCAGACGACACCAACAGAATCTACCTCCAGGTGGAATAAGGACGTCAAGAACCAAAAGTTAGCGACACCCTCGACATTGTTCCGGAGTGATGCCACCTTCACCTACGATGATCGGGACATAATATGTTCAAGACCATGATCTGCATCACTAATAGAGCGACCCTATCAATATCAAGGTTGTGTCGACCACCGGTGGATGACAAACTCGCCATTTGGTCCACCTCACCTGAGTAAGAAGGAAAATGGTTCTCTTCATCCCCGCTCTAGGTGTCTAGCTTGTGATCAACGTGACTCACAGGTCGAAACTCTATCATGCCTTGTTAACGTCGTTGCATAAAAGTTGTCCACTTGGAAATCTCGAAGCGTTAGAAGACAAGAAGACAATGATAAGACTGCAAATTCACAGAAGACCCTGTCAACGACAGCCATGAGGAAACACCTTCGTCGGCATCTCACCACATGATAAGTCATCAAGAATTCTTTTCACTTAACCCGAGCCGTTTCGGAAAGCAACTACAAGAGACGTGGCAAGACCATGAGAAGGTCCAGAAGACTGAGCGGACTCCTCTCCAGAGCACGGAGCAAGCACGACTGTTGAGTCAAAGAACTCTAGGGTAGGATGAGTCGTGAATCCCCTATACGTAGTCAAGTCTGTGAAATGCTTCGGATGGAACCAAGTTGTGTGTAGTTTGTTCTTGTTTGTTTCTGCTTGATATAAGTCGTGCTTTTACTCTAGGCAACAAGCACGCGATTATATCACCTGTCTTATCTTGATGTTCGCATTGACTATCGGCACTTGTTTGATTTCACCTGCACCATAGCACCCCTTTGTCACACCCTCTATACTACTCCCTCTCCCCCACCTTTCTCGACAACGAGAGCCAGCAAAAAAAGATGCACCAAGGATCCAGTTCGACAGGCGAATAACACTGAAGACGCTGAATACGACATGCTTAACCAGGGGCGACCTATAGAAGTTATGCTTCGCCTCAAGATTGGACAACCCTCCCTAGACAAACTAGACTCCACAAGCCTTTCCGGCTCAAATTTTTGTCACGTGTCTAATACACGGATTTTCCAGAACACCCGTCGAGACCTGATAAACCCCGCTTAGCATCGGTTCTTTATGGAACAAGTGATCATGGTGAACGAGTATCCTTCATTCTTAAGCTAGCTCCAAAACCCCGATGCCATAAGAAGGACCGTTCTCGGATATGGGGATATTAGACTATGAGTTGTTGTGATGATGATAGGTGTTTTGAGGATATATCTAGACTATCTTGGTGGATCATAACACGCTTATAAAGGTAGGTGAATTTGGTGGAACAAGTTGATAAGTAGCATAACCTACATATTCTTGGAGTAAGTTTGGATTTAGTAGGACGATTATGATAATGAGCAATAATTCTTGGTGGTATAATTGACTTTATCAAGTAGTTGATATGGTTTGATGACTTTACCATAATGACTTGGTCTAGCAAGTAAGAGATCTTTTTGGATTGAGTTTCGGATTTAAATAGGTATCCTTAAGGGAGTATCGATTATGAATGAAGCCACATGGTTCAGAGTAAAATGGATTTAGCCCGACAATCTTGACCGCGATACCATGTTTCCTGGTGGATAACGAGTACGAATACTTGGAGTCATCGAATTGATTTACGAACCTATATAAGCTAGCTTCAGAGATTAGTTGGCCATGATATTGAAAGTTGGTGGATATGCTATGTTGTAGTTCTGGCATTAATATGTGGGTCATGAGGACTCTAAGTGATCATGTAGAACCCCTTCAATATTGGATTTGTAGGAGTGATGGGTCCAGCGATGATCGACGGGATTGATGGACCACTTGATCGGATTCATAGAAAGGAAGCAAAACCTTGGATGGATACACTACATGTTTCCTTAGTATAGGGAGACAATACCCTGTCTATTGGGTAATCTAGTTGAGCACTTGGATTTGTAGCATCACGGGTCAAGCCTAGCAGCTTGTATGCTTCCCCGAGGTTCTTGCATAGGAATGCATGTGCAATGTAGCTATATCATATTTATAGTGTTTGGGTTTAGTCCTTCCCTCAAACCTGGTGTTGACTAGCATGAGTGGTGTGGAGTTGACTTATGTGAGATGTTATGTTTGATGAAATAGGGTGATTGTAGTCCAGAGTGAGAGTTCAGACTATTGGCATCTAAGGGATGTGCTTAGAGATAAGAAGATAGATGTTCACTCACATCCTAAGTTCCTTGAAACCCCAAAGCTTCACCGAGCCATAAGGTGATCGGATTATGACCATAGGCAACGGCTCTAAGTCATTGGAATATGGCCAGTACTCCACCCGACCACCACCCATCATGCCTATGATGAACATGGACATGAAGAACTAGTTCTTGTTGGACCATGAACCTCTCGACCAATGACCACCCATAGTAAGTGACATTTCTCCTCACCTGTCTCATGAGCACTATGCTTATGTGATGCTTGGGAAGTATGATGTTATCCTCAGGGATGACATACTTATTCATCCAATAGGAGGAAGAGCACTTTAGTCCTATTTGGACGAGCCCCAGGAACGCTGATCGCTATGCCCCTCGAGAGTAAGGTGTTATCTCAAGAGGATGAGTTTCTCGAAGCGACCTCAAAATAGCGGAAGTCTACCCTACCCAAGACAAGACGAAGAACTGCCATGCTTGGGAAAACCACGACAAAGAAGAAGAAGCAGTGGAAGTCAACCACCGATCCTGCGCCAAATACATCAACAATGTCAAGAACCCTCGATGATTCAAGACGATGAAACCTTTGGACAGCGAGATAAATCAGAGAGCTTATTCTTGGTCCAAACCAAGGAAGAGAGTCCTAATTGGATCAAGGTGAAAACCTACTAAAGCTGATTCACCCGCTTGCCGAGCCACAGACCTTGGGAGTGGATGACTGGTATATACTCTTGGGTAACCAGCTCATCCAGAATCCTCTCGAACCGTCCAAGATGGTAGGACCTATTCTGGACTACGAGTTTCCAAGCTTAGACTCATGGGCGAGATCCAACCCAAACCCTTTCATAAGAAGCCTTCGAAGACCCACTACAACACCCTCGAGGATGAAGACCACCCCCGACCATTGCTCGCCTACCTTAAGGGAGTCAAGGACTTCCCCATTAGGAGGGAGCTATGTGAAGATCTTGACCCATATGTTCTAACACGAGACATCTAGATGTCACTAACCGGCATGAGCAGCCCCAGGACGACCACCCACACGCTACCTTGCCACGTATTCCGACCTCGGAGTACACGCGCAAGCCAGAACCCTGCAGGAACTTAGTTCACAGAGCCCTTGAACCTCAGTCAAGGCTAAGTTATTGCCAAAACCCTCTCACGGCCAGGCAAGGATGTGCGGAGCATTTTAAGCGGCATCATCAAGCAGCTCAAGACCCACAACAACAACTTGGGAACGTGAAGACTGCCTCCAACTTAAAAAATTTGTATCTCTCCAACACCTAGCCTGGAAATTGCGGGGACGAGATTTACTTAAGGGGTAAGGTCTGTAACACCCTATGTTTAACTCTCCTTACTGATTTGACTTATCTCAAAAATTAGGACCAATTAAAATTTTTGTGAATGTATGTGCTACTTTGATGTTATGCTTGCTTGTTTGCCTATTGCTTGTGTTTGAATCCAATGCTCCTGCTACTCTCCAAACTCAACTCCTTGACCCAAACCCTTGCCTAGTGATCATGCCATGTGTGTAGGACCAAAAACTATTTTTACCAAATATTATTGTCACTAAAAAGCATTTCCTTGATTTAAGCTTTCAAAACCCGTGGGTTGGGATTTGTACTACAAGTCCTCAAATTAGGGAAGTAATTTTTCACCAAATCAAAATTACTTCCCAAAACCACAATATTATTATTTTAGAAGTTATTTTACTATTTTATGTAAATACCTTTGTGAGAGGCCAGAAATGGTCCCTTATGAAGGAAAGTTATTTTTATTGTGTTCAAAATATTTGAGAAAATTTAGGGAAACTCAGTGGACATATATATTCCATATATATGAGTTTCAACTCACGGTCATGTTGAAAATATTGGTCAAAACCCTTCCTGCCTATTTCAAGCTTTTGAAATATTTCTATAAGAAATATGCTAAATAAATTCCTGTAAATTCTAGCTTGTCACATATGATCTAGGCGATGATCTTGCCATGTTTCATCTCAATCCAAGTTGATTGGATTCACTTAATTATTCTAAAAACCTATCTGTCCAAATCCAAATTTGAGAAATCTACACTGCCAATTGAATCCAATTGTGCTCAAATTTGGTGGACATGTTCTGACACTCCAATAATGCATCCAGTGTTGGGGAACGTCGCATGGGAAACAAAAAAATTCCTACGCACACGAAGACATATCATGGTGATGTCCATCTACGAGAGGGGATTTCTGATCTACGTACCCCTGTAGATCGCACAGCAGGAAGCGTTAAGAAACGCGGTTGATGTAGTGGAAAGTCCTCACATCCCTCGATTCGCCCTGCGAACCATCCCATGAACCGTCCCGCGATCCGTCCCCCGATCCGCTTCGATCTAGTGCCGAACGGATGGCACCTCCGCGTTCAGCACACGTACAGCTCGACGAGGATCTCGGCCTTCTTGATCTAGCAAGAGAGACGGAGAGGTAGATGCATTGTCCGGCAGCATGACGGCACTCCGGAGGTTGGTGATGATCTATCTCATCAGGGCTCCGCCCGAGCTCCGTAGAAATACGATCTAGAGGAAAAACCGTGGAGGTATGTGGTCGGGCTGCCGTGGCAAAGTTGTCTCAAATCAGCCCTAATACCTCAGTATATATAGAAGGGAGGGGGAGGGACTTGCCTTGAGGATCAAGAGAGCCCCAAGGGGTCGGCCGAAGCAAGGGGGGAGTCCTCCCCTTCCAATCCTAGTCCAACTAGGATTGGAAGGTGGAGTCCTTCTCCACTTTCCCACTTCCCCTTTTTTTCCTTTTTCTCTTTGATTTCTTAATCTCGTGCGCAAGGGTCCTCTTGGGCTTTCCCAGCAGCCCACTAAGGGCTGGTGTGCCCCACAAAACCTTTGGGCTTCTTGCCAGGTGGGCTGGCCCCTCCCGGTAGAACTCCAGAACCCATTCGTCATTCCCGGTACATTCCCGGTAATGCCCGAAAACCTTCCGGTAACCAAATGAGACAAACCTATATATCAATCTTCATCTCCGTACCATTCCGAAAACCCTTGTGACGTCCGTGATCTCATCCGGGACTCCAAACAACATTTGGGTAACCAACCATATAACTCAAATACGCATAAAACAACGCCGAACCTTAAGTGTGCAGACCCTGCGGGTTCAAGAACTATGTAGACTTGCCCCGAGGGACTCCTCGGTCAATATCCAATAGCGGGCCCTGGATGCCCATATTGGATCCTACATATTCTACAAAGATCTTATCGATTGAACCTCAGTTCCAAGGATTCATATAATCCCATATGTCATTCCCTTTGTCCTTCGGTATGTTACTTGCTCGAGATTCGATGGTCAATATCTGCATACTTATTTCAATATCGTTTACCGGCAAGTCACTTTACTCGTTCCGTAATACAAGATCTCGTGACATACACTAAGTCACATTGCGTGCAAGGCTTGTGTGTGATGTTGTATTACCGAGTGGGCCCCGATATACCTCTCCGTCACACGGAGTGAAAAATCCCAGTCTTGATCCATACTAACTCAACGGACACCTTCGGAGATACCTGTAGAGTATCTTTATAGTCACCCAGTTACGTTGTGACATTTGATACACACAAGGCATTCCTCGGTGTCAGTGAGTTATATGATCTCATGGTCATAGGAATAAATACTTGACACGCAGAAAAACAGTAGCAACAAAATGACACGATCAACATGCTACGTTCATTAGTTTGGGTCTAGTCCATCAAATGATTCTCCCAATGATGTGATCCCGTTATCAAGTGACAACACTTGCCTATGGTCAGGAAACCTTGACCATCTTTGATCAACGAGCTAGTCAACTAGAGGCTTACTAGGGATAGTGTTTTGTCTATGTATCCACACAAGTATTGTGTTTCCAATCAATACAATTATAGAATGGATAATAAACGATTATCATGAACAAAGAAATATAATAATAACTAATTTCTTATTGCCTCTAGGGAATATTTCCAACAGTCTCCCACTTGCACTAGAGTCAATAATCTAGTTCACATCACCATGTGATTTCAACGAATCCAACGCTCATATAGTTCTAGGGTGTGATCATGTCTTGCTTGTGAGAGAGGTTTTAATCAATGATTCTGAAACTTTCAGATCCGTGTGCTCTTTAGAAATCTTTATGTCATCTCATAGATGTTGCTACGACGTGCTATACGGAAATACTCCAAATATCTACTCTACTGTACGAATCCGTTTCACTACTCATAGTTATTCGGATTAGTGTCAAAGCTTGCATCGACGTAACCCTTTACGATGAACTCTTTAAGCACCTCCATAATCGAGAAAAATCCTTAGTCCATTTAATTACCAAGGATAACTTTGACCGCTGATCAGTGATTCAATCCTGGATCACTCTTTGTACCTCTTAACGGACTTGCTGCAAGGCACACATCAGGTGCGGTACTCAGCTTGGCATACTTTAGAGTCTACGGCTAAAGCATAGAAGACGACCTTCGTCTATTCTCTTTATTCTGCCGTGGTCGGGTTTTGAGTCTTACGCAAATTCACACCTTACAACACAGTCAAGAACTCCTTCTTTGCTGATCTATTTTGAACTCCTTCAAAAACTTGTCAAGGCATGCATCTTGTTGAAACTTCTATTAAGCGTTTAGATCTATCTCCATAGATCTTGATGATCAATGTTGAAGTAGCTCAATCCAGGTATTCCTTTGAAAAATTCCTTTCAAACAACCTTTTATGCTTCACAAAAATTCTACATTACTTCTGATGAATAATATTTCAACCACATATACTTATCAGAAATTCTATAGTGCTCCCACTCACTTCTTTGGAAATACAAGTTTCTCATAAAATTTTTACAAACCCAAAAGCTTTGATCAACTCATCAAAGCATATATTCCAACTCCAAGATGCTTGCACCAGTCCTTAGAAGGATCGCTGGAGCTTGCATGCTTGTTAGCATCCTTAAGATTGACAAAACTTTCCGGTTGTATCACATACAACCTATCCATCGAGGAACACAATGTTTTGACATCCTATGTGGAATATTTCATAAATAATGCAGCAACTGCTAACATAATTCCAACACATCTATTTGCATCGCTATGAGTGAGAAAGTCTCATCACAGTCAACTCCTTGAACTTGTCGGAAACATCCTTGCGACAAGTCGAGCTTTTCTTAATGGTGATGATTCACCATCATCGTGTGTCTTCTTTGTAAAGATCCATCTTTACTTAATAGTCCTACGACCATCAAGTAGTTCTTCCAAAGTCTATACTTTGTTCTCACATATGGATTCTCTCTCGGATTTCATGGCCTCCAGCCATTTGTCGGAATCCGGGCCCACCATTGCTTCTCCATAACTCGTAGGTTCATTGTTGTTCAATAACATGGCCTCCAAGACAGGGTTACCTTACCACTCTGTAGTAGTATGCGACCTTGTCGACTTACGAGGTTTGTAGTAACTTGATCCGAAGCTCAATGATGACCATCATTAGTTTCTACTTCAGTTGGTGTAGGCGGCACAGGAACATCTTCCTGCGCCCTGCTACACACTGGTTGAAGTGACGGTTCACTAACCTCATCAAGTTCCACTAACCTCCCACTCAATTCTTTCGAGAGAAACCTTTCCTCGAGAAAGGACCCGTTTCTAGAAACAAACACTTTGCTTCAGGATCTGAGATAGGAGATGTATCCAACTGTTTTGGATATCCTATGAAGATGCATTTATCCGCTTTGGTTTCGAGCTTATCAGACTGAAACCTTTTCACATAAGCATCGCAGCCCCAAACTTTCAAGAAACGACAACTTAGGCTTCTCCAAACCATAGTCTATACTATGTCATCTCTACAGAAATACGTGGTGCCCTATTTAAAGTGAATGCGGTTGTCTCTAATGCATAACCCATAAACGATAGTGGTAATTCGATAAGAGACATCATAGTATGCACCATATCAAATAGTGCATGGCTATGACGTCCGGACACATCATCACACTATGGTGTTCAAGGTGGCATGAACTGCGAAACAATTTTCACATTGTCTTAACTGCGTACCAAAACTCGCAATTCAGATATTCATCTCTATGATCATATCGTAGACAGTTTATCTTCTTGTCATGACGATCTTCACTCTGAAATAGCCTTGAACTTTTCAATATTTCAGACTTGTGATTCATCAAGTTAATACTCTTGTATCTACTCAAATCGTCAGTGAAGTAAGAACATAACGATATCCACTTAGCACTCACTGGACTGCACACATCAAAAATGCATTACTCCCAACAAGTTACTCTCTTGTTTCATGTGGCATGTTTTGCATGTCTCAAGTGATTAAAAATCAAGCGAGTCCAAACGATCCATCTCTATGGAGTTTCGTCATGCATTTTATACCAACAGGTATGGTTTGCATGTTCCAAATGTTTCAAAAATGAGTGAGTACAAAGATCCATCGACATGGAGCTTCTTCATGCATTTTATACCAACATGACTCAAGTGGCAGTGCCATAACTAAGTGGTACTATAATTATTACTTTGTATCTTTTGGCACCAATATTATGAACATGTGTAACACTACGATCGAGATTCAGTAAACCATTGAGGGTAATTATTCAAGCAAATAGAATAACTATTATTCTCTTTAAATGAATAATCGTATTGCAATAAACACGATCCAATCATGTTCATGCTTAACGCAAACACCAAATAACAATTATTTAGGTTTTTACCACCAATCCCGATGATATAGGGAGCGTGCGATGTTTGATCGAATCAACCTTGGAAACACTTCCAACACATATCGTCACCTCGCCTTTAGCTAGCCTCCGTTTATACCGTAGCTTTCATTTCGAGTTACTAATCACTTAGCAACCGAACCGGTATCCAATACCCTCGTCCTACTAGGAGTACTAGTAAAGTACACATCAACATCATGTATATCAAATATACTTCTGTCGACTTAGCCAGCCTTCTTATCTACCAAGCATCTAGGGTAGCTCCACCACAGTGACCGTTCCCCTCATAACAGAAGCACTTAGTCTCAGGTTTGGGTTCAATCTTGGGTTTCATTAGAGCAGCAACTGGTTTGCCGTTTCATGAAGTATCCCTTTTATCCCTTGCCTTTCTTGAAACTTAGTGGTTTTACTAACCATCAACTATTGATGCTCCTTCTTGATTTCTACTTTCGCAGTGTCAAACATCGCGAATCACTCAAGGATCATTGTATCTATCCTTGATATGTTATAGTTCATCACGAAGCTCTCACAGCTTGGTGGCAGTGACTTTGGAGAACCATCACTATTTCATCTGGAAGATCAACTCCCACTTGATTCAAGCGATTGTCGTACTGAGACAATTTGAGCGCACACTCAACGATTGAGCTTTTCTCCTTTACTTCATGGACAAAGAATCTTGTCGGAGGTCTTATACCTCTTAACAAGGGCACGAGCATGAAATCACAATTTCATCTCTTTAGAACATCTATTATGTTCCGTGACATTTCAAAACGTCTTTGGCGCCTTGCTTCTAAGCCATTAAGTATTTTGTACTGAACTATCGCGTAGTCATCAGAAACATGTATGTCGGATGTTCACAACATCCACAGACGACGCTCGAGGTGCATCACACTGAGTGGTGCATTAAGGACATAAGCCTTCTGCGCAGCAATGAGGACAATCCTCAGATTTATAGACTGAGTCTGCAAAGTTGCTACTATCAACTTTCAACTAAATTTTCTCTAGGAACATATAAAAACTGTAGAGCTATAGCGCAAGCCACATCGTAATTCGTAAAGACCTTTTGACTATGTTTAAGATAATTAGAGTTTAACTAATCAAATTGATTTTAAACTCCCACTCAAAAAGTACATCTCTCTAGTCATTTGAGTGGTACATGATCCAAATCCACTATCTCAAGTCCGATCATCACGTGAGTCGAGTATAGTTTCAGTGGTAAGCATCTCTATGCTGATCATATAAACTATACGATTCATGCTCGACCTTTCGGTCTCTTGTGTTCCGAGGCCATGTCTGCACATGCTAGGCTCATCAAGTTTAACCCGAGTGTTCCGCGTGTGCAACTGTTTTGCACCCGTTGTATGTGAACGTTGAGTCTATCACACCGGATCATCATGTGGTGTCTCGAAACGACGAACTGTCGCAATGGTGCACAGTCGAGGAGAACACAATTTCGTCTTTAAATTTTAGTGAGAGATCATTCTAAGCAAGATAAGGTGCATAAACGATTAACATCACATGCAATTCATAAGTGACATGATATGGCCATCATCATGTGCTTCTTGAGCTCCATCACCAAAGCACCGGCACCATCTACTTGTCACTGGCGCCACACCATGATCTCCATCAATGTGTCGCCATCGCGATTGTCGTGCTACTTATGCTATTACTACTAAAGCTACTTCCTAGCAATATAGTAAACGCATCTGCAAATACAAACGTTAGTTTAAAGACAACCCTATGGCTCCTGCCGGTTGCCGTACCATCGATGTGCAAGTCGATATTAACTATTACAACATGATCATCTCATACATCCAATATATCACATCACGTCGTTGGCCATATCACATCACAAGCATACCCTGCAAAAACAAGTTAGACGTCCTCTAATTGTTGTTGCATGTTTTACGTGGTTACCATGGGTATCTAGTAGGATCGCATCTTACTTACGCAAACACCACAATGGAGATGTATGAATTGCTATTTAACATCTCTCCAAGGACCTCCTCGGTGAAATCCGATTCAAACAAAGTTGGAGAAACTGACACTCGCCAGTCATCTTTGATCAACGGGGTTGCTCGTAGTGATGAAACCAGTCTCTCGTAAGCGTACGAGTAATGTCGGTCCGAGCCGCTTCGATCCAACAATACCGCGGAATCAAGAAAAGACTAAGGAGGGCAGCAAATCGCACATCATCGCCCACAAAAATTTTGTGTTCTACTCGAGATAACATCTACGCATGAACCTTGCTCATGATGACACTGTTGGGGAACGTCGCATGGAAAACAAAAAATTTCCTACGCGCACGAAGACCTATCATGGTGATGTCCATCTACGAGATGGGATTTCTGATCTACGTACCCTTGTAGATCCCACAGCAGGAAGCATTAAGAAACGCGGTTGATGTAGTGGAACGTCATCACGTCCCTCGATCTGCCCCGCGAACCGTCCCACAAACCGTCCCGCGATCCCTCCCACGATCCGCTCCGATCTAGTGCCGAACGGACGGCACCTCCGCGTTCAGCACAAGTACAGCTCGACGATGATCTCGGCCTTCTTGATCCAGCAAGAGAGACGGAGAGGTAGATGAGTTCTTCGGCAACGTGACGGCGCTCCGAAGGTTGGTGATGATCTATCTCAGCAGGGCTCCGCCCGAGCTCCGTAGAAATAGGATCTAGAGAAAAAACCGTGGAGGTATGTGGTCGGGCTGCCGTGGCAAAGTTGTCTCAAATCAGCCCTAATACCTCTGTATATATAGGAGGGAGGGGGAGGGAGCTACCTTGAAGCTCAAGAGAGCCCCAAGGGGTCGGCCGAAGCAAGGGGGGAGTCCTCCCCTTCCAATCCTAGTCCAACTAGGATTGGAAGGTGGAGTCCTTCTCCGCTTTCCCACTTCCCCCTTTTTTCTCTTTGATTGCTTTATCTCCCGCACAAGGGCCCTCTTTGGCTTGCCCACCGCTAGTGCAACAAAATACCTTCCAATGGCGCCAGAAATAGGCATGTTGTCGGGAAGTTATCTTGACGTGCTCCTCCTGGCAACGGCCCCAGAAATAGGAGTGTTGCTTGATACTCCTCAGCAACGGCACCAGGAATCCTTCAGTTGCGGCTACGCCTTAAGGGACTTCCTAGGCAAGTATGCAAAGGATTTCCCTCGTGGCCTTGGAGCCTTGCATTTGTGTTCCCTCGAAGCGGAAAGGGTGATGTAGCGTAGCGGTGGTAAGTATTTACCTCAGTTTGAGAACCAAGGTATCAATCCAGTGGAGGAGTATCTCAAGATCCTGCACAAACACAAAAGCTTGCTCCCAACGCTATGAAGGGGTTGTCAATCCCTTATAGATTGTTCGCCAAGTGAGAACTGAAAGCAACAAAGTAACAAGCAAAGTAAAAGCGGAGGTGTAAACGATGGATGTGAATAGACCCTGGGGCCGTAGTGTTTACTAGTGCCTTCTCTCATAAAAGCAAGTAGACGGTGGGTGAACAAATTACTGTCGAGCTATAGATAGTACCGCGCAAAGTCGTGACGATATCTATGGCAATGATTATATCTATAGGCATCACGTCCAAAACAAGTAGACCGATACTTTCTGCATCTACTACTATTACTCCACACGTCGACCGCTATCCAGCATGCATCTAGTGTATTAAGTCCAAAAGAACAGAGTAATGCCTTAAGCAAGATGACATAATGTAGAGGGATAATCTCAAACCAATGATGAAAACGCCATCTTTTTACCCTTGATGGCAACTACTTAATGTGTGCCTTGCTGCCCCTACTATCACTGGGAAAGGACACCACATGGTAGAACCCAAAACCAAGCACTTCTCCCATTGCAAGAATCATAGATCTAGTTGGCCAAACAAAACCCAAGACTCGGAGAAACTTACAAGGATATGAAATCATGCATATAAGAAATCACCAAAGTCTCAAATATATATCATAGATAATCTGATCACAAATCCACAATTCATCGGATCTCGACAAACACACCGCCAAAGAAGATTACATCAGATAGATCTCCACGAAGATCATGGAGAACTTTGTATTGAAGATCCAAGAGAGAGAAGAAGCCATCTAGCTACTAACTACGAATCCGTAGGTCTGAAGTGAACTACTCACGAGTCATTGGAGGGCGATGATGATGATGATCAAGCCCTCCAACTCCAAAGTCCCCTCCGGCAGGGCCCCGGGAAGGGTCTCCAGATGTGATCTCGCAGAAACGGAAGCTTTCGGTGGCAGAAAAGTATTTTTGAGGCTCCCCTGATTTTTTGCTGAATTTTTGGGAATATATAGGCCAATGATCTAGGTCAGGGGGCGGCCAGGGAGGCCACAAGCCCTGACACCACCGCCTCCCCCCTGGTGGCGGAGTGGGAGCTTGTGGGCTCCCTGGAGCCCACCTGGCTTGGCCTAGAGGCCCCCTGATCTTCTTCCATTTGGGAAAATATAAATTCGGGGTTTTATTCCGTCTGGACTCCGTTCCAAAATTAGATCTGAAAAGAGTCAAAAACATAGAAAAAATAGGAACTGGCACTTGGCACTGAATTTATAAGTTAGTCCCGAAAAAGATATAAATGGTACGTAAAACATCCAAAGATGACAAGATAACAGCGTGAAACCATCAAAAATTATAGATACGTTTGAGACGTATCAAGCATCCCCAAGCTTAACTCCTGCTCGTCCTCGAGTAGGGAAGTGATAAATAATGAATTTTTGATGCTTTCATGCTACCTAGCATAGGTGTCCTTTGTAATTCCTCTTATGTGACATGAATGTTCAGATCCATTAGATTCAAAACAATAGTTTGCTATTGACGTGGTAACAATAATAATTCAAGCAAACTAGCAAGGTAATCATGAACTTTCAAGATAACAAGGCCAAAAGAAAGTTATCCCTACAAAAGCATATAGTCTGGCTATGCTCTATCATCGTTGCACAACAAATTTAAATCATGCACAACCCCGGTATTGGCCAAGTAATTGTTTCACACCTTTACTTTCTCAAACCTTTTCAACTCTCACACAATACATGAGCGTGAGCCATGGTTATAGCACTATAGATGGTGTGGAATGTGGTGGAGGTTGCAAGACAAAAAAGGAGAAGATAGTCACATTAACTAGGCATATCAATGAGTTGTGGAGATGCTCATCAATAGATATCAATGTGAATGAGTAGGGATTGCCATACAAATGATGCACTAGAGCTACGAGTATGTGAAAGCTCTTATAGAAAACTAGTGGGTGTGCATCCAACTTGCTTGCTTACGAAGACCTAAGGCAATTTTGAGGAAGCCTACCATTGGAATATACAAGCCAAGTTATATAATGAAAATTTCCCACTAGCTATATGGTGGTGACAAAACGAGAGACTCTTAATCATGAAGATCATGGTGCTTAATATGCACAAGTGTGGAAAAAGTGGTAGCATTGTCCCTTCTCTCTTTTTCTCTCATTTTTTCTGGTGGGCTCTTTGGCCTCATTTTTTTTGGTGGGCTTCTTTGGCCTCTTTTATTTCCTCACATGGGACAATGCTCCATTAATGATGATCATCACACTTTCAACTCAAAACTTAGAGCAACTATGACTCTATATGGAATGCCTTCGGTAGTCTACCGTGGCAATGATCTAGCATGGCATAGACATCAATGGAAACATCAAGCTAGTTATATTACGATCATGCAATGGTAATGTAGACGTGGTGGCACATGTCATGGGGGTAGTTGTATGGCAAATCTCGGAATGACTTTGAAAAAGCCATAGTAGGTAGGTATGGTAGCTGTTTTGAGGGAGGCTAATGGTGGGTTTTGTGCACCGGCGAAAGTTGCACGACACTAAGAAGATAGTGATGGTGGAAGGTGAAAGGGCATCTAAGCCACGGACTCAACATTAGTCATGAAGAACTCATATACTTAATGCAAAAGTTTTATTAGTAATCGAAACAAAGCATTCAACGCATACTCCTAGGGGAAGGGTTGGTAGGTATAAACCATCGCGCGATCCCGACCGCCACGCAAAGAATGACAATCAATATACTAATCATGCTCAGATTTCATCACATAGCGGTTCACCATACGTGCATGCTACGGGAATCACTAACTTCAACACAAGTATTTCTAGATCCACAACACCTTACTAGCATGACTTCAATATTATCATAACCACAACTCAAAACTAATTGAGATGAATCAAACTTCTCTAACTATTCAATGCACATGAAGGTGGAAGTTTTCGTATCCCTTTGGATAACTACCCCTTTTGAGACTACTTTCAAAGCATAGATCAACTACCAAGCCACGCACCGCTGCGCTCTAAAAGATATAAGTGAAGCACATAGAGCATAAGTATCTAGCTCAAAAGATATAAGTGTCGCACATGTGAGCTGAACTGTCTACCTAAAGATATAAGTAAAGCTCGACAAAATCACGGTGTGTGCATGTCTCTCTCTCTCTAGGTGTGCAGCAAGGATGGTTGTGACACAACAAAAAATAAAATACTCCTACGATACATAACACGTGGTGAATAAAAATATAGTCCCAAGTAACGTTACCGATGGATTGAAGACGAGAGAGGGGATGCCTTCCCGGGGCATCCCCAAGCTTAGGCTTTTACGGCATCCTTGAATCTCTTGGGGTGCCTTGTGCATCCCCAAGCTTGAGCTCTTGCCACTCTTTATCTCTTTTTCCATAAGAACTTCACCCAAAACTTGAAAACTTCACAACACGAAACTTAAACAGAAACTCGTGATAACATTAGTACAAGAAAGCAAACCACCACTTCCTTAGGTACTGTAGCAAACTTAAATTCTACTTGTGCTGATGTTGGGTTACTATACTTTCAATCTTCCATGGCTAATACCCCCCCCCCCCCGATACTATCCATAGTTTCATCAAAATAAGCAACCAACACAAAAAAAACAGAATCTGTTAACAGCAGACCAGTCTGTAGCAATCTGTATATTTCATATACCTATGTTACTTCAAAAATTCTGAAAAATTACGATAGTCTGAAGAATTTGCGTAGCAATCAGCAGCAAAAAGAATCAACTCAAAAGCTCTTACAGAAAAAAATGAAAATTCTTTTCGTGAGCAGAAAGTTTCTGTCTTTTCCAGCATGACCAAGCCATCATCCCCAAGACTAATCATAACGGTTTTGCTTGGCACAAATGCAAAAAAGAAACACAAAAAACACAATCATAATGGAATTATGAAAGTGTGGAAAACACAAAATAGAAAGAAAAAGGATAGATTCGTTGGCTTGCCTCCCAACAAGCGCTTTTGTTTAACGCCCTTAGCTAGGCAAAAAGTGATGGAATCACGTATAGTCATGTTTGGTGCTAAAACCATAGTTAGCCCTCATCATAGATTCATAAGGCAATCTTATTTTCTTTCTAGGAAAGTGCTCCATGCCCTTCTTTAAAGGAAATTGAAATCTAATATTTCCTTCCTTCATATCGATGATAGCACCAATAGTCCTTAGGAAAGGTCTACCAAGAATAATGGGACATGAAGGATTGCAATCTATGTGAAGTACAATGAAATCCACGGGTACATAGTTCTTATTTGCAACCATAAGAACATCATCGATCCTTCCCATGGGTTTCTTGACAGTAGATCCTCAAGATGCAAATTAAGAGAACACTCTTCAATCTCATGAAAACCTAGAATATCACATAAAGACTTTGGAATCGCGGAAACACTAGCACCCAAATCGCACAAAGCATTGCACTCATAGTTTTATATCTTGATTTTGATAGTAGGTTCGCACTCATCATTAAGTTTTCTAGGTATAGAGACTTCTACTTCGAGCTTCTCTTCAAGAGATTTCATCATAGCATCTACGATATGCGCGGTAAAGGCTTTGCTTTGGCTATAAGCATGTCGAGAGTTTGCAATGGATTGCATCAAAGAAATGCATTCAAACAAGGAGAAATTATCATAATTGAATTCCTTGAAATCCAAAGTGGGAGTTTCATTACTACCCAAAATTTTGACTTCTTCTACTCCACTCTCCACACCTTTATCATCAAGATAGGTGGACTCCGAATCATTGGGGCGTTTTTCAACCAAAGTGGATTCATATCCAGCCCCTCCATAAGTAGGTTTGACACGCGAAAACAAAGATGCAAGAGGAGACACACCAAGCACTTTAAGACCTTCGTGATTTGCATCACTAGAACGCACCCTTTTAAACCATTGATGTGTAGCGCGAATTTGGGCGGTTCTTTCTTTGCTCTCATTCTTGGAGATACGCATAGATTTCAAAGTTTCCTCCAAGTTGACCTTGGGAGGAGTGCATCTAACTTTCAAAGCATCAATATAACAAGACATCCTATCAACGCTTTTAGCCAAATCGTCTATTTTGAGTAGTTTTTCCTCTATGGACGCATTGAAAATCATTTGAGAGTTGATGAACTCTTTGATATTACTCTCTAGATCAGAGGGTAATTTGTTATCATTTCCATAAGTGTTGCCAAAGGAATTTCCCTAATTGTTAGAGGAGTTACTAGGAAAAGGCCTAGGAACATATTTTCCTCTAAAAGCATTGTTGTTGCCAAAATTGTTCCTACCAATAAAATTCACGTCCAAACTAGCGTTGCTACTCTCAATCAAAGAAGATAGTGGCATGTCATTAGTATCTATGGTAGCGTTTCTACTAGCAACCAAATTCATCAACTCGTCCATCTTAGCACTAAGCGAGTTAATCTCTTCTATAGCGTGCACCTTTTTGCTAGCAGGCGACCTTTCAGTGTGCCACTCACAGTAGTTGGTCATGATATTGTCTAGGAGTTTTGTAGCGTCTCCTAACGTGATTTCATGAACGTTCCACCTGAGGCGGAGTCCAAGATATTGCGAGAAGCGAAATTCAAGCTAGCGTAAAAGATTTGTACAATCATCCACAAACTCAATCCATGAGCGGGACAATTTCTAATCAAAAGGTTCATCCTCTCCCAAGATTGTGCAACGTGTTCATGATCAAGTTGCTTGAAATTCATGATATCGTTACGTAAGGAGATGGTCTTAGCCGGCGGAAAATACTTGGATATGTAAGCATCTTTGCACTTATCCCAAGAATCAATACTATTTTTAGTCAAAGACGACAACCAAGTTTTTGCGCGATCTCGCAACGAGAAAGGAAAAGAGTTTCAACTTAATAACGTCATTATCCACATCTCTTTTCTTTTGCATATCACAAATCTCAATGAAGGTATTGAGATGGGATGCGACATCTTCTCTAGGAAGGCCAGAGAATTGCTCTTTCATAACAAGATTCAGCAAAGCTGCGTTGATTTCATACGATTCCGCACTAGTGGCGGGAGCAATCGGAGTACTAATAAAATCATTATTATTAGTGCTCGAGAAGTCGCAAAGTTTGGTGTTTCCAGCCACGATGACTTCAACAAACAAACAAGCACACAAGCAAGCGAGAAAACCGGCAAAGGGAAACGGCAAAGGCAAAAGAAAACGGCGAACGAGAAAGGCAAATGGAAACGACCAATGTGAAGTGGGGGAGAGGAAAACGAGAGGCAACTGGCAACAAAAGTAAATGCAAGTGATGAGTTTGTGACACCTACTTGGATAGATCTTGATTTCTCCTCCCCGGCAACGGTGCAAGAAATACTTCTGCTACTACAACAAAAGACCTTCCAATGGAGCCAGAAATAGGCACGTTGTCAGGAAGTTATCTTGACGTGCTCCTCCCGGCAACAGCGCCAGAAATAGGAGTGTTGCTTGATACTCCTCAGCAACAGCACTAGGAATCCTTGAGCTGTGGCTACGCCTTAAGGGACTTCCTAGGCAAGTATGCAAAGTATTTCCCCCGTGGCCTTGGAGCCTTGCGTTGGTGTTCCCTCGAGGTGGAAAGGGTGATATAGCGTAGCGGTGGTAAGTATTTCCCTCAGTTTGAGAACCAAGGTATCAATCCAGTGGAGGAGTATCTCAAGATCCTGCACAAACACAAAAGCTTGCTCCCAACGCTATGAAGGGGTTGTCAATTCCTTATAGATTGTTCGCCAAGTGAGAACTTAAAGCAACAAAGTAACAAGCAAAGTAAAAGCGGAGGTGTGAACAACGGATGTGAATAGACCCGGGGGCCTTTGTGTTTACTAGTGGCTTCCCTCATAAAAGCAAGTAGACGGTGGGTGAACAAATTACTGTCGAGCAATTGATAGAACCACGCAAAGTCGTGGCGATATTTATGGCAATGATTATATCTATAGGCATCACGTCCAAAACAAGTAGACCGATACTTTCTGCATCTACTACTATTACTCCACATGTCGACCGCTATCCAGCATGCATCTAGTGTATTAAGTCCAAAAGAACAGAGTAACGCCTTAAACAAGATGACATGATGTAGAGGGATAATCTCAAACCAATGATGAAAACCCCATCTTTTTACCCTTGATGGCAACTACTTAATGTGTGCCTTGCTGCCCCTACTGTCACTGGGAAAGGTCACCACATGGTAGAACCCAAAACCAAGCACTTCTCCCATTCGAAGAATCATAGATCTAGTTGGCCAAACAAAACCCAAGACTCGGAGAGACTTACATGGATATCAAATCATGCATATACGAAATCAGCAAAGATTCAAATATATATCATAGATAATCTGATCACAAATCCACAATTCATCAAATCTCGACCAACACACCGCCAAAGAAGATTACATCAGATAGATCTCCATGAAGATCATGGAGAACTTTGTATTGAAGATCCAAGAGAGAGAAGAAGCCATCTAGCTACTAACTACGGACCCGTAGGTCTGAAGTGAACTACTCACGAGTCATTGGAGGGGCGATGATGATGATGAAGAAGCCCTCCAACTCCAAAGTCCACTCTGGCAGGGCGCCGGGAAGGGTCTCCAGATGAGATCTCGCGGAAATGGAAGCTTGCGGCGGCGGAAAAGTATTTTTGAGGCTCCCCTGATTTTTTGCTGAATTTTTGGGAATATATAGGCCAAGGATCTAGGTCTGGGGGCGGCCGGGGAGGCCACAAGCCCCGACACCGCCGCCTCCCCCTGGTGGCGTAGTGGGAGCTTGTGGGCTCCTTGGAGCCCACCTGACTTGGCCCAGAGGCCCCCTGATCTTCTTTCGTTTGGGAAAAAATCATTTCGGGGTTTTTATTCAGTTTGGACTCCGTTGTAAAATCAGATCTGAAAAGAGTCAAAAACATAGAAAAAACAGGAACTGGCACTTGGCACAGAATTAATAAGTTAGTCCCAAAAGATATACAAAAGGTACATAAAACATCCAAAGATGACAAGATAACAGCGTGAAACCATAAAAAATTATAGATACGTTTGAGACGTATCACCCACCGGCCCACTAAGGGCTCGTGTGCCCCCACAAAACTGGCCCCTCCCGGTAGAACTCGAGAACCAATTCGTCATTCCCGGTACATTCCCGGTAATGCCCGAAAACGTTCCGGGAACGAAATAAGACAAACCTATATATCAATCTTCGTCTCCGGACCATTCCGGAAACCCTCGTGACGTCTGTGATCTCATCCGGGACTACAAAAAACATTCGGTAACCAACCATATAACTCAAATACGCATAAAACAACACCGAACCTTAAGTGTGCAGACCCTGCGGGTTCGGGAACTACGTAGACATGACCCAAGGGACTCCTCGGTCAATATCCAATAGCGGGACCTGGATGCCCATATTGAATCCTACATATTCTAAGATCTTATCGATTGAACCTCAGTGCCAAGGATTCATATAATCCCGTATGTCATTCCCTTTGTCCTTCGGTATGTTACTTGCCCGAGATTCGATCGTCAATATCCGCATACCTGTTTCAATCTCGTTTACCGACAAGTCTCTTTACTCGTTCCGTAATACAAGATCCCGTGACATACACTAAGTCACATTGCTTGCAAGGCTTGTGTGTGATGTTGTATTACCGAGTGGGCCCCGAGATACCTCTCTGTCACACGGAGTGACAAATCCCAGTGTTGATCCATACTAACTCAACGGACACCTTCAGAGATACCTGTAGAGCATCTTTATAGTCACCCAGTTAAGTTTTGACATTTGATACACACAAGGCATTCCTCCGGTGTCAGTGAGTTATATGATCTCATGGTCATAGGAATAAATAATTGACGCGCAGAAAAACAGTAGCAACAAAATGACACGATCAACATGCTACGTTCATTAGTTTGGGTCTAGTCCATCACATGATTCTCCCAATGATGTGATCCCGTGATGAAGTGACATCACATGCCCATGGTTAGGAAACCTTGACCATCTTTAATAAACGAGCTAGTCAACTAGAGGCTTACTAGGGACAATGTTGTGTCTATGTATCCACACAAGTATTGTGTTTCCAATCAATACAATTATAGCATGGATAATAAACGATTATCATGAACAAAGAAATATAATAATAACTAATTTATTATTGCCTCTAGGGCATATTTCCAACATCCACACCAAGTGGTGCATCAAGGAGAATAGAGGAACTTGTTCCATCCCTCTCAAAACCCTATGTGTTGATTTCTGACTTTGGGAAACTTTACATTATAAAGTTTCTCCAATTGGCCCAAGACTTTTTGGGCATGCTTCAATTCTCAAATAATGCCCCCACACCAATTTGTGCATTTGTGGGAATTGATTTGCATACTTTTGTACATAGAAAGTCATTTCTGTCTAGTTCATGGGTTTTTCAAGTCTACGGTGGAAACCTTCTCCACCAAATCCCAAATTTGGTGTCCAAGCTTATTTTTATCTATTATGTGTTCCTGTTAAGTTTGATATCAATTGTAAACCATCTGGTAGCCTTAACACCCATCAAATACCTTGTGTCCATTCACCAAAGTTGCTGCTTTGGCCCCTTCCACTATTTCCCTTGAGCTTAGATTTTTACCACAACCTTCCCAAGTCCCTTTTTACCTCAAGTAACATTTCCATGGCCACTGGTCAACTATTAGAGGATGACTCCATGTATGTACCTTTCAATTTCGACCTTGGCAGCACTGTTTTACCCCTCTTGCTATACTTCTAGTTAAGCCCAAGCCCCCAAATTCTTCTAGGGCATCTCTAGCATGCTAATGCACCATTTCATATCAAAATATAGCATGCTCGTGTTCAAAAAATGAGTAGCACCTCTAAAACTTGATTTCTGGCATAATGGTAGCTTTGTAGTGCAACTACTAGCTAGCCTCAGCCCCGTGAGCTAAAACTTTGCAGAACTGTAGTCCTTCCATGCCTAGGACTACTAGACATGGTTTGACCCCATTATCTCTCAAGTAAGTGCCCTCATCATTAGCCCTAAGTTTGCTGCTTCAAACTTAATTACAGTCAAAACCAATTCAAACCAGCTCCACTTGGGTCCAAACTTCGCCACTGCTTCGTGGCACGCATGCCTTGCATGTTTGACACCTTGGTCTGGGCAAGGGGTGGCCACGGTGACCACTTCCCTGGCAAGCAGATATTGTGCTCTGCACCTTGGGCTTTAGCTTCAGCTTGGGTCCAGCGAGGGGAGCGTGTCCCAGAGCGCCACAGAGTATCCTTTGACCCCTCCACCACGCTAGGAAGACTCCAAGCTGCTCAGGCCGCGTTTGTCGGCCGTGCTAGAGGGCACCAGAGGCGGATCCGGGCACCCCCGAGCCCTCTGTTGCTCTCCCTTAGTCCCTCCTCGCTCATAGCAACCTCCAGGACCCCCCATTGGAGCTACACACCCACCTCCTCTCCCCATGGCCACATGACCGCACCTCGGCTCCGCTCGAGCTCAGACCAATCAAGGGCTCCCCCTCGCCCCTAGCCTCCCGTGTGGCCACTCCTTGGAGCCACGAGCCCCTCCCGTCGCCTCGTCTCTCCTCTGAGTGCCAGCCGCTTGAGTGTAGTGGCGGCTACTGCCTCCTCCACGGCCTCCTGTGTTGGCTCCATGGCAGCCCTCCACTGCACATGCAGGGCGGGGGAACGGAGGTGGCACAACGCCCTAACCCAGTCGGCGTGCCAGGCCCCGTCGGTGGTGGACGGTGGAGCCAACCCAGCATGCGTCGCCCTCCTGAGCCCCTCCTCCACACGACCGAGAGGAGGGAGACGAACCTGTCGCCAGGGCTCCTCCTATCAGCCAGCCATCTGGACTGGGCCACTAACGGGTAGGTCCAGGCTCTGGTAAGTGGAGGCGACTCGAGCCAGATCCGTTTCCCTGAGGCGAAAGCACATCGGGCATAATACGCCTTCGGCATTGCTTCTTCACTCGCGAATTGAGAATATGGACAGGCCAAATGGCCATCTTGCGCCCCGGGCGCATCTTAGCCCTAAGTGAATTCCCTCTCCTTCTCCTTTTGAGGTAAATTCTAAAATCCATAGTTAATTCATTCTAGATAAAATTTGACTCTTTCAAATTTCTACAGGTTCCTAAAATGAAGACCTATCCATATGTGTGCATTGCACATTTTTCCAGAAGGCTTTCTGAGGGATTAATATTCAAATGCCCATTTGAATATTTTCAACCCCACCTCTCTAAAATCCTATGGGGACCAAATCAACTCCAAATGAGGTCATTCCAATTTCCAGAGCCTTCTTATATCTTGCACATTTTTAAGCCTTAGTCAACATTTTTATCTCGCATGATTCTGTTGCATTAAATAAATGGCTTCCTTTTGCTATTTATCCAATATTAGAAAATTCCTAGAATATTCATACCAACTCAAAATCCATTGAAACAACTTCCTAGATATTTATAAATTCATGCTTTGTTTATTGAGTGCCTCCACTGATTTTTATCACGGTGTTTTCTGTAGGCTTCTTTAAAGATCACCTATCCCTCTTTTCGTCCATTCCAAAATCCCTGATGGTCCCAGTCTCCTATAGCAAGCTTCAGGTATTTTTCTTATGACCAGAGAGGTCCAAGAAAAATAAAACTCCTATTTATATAGCACTTTGGTTTCAGCTTGCTGTGTGGCTTACTGTGTTATTTCTGACGATAGTTGACGGAGGAGATGGAGTACTCGGAGTTGGACCGGAAGACCTCGAAGACACCGAGGACTTATGTGAGCAAACACAAGTAGCCCTTTGACCATGTCTAAGAAATATATCTATGCATGACACATTGGTTACTCTATCCCGATGCATATAGATAAGATTTATTGGTGCACCCCAGCATGGTGTTTCCGATAGCTCCTCTTGAGCACTTGCATGGAGCATGACCCTACCATATATGAGGGTCACGCTGATAATATATTGACAAATAGACAATAGTGCTACACATAGAAAGAGCATGTGCATGATGATGGTAACACAAAGTTGATATCAAAGGTTTTATGAAAACCCCGTTGGGTGCCACTAATGTCCGAGGGCGATGATGATGAGTTGGGTGACCACTTTTGAAAGAAGTAGTGCACCGGGAATATTTTGTGTGAGTGGTTTCGTAAATGGGATTAGATATATGATGTGTCGACCGTCCCAATGTAACACCCTGTGTTTAGCTTTCCTGACTAATTAACTTATTTCAAAAATTAGGACCAATTAATTTTTTTGTGAATGCTTGTGATGCTTGAAGTGACTAATGTTTGCGTGCTTGCTTGTATGCATGTGGTTGCTCCCCAATAATTCTTGCGATTCTCCAACTCACCTCCTTAGCCCAAAACTTCTGCCTAATAATCATGCCATGAGTTTAGGACCAGAAACTATTTTCACCAAAGAATATTTTCACCAAAAAGGCATTTCTTTGAATTATGCTTTCAAAACCCCTCAGATGAGACTTGTACTACAAGACGTCAAATTAGGGAATTTATTTTGCACCAATTATTGTATTTAATTTAAAGCCTATTATCAAAATGTCTTACAAAAACCACAATATTATTATTTTAAAAGTTATTTTATTATTTTATTTAAATGCCTTTCCGTGAGGCCAGAAATTGTCTCTTATGAAGGAAAGTTATTTTTATTGCTTTCAAAATATTTAAGAAAATTTAGGGAAACTCACTAGATATATATATCTCATATATATGAGTTGCAACGCATGTTCATGTTCAAAATATTGGGGAAACCCATCCAAAACCCTTCCTGCATATTTCAATCTTTTGAAATATTTCTATAACAAATATTCTCAATAAATTCTAGGAAACTTCCAGCATGTCATCTATGATATGTTTGATGATCTTGCCAAGTTTTATCTCAATCCAAGTTGATTTGATTTCCCTAATTATTCTAAAACCCTATCTGTCCAGATTCAAATTTGAGCAACTCTTCACTGTCAAGTGTCTCCAATTGTGCTCAAATTTGGTGGACATGCTCTAATACTCCAATAATGCATCCACACCAAGTGGTGCATCAAGGAGAACAGAAGAACTTGTCCCAAGCCCCTCAAAACATTCTCTGTTGATTTCTGACTTTGGGAAACTTTACATTATAAAGTTTCTCCAATTGACCCCAAACTTTTTGTGCATGCTTTAATGCTCAAATAATGCCCCCAGACCAAATATTGGATTAGTGGGAATTGATTTGAATGGAATTGTAACCAGAAAGCCATTTTTGCCCATTTCATGGGTTTTGCAAGTCTACATTGGAAACCTTATCCACCAAATCCCAAATTTGGTATGCAAGCTTATTTTTATCTATTATTTGATCCTGTTAAGTTTAATATCCATTGAAGTACATCTGATTGCTCTGCCACTTATCAAACACCTTGTGTGCATTCACTTTATTGGCTGCTTTGGCCCCTTCCACTTTAACCGTTAAGCTCAACTTTCTACCACAACTTCATATAGTTACATTTTACCTCTAGAAAAATTTCCAAGGCCATTGGTCAAATATTGGAGAGAGGCTCCATGTAACTACTCCTCATTTTACCATTGGAATCACTATTTTTACCCATCTTGCCCCACTCCCTCTTAAGCCAAAGCCCCCAGCTCTTGCCAGAGGGTTCTAAGCACCCCAAGGCATTGTTTCAAGCCAAGAGATGACATGCTCATGTGGAGAAAATGAGCAGCACATCCTTATATTGATTTGTGGCTGAAAGGTAGCTTTGTACAACAACTGCTAGCTACACTTCCTTCCTTAGGCTGAAACTTTCCAGAAATGTGGTCCTTCCATGCCTAAGGCTCCTAGACATGTCTTTTCCCCATTATCTCTCATTTGAGTGCCCTCACCATTAGCCCTAAGTTTGCTGCTGCAAACTTAACCTCAGTCAGCAGCCATTCAAATCAACTCCACTAGAGACCAAACTCCTCACTCATCTTCCAGATAGCATGCCCCACCTCCGAGACAACTTTGACTGGTCATTAGGGCCCTATGGGCATAGGTGGCCATGGTGACCAAGTTCGCAGCCTGCAGTATTGGTGCTCTGCATCCTCTTCTCCTTCTGCAGCTCGGTTCCCTCCTTGGCAGCATGCCCCGGCGCGCCAGGACGCTCCCCTTAACCAGTACAACACGTCCCGACGCCAAGAAGCAGGCAAGCTTTCCCAGGGGCGTGTGTTCTTCTCCGTGCCCTCGGAGCTCTCGAGCTCTCCCTGAAGCTCCCCCTCCATCTATCCCTTTCCCTAAGCTTTTGCTGCCTCATGCTCCTCTCTCCCTCTCCCCGAAGCACCCAGAGCCTCCTTAGCCCTCTTCCTCTAGGCAAGCGCGGCAATGGCCGAATCTGCCGTCTGCCTCCACACATGTCTGCACCTAGCCGAGCCCTCCCCATCTCACTTGAAGCTTTCCCGGCATGCCCCGGTGCCTGGGAGCTCTCCCCGCGCTCCCTGCAGTCCAACGGCGGCCTGGGCGCCAGCTCCCGCAGTCGGCGTCACCGACATCCCCGCGGCCAAGGCCCTCCACCCGCAGGCGCCCCTGGCGGAGCTAGGGCTCCAGGCCGGCGCAACAGCCTCGCGCCACGGGCGACTGTGGCCGGAGCACAGCCGGGCGTGGCTGGAGCCACCGGAGGGGGCCCCGGCAGCCAGCGGTGTCGGCCCCCTCTGCTCCTCCCTGGCCGAACGAAGGAAGTAGAAGGGCCTAGCATGCAGGGCCCCCTGTTAGCCTCCCAATGGCCGGGCCCGCGTGAGGTAAGTGGAGGCGGGATCCCCTCTGGGCACTTGCCCGCTCCAGAGGCATAATGGGTAGAGTACGCCTTTGGCGTGGCCTCTTTCCTGGCCGGACCGAGTCTCTGGGCCGGCCCAAGGCGTACCTCACGCCCTGGGCATAAGATAACCCCCGAGGCTGAGCCTTTTCTCTTTTTCCTATTTTGGATTAACTTCAAAAATCCATTATAAATTCATTTTAGCTCCGATTCTAATGATTCAAATTTCTACAGGTTCCTAAATTCAAAACCTATCCAAATAGGTGCATGGAACATTTTTCCAGAGCAACTTCCTCTGGAGTATCTATTCAAATCCAAATCTGGATATATTTGACCCCACTTTATGAAAATCCTAGAGGACTCAAATCAACTCTAATTGGACTGATTCCAAATTCCTAAGCCTTCTATATCATGCCCTATTTTTAGAGCCTTGGTTAACATTCTTATCAGGCTTTATTCTGTTGTATTAAATAAATAGCTTCCTATTGCTATTTATTCCATGTTAGGAAATTCCTAGAATATTCATTCCAACTCCAAATCCAGTGAAACAACTTCCTAAATATTTCTTCAATTATTCTTTATTAATTGAGTGCCTCCACTCATTTTTATCATAATATTTTATGTGGGCTTCGTTAAGGATCCCCTATTTCTCTTCTCATCCATTCAGGAATCCCTGATGATCTAGACGTCCTACGGCAAGCTTCAATTATTTTTCTTATGACCAGAGAGGTCCAAGAAAAATATAACTTCTATTTTTGTAGCAATTTTATTTTTACCAGCTGTGTGGCTGACCATGGTTGTTTTCGATGATCGTTGATAGGTAGACGGAGTACTCGGAGTTGGAGCGGAAGACCTCGAAGACCCGAGGACTTATGTGAGCAAAGGCAAGCAGCCCTTTGACCATGACTGAGCATATGTTATATTTCATGTACAAAATAGCAAGTATTTCTGTTTCATATGATCATAAGTGTCGGTAAATCATTTGATGTGATGGTACCGATGGCTCCTCCGGAGCACATGCATTGATCTTGATCCTATCTTTGAGGATCATGCTAGTATTATGTTGACAAGTAATGCTAGAGTAAGCAAGCATGAGCATGTTGTTGGTATTAAACAAGGATTTATGAAAACCTCGTCGGGTGCCACTAATGCCCGATGGTGATGATGAGTTTCGTGGCCACTTTTGGTGAAGTGGTGCACCGTGTATTTTGAGTGAGTATGGTTTCGGAAATGGGATTAGATTTCTGATGTGTCGACAGTCCCAACCTTACCAGTACGACCATGTTACCTCTTATGGGACGGGGCTAGTTAATTACTCTGGTCGGTGCTAGCAAAGAGCCACATTACTAGTGGCAGGAGTGATGTGTGGTCACTCTCGTGATGGGTCATGCCAGGTAGGACGACTATACCATTTTTATGAGTTCCTGGCACACCGTTGGTCCCCGCATGGTTGGTACTGTCCAGAGTCGATGCTCGTAAGACGTACAACATGTGGGCTTGGTACTAATCAATTGGACCTCTTTGTTTAGTATCGGCAGGGGAAAGGCATTAATCAGGTACTTACATCGGGTATGTTATTTACCGCGAGTCGTGGATGACACGGAAGTTTCACGGATCTCATGGGTCCAGCGTACTACCTCTGCAGAGTGTAAAACTATTCGAATAGTCATGTCCCTGGTCAAGGACGGTTGGGTAATCCTGCTTAAACTACATCCAGTTTTCTCCGCATAAACCAAGTGTGTGTGAGTGGTGAGAAAAAGGTGTTGTTATGGAAGTAATGATATGACCAAGTTTGGCAACTTGGCATATAGGGTGAACCCGGATGCTTCAGCCCTTGATAGGTATATTGATATCTGTAACCTGTTCTTCCAAAGTAATTCTTTAAGTTGATGCATACTTGTGATCATGTTTATTTACCACCAAGAGAGATCCTCCAGATGCATGTTATTGTTATCCTTCACTTTCATTGTTCATATCATTGGTTGTTTGCAAGTACAATAAAAAGTACTCATTGGCTTGCCACTGGGTATTTCATTGACCAGGTATGAGAGAACATGATATGGTGAAGAGTAACTCGGTGACATTCTTGCGAGCTAGGACGCTTCCCAGTCAGAATGCCTATAGGTTAAGGTTGATGGCATGGGTTCACGCTTTCAACCAATAATTCCGCTATTGGTCCAGTTCGGTGTGTTTGCCTTTAAGGCCTATATATGTAAGATTCGACCGCAATGGTCATTTACTGTATCAGACGGTATGTATGGATGTAAGACTCTTATTATTCAGTTTCTGTGTGTTCGGTGAGCATTGATCTCTCGGATCATTGAGCATGATCATTCGGCGATCTCGACTCGTAAATCAAGGTCCCCACAGAGCTGGTATTAGAGCCATCCTGACTGTAGGAAGCCCTTAGTTAGCATGGACATTAGTTAGGATAAATCTGCTTTCCAGACCCTTCAGAAGTACTTGCAAAACCTATATATTTTCTCGCCTCTCCTAAATCTTCAAAGAAAATGAAGCTTATACTTTAGCCTTCCACCCATATTTTCTGACACTCTTTGCCTACTCTTTCAAAACTTCCAAATGGTCGCTAGCACCTTATGCCCTCTGACCATGGGATTACTTAAAAACCTCTTGAGAAACTTGGAAGGAAGCAATCATTCCAAGCAATCACTCCTATGCTGAAGGATAGAAGCCAACTCTACTACCAGACAACACTAATAGAAGAACCCCAAGAGGAACATGGAGATCGAGGCTTAGAAGATGGCGACACCCTCAACACTGTTTCGGGGTGGTGCCACCTTCAACTACGATTATCTGGCGTAATATATGCAAGCCATGATCTGCATCACTAATAGAGCAACCCTGTCAATAATAAGGATTGTGTCGACCACCACCGGTGGATGAGAACCTCGCCAACTAGCCCGCCTCCCTTAGTGAGCAGGAAAACGGTTCTCTTCATCCTTCCACTTTAACCCTTGAGCTCAAATTTCTACCACAACTTCATATAGTTACATTTTACCTCCAGTAACATTTCCAAATCCACTTGTCAATTATTGGACAGAGGCTCCATGTAACTACTCCTCAATTTACCCTTGGAATCACTATTTTTACCCATCTTGCCCCACTCCCTCTTAAGCCAGAGCTCCCACCTCTTGCCAGAGGGTTCCTAGAACCCCAAGGCATTGTTTCAAGCCAAGAGATGGCATGCTCATTTGGAGAAAATGAGCAGCACATCCTCATATCGATTTCTGGCTGAAAGGTAGCTTTGTACAGCAAGTGCTAGCTACACTTCCTTGCTTGGGATGAAACTTTGAAGAAATGTGGTCCTTCCATGCCTAAGGCTTCTAGACATGTCTTTTACCCATTATCTCTCCTGTGAGTGCCCTCACCATTAGCCCTAAGTTTGCTGCTGCAAACTTAACCTCAGTCAGCAGCCATTCAAATAAACTCCACTAGAGACCAAACTCCTCACTCATCTTCCAGATAACATGCCCCACCTCCCAGACAACTTTGACTGGTCATTAGGGCCATGTGGGCATAGGTGGGCATGGTGACCAAGTTGGCAGCCTGTAGTATTGGTGCTCTGCATCCTCGTCTCCTTCTGCAGCTCGGTTCCCTCCTTGGCAGCATGCCCAGCACGCCAGGACGCTCCCCTTGATCAGTCCAACCTGTCCCGATGCCTAGAAGCAGCCAAGCTTTCCCAGGAAAGTGTGTTTGTCTCTGTCCCTCGGACCTCCGGTAGCTCTCGAGCTCTCCCTGCAGCTCCCTCGCCATCTATCCCTTTCCTCAAGCTTTTGCTGCCTCATGCTCCTCTCTCCCTCTCCCCGAAGCACCCCGGAGCCTCCTTAGCCCTCTTCCTCTAGGCAAGCGCGGCAATGGCCGAATCTGTAGTAGGCCTCAGCACATGTCCGCACCTAGCCGAGCCCTCCCCATCTCTCTTGAAGCCTTCCCGGCATGCCCCTGTGCTTGGAGCTCTCCCCGCGCTCCCTCCAGTCCAACGGCGGCCTGGGCGCCAGCTCCCGCAGCCGGCGTCGCCATCATCCCCGCGGCCAAGGCCCTCCTCCTGCAGGCGACCCTGGCTGAGCTAGGGATCCAAGCCGGCGCAGCAGCATCGCGCCCAAGGCAACGGTGGCCGGAGCGCAGCCGGGCATGGCTGGAGCCACAGGACCGGGCACCGGCAGCCAGCGGGGTCGGTCCCCTCTACTCCTCCCTGGACGAACGAAGGAAGAAGAAGGGCCTGGCATGCAGGGCCACCTGTCAGCCTCCAAGTGGTCGGGCCCGCGTGAGGTAAGTGGAGGCGGGATCCCCTGTGGGCCCTTGCCCGCGGCAGAGGCGTAAAGGGTGGAGTACGCCTTTGGTGTGGCCTCTTCCCTGGCCGGGCCGAGTCTCTGGGCCGGCCCAAGGCCTACCTAACGCCCTGGGCGTAAGATAACCCCGCAGGCTGAGCCTTTTCTCTTCTTCCTATTTTGGATTAACTTCACAAATCCATTATAAATTCATTTTAGCTCTGATTCAAATGATTCAAATTTCTACAAGTTCCTAAATTCAAAACCTATCCTAATAGGTGCATGTCATACTTTTCCAGAGCAACTTCGTGTGGAGTATCTATTTAAATCCAAATCTGGATATATTTGACCCCACTTTATGAAAATCATAGAGGACTCAAATCAACTCCAATTGGAGTGATTCCAAATTCCAGAGCCTTCTTATATCCTGCCCTATTTTTACAGCCTTGGTTAACATTTTTATCAGGTTTTATTCTGTTGTATTAAATAAATAGCTTCCTATTTCTATTTATTCCATGTTAGGAAATTCCTAGAATATTCATTCCAACTCCAAATCCAGTGAAACAACTTCCTAAATATTTCTTCAATTAGTCTTTATTAAATGAGTGCCTCCACTAATTTTGTTAATAATATTTTATGTGGGCTTCATTAAGGATCCCCTATTTCTCTTCTCATCCATTCCGAAATCCCTCATGATCCAAACCTCCTATGGCATGCTTCAGGTATTTTTCTTATGACCAGAGAGGTCCAAAAAAAATATAACTTCTACTTTTGTAGAACTTTTATTTCTGCGTGTTGTGTGGAGTACCGTGGTTGTTTCCAACGATAGTTGACAGGTAGGTAGAGTACTAGGAGTTGGAGCGGAAGACTTCAAAGACCCGAGGACTTATGTGAGCAAAGGGAAGCAACCCTTTGACCATGACTAAGCATATGTTATATTGCATGTTAAAAATAGCAAGTATTTCCGTTGCATATGATCATAAGAGCCGGTAAATCATTTGATGTGATGTTACCGATGGCCCCTCCGGAGCACATGCATTGAGCTTGATCCTACCTTTGAGGATCATGCTAGTATCATGTTGACAAGTAATGCTAGAGTAAACAAGCATGAGCATGTTGTTGGTATTGAACCAGGATTTATGAAAACCCCGTCAGGTGCCACTATCGCCCGTGGGTGATGATGAGTTAGGTGGCCACTTTTGGTGAAGTGTTGCGCCGGGTATTTTGAGTGAGTATGGTTTCGGAAATGGGATTAGATTTATGATGTGTCGACCGTCCCAACCTTACCAATATGACCACGTTACCTTTTATGGGACGGGGCTATGTTAATTACTCTGGTCGGTGCTAGCAAAGAGCCACATTACTAGTGGCAGGAGTGATGTGTGGTCGCTCTCGTGATGGGGTCGTGCCAGGTAGGACGACTATGCCATTTTTATGAGTTCCAGGCACACCGTTGGTCCCCGCATGGTTGTTACTGTCCAGAGTCGGTGCTCGTATGACGTACAACATGTGGGCTGGGTACCAATCGAGTGGACCTATTTGTCTAGTATCGTTAGGGGAAAGGCATTGATCGGGTACTTACCTCGGGTATGTTATTTACCGCGAGTCGTGGATGACACGGAAGTTTCCCGGATCTCGTGGGTCCAGCGTACTATCTCTGCAGAGTGTAAAACTATTCAAATAGCCGTGTCCACGGTCAAGGACAGTTGGGTAATCCTGCTTAAACTATGTCTAGTTGTTTCCGCATAAACCAAGTGTGTGTGAGTGGTGAGAAAAACGTGTTGTTATGGAAGTAATGATATGACCAAGTTTGGTGACTTGGCATATAGGATGAACCCGGATGGTTCAGCCCTCGACATGTATATGGATATCTGTAACATGTTCTTCAAAAGTAATTCTTTAACTTGATGCATACCTGTGATCATGTTTATTTACCACCAAGAGACATCTACCTGATGCATGTTATTGTTATCCTTCACTTTCATTGTTCATATCATGGGTTGTTTGCGAGTACAATCAAAAGTACTCATTGGCTTGCCACTGGTTATTTCATTGACCAGGTATGAGAGAACAGGATATGGTGAAGAGTAACTCGGTGACGTTGTTGCGAGCTAGGACGCTTCCCAGTCAGAATGCCTCTAGGTTAAGGATGATGGCATGGATTCACGCTTTGAACCAATAATTCCGCTATTGGTCAAGTTTGGTGTGTTGGCCTTTAAGGCCTATATATGTAACACTCGACCGCAATGGTCATTTACTGTATCAAACGATATGTATGGATGTAAGACTCTTATTATTCAGTTTCTATGTGTTCGGTGAGCATTGATCTCTAGGATCACTGAGCACGATCATTCGGCGATCTCGACTCGTAAGTCGGGGTACCCACACCCAGCCTTACATGTACGACCATGATAACCCTTTATGGGACGGGGCTTTGTTGACTGCTTTGGTCGGTGCTAGCAAAGAGTCCACATTACTAGTGGCGGGAGTGATATGTGGTCACTCTCGTGACGGGGTCATACCAGGTAGGTCGATTATGCCATTTTTACATGTTCCGGGCACACCGTTGGTCCCAGCATGGATGATACGGTCTAGAGTCGGTGCTCATAAGACGTACATCATGTGGGCTGGGTACCAATAGAGTGGACTCTTTGTCTAGTGTCGTCTAGGGAAAGGCAATGATCGGGTACTTACCTCGGGTATGTTATATACCACTAGTCGTGGATGACATGGAAGTTTACCGGGTCTCATGGGTATAGCGTACAACCTCTGTAGTGTGTAAAACTATTCGAATAGTTGTGTCCACAGTCAAGGACAGTTGGGTGGTGCTGCTTAAACTACGTCCAGTCGTTTCCGCATAAACCAATTGTGAGTTTGTCTGTGTTTAAAGGTGTTATCTGAGAAAGATGATATGACATGTTCGGTGACTTGGTATATAGGGTGAACAGTGGTGTTAAACCCCCAATAGATATTCTGATATTTGTGACATGTTATTATGATACCATCCAGTTTTAATGCATGTCCATCCAGTTATTTGATCATGCTTATTTATAATCAGAACCTGCTTTCCGCAAAGGCTGCATATTACTTTATTATCGTACCAATTGCATATCCATATCATGGGTTGTTTGCGATTACATTCAAAGTACTCATTGGCTTGCCACTGGTTATTTCATTGACCCGGTATGAGAGAACAAGATATGGTGAAGAGTAAATTGGTGGCGTCCCTGCAAGGTAGGATGCTTCCCTGTCAGAATGCATGTAGGTTAAGGTAGATGGGATGGGTTCACGCTTTCGACCAATATCTCCGCTATTGGTCAAGTTTGGTGTGTTGGTCTTCAAGGACGTATACATGTAAGACTTAACCGCAATGGTCATTTGTTATAGGAAACAGTATGTATGGATGTAAGACTCTTGTTATTCAGTTTATGTGTGTTCGATGAGCATTGATCTCTAGGACCACTCAACACGTTCATTCGGCGATCTCGACTCGTAAGTTGGGGTCCCCACAAGCGGCTGCTTCACTGATTCCTTCACGTCATCCTCCTCAGCTTTTGTCCACATGGGAGACCTGAATACAGAGGACGCACTGCTCTTGGAAAGCCAACTACTCCGCCACCGCCTGACTAACGGAGGCTACAACGCATGTGTTGGGGAATAAATTAATTACAAAAATTTCCTACGTCGTGCAAGGTTTTATCTATGGAGAAACTAGCAACGAGAAAAGGAGTAGAGCATCTTCATACCTTTGAAGATCACTAAGTGTAAGCGTTGCTAGAACGAGGTTGATGGAGTCGTACTCGAAGCGATTCAGATCGCGGTGGATTCCAATCTATGCACCAAACATTGGTGCCTCCGCGTTCAACACACGTGCAGCCCGGTGACGTCTCCAACGCCTTGATCCAGCAAGGAGGGAGGAGAGGTTGATCGAGAGCTCCGGCAGCACGAGGCGTGGTGACGGTGGAGCTTCGTGGTAACTCCGACAGGGCTTTGCTAACCACTACGGAGGACGACGAGGAGGAGGTGTAGGGCTGCGCCGAGAGAGAGGAAATTGTTGTCTCAAATCTGCCCAAAAGTCCTCAATATATATAGGAGGAGAGGTAGGAGGTGCCCACCCTTTAGGGTTTCCCATCCTAACGCCTTGTCTGGTACTAGTGTATTATAGGGAATTTGTGGGGATTATTTCGGCCAAACCCCTCAATCCTCACACATCCCATAACACCATTTGGTTCTAGTGTATTTGACATGTTTCATCCCCACATTTCCCCTCAAATCCCCAAATTATAGTGCATTTTTCTTAATACCCAATACACTACCCCTACCTAGTGTATTGGGGATAAATGGGGATTTGAAGGGATTGGGTGAAGCTTGAGGTTTCACCCAATCCCTTGGGGGATTATCCCCACCAATCTCTTTAAAAACACTAGTACCAAACAAGGCCTAAAGGGTGCGGCAGCCCTAGAGGCCAAGGAGGCCGACGACCAAGGGTGGAGGGCCCTAGGGTGGGCCTTTGAGGCCCAAGGTGTCCTCCCACGCCTATCGTTTCCCCTCTCTCCACCGCTTGTGCGCCTTGGGCTGGTTGTGCAGGCACACCATCCCACATATGGGCTGGTTCCCACCCACTCTTATCGCATATAGAAACTTGGGGTTGGTGGCCCTTGCCGGTGGACCCCCGGAACCCTTGTGATGGTCCCGGTTCATTACCGGTGTCGCCCGAAACACTTCTGGTGACCAAATCCTCACTTCCTATATATGAATCGTTACCTCCAGACCATTGCAAAACTCCTTGTGACGTCCGGGATCTCATACGGGACTCTGAACTACCTTCAGTAACCACGTACATGATTTCCCTATAACCCTAGCATCATCGAACCTTATGTGTGTAGACGCTATGGGTTCGGGAAGTATGCAGACATGACCGAGACACCTCTCCGGTCAATAACTAACAACGGTGTATGGATATCCATGTTGGTTCCCACATGTTCCATGATGATCTCATCGAATGAACCACGATGTCGGGGATTCGATCAATCCCGTATGCAATTTGCTTTGTCTATCGGTGTGATACATGCCCGAGATTCGATCGTCGGTATCCCTATACCTTGTTCAATATCGTTACCGGCAATTCTCTTTATTCGTTCCGTGACACATAATACTGTGACTAACTCCTTATTCACACTAAGCTCAATATGATGATGCATTATCGAGTGGGCCCAGAGATACCTCTTTGTCACACGGAGTGACAAATCCCAGTCTCGATTTGTACAACCCAACAGATACTTTCGGAGATACCTATAGTGCACCTTTATAATCACCCAGTTACATTGTGACGTTTGATACACCAAAAGCACTCATATGTTATTCGGAAGTTGCACATTATCATGGTCTAAGGAAATGATACTTGACATTAGAAAAGCTTTAGCACACGAACAACGCGATCTAGTGCTATGCTTAGGATTGGGTCTTGTCCATCACATCATTCCCCAATGATGTGATCTTGTTATCAATGACAACCAATGTACATGATCAAGAAACCATAATCATATATTGATCAACGAGCTAGCCAACTAGAGGCTCACTAGGGACACATTGTGATCTATATATTCACACATGTATTACGGTTTCCGGTTAATACAATTATAGCATGACTAATAGACAATTATCATGAACTGGAAATATAATAATAATAACTTTATTATTGCCTCTAGGGCATATTTCCAACAGCCTGGACGGACCACATCGTCGAGCTTGTCACCATCTCTAGGAGGGCCCTTGGGCTGCATGGCGAGTCGCTTAGTCCATAGCAGAGGGGGCTGAGCAGGGTCCACCTCACGTTGTACTCTTGCTCCTGTGGGTCTCGATAACCGGCTTTTGACCACTACTGGGCCCCTCCAGCGGCGTGCCCGAAAGACTCAGCGGGATGTTCTACACTCACCACAACGCGCGCACCCACAACATGAAGGACTGCTGGGCAATAAGGTCTCCCCGAAGTGAGTGCGCCATCCAGCGGCAGAACCGCGTTGCTCGCGTTGTCGGGTGTGAAGGTCAGCGCACCAGTGGCGGAGGGAACGACCTCGGGGACAACCCTCACGAGGGCCAGCGCAACCAACCCCACGGCGACAGCGGAAGCAATCTTCCTCAAGAAGACACTCGATGTGGGTGGCCTCATGCGACGCACCCCCAGAACGGTGCCACCATGCCTCTAGGACCACGCCCCCACCGTTGCGAAGGGTGTCGCAGCAGACACCACTATCATTGTCGTCGAGCCTCGAGCCGGCGCCCGCCTCCCTCCGGCATGGGAGGCCGCATGTGGCGCCCATGTCAGGCTGGTCTTGGGGGCTCCCGCTTGGAGGCGCCTAGAGTGGCACGTGTGACGAGGGGCCCCTTAGGGACCCTACAAAGGCGCGCCCCGGCACGCGCCCACTAGCCGAGAGTGTGGCGCCAAGCGCCAGGGGCACACGACTTTGCTATTAAGGAGATCGGTAAGCTTTATGGGGTGCGGGCCACACATGCATCATGAGGCGTCGGGACCCCACGGGCCCGTGAGGCTTCAGGAGCCCCCCACCCACCGGACGAGTAGGCCTCTACAACGCATGTCAGCAAGCAGCCTGAAGCTCCCGCGGCAGCAAGGTTGCGAGGTGACTTTTTGGGTTGTATGAATCAAGCAATTCCATGTATTTTGCATCGCCTCGAGGAGGCGTTTTCTGGATATGTAACGACCTCGATTAACCTTCACTTGAGATGGTGTCATTTTTATAAATCTTAAGCTCTCGTGTTCCGCTGCTGCCAGGAGCTGGTGGCACCCTGCAACCGCCCTCTGATGGTTCCTTGGTGGGGGTTAGACATGATGTCTGTGGTAGGACTTGTCACCCGTGCTCTGGCTCACGGGTTGGCCACCTGTGCTAGTCATCTCGCCAAGGTCCTTAGTGTCGCGCCCTCCCAGGGATCCATCGCACACAGATGGAGGAAATGCGGCTTGGCTCGCACTACCGCGAGGGCAGGAGCCTTGTTGTGTGCCATAACGACTCTCCTGATGACGTGCTCTTGTGGTCGTGCGAGGCGCAATGGTTCTCATGTTTGGGCCACACGAGCGCTGCGCCGACATGCGCACTCCCGAACCAAAACGCGCGGGAGCACCTCAAGACTGGGTTAGGAACTCCTGAGCCTTGTGCCTCGGGTTTCCGCCCAATCATCGCCGCCCATGATAATCTCACGTAAGAATGAGTGAGATGTATATGCCCGGAGCCTCCTAAGTGGAAGGCCATGACAAGCCGTGTCGTGGCCTCGGTGGAGGTCTCCCGCCCATGCCCAAGTGGAAGTCCCTATGCTCCGCACTAGCAGATTGACTGTCAAACCGCGACTATGCCCACGCCCAAGTGGAAGCCCATTGCATCGCACTTGGGAATGATCGAACAAGACGTCCTGCGGGCCGCAACTAACCACAGGATGACCCGTGCTGGACACTGTAGTCGCACTTATTTTAGGCTGACCCGTGCTGGACACGGCAGCCGCATTTCTTTCTAGGTTCACCCGTGTGGATACGACAGACGCTTTCCTTCCAGTCTTTTTTGACTTGTAAACAACTCACCACGCTGACCCGTGTTGGATATAACAACCGAATCTTCCCTATTTTGGGCTTGTAAACAAGTGTGCCTCAGGTTTTAATAAAGATCTTGGTCTTCTGGTTTTCGCAGGGTTTCCTTGATTTTCTCTTATCTTACCATGCCCACGCCTAGTGCTAGCCTCACGAATCACGCTGGGGAGAAGACAATGAAGAATGGCCCCGGGGGCCGCAACACCTTACGGTGTAAAGCCCTCAGTTTGGCAGCCAGATGTACCCCCCCTGGCACGCGCCCGCTGGCTTTACCATGGGCCTGACGCTCGCGCGGTCTGGGCATGGTGCCTCTGCTTGGGCCTGCCCTAACGATGCTGGGAACCCAGACAACTGGGTTCTGGCTCGCGGGCACGCCCTACGCACATCACCTCAGCAAGGCCCTTGGAGGTTATACTTCTCTTGTAATGCCCAAATCCAAGCAGGCGAGCACGCACCATTCGGGACAAGGTGTTTTCTCTGCACGACTTCCCTCAAGGGGCCTCGCGAGGCAGGCCATGCAAGCAACAACCCCTTGCATGAGCCGCAGCCACTCGCGCGTTGAAGGCGAGCCCCCAGGCATTGTTCCTCAAGAGACTTTGTTCCCGCAAAGGTTGTGGCTTGCTCGATGACTGGGCCTTAGCAACGCGAAGCATCGAGACGATATCGGAGATGGTGCAAGCTCAACAAAGAGTATGAGAGAGAAGCTTATTTTTGACCCAAAATAAAATTCGATTTGAAGCGTGAAGGACATAACCCCTTTTTGCACGCCCCACGAGGCGACCATGTTGAATTACAAGAAAGGGAAGACAATGTAAAAAAGGAAGATCGGGCTCTCGAAGCACTACCATAAGTGACCCAATGCCAGCGTGGCCCATGCCTAGTGAGAGCCCTTCTGTTAGGCATGGGCATCTCGGGAACCGTAGGGGTTTCTGTTGCCCCCGCTTACCTCACAGGAAGAGTTGCTGCTGTCGTTGTTGCCGGAAGAGTTGTTTCTTACGCAGCTATCACCCTCCATGCAGCAGCCTAGGCGACCGCCGGCATTCCTGAAGGCCTTCATGAAGAGCTTGGCGACCCCATCAAAATTGAAGTGGATGAAGTGCCCTTCCTGCAAGCCTTGGCCAAGGTCAAACGACTTCCACCCACGCCTCAAGAACATGAAGCCGAGGGAGTTTAACTCCATCACCACCCAGGTAGGCCCGTTAGCGCAGTCGTCTGGCTGCAGCCTCATGTCTAGGGGTGTGTGCTCCTCCATCTCCTCCTCAACAGAGTCTGGGAGCCGGAGCCAGGTGTGAGGCCTGCCCTCCATCCGTATGATGAACTCGTTGGCCGCGTCGGCAGAGCGGCTTCGTAGCCTCGGAGGATAAGTATCCGCCCGAACCACTGGCCCCGTCTGTGGCCGCCTCGTCCACCATGCCCTCTCCCGTGAACATAGCCCCTCATCCGGCTGCTCGGGCTGGCACGAGCCGCTGATGGGGAGCGCAGGTTCCCTCCGTGAGGTTCCTCGAGCGCGGTAACTCTGGGGCACCCTCTTCCTCTCACCGGCTAAGGTATCCGCCCCCTCCCCCTCATCACTACTTTCTATTTCTCCATGGCATGTGATCTCTTCACTTTTGTCATCGCTGCTACAATGACAAGCAAGAATGAAGAGAAAGGGTGAGGAAGTGGGGTAGGAGACCCTTCTTCCCTTACCATTATATGAAGCCTCCAAGTAGATGTTCAGCCCGTGCCTCCTTGCCCGCATTCAGCGGGCGAAAGGTTCATGGGGGTAATGATGACCCCGCACCATGCGCATGCTGTATGACACCACTGGACAGTTGTCGAGGCATCGTGGGGAAGTGGCAGCAGCCTGCGCCCCATCGCTTGCCATGTGTCTCGCTCGACCCTCAGACAGAGGGGGCCCACACCGTCCCGATTGCCCTCGCCAGGTGAAGCGCACCCATCGTACACCCGCGGGGTGCTTTGCTAGGCCTGCGGGCCTAGGGAAGCCTAGGCACATCTGCTCGCAACCTAGAAATGCATGTTGCATCTTGGGATCAGCTCACCACCAAGTTGTGCGGCCAAGCCCCTTGCGAGGGCACCAGCCTCACAAGGCTTGCAGAAGCAACCGGTGTCAGGGGCTTCGCGGTGCCCCACCGGTGTTGCATCGAGAGGCTGCCCCCGAGGACTTAGTGGGGTAGGATGGCCAAGGGAACACGAAGCAACAACCTATCCAAGTAAGGGCGAGAACTAAGAAGTGCTCGGGGGCTGTCGCCCCGAGGCCCCCGTCACGTGTCAACGATGGGAGCGTCGGGAGCCCCGTGCTATGGGACACCACCGGCCAAAGCGCTGGAAACAGACTAAGGGAGACACAAGACCTTGCGGAAGGAATGAAGGCACCCAAAGCATAACAAGCAACAACTGTTTAAGACAAAAATATATTACAAAATGCCTAATGAGCTCCCACGGCCATGTGGTTCTTAATGCAACACGAAAGAGATAGGAAACCTTAAGCGGAGGAGGCGCTGTCTTCGTCATTGCTCTCAGAGGCTTCTACGTCAAGGTTGTCGCTCTCCTCGGAGGGCGCCGCCTGGATGAAGCGCCTGACCAGGGATTCCACATGCTCAGCACCTCGTCCCTGAGGGTGCTCCGGAGCTCCGCGGGAACGGCTCCATCATGTAGGGGAGGTTGAATGCAGGGTCATTGCGGTGCAGATTGGAGAACACACGCGTTAGCACGCTATCCAGAAGATCATGCACGCTGGACTGGACGTCCTCATCCACCTTGGAGATGCCTTATTCCAATGTCTCGACCACGTTTAGGAATAATTTGAGGTAGCCTCCCTCACCATGCACGCGGCAGCGCAGGGGCGTCCCCTACGAAGCAACGAAGTGCACCTTCCAATGACGGGCAAGCTCTAGGAATTGATTGACGCGTTGTGTCTCCATATGCCCTATGTGCTCTGCGTCGTCCTTGGCCGCGTGCGCGACATCAGCGGCTTCACCAACTTGGGACGGAAGCGACGCCAAATCCTCCTTAGCACCCTCCTCACTCCTGAGGGTGGCCTGGAGAGTGGCTTGAGCTCCCTGCAGATGGCCCTGAGCGCGCTCACCTCCTCCTGGAGTACGTCACACCTGAACTAGAGGAGGGTTCCCTGTCGGGTGTGCTCACCGTGATACTCCTCGAGGGAGGCCTCCCTCTCTCGATCCACCCCTGTGTCTGCATTGACAAGGGCTTCCTCATGCATCGCCTCAAGGGCGGCCTCGTCCACAAGAATGCGTCCTTCCAGAGCATCGAGACGCTCGCACTCCACCACCTCATCGAAGGTGGTCCGGGCGGCCTCCCGCTTGCAGAGAGCCACGTCCGCCTCCTGCTCGATGATGACCTCCTTGAGGGCCAGATCAGCCTCATGCCTAGTGCTCCAAGTGGTGAATGCAGTGGTTTGGGCCCATGCTCCCAAGGGCCCCTCGTCACCCCGCAGGGGGCCACGAATCCTCCGGGCCACGTGAGGCCAAGCGCAGAGACACATGCCTTCCCAGCATGTGGCGCGTGAGAGGGCGCCCCGGCCGGGCTTCCCGGAACCTCTTGGATGTTGGTGCCCTGGAAATTTCGATGATTAGATTGATCAAGCCAGACAAGGTGCGCAAGGAAAAGTAATGGTGATAGTGCACTTACACGTAGCTCGCAGCATAGCGCCATCGCGTTGGGGCCACCCTCGAGGGCTGGCCCCCGTCGCCCTGAGGAGAAGATGGCGGCTCTGAGGGACCTGCCCGCACTCCAGTGCTTAAGGCATCCCTCCTGGCTGCCATGGAAGGAAGAAAGAGGTGGATAAGGCAATGTTTGCACAAGAATGGCGGAACAAAGTGGGAGGAAGGAAGATGGGATAAGTTGTACGGTGGCGGCTCCGCCCCTCATAGGTGGCGGCTGTCGGCGTTCTGGGAATGGGGGTACCCAGACTTGCATGCCTCCGGCCTAGGGCTGGCCCATGATACGTCTCCAACATATCTATAATTTTTGATCGTTCCATGCTATTATATTATCAACTTTGGATGTTTTGTATGCATGAATATGCTATTTTATATTATTTTTGGGACTAACCTATTGACCTAGAGCCCAGTGCCAGTTCCTGTTTTTTCCTTGTTTTTGACCTTTTCCAGATAGGAATATCAAACGGAGTCCAAACAGAATAGAATTGTCGCTATGATTTTTATGGAAAATATCAAAAATACCAGAAGAAAAAGATACCGGAGAGGAGTACCGAGGAAGCCACGAGCCAGGGAGGCGCGCCCACCCCCTGGGCGCGCCTGGGGGGCTCCTGACTCCCTCATGGGCCCCCCTGACTTGTTCCCGATGCCATCTGGTCTTATAAATACTGAAACCTCCAGAATTAAACCTAGATCGGGAGTTCTGCCGCCTCAAGCCTCTATAGCCACCAAAAACCAATCGGGGGCCGTTCCGGCACCCTGTCGGAGGGGGAATCCATCTCCGGTGGCCTTTTTCATCATCCCGGCAATCTTAATGACTAGGAGGGAGTAGTTCTCCCTTGGGGCCGAGGGTATGTACCAGTAGCTATGTGTTTGATCTCTCTCTCTCGTGCGCGTTCTTGAGATGTCATGATCTCAATGTACCGCGGTCTTTGCTACTATAGTTGGATCCTATGATGTTCTTCCCCCTCTCCCTTCTTGTAATGAATTGAGTTTCCCCTTTGAAGTTATCTTATCGCATTGAGTCTTTAAGAACACTTGATGTATGTCTTGCAGGTGTCTATCTGTGGTGACAATGGAGTATTCATGTGAGTACTTGATGTATGTTTTGTTGATCAACTTGGAGGTTTTGTGACATCAGGAACCTATGCATATGGGTTGGCACACGTTTTGACTCTTCGGTATAAACTTTGGGGAACTCTTTGAAGTTCTATGTGTTGGTTGAATAGATGATTCTGAGATTGTGTGATGCATATCGTATAATCATGTCCACGGATGCTTGAGGTGACAATAGAGTATCTAGGTGACATTAGGGTCTTGGTTGATGTGTGTCTTAAGGTGTTATTCTAGTCCAAACTCCAGGATAGATTGAACGGAAAGAATAGCTTCATGTTATTTTACTACGGACTCTTGAATAGATCAATCTGAAACAATAACTTGGTGGTGGTTTCGTACCCGACAATTGTCTCTTCGTTTGTTCTCCGCTATTATTGACTTTGGAGTGACTCTTTGTTGTATTTTAAGGGCTAGTTATATGATCCAACTATGTTATCATTGTTGAGAGAACTTCACTAGTGAAAGTATGAACCCTAGGCCTTGTTTCCACGCATTGCAATACCGTTCGTGCTCACTTTTATTATTAATTACCTTGCTGTTTTTATAATTTCAGATTACAAAAACATATATCTATTATCCATATTGCACTTGTATCACCATCTCTTCGCCGAACTAGTGCACCTATACAATTTACCATTGTATTGGGTATGTTGGGGACACAAGAGACTCTTTGTTATTTGGTTGCAGGGTTTCTTGAGAGAGACCATCTTCATCCTACGCCTCCCACGGATTGATAAACCTTAGGTCACCCACTTGAGCGAAAATTGCTATTGTCCTACAAACCTCTGCACTTGGTGGCCCAACAACGTCTACAAGGAGAAGGTTGCGTAGTAGACATCAAGCTCTTGCCTTTGTCGGGGAGGTTAGCGCTTGAAGGTATATCTTTAGATCTTGCAATCGAATCTTTTAGTTTCTTGTTTTATAACTAGTTTATTTTATTTAAAGAAAACTACAAAAAAATGGAATTAAGGTTGCATCATATGTTTCATCTTTTTAATGTCTTTCATGAAAATGATGGAAAAGAAAATTGTGCTCAAGTGCTAGAAGAAGAATTACATAGGATGCTTGGCATAAAATATGTGAAGGATGAGCATGATTGCAATGTTGTTAGTATGAATACTTTGAATATCCATGATGCTAATTGTGATTGCATTATTTATGACGAAAATATTTCCTATAAGCATGTTGATTTCTGTTAGAGTTTGCAAATATATACCAAAAAGAGAAGATAGATTTTGTAAGACGCATAAGCATTTAGAAACTAAGTTATTGCATGTGAGGCTAGATGATTGTGCTGAAATATTTAATATTGATAGTCGTCCTTGTGAACTTTGCAATGAACATGGTCATTTAAATCTCCAATGCAAATTGTTTCATGATCCAATCATGTCTAGAAATTGTGATGACTTGATTTCCCATCCGTATCATAATGAACTTAGTTTGCTTCTGAGATATGAAGAAATGAAATGTATAACTAAGAGCCTCCGAGATTGGGCTGTCATGAAAATGATTGATTATGATCTAGAAGAAATTTATTTATATTGTGTGGTAAATTGCATTGAGAATCCTTATATTGCCAATTACTTAAAGGCAAGAAAACAAATGGAAGATAGAAATAATACTAACGAAGGGGAAGAGGTTTCCCAATACCCTCCTATTATTTCTTATATTGAATGAGGTAACGAGGAGGAACTTTCTATTCAACCAACCTCTCCAATAAGAAGCTTGCAAAAATTAAGTAGACCTTGAAATGATGGGGTGAAGAAGAAGAAAAGAAGAAAAGGTAAAGGTAAAAAGGTATCTCTCCCAAATAATGTTGCTCCTACTATTGATATGCCTCATTAGAATGAATCGAAAATAAATGTGGAGGATGATAATAATTGCTATACTTTTGGTGCTATTCATACTATTAATGATGAGAGTGATTATGTCTATGATATGCAAAACCACAAGCTTGGGATGCTATGTTTGACGAGAATGACATGTTTGAGAATATATTTGCTACAATTAATGTTTGTCCCAAGCATGAGGATGCTATGTTAAAAGAAGATGATCCTTTTAGTCCCCCCACTTTGAGTGATGAAATTTACTATGATTATTACATACCTCCTATCTATGATGACTATTGTGATGATACTTATGCTATGAAGAAGAATGATGATAAAACTTGTCACAATTATGAGTATACTTTTGCTAAACATTTCTCTTTTAATGTGGAAACTATTTGTAGTATTCAAGTCTTTTACGATACTCCCACTACTAGCGATGAGAATAAATTTGCTTATGTGGAGAGTAGTAAAATTTCTATGCTTGTAGATCATGAAAATAATGCTTTAGGTGCTGGTTATATTGTTGAATTCATTCATGATGCTACTAAAAATTATTATGAGAGAGGATCATATGCCTCCACATATTGCAATAACATCAAGTTTCCTCTCTATGTGTTGAAATTTTTGAAGTCATGCTTCTTTTGCCTTCCTATGCTAGTTGATTCTTGCTCCAATAAATTGTTTTTTCACAAAATCCCTATGCGTTGGAAGTGGGTTAGACTTAAATGTGCTAGTCATATGCTTCATGATCCTTCCATTATGTTTCAATCATTATCTTTTATGTGAGCATCATTGAAATCATCATGCCTAGCTTGAAAGGCATTAAAGAAAAGCGCTTGTTGGGAGACAACCCAATATCTCTCCTTACTGTTTTTGTGTGTTCACATGATTATTCTACTATATTAATCATGTTTTATAGCTTTTATTTCAATAAAGTGCCAATTAAAGCCTTTATGATTAGTTTGGGTGATAGTTGTTTGATCATGCTGAAAAAGACAGAAACTTTGCGCTCACGAAATTATTTTTAATTCCTATCCAGAGAGAGCCTTTAGGTTAATTCTTTTTGCTGCTGACTGATATCAAATTGCCCTAATTTTCATAATGTTTTGCAGAATTTTTGGAGGTGCGGAAGTTTGGTTATCATTCAGATCATTACAGAATGTTCTGTTCTTGACAGATTCTGTTTTCAATGCATAGTTTGCTTGTTCTAGTATTTCCATAGATTACGTTAAGTTATATAAATTGTGTAAATGATAATATATAGTAGGCATTGTGCGAGAAAAATTATGAATCTTATCTTGACAGTACCAAAGTGAATGATTTGTCTTTATTATACTAACCCATCTCACGAAGTTCCGTTAAGTTTTGTGTTGTGAAGTTTTCAAGTTGTGGGTAAAGTTCGGATGGACAACGGAACAAGAAGTGGCAAGAGCCTAAGCTTGGGGATTCCCAAGGCACCCCAAATCCATATTAAAGGACACCAAAAAGCCTAAGCTTGGGGATGCCCCGGGAAGGCATCCCCTCTTTCGTCTTCAATCCATCGGTAACTTTACTTGCGGCTATATTTTTATTCAACATATGATATGTGTTTAGCTTGGAGCGTCATTTTCTTTTATTAGTACTTGCTTGCTGTCATTTATATTAATGTTTTACATCATTTAGTTCAATAAAAATGTCAAGTATAGCCGTTACTATGCTTAATTTGCAAGTATAGGAGTTGTTGTTCCAAAACAGAAAGTTTGCTTGCAGTGCAAACATTCCCTAGACTTTTCTTTATGTCGGAATAGCTTGAAATTTGTACACAGTATGATATTATAAATCCTCTATAGCCTGCAAGTTTTTCAGATTTTTTGGATTTAATTAAATATGGATCTTGCTGCATTCTTTACAGACTGTTCTGTTTAGGCAGATTGCTGTTATGTTTGCATTGTTCGCATATGTTAGCTTGTTTAATGATTCAATTTGAGGATGGGAGTTTTAAATATGCAGAGGAATTTAGTATTAAATGTCAAATAATAATCTTAGTGATTTTCTACAGTAGAGGATGATAAAAGTTTTCATTGTTTTAAACTAACCTATCTCACGAGTTCTTGTTGAGTTTTGTGTGGATGAAGTTTTCAAGATTTCGGAAACCATCATATAGGAGGAACTAAGGATACAAAAAATCTCAAGCTTGGGGATGCCCAAGGAACCCCAAATACATATTTCAAGAAGTCTCAAGCACCTAAGCTTGGGGATGCCCTGGTTGGCATCCCACCTTTCGTCTTCAACAATTATCAGTTAGTATCGGTTGAACCTAAATTTTTTGCTTCTTCACACGATTCGTGCTATGCTTGGAGTTTCAATTTATTTTGTTTGAATAAGGTACTTAAGACCGGAAATCCTTAAATGGGAGATTCTCCACATAGCCAAATAATTATTCAACTACTCATTGAGCTTCACTTATATCTTTTGGAGTAGTTACCCTGTTGCTCTAGTACTTCACTTATATCTTTGTAGAGCATTGCGATGATTCTATTTTATAGAAATAGTTGAACTCTCATGCTTGACTTATATTATTTTGAGAGTCTTAAACAGCATGGTAATTTTCTTAGGTTATGAATCTAGTCCTAATATGATGGGCATCCAAGAGGGATATAATAAAAACTTTCATATAGAGTGCATCGAATACTATGAGAAGTCTGATTCTTTGCACGTAGTTTTGAGATATAAGGATGGTGATATTAGAGTTATGCTAGTGAGTAATCGTGGATTGATAGAAATACTTCTGTTTGAGTTTGTGATTCTCGTAGCATGCACGTATGGTGAACCGTGATGTCATGAAATTAGAGCATGATTCATTTATTGAATGTCATCCTTTGTGTGGAGGTCGGGATCGCGCGATGGTTAACTCCTACCAACCCTTCCCCTAGGAGCATGCATCCCACCTTTCGTCTTCAACAATTATCAGTTAGTATCGGTTGAACCTAAATTTTTTGCTTCTTCACACGATTCGTGCTATGCTTGGAGTTTCAATTTATTTTGTTTGAGTAAGGTACTTAAGACCGGAAATTCTTAAATGGGAGATTCTCCACATAGCCAAATAATTATTCAACTACTCATTGAGCTTCACTTATATCTTTTGGAGTAGTTACCCTGTTGCTCTAGTACTTCACTTATATCTTTGTAGAGCATTGCGATGATTCTATTTTATAGAAATAGTTGAACTCTCATGCTTGACTTATATTATTTTGAGAGTCTTAAACAGCATGGTAATTTTCTTAGGTTATGAATCTAGTCCAAATATGATGGGCATCCAAGAGGTATATAATGAAAACTTTCATATAGAGTGCATCGAATACTATGAGAAGTCTGATTCTTTGCACGCAGTTTTGAGATATAAGGATGGTGATATTAGAGTTATGCTAGTGAGTAATCGTGGATTGACAGAAATACTTCTGTTTGAGTTTGTGATTCTCGTAGCATGCACGTATGGTGAACCGTGATGTCATGAAATTAGAGCATGATTCATTTATTGAATGTCATCCTTTGTGTGGAGGTCGGGATCGCGCGATGGTTAACTCCTACCAACCCTTCCCCTAGGAGCATGCATCTAATACTTTGTTTCGATAGCTAAAAACTTTTGCAATAAGTACGTGAGTTCTTTATGACTAATGTTGAGTCCATGGATTATATGCACTCTCACCCTTCCAACATTGCTAGCCTCTCTAGTACCGCGCAACTTTCGCCGGTGCATACACCCACCATATATCCTTACTCAAAACAGCCACCATACCTATCCATCATGGCATTTCCATAGCCATTCTGAGATATATAGCCATGCAACTTCCACCGTTCCGTTTATTATGACACGCATCATCATTGTCATATTGCTTCGCATGATCATGTAGTTGACATCGTATTTGTGGCAAAGCCACTGTTACCTTTCATACATGTCACTCATGATTCATTGCACATCCCGGTACATTGCCAGAGGCATTCATATAGAGTCATACCTTTGTTCTAACTATCGAGTTGTAAGTAAATAAAAGTTTGATGATCATCATTATTAGAGCATTGTCCCATGTGAGGAAAGGACGGAAGCTATGATTCCCTCACATGTTGGAATGAGACTCCAGACTTAAAATAAAAAGAAAATAAAAGAGGCCAAAGAGCCCACCAAAAAAATGAATGAATTTATTTAAAAGATGCCAAAGAGCCCGAACAAAAAAAGAGAGAAAAAGAGAGAAGGGACAATGCTACTATCCTTTAACACACTTGTGCTTCAAAGTAGCACCATGGTCTTCATGATAGAGAGTCTCATATATTGTCACTTTCATATACCTGTGGGAATTTTTGCTATAGAAGTTGGCTTGTCTATTCCAATGATGGGCATCCTCAATTGCCCTAGGTCTTCGTGAGCAAGCGAGTTGGATGCACATCTACTTACTTTCTTTTTGAGCTTTCATAAACTTATAGCTCTTGTGCATCTCTTGCATGGCAATCCCTACTCACTCACATTGATATCTATTGATGGGCATCTCCATAGCCTGTTGATACGCCTAGTTGATGTGACCATCTCCTCCTTTTTGCCTCACAACCACCACCATACTCTATTACACCTATAGTGCTATGTCCATGGCTCACGCTCATGTATTGCATGAGAGTTGAAAAGGTTTGAGAAAGTAAAAGTGTGAAAACAATTTCTTGACTAATACCGGGGTTGTGCATGATTTAAATACATTGTGTGGGGATGATGGAGCATAGCCAAACTATATGATATTTCAGGGATAACTCTCTTTGGCCATGTTATTTCGAGAAGACATGATTGCTTTGTTAGTATGTTTGAAGTATTATTGTTCTTATGTCAATATTAAACTTTTTGGTTTGAATCATATGGATCTGAATATTCATGTTACAATATATGTTAGGTAGCATTCCACGTCAAAAATTCTGTTTTTATAATTTACCTGCTTGAGGACGAGCAGGAATTAAGCTTGGGGATGCTTGATACGTCTCCAACGTATCTATTATTTTTTATCGTTCCATGCTATTATATTATCAACTTTGGATGTATTAAATGCATGAATATGCTATTTTATATTATTTTTGGGACTAACCTATTGACCAAGAGCCTAGTGCCAGTTCCTGTTTTTTTTCTTGTTTTTGACCTTTTCGGATAGGAATATCAAACGGAGTCCAAACGGAATAAAACTTTCGCCATGATTTTTTATGGAAAATATCAAAAATACCAGAAGAAAAGATACCGAGAGGAGTCCCTAGGAAGCCACGAGGTAGGGAGGCACGCCCACCCCCTGGGCGTGCCTGGAGGGCTCGTGACTCCCTCGTGGCTCCCCCTGACTTGTTCTCGATGCCATATGGTCTTATAAATACAGAAACCTCCAGAAATAAACCTAGATCGGGAGTTCCGCCGCCGCAAGCCTCTGTAGCCACCAAAAACTAATCAGGATCCCATTCCAGCAACCTGCAGGAGGGGGAATCCATATCCGGTGGCCATCTTGATCATCCCGATGATCTCCATGACGAGGAGAGAGTAGTTCTCCCTCGGGTCCGAGAGTATGTACCAGTAGCTATGTGTTTGATTTCTCTTTCTCATGTTCTTGTGATTTCATGATCTCGATGTACCGCGGTCTTTGCTACTATAGTTGGATCCTACGATGTTCTTCCCCCTCTCCCTTCTTGTAATGAATTGAGTTTCCCCTTTGAAGTTATCTTATTGGATTGAATCTTTAAGAACACTTGATGTATGTGTTGCACGTGTCTATCTCTGGTGACAATGGGATATTCATGTGAGTACTTGATGTATGTTTTGGTGATTAACTTCCGGGTTTCGTGACATCGGAACCTATGGATATGGGTTGGCACACGTTTTGACTCTCTGTTAGAAACTTTTGGGATGTGTTGGTTGAATAGATGATTTTGAGATTGTGTGATATGTATCGTATAATCATGCCCATGGATACTTGAGGTGACATTGGAGTATCTAGGTGAAAGTAGGGTCTTGGTTGATGTGTGTCTTAAGGTGTTATTCTAGTACGAAATCTAGGATAGATTGAACGGAAATAATAGCTTCGTGTTATTTTACTACGGACTCTTGAATAGATCGATCAGAAAGAATAGCTTTGTGGTGGTTTCGTACCCGACAATAATCTCTTCGTTTGTTGTCCGCTATTAGTGACTTTGGACTGACTCTTTGTTGCATGTTGAGGGCTAGTTATATGATCCAATTATGTTATTGAGAGAACTTCACTAGTGAATGTATGAACCCTAGGCCTTGTTTCCACGCATTACAATACCGTTTGTGCTCACTTTCATTATTAATTACCTTGTTGTTTTTATAATTTCAGATTACAAGAACCTATATCTACTATCCATATTGCACTTGTATCACCATCTCTTCGCCGAACTAGTGCACCTATACAATTTACCATTGTATTGGGTGTGTTGGGCACACAACAGACTCTTTGTTATTTGGTTGCTTGAGAGGGACCATCTTCATCCTATGCCTCCCACGGATTGATAAACCTTAGGTCACCCACTTCAGGGAAAATTGCTACTGTCCTACAAACCCCTACACTTGGAGGCCCAACAACGTCTACAAGATGAAGGTTGCGTAGTAGACATCATCCCTCTTCATCAACCCAACATACGCAGGCTCAGCGTCACTCAAGGCAAGGCCCTCGCGAGCGGCCAAGCCTCGCAAGGAGGAACGACATCAAGATCCGCAGGGGGCCTCCTCAGGACCCCTCCAAAGCGGCGGATATTCCTAGGCAAGGCTCGGCCTCACGAGTCAGGGATGACGTATGGGAAGGACAGGCGAGAAGCAGACAACATGACAGTGCAGTTGCCCCTTTAGTGCAAAGGGGGGCAAGGACGCACCTGGGTCCCTAAAGCATCTCCCAAAGGTATCATTTTTAATGCAACAAAGAGGTCGCCGCCCACCAGTAGGGCAGACGTCATTCCCGGGCCATCCCTGAAGCACAGGAAGCTACTTTGCAGGCGAAGACCACCTTTGGGAAGGGGAGCATGTTCCTTTGCCCCCCTTGGAAATTGGCCGTTGTGGGATCCTTCCCGTTGAAACTATAAGGGAAGAGGCCCGGGGCTGCCACTATAAATAGAGGATAGGTAGCTTCTTAGAGCAATGCAAAAAACCATTCATCCTCCCACCAGCACCACGCAAAGCCACCCAGCCTCCGCAGGCTCCCAAGCACTGTACTAGTTCATCCACAAACCTCATCGTGAGGCAATCCACCAAAGCAGGAGTAGGGTATTATGCTTCCCAGCGGCCCGAACCTGGGTAAACTATCGTGTCCTTTGTCTTCCTCACCATCAACTGAGTTCTTTGCCTTGTTCAATGAGTAGGGAGTCAAGTGAACCGAAGCTGCTAAGTGGTCTGCGCGCGCGCCCTTGAGTTTGAATTCTTAGGGTTTTGCGGAGCACGAAATTCGACATTTTGTGCGTCTTGTAGGGGGCGCGTGTCGGAGCCTCCACGCCGACAACAAGAGCCAGATCTTGACTAGGCGACTCCATGGCAACTGTAACCACTAACGGCCGCCGGTCCACGGCGGTGGACGGCGTCCGAGCGAGTAGGACCGTCGCTACGATCGCCCGCATTCTTGGTAGATCGCAGGCACCACCTTTCGGCCGTCATATCAAGTGTTTCCTGCAGCGCGGCAGGCGGCTCACCCAAGGCCCGAGGCCCCGGAACGCCTCGTGTGGCCAGAGGTCAACATCACCTTCGTCCTCGACGATCACCCCAAGTACACAACGGCCACTGGGATGCTTCCCATGATATGCACGCTGACCATATCGGGCGTGGCCGTCTCCAAAACTCCCATCGGAGGCGGCGCGTGTTAGATTTCAGGCTCTGCAAAACCCTAAGGATTCGAACACTAGGGCGTGTACGAAGGTCTCTTCCTGCTTTTCCCCACCTAGCCCACTACTCTATGGAAATGACGAAGGACTCATTCCATGGAGAGGGTAGCACAGGACACAACAGTTTACCCAGGTTCGGGCCACTGCGAAGCGTAAAACCTTACTCCTGCTTTTGGTGGATTTCCTCTCGCGGAGGTGGTGGATGAATTAGTACAGTGCTCTCGAGCCTCCGGAGGCCAAGTGCCTAGGTGTTTTGTTCTACCGTCCGAATGAACTCTCTCCTCCCAAGTATTCTACCCTCTCTATTTATAGCGGAGGCCCGGGTCCTCTTTCCTTATAGCTTCGGCGGGAACGGATCACACAATGGCCAATTTTGAAGAGGAACAAGGGAACATGCTCCCCTGCCCAAAGGTGGTCTTCGCCTGCAAAGTAACTGTCCGCACTGCAGAGACGGGCCCATCTGTGACTTTTGCCCTACTGGCGAGCGACGGCGGATTCATTGCACCAGAATCAAAACCTTTGGAAGATGCCTTTGGAACCCTTGTATGCTCCTGCCTCCTTTGCACCAAAGGGGAATCTGCCCCGTCCTGCCTTCTGCTGCTCGCTTGTCCTTTCCTGGCATCACCCTTGACTCCTGAGCCTGGGGCTTGCCTCAGAATGTCTACCGCTCCGGAGGGGTCCTGAGGAGGCCCCATGTGGGTCTTGATGTTGCTCCTCCTCGTGAGGCTTGGCCCCTCACGAGGGCCTTGTCTCAGGAGGGGTCGCCCTAGTCGTTCCTGTGTTGATGAAGCGGGCCCGCCCTGGGCCGCACACTGGCAGGTCTGGGTACCCCCGTTCCCTGAACGCCGATAGTAGCCCCTGTGCCCAAGGTGTGCCTGGGTTGGCTTCTTCGGTGAAGCCTTGAAGGCAGCCCGAAGCATCACGTGTCTGATTTTCCTGTGGGACGAGCCATTAAAACGGCGAGCCCATCCTCTTCGTGCAACATCTCCTGACCTGCGTCTGTCGACCATCTCCGCCCCATATCCATTCCACCGCCGGCTCTTCTTTCTGTCAGTCCGGCCACCAGTTCTTCCTCTGATCCACGCGCGTCACGTTGTCTTTGCCTTGTTCTCTCCGTCATGCCTTAGAAAGGGGGAAAAAGTGGGAGCTTGCAGGGACCAACCGACCCGGCGGCATCCTGGCCCGCACTAGAACGTTCGGCGATGGTGAATCTTGAGGGGTTGAAGAAGGTTCGGCTGGTAGTTGCTGCCCACACCAATGATGGGGGGGCACGCGGATCTGGTCGGGCTCAGGGCCTCGGAGTGAGTGGGTGTCCCCTGCGGTTCCTCTCCATTTCCATGCCCTCCTTTCAGGTGTACTACCGCCATTCTCGGGCTTCCTCAATGCAGTGCTTTCTTATTACCAGATCCATGTGTCCATCTTGACCCCCGTTCATTGGTCCTCCTCTCCGCCTTTGCGTTCTTGTGCGAGGCTTTTGTTGGCGTTACTCCTTTCATGGCATTGCTCCGCCATTTCTTCTCCCTTGAGTTGATCTCCGAGCTGTAGTGCTCTAGGTGTGCCTCCTTGAGAATTGTAAACGCATCAACCCCCGGGATCCCATGCGCTGAGCTCCTCCCCGAGGTGGAAGGGTTCTAGTGGCAGTGGCTGCAGGTTGAGGCTGCCGGGGCCGGATCTCTGTTCCAACCTCCTCCGTCCGCGACGACGCCGAACCGGGGGTGGGAGCGCGAAGAGATCAGCGACCCCCGGCTCGCACCAGTCTTGATCTGGCTGGGAAAACTGAGGCGCGTGGGGGTGTCGATGGTGATGGTGGTGCGTGAGTTCATCTGTCGGTGGATTGCTCCCCTTCAATGCCACTCCCGCCCCATGTGGGCCTACACAGGGTCCACCCACTCGATGAGGACCCAAGTCAGCACCTTTTCCCCTGATGTCCTGCGTGAGCTGCTTCGCGGGCTGACTAGCGACAATCCTAACGAGCTTCCCCCGAACGGCCTGCCGCTGTACTCCTTCAAAGACCCGGAAGCGCTCGCCGCGGAGATGCCGCTCTTTGATGAATGGGGGCTCCTCCCCGAGGGGGAAAGCATTTCCCAAAGATCGCGCCCCCCAGGATTCAGCCCAGTGAAGCCCTGATTGTGTGGTTACCTCCCGGATCATGGCAGGCGATGCGCCGGCGCCCGCCCTCCCGGGTCTGGCTCCTCGTCGAGACAGGATCGATGGTGACGATTGGTCGATGGTGGAAAGCGCCGCCCCACTTCCGAGCCTCGCTAAAGAGCAGCCGAGTCCCCCCGCCGGGGCACCCCTGTCGGCCGGAATAGGAGGTTGTCCGAGGGCGGCCGGCCCCTTGCGCTAGGTGCTCCGGTGAGGAAGAAGCGGATGGCCATAGACGAGTAAGCGTTCGTATTCCCCCTTGTCCTCCTTTACGCGCCTGTCTTCTGATCCTTTGTTCCTCAGGTCCCCTTTCGGCGGCCAGGGAGGCGGATCAGTGTCGTTTGCTCCGGAGGTCAACGGGTGTCCCGCGGCCTCTTCTCACGCACATGCGAGGCCCGTTCTCCCGAGCCTCATGCGCGTGCACCCCTCGTGGTCTTCTTCGTTGGAGGCCTCCAGTACTTCAGGGGGAAGCCATTCCCCTCTCCCGTGGCCCCTTCTCGGGCCATGCCGCGCCTTCCCCTTGGACCCCTCCAGCATGGCGATGAGGGGCCTCATGGGGAGCTAAGTGTCGATGAAACGGTCGTATGGGAGCCCCCAACCCCCGGGCACGAACTTGGGTCATGTGATCCTGTACGCGCTTCTCCTGTTCCCTGTTCGAGAGCAGAGGAGCCTTGCTAGCCTCTGGAGCCTATCACGGGTTCGCCCGCCGCACCATGGGGCTTCCTTCGCACCACTGTGGGTGCGCTTCCACGTCTGGGGTCGGGGCTTGCTAGTCATGAGGCCCGCTGGGAAGGTGAAGGTAGTACCTTGTATCGGTGTGGCGCCAGCTTGAAGTCGCCGTGAACCTCGCCCGTCTGTAGCGCGAGCGCGCTCGTGCAGAGGCAGAGGCATTCCTTGCTGTGGCGGTGGAAACCCATAAGCGCGCCCTCGCCGAGGCTCATGAGGCTGATTGTCAACACAGGGCCTCCGAGGACTGCGAGAAGGAGATTTGCGCTCTCATCGCCCGTCTCAAAGAGCAAGCTCCGACGAGGGCCTCCTTGGGGGTCCCGCTGGCAGAGTCCTTCCTAGTTAGTCCTCGAGCATCCGCCAACTCGTTGGTGCTTGCAGAAGTGGAGCAGGAGCTTCTAGAGACGCGGGAGCGCCTGCTGACGCTTGCCGAGGAATCCCTTGCCTCTCGTGAAGCCATGCTTCAGGAGGAGATAGACAGGGGTTGGCGGAGGCTCGACATTCCCTTCTTCTTGATAGCCGTGCAAAGTTGAGGCTCCAGGATTCCCGCTCCCTCAAGCGCCGTGATTGCCTGCAAAATGAGGCCAGTGCCCTCCGGAGGAGGCTAGATCACGAAATGGAAAGCCGACAGGACGCGCTGGACGCACAGGCCATTGCCGAGGGTAAGTTGTCCAATATCTGCAAACAAGTGAAAGGCGCGTCTTCGCTGGTTGTAAAGGCTTCCGAAGTGGCTGTCCGCGCTCGCAGCCTCCAACTCGAGCGCTCCAAGATGTTCTGATCCCTTGAGCAGAGGGCTTCCGCGCACTGAGCGACATCTGTGGAGAAGGAGTCTTCGGTCCGTTGATTCCTGACGAATCTGGGTACTTGGGATTTTTCTACCGTGTCATGGAACATCTCGAGACGAGCGCCGAGAAGGCCCTTGCGCTTGTAGAGGAGAAGAGCCGCGACCTTTGGGCTCAGGCCGCCTAGGACACCTTGAGCCACCTTCTTCGCCTTGACCCCGACTTTGACAGTGCTTCGGTGTTGGATCCGGTGCCAAAGACGATCCGCACCGCCCTAGCTAAATGGGTCGAGGTTCACGTGGAAGACTTGGTGTCAAGGCTCGCTCTAGAGGGCCGCGGCATGGGCTCCGATGACGACGCGTCCTCATGATCCTCAACCTTATCCTCCTGATAGGTTCATGTGTTAAGTTTAACATCAGCTGGGTCATGTCTGGTGGGTACCTTTTGACGTGTTCCCTGGTGTGGTGGTACACGCGACGCTTCCATTATGGTCCCGACTGTCGACAGCATGTGATGTCGCCATGCTAATGATTTGTCCTGCGAGCGTGGGCTCGTTAATGGTGTTTCCTTCCTTTTTTTGGGTGGTTTGAAGACCCTTTCAGCACTCTGTGTCTGCAGGTCCCGGTCCCGCACATCTTTCTGCTGTCGCATGATGCAACCCGTTACCAAGGTTACTCATCACGGGGCAAAGCCCCGGCGCCCTGGTGGGCCGAGTGGCATTGTGACCAGTGAGGCCCCTAAGGCGTGCTGCTCAGGAGCCCACTTTGACACTCAATCCGTTGTGCGTCGTCAGGCCCCAGTCCCGCAGATCTCCCTGCCACCACGGAGCTCGCGCATCACAGGGCAGGGCCCCTCCACTCTCGGCACTGACCGGATCTCTCAGACGTCACCGATAGTGGCGAGTGGCATTATGACCGGTAAGGCTCCTGAGGCATGGCTCCTTTTTGCGATTGCCTCGGGAGAATCGGAGACCTCTCGAGGTTCACACGAAGTACCAATCAGAGCAAAGGGGAAAAGAGAACACGAGTACGGCGAAAAGAGAGAACATAAAAACGAAATCCCCACCCTTCTTTTCTTTTCAAAACATCAAGCAGAGAAGCATGCGAGCCCTTGACAAATCAGGATACAGCAGAATGGTAAAGGCCCAAGTGAGCCTCAACTTAAAACGCAATGATGAATGAGAAAAAGCTGCGTCCAACATCCTAGCTATTAACCTCCTCCGTCTCCCCCCAGCGCTAAGCATAGGGCTTCCACTAGGTGTGGGGTGGACCCCTTCCGCGTCCTCGAGGGGCCCTGGGCGTATACAACCTCAGCTCGTTATTACGTGAGAGTGTCACGGTGGCGGTGTATATGGGAGGTCACGAGGTTGCTTTGGCCTCGCGAGTGTCCCTACCCCCAGGGCATTAGGCGCCTGATTCCGGAAGTCATTGGGGGATTGTGTTGATTCCTTCGTCTTCTCCACTAGGCGTGGTGTGGGCCCCTTCCGCGTCCTCGGGGGGCCCTGGGCGTATAGAGCCTCGGATCATTACTACTTGAGAGTGTCACGGGATGAAGTAGGTTCCGGAAGAATTGAAGGACGATGCAGTGTCGATGCAGAGGTGGCGCTGGGCGTTGCGGGGGCTGCATCGAGGTGCTTTGAGGGCTCCATGGCCTATCGGCGTGTGCCCCCTTGCGGTCCCCAGGCTTGTAGCGGTGTAGCGTGGCCCACCCTGAGCGAGCCCTCGAGTGAGGGGGAGCCCCCTGCGCCCGCCGGAAGGCTCGCACAGGTGGTGGGTGCAGAATCCCCGGGGCGATGCGCTAGCGCGCCTCCCTGGGCCCCCTAGGTTCCCTCTTGGTACCCTGGGCCGCGCCCTAGGCCGGGCTACCCAGCCTAAGGCCAGCGACGGGTACCATAACACCTGTTGGTAACCGAACGAAGCCTGCACCGGTGACATGGGCGTGTGTTCCACGCTCCATACCCAAGTGAGCGTCGCGCGTCGTGGGGTCGGAGGCAGGTGTACCGCCCCGGCCCCCAGGTTGGGATCGTCCAGCCCGGGAACATGGGCGTATGTTCCACCATCGGTCCCAAAGCTGGGGCCCCTCGACCTCGACATAAGTGTGCGTTCACCCTGTACAAGGCGAGAGGTCCCCGGTCCCCAGACCCAGACGTGTGCCTGGGGCAGCTCCCAACTAGCAGGTGTGCCCCACGAGTGTGCCCGCGCTAGGCGCCCTCGAGGGTTGATGTAGTCGAGCCACCCCCTCGGATCACCACCACAGCATTGTTCATACCTGTTCATGCGGGGAATGTCCGTGGGGTCGCGCTCGTTCCTCTTGCTGTAGTTACGGCCCGCGTGGTCTCCTCCATAGCCCGTAGATGTGCCGGTATGGTTGTCGTTGGTCCACGTGAGCCCCCGAGGGTTGATGTAGTCGAGCCTCTGGTACTCTCTCCCTGCTCCGTGAAGCGTGTCGGGGAACGCTAGGTGACGCCCTCCCAGCGGGGCCGAGTTTTGCACCCCCATCTGCTCTGCCTGATCTCATGTAGGGGTGAAACCTGATGGAGGTTTGGGGCGCGTCCGCACGGTCTTTCTGTTGCAAGCCCTGGCGACGTGGGCTGACGGACATGGCTCGCGCGGGAAGAATGTCGAGCTTCGCTGGCGGCGAAGAGCCTGAGGTGGCAAGCGTGACCTCTGATGCAGCGGTGACGTGCGATGTGCACGCACGTGAGCTCGTACGGCACCAACAGCGCGACATGCCTATGCGTCGGACGAGGGGAGGGGCCAGCGGGACGCGCGGAAGAGCCGGGGCTACGTGGGAATTCTCTACGGTTGGTGAAGATGGCAAACCCCGGCGCCCGCCCGAAGCCTGTCCAGCATGGCCGTCGACCGTCGAGGTTGAGGGGGTAGCCGGGCGTAGTGGCCCGCCCATGCTGTCCGTGCCATGCAGGCAGCCCGCCTCTCCGCGCGGACTCATCGTTTCTCGGCATGGGCACGGTCAGTTTCGGTGGGCCGAACTTTGGGGGAGACCTCGGCACGCCCCCTACCTGGCGCGCCAAATGTCTGATTTCGGGCTCCGCTAAACCCTAAGGATTCGAACACTGGGGCGTGTACAAAGGTCTCTCCCTCTTTGCCTCGCCTAGCCCACTACTCGATGAAACGACGAAGGACTCACTCGATGGCGAGGGTAGCACAGGACACAATAGTTTACCTAGGTTCGGGCCGCTCCGAAGCGTAAAACCGTACTCCTGCTTTTCGTGGATTGCCTCTCGTGGAGGTGGTGGATGAATTAGTACAGTGCTCTCGAGCCTCCGGAAGCCAAGTGGCTAGGTGAACTGTTCTACCGTTTGAATGAACTCTCCCCTCACAAGTATTATACCCTCTCTATTTATAGCGGAGGCCTGGGTCCTCTTCCCTCATAGCTTCAGCGGGAAGGGATCCCACAACGGCCAATTTTGAAGGCGGACAGGGGAACATGCTCCCCTCCCCAACGGTGGCCTTCACCTGCAAAGTAACTCTTGGAAATATGCCCTAGAGGCAATGATAAAATAGTTATTATTATATTTCCTGTTTCAAGATAATCGTTTATTACCCATGCTATAATTTTATTGAATGAAAATATAGATACATGTGTGGATACATAGACAAAACAATTCCCTAGCAAGCCTCTAGTTGGCTAGCCAGTTTTTCAAGGATGGTCAAGGTTTTCTGACTACATGCAAGTGTTGTCACTTGATAAATGGATCACATCATTATAACATGAGTGATCATGTCATTTTGTTGCTATTGTTTTTTGCGTGTCAAGTATTTATTCCTATGACCATGAGATCATATAACTCACTCACACCGGAGGAATACCTTGTGTGTATCAAACGTCGCAATGTAACTGGGTGACTATAAAGGTGCTCTACAGGTATCTCCGAAGGTGTCCGTTGAGTTAGTATGGATCAATATTGGGACTTGTCACTCCGTGTGACGAAGAGGTATCTCGGGGCCCACTTGGTAATACAACATCACAAACAAGCCTTGCAAGCAATGTGACTAACTGTAAGTCAAGGGATCTTGTATTACGGAACGAGTAAAGAGACTTGCCAGTAACGAGATTCAAATTGGCATACGGATACCGACGATCGAATCTCGGGCATGTAACATACCAAAGGACAAAGGGAATGACATACGGGATTATACGAATCCTTGGCACAGAGGTTCAACCGATAAGATCTTCTGAGAATATGTCGGATCCAATATGGGCATCTAGGTCCCGCTATTGGATATTGACCGAGGATTGTCTCGGGTCATGTCTACATAGTTCTCGAACCCGCAGGATCTGCACACTTAAGGTTCGATGATGTTTTAGTATAGTTGAGTTATATGTGTAGTTACAGAATGTTGTTTGGAGTCCCAGATGAGAGCACGAATGTCACGAGGGTTTCCGGAAAGGTCCGAAAACGAAGATTCATATATAGGATGGTTTCATTTGGTCACCGGTAAGTTTTACCTCTAGATCGGATTTCTGCGGAGCTCGGGCGGAGCCCTACAGGAGTAGATCATGACCACCACCGGAGCGCCGTCACGGTGCCAGAGAACTTATCTACTTCTCCATCTCTCTTGCTGGATCAAGAAGGCCGAGATCGTCATCGAGCTGTGCGTGTGTTGAACGCTGTGGTGTCGTCCGTTCGGCACTAGATCGGAACGGATCATGGGACGGATCGTGAGACGACGGTGATTTGAATCACGAAGTTGTACCACTATATCAACCGTGTTTCTTAACGCTTCTCGCTTAGCGATCTACAAGGGTACGTAGATCTAATCTCCTCTCATAGATGGACATGACCATGATAGGTCTTCGTGTGCATACGAAAATTTTTGTTTCCCATACAATTTTCCCGAACAGTGGCATCATGAGCTAGGTTCATGCATAGATGTTATCTTGTGTAGAACACAAAAGGTTTTGTGGGCGTTGATGTTCGATTTTCTACCTTCCTTAGTCTTTTCTCGATTCGGTGGTATTGTTGGATTGAAGCGGCCCAGACCGGCCTTTACTTGTATGCTTACGGGAGACTGGTTTCATCGACTGACATGCAACTCGTTGCATAAAGATGACTGGAGGGTCTCGGTTTCTTCAACTTTAGTTGAATTGGTTTTGACCGAGGCGGTCCTTTTAGAGAGGTTAAATAGCAATTTGCACATCTTCGTTCTGGTTTTTGCGTAAGTAATATGCGATCATACTAGATACCCATAGAAGCCACATAAAACATGCAACAACAAATTAGAGGACGTCTAACTTCTTTTTGCAGGGTATGCTTGTGATATGATATGGCCAATGACGTGATGTGATATATTGGATGTATGAGATGATCATGTTGTAGTAGTTAAATATCGACTTGCACGTCGATGCTACGTCAACCGGCAGGAGCTATAGGGTTGTCTCTAAACTAACGTTTGTGGTTGCAGATGCATGTACTATATTGCTAGGTCGTAGCTTTAGTATGAATATCATAGATAGCACGACAACCTCGACGGCGGCACGATGATGGAGATCATGGTGTGGCGCCGCTGACAAGAAGATCATGCTGGTGCTTTGGTGATGGAGATCAAGAAGCACGAGATGATGGCAATATCATGTCACTTATGAATTGCATGTGAAGTTAATCCTTTTATGCACCTTATTTTGCGTAGAACGACGGTAGCATTATAAGGTGATCTCCCTCTAAACTTTCAAGATGAAATTGGGTTCTCCCCGACTATGCACCGTTGCGTCAGTTCGTCGTTTCGAGACACCACGTGATGATCTGGTGTGATAGACTCAACGTTCAAATACAACTGGTACAAAACAGTTGCACACGCGGAACACTCGGGTTAAACATGACGAGCCTAGCATATGCAGACATGGCCTCGGAACACAATAGACTGAAAGGTCTAGCATGAATCATATAGTTGATATGATTAGCATAGAGATGCTTACCAGTGAAACTATTCTCAACTCATGTGATGATCGGACTTGAGTTAGTGGATTTGGAGCATGTACCACTCAAATGACGAGAGATGTACTTTTTGAGTGGGAGTTTATCGGTAATTTGATTATTTGAACTCTAATAATCTTAAACATAGTGTAAGTCCACTTTGAAATATTTTATGTTGTAGATCAATGCCTCACATGGTAGCAACCCTGAATTTCAATACGTTCCTAGAGAAAGCTAAGTTGAAAGATGATGGAAGCAACTTTGTAGATTGGGCTCGTAATCTAAAGCTGCTCTTGCAAGCTGGGAAGAAGGATTAGGTCCTTAATGCTGCGCTAGGAGATGAACCACCCACTACGTCTAGCCAAGATGTTTTGAATGCCTGGTTAACACGTAAGGAGGACTACTCAGTAGTTCAATGTGCAATCTTGTATGGCTTAGAACCGGGACTTCAACGTCACTTTGAGCGTCATGGAGCATATGAGATGTTCCAGGAGTTGAAGTTTATCTTTCAGAAGATCGCCCGGATCGAGAGCTATGAGACCTGGGATAAATTCTATTCTTGCAAGATGGAGGAGAATTCGTTTGTCAATGAACATGTGCTCAAAATGTCTGGGTACTCAAACCGTCTAGGTGAGCTGGGAATTGAACTCCCGCAAGTGGCTATCACTGACAGAATTCTTCAATCACTCTTACCTAGCTATAAGATGTTTGTGCTGAACTATAACATGCAAGGGATGAACAACTCACCCGGCGAGTTATTCACGATGCTGAAAGTCGTAGAGTCAGAACTCCGGAAATAACATCAAGTGTTGATGGTCAATAAGACCACTGGTTTCAAGAGAAACGACAAAGGCAAGAAGGGTAACTCCAAGAAGAGCGGCAAGCCTATTGCCAATCCAACGAAGAAACCCAAGGCTAGACCTAAGCCTGAAATAGAGTGTTATTATTGCAAGAGAATGGGTCATTGGAAGCGCAACTACCCCAAGTATTTGGCTGATAAGAAGGCGGCCAAGAAAAAATCAGGTATATTTGATATACATGTTATTGATGTGTACTTAACTAACTCTCGTAGTAGTGGATGGGTATTTGATACCTGTTCTGTTGCTCATATTTGCTACTCGAAGCAGATACTGCAGAATAATCGAAGGCTGGCGAAGGATGAAGTGACGATGCGCGTGGGAAATGGTTCCAAGGTTGATGCAATCACCGTCGGCACAGTCTCACTTCAGTTACCATCAGGATTAGTTATGAACTTAAATAATTGTTATTTAGTGCCTGCGTTAAGCATGAACATTATATCTGGATCTTGTTTATTACGAGATGGTTACTCGTTTTAGTCAGAGAATAATGGTTGTTCTATTTCTATGAGTAATATCTTTTATGTTCATGCACACAATGTGAGAGGATTGTTCATGTTGAATCTTGATAGCGATGATACACATATACATAACATTGAGACCAAAAGTTGTAGAGTTAACAATGATAGCGCCATGTTTTTGTGGCACTACCGCTTAGGTCATATTGGTGTAAAGCGCATGAAGAAACTCCATTCCAATGGGCTTTTGGAGTCACTTGATTTCGAATTACTTGACACGTGCGAACCATGCTTCATGGGCAAGATGAGTAAGACTCCGTTCTTTAGAACAATGGAGCATGTAAGTGACTTGTTGGAAATCATACATACCGATGTGTGCGGCCAATGACTGTGGAGGCGCGGGACGGATATCGTTATTTTCTCACCTTCACTCACGATTTGAGTAGGTATGGGTATATCTACTTGATGAAACACATGTCTGAAATGTTTGAGAAGTTCAAGCAACTTCAGAGTGAAGTTCAAAATCATCATAACAAGAAGATCAAGGTCCTACGTTCTGATCGTGGGGGTGAATATCTGAGTTTCGAGTTTGGTGCTCACTTAAGACAATGTGGAATTATTTCACAGTTGACACCGCCTGGAACACCCCAACGTAATGGTGTGTCTGAACGTCGTAATCGTACTTTGTTAGAAATGGTGCAATCTATGATGTCTCTTACCGATTTGCCATTATCGTTTTGGGGTTATGCATTACAGACAACTACATTCACTTTAAAAGGGCACCATCAAAATCTGTTGAGACGACACCATACGAGCTGGGGTATGGCAAAAGACCAAAGTTGTCGTTTCTTAAAGTTTGGGGATGTGATGCTTATGTCAAAAAGCTTCAACCTGAAGTACTCGAACCCAAAGATGAAAAGTGTGTCCTAATAGGTTACCCAAAGGAGACAGTTGGGTACACCTTCAATCTCAAATCCGAGGGCAAAGTCTTTATTGCTAAGAACAGAGCTTTTCTTGAGAAGGAGTTTATCTCAAAAAATTTGAGTGGGAGAAAGATAGAACTTGATGAGGTTGTGGAACCTCTAATCCCTCTAGATGGTGGCACAGGGCAGGGGAAAACCTCTATCGAAGCGACGCCGGTTGAGGAGGAAGTTAATGATGATCATCATGAAACTTCAGATCAAATTCCTATCGGACCTCCAGGTCAACAAGATCACGTACTACTCCTGAGTGGTACAGTAATCTAGTCTTATCAATCATGTTGTTAGACAACAATGAACCTGCAAATTATGAAGAACCAATGGTAGGCCCGGATTCCAAAAAATGGCTGGAGGCCATGAAGTCCGAGATAGGATCTATGTATGAAAACGATGTATGGACTTTGGAAGTATTACCTGAAGGCCTGCTACGTCCATTTTGCATCATGCTTTTATGTTGATATTTATCGCTTTATGGGCTGTTATTATACTTTACGGTACAATACTTATGCCTTTTCTCTCTTATTTTATAAGGTTTACATGAAGAGGGAGAATGCCGGCAGCTAGAATTCTGGTCGGAAAAAGGAGCAAGTTTTGAGATACCAATTCTGCGCAACTCCAAAAGACGTGAAAATCAACGAGGAATTATTTTGGATTTTATAAAAAATAGTGGGCGGAAGAATTACCGGAGGGGAGCCATGAGGAGGCCACAAGCCTGCGAGGCACAGCCTACCCCCATGGCCGTGCCTGGGTGGCTTGTGGGCCACCTGTTAACCCTCCGGCTCCCTTCTTCCGCTATAAGGAGGGTTTCGCCCCAGAAAAAATCAGGAGGAGGCTTTCGAGAGGAATCGCCGCAGCCACGAGGCGGAACTTGAGCAGAACCAATCTAGAGCTCCGGCAGGGCCGTCCTGCCAGGGAAACTTCCCTCCCGGAGGGGGAAATCATCGCCATCGTCATCAGCAACATTACTCCCATCGGAGGGGACTCATCTCCATCAACATATTCATCAGAACAATCTCATCTCGAAACCCTAGTTCATCTCTTGTACCCAATCTCTGTCTCGCGACTCCAATTGGTACTTGTAAGGTTGCTAGTAGTGTTAATTACTCTTTGTAGTTGATGCTAGTTGGTTTACTCGATGGAAGATTATATGTTCAGATCCATAATGCTATTCAATACCTCTCTGGTCATGAACTAATTATGCTTTGTGAGTAGTTACGTTTGTTCCTGAGGACATGTGATAAATCTTGCCATAAGTAGTATTGTGAATTTGGTATTCGTTCGATATTTTGATGCGTTGTATGTTGTCTTACCTCTAGTGGTGCTATGTGCACGTCGACTACATAACACTTCAGCATTACTTGGGCCTAGAGGAATGCATTGGGAAGTAGTAAGTAGATGATGGGTTGCTAGAGTGAGAGAAGCTTAAACCCTAGTTTATGCGTTGCTTCGTAAGGGGCTGATTTGGATCCACTAGTTTAGTGCTATGGTTAGACTGTCTTAATTCTTCTTTCGTAGTTGCGGATGCTTGTGAGAGGGGTTAATCATAAGTGGTATGTTTGTCCAAGTAAGGGCAGCACCTAAGCACCGGTCCACCCACATATCAAACTATCAAAGTAGCGAACGTGAATCACATGAACATGATGAAAACTAGTTTCATAGAAATTCCCATGTGTCCTCGGGAGCGCTTTACCTCATATAAGAGTTTGTCCAGGCTTGTACCTTGCTATAAAAGGGATTGGGCCATCTTGCTGCACCTTTGTTACTATTGTTACTTGCTGCTCGCTACGAATTACCTTATCACACAACTATCTGTTACCGATAATTTCGGTGTCTGTAGAGAATACCTTGCTGAAAACCACTTGTCAGTTCCTTCTGCTCCTCGTTGGGTTCGACACTCTTACTTATCGAAAGGACTATGATAGATCCCCTACACTTGTGGGTCATCAAGGCAGCAAGGCTATTCAGAACAAATGCATCTTTAAGCAGAATACGGACGCGGACGATAATGTGACCGTATACAAAGCTCGACTTGTGGCAAAGGGTTTTTGACAACTTCAAGGGCTTGACAATGATGAGACGTTCTCACAGGTAGTGATGCTTAAGTCCGTCCAAATCATGTTAGCAATAGCTGCATTTTTGAATTATGAAATGTCGCAAATGGATGTCAAAACGACGGTCCTTAACGGTTTTCTTAAGGAAGAGTTGTATATGATGCAACCCGAAGGATTTGTTGATCCCAAGAATGCTAACAAAGTATGCAAGCTCTAGCGATCCATTTATGGACTGGTGCAAGCATCTCGGAGTTGCAATAAGCGCTTTGATGAGGTGATAAAAGTATTTGGGTTTATACAAGTGGTTGGAGAATCTTGTATTTACAAGAAAGTGAGTGGGAGCTCTATGGCGTTTCTAATATTATATGTTTATGACATATTGATGATTGGAAATAATGTGGAGTTTTTGGAGAGCGTAAAGTATTACTTGAATAAAAGTTTCTCAATGAAGGACCTAGGAGAAGCTGCTTACATTCTAGGCATTAAGATCTATATGGATAGATCGAGACGCGTGATAGAACTTTCACAAAGCACATACCTTGATAAAGTTTTGAATAAGTTCAAAATGGAACAATCCAAGAAGGGGTTCTTGCCAGTATTACACGGTATAAAATTGAGTAAGACTCAGTGCCCAACAACTGCGGAAGATTGATATCACATGAGTACCATCCCCTATTCTTCAGCCATAGGTTCTGTCATGTATGCAATGTTGTGCACTAGACTGGACGTCAGCCTTGCCATAAGTATGGCAGGCGGGTTTCAAAGTAATCCAGGAGTGGATCACTTGACGGTGGTCAAGAATATTCTGATGTACCTAAAAAGGACTAAGGAAATGTTTCTCGTTTATGGAGGTGTCGAAGATCTCGTCGTAAAGGCTTACGTCGACGCAAGCTTTGACACTGATCCGGATGACTCCAAGTCTCAAACCGGATACATATTTATTCTTAATGGGGGTGCGGTAAGCTGGTGCAGTTCCCAGCAAAGCATCGTAACATATTCTACATGTGAAACGGAGTACATGGCTGCCTTCGAGGCAGCTAAGGAGGGTGTCTGGATGAAGCAGTTCATGATGGATCTTGCAGTTGTGCCGAGCGCACTAAATCCAATAACTCTGTTGTGTGACAACACTGGTGCCATTGCTTTAGCAAAGGAACCAAGGTTTCACAAGAAGACTAGTCACATCAAACGACGCTTCAACCTCATCCGTGACTATGTCAAAGGAGAGGACGAAAATATTTGCAAAGTGCACACAGATCTGAATGTAGCAGATCCGCTGACTAAACCTCTTCCACGGGCAAAATTTGATCAACACCGGAACTGTATGGGTGTTAGATTTATTACAATGTAAATCACATGGCGATGTGAGGACTAGAATATTGTCTCTAGTGCAAGTGGGAGACTGTTAGAAATATGCCCTAGGGGCAATGATAAAATAGTTATTATTATATTTCCTATTTCAAGATAACCGTTTATTATCCATGCTATAATTGTATTGAATGAAAACATAGATACATGTGTGGATACATAGACAAAACAATGTCCCTAGCAAGCCTCCAGTTGGCTAGCCAGTTGATCAAGGATGGTCAAGGTTTTTTGACTACATGCAAGTGTTGTCACTTGTTAACTGGATCACATCATTAGGGGAATCATGTGATGGACTAGACCCAAACTATAAACATAGCATGTGATCGTGTCATTTTGTTTCTATTGTTTTCTACGTGTCAAGTATTTATTCCTATGAACATGAGATCATATAACTCACTAAAACCGGAGGTATACCTTGTGTGTATCAAACGTCGCAACGTAACTGGGTGACTATAAAGGTGCTCTATAGGTATCTCCGAAGGTGTCCGTTGAGTTAGTACGGATCAAGAGTGGGATTTGTCACTCCATGTGACGAAGAGGTATCTCGGGGCCCACTCGGTAGTACAACATCACAAAAAAGCCTTGCAAACAATGTGACTTAGTGTAAGTCATGGGATGTTGTATTGCGGAACGAGTAAAGAGACTTGCCGGTAACGAGATCGAAATAGGTATACGTATACCGACGATCGAATCTCGGGCAAGTAACATACCGAAGGACAAAGGGAATGACATACGGGATTATATGAATCCTTGGCACAGAGGTTCAACCGATAAGATCCTCGGAGAATATGTAGGATCCAATATGGGCATCCAGGTCCCACTATTGGATATTGACTGAAGAGTGTCTCGGGTCATGTCTACATAGTTCTCGAACCCGCAGGTTCCGCACACTTAAGGTACGATGATGTTTATTATAGTTGAGTTATATGTCTGGTTACCAAATGTTGTTCGGAGTCCCGGATGAGATCACGGACGTCGCGAGGGTTTTCTGAAGGGTCTGTAAATGAAGATTGATATATAGGATGGTTTCATTTGGTCATCGGAAAGTTTCGGACATTTCCGGCAGTGTGCTGGGAGTGACGAATGGGTTCCGGGTATTCACCGGGAGGGGGCCACCCACCCGAGAGTGAGCCCAGCGGCCCAAGGGTGGCGCACCAGCCCTTAGTGGGCTGGTGAGACCAGCCAAATAGGGCCATGGCGCCACAAGTGGAAAAACACCAAAGGAAAGAAAGAAAAGGGAAAGAGGGAGGTGGGAAGGAAGGAGTGGACTCCTTCCCCCAAACCGAATTGGGGTGAGAGTCCACCTCCTCCTTCGGCCGGTGCCCTTGGGGCTCCCTTGAGCCCCAAGGCTAGCCCCCCCTCCTCCTATATATACTGGTGGTTTTAGGGCTTTTGAGACATAACTTTGCCACGTGCAACTCAAACCTATACCACGTAGTTTTACCAATAGATCGGATTTCTGCGGAGCTCGGGCGGAGCCCTGCAGGAGTAGATCATCACCACCATCGGAGCGCCATCACGCTGTCGGAGAACTCATCTACTTTTCTGTCTCTCTTGCTGGATCAAGAAGGCCGATATCATCATCGAGCTATACGTGTGCTGAACACAGAGGTGTCATCCGTTAGGCACTACATTAGAACTGATCGTGGGACGGATCATGGGACGACGGTGATTTGAATCACGAAGCTGTACCACTACATCAACCTTGTTTCTTAACGCTTCCCGCTTAGCGATCTCCAAGGGTCCGTAGATCTAATCTCCTCTCGTAGATGGACATCACCATGATAGGTCTTCGTGAGCGTAGGAATTTTTTTGTTTCCCATGCAATGTTCCCCAATAGGGTGACGTTTACCCTACTGGTGGGCAAAGTCAGATTCGTTGCCCGAGAAGGGAAACCTTTAGAAGATGCCTTTGGAACCCGTGTACGCTCCTACCTCCTTTCACCAAATGGGAAACTCCCCCGTCCTGCCATCTGCTGCTCGCTTGTCCTTTCCTGGCGTCACCCTTGACTCTTGAGTCTTGGCCTTGCATCGGAATGGAAGCGTCTCCGGAGGGGTTCTAAGGAGGCCCACTACGGGTCTTGATGCGGCTCCTCCTCATGAGGCTTGGCCCCTCGCGAGGGCCTTGTCCCGGGAGGGGCCGTCCTAGTCGTTCCTGTGTTAATGAAGCAGGCCCGCCCTGGGATGTAGGCAGGCAGGTCTGGGTACCCCCATTCCCAGAACGCCGACTTCGTGGGCCTCAACATCATCTCAGTGGAAGCCTTCGACATGCTACGGTTACCCTGAGAGCGTCTTGCGCCCGCAAAGCCCTTCTCATGGGTCGTGGCAGGATCTATCACCCCCGTGGGACGGATTTGCCTCCCCATCACATTTGGCACCCGCTCCAACTTCTGAACCGAACAGATCGACTTCGACGTCGCCCACATCCACCTACCGTACAACGGAATACTCGGCTACCCCGCCCTCACGCAGTTTATGGCGGCGACGCACCCAGGCTACAAAGTCGTCAAGATGCCCGGGAGCGGCGGCGTGCTCACCATCGTGGGGGACATCAAGGACGCTTCACGGGTGCTCAAGCTGTCCCACAAGGCCATGGACGTGGCACGTGCTAACCTCAAGGGCAAGGCATGCGTCACGGAGGACCCAGAGGGCGTCTACGACATTGCGCCCATGAAGAAGAAGTAGTTGTTCTCTCAGGACCGGGCGGAGACGAAGCAAGTTCATGTGAATGGAGGAAGCTCGGCTCCCACCTTCACAATGGGCACGAACCTCCCTCAAGACCAAGAGAAGGCATTGGTGGGTTTCCTTAGGGCAAACAAGGATGCGTTTGCCTGGACCGCTTCCGACTTGGTGGGGGTCCCGAGGGACGTCATCGAGCACCACCTCATGGTGTGCCCAAACGTGCATCTAGTGAAGCAGAAGGCAAGGTGGCAAGCCCTGGAAAAGAAGGGGTTCATCACTCAGGAGGTGCGCAAGCTGAAGGAGGCAGGGGTCATTCAAGAAGTGCGCTACCTAGAATGGGTGGCCAACCCGGTGATTGTCTCGAAGAAGTGCGGGAAGGATCCGATGTGCGTCGACTTCACGAACCTCAACAAGGTCTGCCCTCAGGACCCGTTTCTGCTACCACGCATCGACCAGATCATGGACTCCACCGCAGAGTGTGATCTTCTGTGCTTCCTAGATGCATTCTCGGGCTACCACAAGATCAACATGGTGGTGGAGGACGTCGAGAAGACATCTTTCCTCTCTCCGTGTCGGGTATACTGCTACAAGTGCATGCCCTTCGGGCTATGGAACACCGGGGCAACCTTCCAGCGGATGATGCATATCGCTCTGGGACCGGAGCTGGGGAGGAACGCAGAGGCCTACATCGACAACATCGTGGTCAAGTCAAGACAGGCAAAAACCCTGGTGGAGGACCTGGAGGAGACCTTCGCCAACCTTGGAGAGGTGAACCTGAAGCTCAACCCCGAGACGTGTATCTTCGGTGTCCCATCGGGCAAGCAGCTCGATTTCCTGGTATCGCACTAGGGGATCGAGGCAAACCGAGTGAAGGTCAATGCCATAAACAAGATGAGCGCGCCCACAACCCTCAAGGAGATGTAGAAGTTGGTGGGTTGTGTTAACTCCTTGGGTCGTTTCATCTCCAGGCTTGGCGAGCGGGCCCTGCCGTTCTTCAAGATCAAGAAAAGAAAGGGGACTTCGAGTGGACCCCTGAGGCCGAAGCCGCCTTCGATGAGCTCAAGCGTTACCTCCCGAGCCCGCCGGTCATGGTGGCGCCTCGCCCTCGGGAGCCTCTGCTTCTGTACCTCGGTGCCACACCCCATTCCGCCAGCGCCGCATTGGTGGCAGTAAGGGAGGTGAGAACCAGCAAGGGCTCTACTTCGGGGATCCCAGGAGGACCCCCACCCGCAGCGTCTAGGGGCTCACATGACTCACGAGCCCCAATTCCTCCGCAAGAAAAGGGGCCTGAGACCCAAATTGCAGGATCGTGTCACGAGGAGCCCAGCCCTCCTGAGGTCCCGGTTCCTCCTCTAGACGACGAAGCACCCCAACCTCCTGAAGTCATCGAGGAGCATGACGCCCTGGGCGGGCGCACGTTCGTCGAGCACCCAGTGTACTTCGTTAGCACGGTACTGCGGGATGCGCGCTCACACTACCCCATGTAGCAGAAGCTCCTTCTAGTGCTCCTCGTTGCCTCGCGTAAGCTACGTCACTACTTTCAGGGACACCCGATCAAGGTCGTCTCCACCTACCCCTTAGAGAAGATCCTGCACAACCAAAATGCACCGGGAAGCGTCGCCGAATGGGACATCTAGCTTCAGACCTTCAACATCGAATTCAGCACGACCGGGGTCATCAAGGGAGCGGCCCTGGCTGACTTCATGGCGGAGTGGACGGACCCACCGGACCGGGAGCTGGAAGGGAGCCAATCCCTTGCCCCCGGCGAGGAGGCACCCGAGGGATGGACCATGCACTTCGACGGAGCCTTCATGCGAAGAGGAGTAGGGACTGGTATCCTCCTCACTTCCTCGATGGGAGACAAGCTTCACTAAGCCGTACAAGTCTGCCTCCAGTGTGGGGAAAAGGTCTCCAACAACATAGCGGAGTACGAGGGCCTCATCCTGATGGGCGACTCTCAGCTTCTCATCAATTTCTCCAACAAAGTGTACACACCCAAGGACGAACACATGGAGGCATATCTACAGGAGGTACATAAGATTGAGAATCGTTTTCAGGGCCTGGAGTTGTAGCACGTCCCGCGAGGGAAAAAAAGGAGGCGTATGACATCGCCAAAAGAGCTTTGTGTCACGAGGCTCAAGAGCCAGGTGTCTTTGAGAAGCGACTCTTCAAGCCTTCTATGACACCGTCACTTGAGGACCCGACGGCACGCGAAGAGGAACTCCCCCCAGCATTGCCCCCGGGGGCTCCGGACTGTGGCCAGACCTCGGGGGCTCGACTCCTCCTAGGCCTGGACACTCAGGCTGACGATTGGATGCAGGAACTTGGGGCGTACCTAATCCACGGCACATTACCAAAGAAGGAGGAAGACGCGGAGCACGTTGCACAATAAGCCTCGACCTACTGCCTATGGGACGACGCCCTATACCGTAGACGCGTGAACGATGTCGCGCTATGGTGCATCTCCAGGGAGCAGGGGCGCGAGCTACTGGCCGACATCCACGAAGGGGACTGCGGGAATTACTCCTCTTCGGGCACACTCGCGGGTAAGTCGTTCAGGTCAGGTTTCTACTAGCTTACAGCGTTGGACGATCCCACCGAGCTGGTCCGGTCTTGCAAGGCGTGCGAGTTCCACGCCAAGCAGATCCACCAGCCTGCGCAAGGCCTCCAGACCATCCCGCTTTCCTGGCCCTTTGCGGTATGGGGGCTGGACATACTGGACCCTTCCCGCGGGCGGCGGGGGGCTTCCGCTACCTCTACGCCGCCGTCAAAAAATTCACCAAGTGGGCGGAAGTGGAGCCCGTGCGCACCATCCCAGCCGGGTCGGCCGTGAAGTTCATCAAGGGCCTCATGAGCCACTTCGGCGTCCCCAATCGCATAATAACCAATAACGGTTCATGGTTCACCAGTTAGCACTTCAAGATTTATGGTGCTAACCTCGGTACACAGATATGCTATGCATCGGTGGCCCATCCGCGGAGCAATGGCCAGGCAGAGCGCACTAACGCGGAGGTCATACGGGGTATCAAAGTGAGGAGCTTTAAGAAGGAGCTCGAGGCTTGTGGTCAGGGTTGGGTCGACGAGCTCCCGTCGGTGTTGTGGTCCATGCGCACCACTGCAACTAAACCCACCAGCGAAACCCCATTCTTCCTCGTGTACGAAGCCGAGGCGGTCCTTCCCCACGAAATCAAGAACCGGTCCCCGTGGGTCATGGCGTTCGATCAGGAGCGTCAGGACGCTATGCGGGGGATGAACCTCGTGCTCAGAGAGGAGGCGTGCCGCCTGGCCTCCCTCCGAGTCGCGAGCTACCAGCAGGCCTTGCGCCGCTACCACTGCTGCAACATCCGCTCGAGGACCCTCGAAGTCAGCGATCTCGTCCTGTGGCGGGTCGAATCCGGGGAGGGCTTGCATAAGATCTCGCCCATGTGGGAGGGGCCATTCAAGGTCATCCACGTCTCCAGGCCAGGCTCCGTGCGTCTGGAGACTCAAGACGGAGTTCCCATCTAGAACTCCTAGAACATCCAACACCTGTGCAAGTTCTACCCGTAACGACTCTGCACCGCCTGTGCGTCGCGTCTGCATCGCCTCTACATCGACCCTGCATCGTCCTTCAATTCTGCCGAGGCTGTATATGCCCAGGCCCCCCCCCCCCCCGAGGATGCGGAAGGGGGTCACACCATGCCAAGTGGAGAAGACAGAGGAAATCAACACATTCCACCAATGACTTCCGGAATCAGGCGCCTAATGCCTCGGGGGTAGGGACACTCGCGAAGCCAAAGCGTCCTCGCGACCTCCTAGATACACCCGCACCGTGACACTCTCACGTAATAATGAGCTGAGGCTATATACACCCAGCCCCCCCCCCCCGATTACGCGGAAGGGGTCCACCCCACGCCTAGTGGAAGCCTTATGCTCAACACTGGGGGAGTTGCAGGTGGAGAATAGATTAGGTGTCGCACGCGGCTTGCATTTTATTTTTCTTCCTTGGATTTGCTGATATTTATGAAATGAAAACTCGGGTCCTTTCCAAATAAAGCCTTTGTGAAAACTTGTTTTCTTTGCCACTCTTCGTAGCACGCTCTCTTCCTCTAAGTCGAGCAGTCGCCTGTCCTCACCCGCTCGTACCCCGCGAGCGGTGGCTGGGGGCACGGTGTCGGCACCTTGCCAATGCCTTGGCGACCGGACCCTCGCGTGGTACTCACGGAAGAGTTGGCAGACTCATGCCATCTGGTACTCGCTCAAGAGTGCCATTCACGGCTCGGAGCACCATCCTGGAGAAGGAACAAATTTGGTCTTTTCTTACAACAGTTGTTTCTCTTGGGATAGCTTGAGCGCCTAAGGGGGCTCCTGAGTATCGCGCCTCAGGAGCCTTACCAGTCACAAAGCCACTTGGCACCCTGGTGCCAGGGCCTTGCCCCGTGAGGAACGACCTTGGTAACGGGTCGGGCCTCCCGACGGCAGGGAAATGTGTGGGCTGGGACCTGCTTCACGGCCTGGAGCTTCCTGAATGCAGACTAGAGATCTCCAGAAACCCGACCCTTCAAATGAAGAAAGCAGAATCCACGAGGGCATCTTGTACGTCTAAGGGGGCTCCTCAGCATCGCGCCTCAGGAGCCTTACCGGTCACAAAGCCAACTCGTACCCGGGTGCCAGGGCCTAGTCCCGTCAGGGACGACCTTGACGGGCCGTGCCTCCTAGTAGGGAAATGCGCGGGACTGGGACCTATCGACGTAGAGCCGCTTGAATGTCTAAGGGGGCTCCTGAGTATCGCGCCTCAGGAGCCTTACCAGTCACAAAGCCAGTTGGCACCTTGGTGCTAGGGCCTTGCCCCGTGAGGAACGACCTTGGTAACAGGTCGCACCCCACGGCGGCAGGGAAATGTGCGAGACTGGGGCCTACTGACATAGAGCATCGACCCACTTCATCCGCGACAAGGAGAAACCAACCGATCAACAAGCCCCTCTAGCCCCATAGTCATGCATCACAACAAAAAGGTCCACTGCAAGCATACCAAGCTAAGTATATGAACACGAAGAAGGAATAGTACTAACAAAAGGGGCGACCGCCCAAATCCATTACATGCCCTAAGGGCCTATCCTTGTTTTCATGAACGCAAGATCAAAAGCAAGGAGGGCTGCCGCCGCAGACGTCCGCACCCGCACTCCGACGCTCATTCCATGTCCTCCTTCTCCTTCACAGGCGCCTCAGGAGCAGACGGGCGGCGCCGCGCTCGGGGGCTCCTCCCCGAGGCTCAGGCATGACGGCTGGGCGACTCGTCGTAGCTATTGTCACTGCTGTCTCTCGGGCTCCTTCCGGAGGAGCTGTTGCTACTGCTGGAGGCGCGGCACCCACCACTGGAGATGGGATCCTATACGGGATCGCCGCTCCTAGCGTCCTCCGGGCAGCAACCCAGGCGCTCGCCTCGTCCTTGAAGATCTTGACGAAGAGCATCGCCTCCCCATCATACTTGAAGTGGAGGTAGCGCCTCCCCTTCAGGACACGAGCGCGGGCGATCACCTCCTACTCGCGGTCCAGGTACACGTAGCCGCGAGGGGTGACCACGACTTCCACCTAGGAAGCCCCGCCGCAGCAGCCGTCAGCCAGCAACCAGAGGCCCGGTGGCCCGCCAGACGGCAGAACCTTTGCGAAGATGTTCGGAAGATGGAACCAAGCAGCTTCCGTCCTGTCCGCCCACGTCCTGAACTCCATTGCCGAGTGAGCCGACTGAAGCCGCGGGCCTGGCGTTTGGGTGGCCATCTCCGCCCTCCCACCTCGGCCGCTGCGGGCACCCGCGCCAATCGACGCTCCGCCATCACCGCCGACGGTGATCCCTTGGCTGGCAGAACCATGGCCACACCTAGCGGAGGCCGCTGTTAGTGCCGTCGCGTACTTCCCAGGGCGGCCTTCGCCCCTCTTGGTAGGTGGGGCAGCGGGACCTTCACCGGAAGCCTTCCCCTACTCGGCGGCAGAGTATCTACTCACTTGCGCCATGCAGAGGGAGTAGAGGGATCAAGGTGGACAACGAAGAAGACAGAGGCAATGTGAGACTTATCGCCCACGCGGGCTTAAATAGGTCGGCGAGAGCGGGCTGGCGTCCCGTCGTGGTCCTGGGCCCACGCAGTTTGTGAGGGGGTGCGCCCGTGTGGCGTGTACACATGTGTCGCCTCCAAGGAGCAATGGTGGCTGGCGGAGCATCCTGGAATCGCATCAGTTTGACCAGGCGCGTCTCTGGGCGCCTCGGGAACTGGGGGTGTTGCCATTTGGCTGCACGGCGCATGAGAAGCCTGGTTCGCAGACAATAAGGGCCCGCGACGCTTCAGGCTGCCCCCAAGGCTTCGCCAGGAAGCCAGCCCAGGGCGCCTTGGGCCCGGGGACTACTGTCAATGTTCTGGGAATGGAGTTACCCAGACCTGCCTACCTACGGTCCAGGGCGGGCCCACTTCATCAACCCAAACATCCACAGGCTCGGCGTCACTCAAGTTAAGGCCCTCGCGAGGGGCCAAGCCTCGCGAGGAGGGACGACATCAAGATCCGCAAGGGGGCTCCTCAGGACCCCTCCAGAGAGGCGGATATTCCGAGGCAAGGCTCGGCCTCAAGAGTCAAGGATGATATGTGGGAAGGATAGGCGAGCAGCAGACAGCAGGACGGTGCAGTTTCCCCATTAGTGCAAAGGGGGGCAAGGATGCACTGGGTCCCCAAGGCATCTCCCAAAGGTTTCCTTTCTGGTGAAACAAAGCGGTCGCCACCCACCAGTAGGGCAGACGTCATCCCTGGGCCTGTCCCTGCAGCGCGGGCAACTACTTTGCACGCGAAGACCACCTTTGGGCAGGGGAGCATGTTACTTTGTCCCCCATTGAAATTGGCTTGTGTGGGATCCCTTCCCATCGACACTATAAGGGAATAGGACTGGGGCCGCCAGTATAAATAGAGGATAGGTTGCTTCGTCGAGCAGGGCAAAAAACCATTCATCCTCCCACCAGCACCACGCAAAACCACCCAGCCTCCGCAGGCTCCCAAGCATTGTAATAGTTCCACCACCAACCCTCTCGTGAGGCAATCCACCAAAGAAGGAGTAGGGTATTACGCTTCCCAGCAGCCCGAACCTGGGTAAACTACCGCGTCCTTTGTCTTACTCACCATCGAGTGAGTTCTTTGCCTTATTCATTGAGTAGCGAGTCAAGTGAACCGAAGCTGCGAACTGGTCTCCGTGCGCGCCCCTGAATTTGAATCCTTAGGGTTTTGCGGAGCCCGAAATTCGACAGCGGCTTTATAGGTGCAACCACAGTCCCCGAGGCATCGTGGCAGTGGAGGCGATGTCCGCTCCATCAAGCTCCACATGCCATGCCTAGCCCGCAGTCGGTTATGGCTTGCGTCGACTCGTTCCTAACAAGCCACTCCACCGCGGGCCCAGGAGCAGTCTTACGTGGAAAGGAAGGCACAGGTAGACGTTACTAGTCAAGGTGTGCAATGATGGTCGGCGCTACGTGTAGGCTTTATGTGAACTCACTCGGCGCTACGCTGTTCCCGAAGCGTTGCGGGAAGGAGAAGAGTCCCATTACTTGTCGGGTGCCATGCATCAAGCCTGGCCCGCACACGGTTAGGGCCGGCATCGTTTCTACCCTCCCATCAGGTGAAGTCATGCACAACGTGGGCCCGATGGCTACTATCGGGCCCTTGGGACCGGGGGTACACAGCCCCCTCGGCCTGTGGCCTCAGGCGCGACACATTACACAAGCCTCATTCGGCCTGGTGATGGGCCCAACAAGCAAGATCGTGATGAGGCGAGTGCCGGACGATCGTTGTCGTGGACCGCGTGAGGCCGCTCGCTACAAGAACACCTCCCGAGGCCACCCCTGAGGCCCTCGTAGGGCGAATTCATCAAGGGTGACCGGGCAGGGTTAGGAGACCCAACAACTTCACGTGGGTAACGCATGCCACGCAGGCCGCGCAGGAGCGGTACTAGTGGGCACAGACAGAGATGGTTTATACTTTCATGCTAAGGGAGCAGGGCCGGCTGGAAGCAACCCCCAAAGGCTTCCCATTTGGTGCAAGGGGACCAAGGCTGGGGGCTCGGCAGAACGGAGGTCACCGCCGAGCCCACCAATGTGTCACGATGAAGATCTTTGGCAAGCAAAGAGCAGTTTTGTTAGGATGGACTGCAGCCATGTCCCATTTCGAAATGGCCACTGTGGCAACCGTTCCCGCCTAGTGTTTTGGGGGAAGAGGACAAGTGCCTATATAAGAGGGAGGCCCACCCTCCGTAGAAGGTCATCGACTCAATTAGGACAAGGTCCCACCTTGTACTCATCCTCTCTCCCACAAGTGATCCACACAAGCAGGAGTAGGGTTTTGTACCGCAAGGTGGCCTGAACTTGGGTAAATTCTGTGTGTGTTCTTGTTCATCTTCCTTAGATCGTGCCATCGGAGAGTCGCCGCAAGGTTGATAGGCAGAACAGGGCGGGAGAGCGAGCGCATCCTAGTGTTCGAACCTTTCTGGGTCTGCGGAGCCCCGATTCTGACATTATCCCTATTCCAAGATATCAATTCATTAGTTGACAAACATCATGTGTTGCGAAAAGATCCATATATATATCCAGTTGGATGTATGTGATCAGGAGTCATTATTGTTGACATTGTCAGTCACGTAAAGAAGTTGGGTGGCAGAATCAATAAACCCCATATCTTTTTATGTGTGTGACAGAAACATTTGCTTCAAAAATATGCATTGAGTGTCAGCAATCATAGAAAACTAAATGATAGTTTAGTATGGGAATTTTCTAAAATGAAATCTCTTACATAGACTCTTCTATTAGATATGATGAATTGTAATTATCTCTATGACTAAGAACATAGTTTGTTGGTTGTCAATAAAGTTTGTGCTTCATATTTCAATATACATTGATAAATTGTTACTTGCTTATGAGAAGTTATATGAGGAAAACTTGCACTTATGTTAATATTCATGATGCTCTCATGTCCGTATTTTATTTTTATTGACACCTCTCTCTCTCTCTCTCTAATCATGTGGTCATTATTATTGAGTTTAGCTTTCACTTGAGGACAAGCGAGGTCTAACCTTGCGGGAGTTGATGCATTTTGCATCATGATTTACAATTGATATTTGTATTGTTCTCGGTCAATATTCCACTTTACGATACAATGCCCTTTCTATCTTAATTTGCAGGATTTACACAAAGTGGGAAATTACCAAAAACTGGAAATCTGGACATAAAAACCATGGAAAAAGCTAGAAATTTTCTATATACCAAATGACCTGAAACTAGAAGAGGATTTTTATGGAAAATATAGGAATTGTTGGAGCAAAGAAGTACTAGAGGGGGGTCACTTGTTGGTGCCAAGCCAACAGAGCATGCCCACCCCCTAGGAGCGCCTTGATGTCTTGGCAGGCCCGCACGTGGCTTCCGCCCCCCACCCCTCTTCTGCTATATGATGCATTTTTACCAAGAAAAAATCAAGAATATACTTTGGAGACGAAGCGCCGCAATATCGAGGTGGAAATATGGGCAACGCATTTTTGCTCTCCAACAGGGTGAATTTGTTGGGGAAACTTCCCTCCAAGAGGGGGAAATCAAAGTCGTCGTCATCACCAATGCTTCCTCCTCTGTGGGAGGGACAATCTTCATCAACATATTCACCAGCACCATCTCACGTCAAACCCTAGTTCATCTCCTCATATTCAATCTTTGTCTCAAAATCTTAGATTGGTACCTGGGTGCTACTAGTAGTGTTGATAACATCGTGTAGTTGATTCTTGTTTGTTTACTTGGTGGAAGATAATACGTTAAGATGTTTTATCGTATTAATTACACGTCTGATCTTGTGATGATTTGTGAGTAGTTTCCTTTCTTCTTGAGGACATGGGAGAAGTCTTGTTATGAGTAATCATGTGAAGTTGGTATTCGTTAATATTTTGATGATATCTATGTTGTTGCTTCCTTTAGTGTTGTCATATGAAAGTCGACTACATGACACTTCACCATCTTTGGTCCTAAGGGAAGAAATTATGGTGTAATAAGTAGACGATGGGTGACAGAAGCATAAACCCTAGTTTATGCATTATTCCATAAGGGGATGGTTTGGATGCACATGTTTCATGATACACTTTGATTTATCTTAATTCTTCTTTTGTAGTTGCGGGTGCTTGCGAGAGGGGGTCATCATAAGTAGCTTGTTTTCTCAAGTAATAACATCACGTAAGCACCAGTCCACCCACATATCAAATTATTAATGTAACAAACATGAACCAACTCAACATGATAATTGTGACTAGACAAAAATTCCCATGTGTCCTCGAGAGCGTTGTACTTTATGTATGAGAACTATCAGGCTTGGCCTTTGCTATAAAAATGATTGGGTCACCTTGCTGCACCCTTTCTACTATTGTTGCTTGTTACTTGTTACCAACTATGGTGCTACAGAACTATCTGTCACCGTTACTCACACCACTTGTAGAGAATACCTTGATGAAAACTACTTATCATTTCCTTCTGCTCCTCATTGGTGTTGGGGTACGATGATCTATGGGACTAGTGAGGGGCCTTTTGAAAGTTCAACGATGGAGTGATGCGAGCACAAAGATCATCATCGACCTCATACGTGCTCAGGGTTTAGAAAGGTTCGGGCCACTCCGAAGCGTAAAACCCTACGTTATGTGTTTGTGGATTATATGGGTTCAAGTATAGAAGTGCAACAATCCGACAAGAATGCTCCAGGAGTGCAGCTACATGTGCAAATGGACAAGATGGCGACCCTTGTAAAGGTAGCCATGGACCTCCTTTTATATGTCAAGGGGTTAGCACAGGAGCTAAAATGGTCTTTACATGGGGTGAATAGTGGATCCTATAGCTGACAAAAACTGCTGACAGGAGCTACAATGGTAAATACCTAACCCTAATGGATTAGAATAGGCGCGTTAAATGCGTCGGGAGGTGTCATGCTGGCGATGTCCTCTAGAAAAGATTGTCTCTCCTTCTTTGTTGTTCGCCAGGCTGCCTCTTATGATCTTGCCAAGCTCTTGTAAATCCCTTGGGCTGCCCCACACTTCTAACAAGGATCACCTAACCGCCAGCCTGCTTGACACCTTGCTAATATTGAAAATCAACACGTTGAGGTGGAGCGGTGGAGTGGTAGGGAGTCTTGGCGGGCATGGTGGCTACCGGGTCTTCCTCACTGGCAAGGTGGCTTGCTGGTGGCTTGGCCTTGATGCTTGGCATCCTTTTGGTTGTATTGTCTTCCAGCAAGAGTTGTGGGGCAGGAGGCCGCTGTCATGTGTGCACAAGTTAGGGTACTAAGGGACCTATTCTTTAGTACACCGATATTATCCCCAAGGCATGAGCCATACTAAATTGCATGATGATGTTGGACTAGGCCCAAAAGCAGTGCACCGATACGTTGCCGATTTTTACTATGGTCGTGATGATGTTTTCACTATTTTTCCACGATACATGTTGAATGAGGGTCGTGGGAGTGGTGGAGTGAAGCGACGCTCAGAGAAGGCATCTAGGGAAATACGGGCATGTAGGACGAGGAGAGGTGGCCTCTATGTATTCCACCCTTGTAAGAAAGGAAGGATGAGAATTTGCAGGGGCGCTGCTCATCCTGGTCCGACTTCTTCATCTCGTCGTCCCGTCCGTTACTATTTTCTTTATGACGTGTGTTGCATGCGAGGCATGGTATTGGTGGATATGGATGGCCGATGTGGCGGTGCGCTAGGCAATGTGCATTCGTTTCTTTAGTGATGCTCAATCATTTTGGGTTTTAGTTTTGGTTTGGGTGTTTGGGTTTTTCCTCGCTCATGATTTTCTCTCAATGTACTCGGAGGAGGGGATGCTCTCAAATGACAAGTGTCAGGTTCTCTCTCAAAGCACCCAACCAGCTAGTGGATGTAGGGGGTGGTTATTTATAGCCAGGGAGTGACCCGGACATGATATGACATAAATGCCCCGCAACGATATGACTGTTATGTGGATAAGGTTTTGGGGACAACTGGTGCAAAGCATAGCAATGGTCAAAATTTTTGAACTATGAAAATCCTGAGATCTATCATGTTCCTCACTGGAAGTCAATTCGCATTCGCAAAATCCTAAATCCCGAGTCGGAAAAATTTCCTCGAAGACCATAAGAATTTCATCTTTGTTACTAAATAAATTGAGTGAACTGCAAGAGATTTCCAAAGGCTTCACTGGAAGGATTGGTTATGTTTAGGCTTTGAGATGAGCATCACTTGGAAAAAAATTCTTAGTATTAACTCGACTCCCGTTAACAGTAGGGTGTTCCTATGACTGAAAATAAAGTTAATGAAACTACAAAAACAATAGTTTGCACGCTTACAAGTCCTCACATCAATATCTCCAAGGACACACAAATTTCCTCACTTTTAAAATCTTCATGAAAGTATCAACGTCTTCGGTTAAAGGCATTCATTTCTAGGGGTCAAATTTCTTTGAATATATCAAACTCCACAGCGACTTATAGAGAATGTGTACACTCACAAACATATTAGTCCCTTAACCTATAAGTCTTCAATACACCAAAATGACTAAGGGGCACTAGATGCACTTACAATCTTCCCCTTTTTGGTGATTGATGACAAATAGGTTAATTTTTCAAACGGGGATAAATATATGAAATGTAAGTACTCAGTTTGAGGAATTTGATTGCAACATATAGAGAAACTCCCCCCGAAGATGTGCATATTTGAGGAATTTGCTTTGGAATACAAATGCACATCATAGGTTAATACCATGGACATCTCCCCCTATATCTTGTAATCCATACACGCATTTGATATATAACATGAGGAAATTGAAATGCATGATGGTAAGTGATGACTAATGAAATTCCGCGTGCGTACATTAATCAACATGACAAATAATTACGCATGAAAAGCCGTTCAAAACTGTCCAACCACCACGAGACATTAGTTTACAACTCATACACCCAAACACTTCAGAAGAACGTGAGTTGCAACTTAACAAAAAAATCCCATATAGGTGGACCCTCTTGAAGACTAACTCAAATTTCTCCCGCTTTATCATCAAGTGACGAAAAGGGACAAAACCGAGGACTAACGCCCCTTAAGAATATCATCTTGATGGTGGTGGAGGAGCACCAGTGTTGTTGGGGCCGTTTATCGATGAAGGGCGTGCAACAGTGCCATCAAGATCCTCAGCTTCATCCGTCGAGCGCGATGAACAAAATGAGCTGGTCACTGGCATAGTAACTTGAAGCTTCTTGAATTTCTTCTTGGTCACAAAAGACCAATAGAAGTCCTGCTGAATTTCCATCTCTATAAGTTCTTCAGGAGTCCTGAGGTGAGAAAGAATGACCCATGTGCGATCGAAGATTTCATACAAATGGTAATGATTCTTCCTCACACTGTTATGTGTGACAGTGAGGTCACGATGAATTGCACCAAGCTGACGTTTCACCCACTTGTGATTGCGATCGACATTCTGATGAAGACTTTGAAGAAGCTCTCAGTCAGTCATCATTCGTGGGGCAGTTTCTCGAGGAACTTGAGCTGAGGCTTTTCCTACAGAGTCGTGTCATCATTGGTGGAATATGATGCATCTTGATGAAATTGTCCATCAAGGGGGCAAGATCCTTCATAAATGTCAGTTTTTAGCTTACCTTCCATTAGGGCGAAGGTTTTCTTGATGACTTCGAGAGGGGGCAGGAAACTGAAGTGATTTTGTAAATCTGCTTTATAAGGGATTGTGGATCTCGCCCTAGTGAATTCCATGATCCATGGAGCATATGGCTTCATTTCAAACGGTTACAAGCAATGTTGGCCTAAGTCCTCTTGAATAAATCCTAGAGGTCGATGGGAATCCCATGAATGATTTTGAACAACAAATTCTTCATGACTCCCACCACATCTTCTTCTTCAGAATTATGACCCTTGATAGGACTGAGGGTTTTGGTCAAGGTGTGGTAGACCGTTCTTGGAACATAGAGCAAGTCCTTCACGAGGAATGTGGTTTTGGGAGGTTTGCCTGGTGACAAAGGCTTCATGAGCACCTGCTTCAGATGATTTGGCTGTTCAGGTTCATCATAGATGCATCTTGCCCCTTGTGAAGGAATAACAACTTGGACCACACAAAGCAATTTAGTTGTTGGAGTAGTGGAGTATGTGTATTCAGTCATCCAGAGATGTGCAAAGTTGCATAGAATTGAAGAATTAGCTCTTCATTCCAATCTCATATATCAACGCAGAATAGCAAGAGTCCAGCATTATGAAGAACACTTAGGACTGGTGTGAAGCATGGAATGAACTCCATATCCACATGAGGAATTTGGGTGCTAGAAGAGTTTGTTCTTCCCAAATAGCACAACATCATAAAAGTTGATTTGTGTTGAAGTCCAGAACCTCTTACATCTTATCCTATGACAGTGATAGGGATTTGCACTCCTGAAGAAGATGTTCATCATAAATATTCTCCTTGAGGAGTTTGGGTTTCTTTGTACCTTTGTATAGCTGAAGTGGCTTGGGCTGAAGATTTGCCTTCTATCTCCCAACAAGTCCTCTTGGCATGCTCTCTGCTTGAGGATCTTGTGCCACAACAACCGCTAACTAATGATTTTGAACAATGGGCTCATCAGCAGCAGTCTCAGTGTTTTTGATGCCAACCTCGAGTTCCTCAATTGTGGGTAGAGGAATTTGAGGTGCAGTTTCTTCAGCCACTAGTCCTTCAGTCTGAGGAAGTTGTAGAGCAGATTCATCAGTACATTCTCCTTTGCAGTGGGCTGAGGAACATGAGCAGTAATATCTTGATCAATGTTTTGTATTGGCTGAGCAGTTTGGTAACACATTCTTCAGCTGATGCAGCTGGTATTTCCTCTAGAATAGATTGCATCAGAGTGGGACGACCATTATACCATGTATGAGTTTCTTCAGTTACAGCCGGGGACTCAGGAATTTGATTGAGTAGAGTGGCCAGTGGCGAATTTGGGTAAGCTGTTTCCCAATATTTGTCACTTATCATAGGAGTCGTGCATCCAATGTCCACATCTTCTTCAATTTCTTCAACTCCCGCCTCTTCAGCAAATAACTGAGGCAGGGGTAATGATGATTGAGGGGTTAAAGTATACTGATCCACTTCAATTTCTTCATCTTCCGACTATGTGGAATCAACAGATAATTTTTTGTCATCCATTTCAAGAATAACATATTCTTGACCAAACGATACCATTTCATATGAGGGTATCATAGTGATGGGAGTTTCATCAGTTGGCTCACTTGAGGAATTTGGCAAAATCCTCAAGTGTTTGACCTCTGAGGTTTGTGTGATTGTTGATGCTTTCTGCTTCTGAGCGGCTTCTTTTTCAGTAGCTTTTATTTTCCTTGCTTCTCATGCAGAAGGAAGTGTTAGCTTCTTCACCCTTGAAGATTTTCCAGTAGGTACACATGGTGAGATTGATGCATATTCTTCAGGCACGAGTGTAACAGTCTTCATGACAGGAGCATTTTCCTCAAGCGCAATAATTTCTTCAGCTCGCATGCCAATTTTTTCGGTAGCTACAGTTTCTTCAGTAGTCTTGGCAATTTCTTCAGCCTCTATAACTTCTTCAGCAGGCTGAGCAATTTCTTCAGTCTCGGCGGAGGAGCTACACTAAGCAATTTATGGAGGTGATGGAGCAGCAACCTTGGTGTTGTGTTCAGTGATGTCCTTGTGTCGGGGAAATCGACGCCTATGGGAATATGGAATAGTCCCTCGATCGTTCGGTGGGGGAAGAGAAAGGTGGCATCGAGAGCGAAGCTAGCGATCCACACCGGCAAGGACTTTACCTAGGTTCAGGCCGCTTGGCGCGTAAAACCCTACTTCTGCTTAGTTTGTATTGGGTGTTCACTGTAGGGTGATTTGCTACAGTAACTTAGCTGGTGATTAGGGAATCTCAAATCCCAAAAAGTCCAACCCCCCGAAAATAAGCTTTGGAGCTCCTTTTATAGGCAAAGCGGCACCAACAGTGTGCTCACGGGTTGCATAGTGAACAGTGTTCACCGCTCTTCTTCTACGGTGGTGTCAGGCCCTGACCTGCAGCGAGGTGGCCGCGACACGTACTGTCACGCCCAAGATGCGACCCTATCCTCAAATTGGCACGAGGGCCTCGTCAGGGATAGAAGCGCATCTCGTCGTGTCGCAAGAATGGATATCGTTACAAGTACATGTACTAAAAAGAAGAGATATATAAAGAGTTGGCTTACACTCGCCACAAGCTACATCAGAGTCACATCAGTACATTACATAAACATCAAGAGTAAGAGCAGGGCCCGACTACGGACGAAAACAAACGACAAAAGAAGAATGACGTCCATCCTTGCTATCCCAGGCTGTCGGCCTGGAACCCATCCTAGATCGATGAAGAAGAAGAAGAAGAAGAAGCAACTCCAAATGAACAATCAACGCGCTCGCGTCAAGTAACCTTTACATGTACCTGCAACTGGTGTTGTAGTAATTTGTGAGCCACACGGAACTCAACAATCTCATTTCCAAAGGTACCAAGACTAGCAAAGCTTAATGGGTGTGGCATGGTTAAGTGGTGAGGTTGCAGCAGCGGCTAAGCATTTATTTGGTGGCTAACTTACGAGTACAAGAAAATAAGAGGGGGAAGATCTATGCATAACGGACGTGAACTACTGATGATCAAATGAATGATCCTGAACACCTACCTACGTCACACATAACCCCACCGTGTCCTCGATCGGAGAACGAACTCACGAAAGAGACAGTCACGGTTACGCACACAGTTGGCAAGTTTTAATTAAGTTACTTCAAGTTATCTAGAACCAGTGTTAAACAAAGCTTCCACATTGCCACATAACCGCAGGCACGACTTTCCGAAAAGATCTAACCCTGTAGGGGTGCTCCAACTAGTCCATCACAAATTACCACAAGCCGCATAGAAATCCTCAATCGCGAAGCTCGCGATCTCGTCGGATTCCCTAGTGGAAAACCTCAACTCTGAGATTACCCAAAGCATCATCGGAATCCCGATGCACAAGATATTCCGTCAAAGGTAAAACTAATGCAGCAAGGCCACCAGACGTGTCGACGATCCCGATAGGAATCGCGTACCTCGTTCTCAGGACACGACGGATAAGCAACGCGTACAAGTGCCAAACCTCGAGTTTCCTCGTGGTGGCCCCGCATAGTGCTCTGGTTTGGACCAACACTCATGTGGAGCACTGGCCCGGGGGTTGATTAAATTTCCTCGGGTTAATTACTCCCTATGCAGTTTATTAGTGATTAGGCAAATGTAGTACGAAAGTTGGGCCTTGCCAGACCAGTCTTAATCTAAAACGAATTATCAAGGGGGTCCCCATAACAACCCCGATCGTGTTAGGAGCGCTCGTTTATGGAACATAAACCGGTAGCCGAAAAAAACTAAGGGGGCAAAGGTGGAACAAAACACCAGGCTAGAAAGGCCGAGCCTTCCACCTTTTACCAAGTATATAGGTGCAATAAATTAAATAGCATTTAAATATGGTGATATAACAAGGAACCCATGCTTTCACATGGAAGCAACTGCACCTGCAACTAGCAACGCTATCAACAGGGTTAAGCAAGCAGTAACATAGCCAATCAGCGGTTTGCTAGGTTGAACAGGTTGAAGGTTTTCATCGCATTGTTGAGAGGCTGATATTTAACATGTGGTAGGCAACGAGACATAATCGATAGAAGCGATAAAACTAGCATGGCAATGATAGTAATGATATTTGGGGGAATGGTCATCTTGCCCGAGATCCCGCTTGGAAGAAGAACAACTCGGAGAAGTCGGCAACCCATCGTAGTCGAACGGGTCCTCACATTCCGACACGCTTGAGGAACTCTATCGAGACGGAGCAAACCGGAAACAAACATCAACACAGATATTCACCACACGATGCACAACATGATGCATACCCTAATATGATGCATGATCAGGTCAACATGCAAGGGATGGCATGGCAAAACACCTCACGCAAACTCTACACATTAAGTGAAGCTCGATATGCAACGTGTTACATATCGATGAAACTCTAGGATTAATTATTTAATTAACTCCCGTTTATTTACACGCAATATTAAATGTTGTTAACATGGCAAGGGGTGAGCGATGAACCTATATGACAACCAACTCGACAACACGTCGGACTTCGAACGGAGCTACGACACAAGAACATGCAACTCAAGATTATATGCCATGAATGCGTCATGCATGCGAGTTCAAACAACACAGGCAAGGGGAGAAAGAAACAAGTGTCGCCACGGTGAGCGAGAGAGAACAATGGCGTCTAGAAGGAAACGATTTCACGGCAACGTTCCAATCCCGACAACTCGTCGAGATATCGAAGCCACGAATAGGGAACGCGTGCAGGAACGGTAAATAAAGATGGGGTGATCCCGGTTACCGGGTTCCCACGTGTCGAGGGCACGACGAAAAGGAAGTCAACGTGCACGGGCAAACAATGGTGCATACATGCATTCAACTCAAACAACTCATACATTCGTACATCACTAGCACACGATACACGACATGTCCCATCAGTATACCTTCGACGTGTGCAAATCGGAGCGGAACGGTTCGTTGAAGGAGATCAACGATCATCGTGGTCGTCGTGGAAGTAGTCGTACACGTGCCGATAGTTGAAGTAGTGGTAGACGGTCTCGTCGACGGTAGTCATACTCTTGGCGTCGGCAGACGGTCTTCGGCGTCGGCAGTCGTTCACGAATCCGTAGATGTGGGGGGGTCGTCGGGGGCGTCGAGGTACCCGGCGAACTTGTCGGTTCCATGAAGGAGGGGTTGGAGCTAGCGAACTTTGGCGACATAACTAGCGACAGGAAAACAACGATGCGACGCAAGCAGCAAGCCGGCAGCAGGCCACCAACAGCATGGCAAGCTAGCACTATCTAGGAGCAGCTAGCTTGCAATCAACTAGCAGCGAACACGCAAACAAGCATAGCGCAGGAAAGCAAGCTAGCAAAGCAAGCCAGCTAAGCGACATGCAATAGAGCTAGCAGGCACGCGATAAGGCAGCAGCAGGACAGCTCCAAGCAGCGAAAGGCAACAGGCACAGCCACAGGCACGGCAGCAGCTCGGCACAGCAACAGCAAGAGCAAGGCGCCAGCAAGCTGCATGCAAACTAACAGGCATCAGCAATGCGCGCAGGCAGGCAACAATCGGCATCCTCATCAACACACGGCCCGAAACAGCAGCTAGCAACGGGACCAAGACGGCACGGCAGCAAGCATCAGCACATCTCGTAGGCGCGCATCAGGCGAGCAACGAGGCGACAACGACGGAGGTCCTCGGGCCGGCCTCCGGAACGGGACAGGGAGGCCGCGGCACGGCGAGGGACGCGGGGAGGCGGCGAGGCGGGCGCGGCGCACCGGCGTGGCGACGCGGCGGCAGGAGCTCCCGTCGGCGAGGCCAGTCAGCAGGAGGGTCGAGGCGCTGGCTCTCGACTTCACCAAGACCCGAGGCCAGCTGCGCGCAGGAGGGAGGGGCGAGGACGAGCGGGGCTCGTGCGAACCCGGCCGAAGGAGCTGGGGCGACGGCCATGGCCATGGAGGCGGCACACAGGGGCGAGGCGGCAGGCGGCGTACGCGGCGAGTGGTTCCGGTGGCACGGCAGAGGCACGGGGTGGCTCGAGGGGAAGGAGGCGGCCATGGAGCGGGGGGCTGCGGCGTTGGAACCAGCGACTGCGGCCGGCGGGAGCGAGGAGGCGCGGCTGCGGGCATGCCGGGGTGAGCAGGGAAGAGGGAGGCGCTGGGAGGAGGGAGAGGCACGAGGGGATGGGGTCTCGGGGTGACGGCGCTAGGTCAGGGGAGGGGGCTGGCTGGGCCTCGGCCTGGACGGCTGGGCTCCCCTTCCCTCTTGAGCTTTTAAAAAAAATAGAAAGCTTACAAAATAAAAACGTTTAACAAAAATAAAAAAATGCTTTTGCTCCATTGAAAATTAAACCCCAACCATAAAATAGATTGGCATTTTAAAACAAATAAAATGAAACCTTTTTAAGAATTAAAATAAAACCCTTTTTAAAAGAATTAAAAATCAAAACCCTTTTGAAGAATTAAAATAAAACTCTTTTAACAAGAAAATAAAAATAACCCCTTTTCTTGCAAAAAGAATAAAACCAAACACCTTAAATAAAATGGGTCTCTTGTTTTAAAAAATAAATAAACAAAAGGTAAAATAACGAAACCCAGAGGGGTTGCCCCCACATTTAATAAAAGGACAGTTTAAAAGAAGACGAATTTTTAGACGGGGGCTTAATGACTGAAATCTTTTACGCCACCACAAAAAAATAGAATAAGAGAGGAGAGAAGTTTTACGTCCTCGGGGCAACAGGGTTTGAAGCGGCTCTGTTGCACCCACTCTCGTCACGCCAACGAACAACGCCACACTCACAAGCACTCGCAAGCAACATCACGGAGCACCAAGCAACACCGACAAAACACAGTTGACATGATGCCATGCATGATGCGATGATGCAAACTAAATGAAGAGGCCACAAAATAAAATAACCACACGATTGAAACAGAAACAAAGGGGAATCTTCTGGGCGTCGGTCTCGGGCTGTCACAACTCTCCTACACTACAAGAGGATCTCGTACCGAGATCCAAGAATGAAAGGGGGAGAGGATGAGGAAGAACGAGAGGTAAAAATTTAGTCGCTTCTTGACAAAGAAGTGAAACCAACGATCCTGGAAGGTAGCAAAGCGATGAGGAAAGATATGAGATGAAGCCAGAATTCACGGAAAATTTCGGCATCACTTCGGTAGGAAAATGGGACAAAAAATTCGATAAGATGAAAGAAATAGACAATATACATAACAAACAAGTAAATAGAGCAAGGGAACACCACAATCTTGATAGAACAACATGATAGACCTAAACGAGCAACATCACAAGGCCTCCGGAACAAAAGAATAGGAACTAGCTCATACGAAAGAAGAGAATGAAGAAAAGAATGACAACTAACATGACAAAAGAATTGAAGAGCCTCCGGACAGAGAATTGACGTAGTAGCTGGAAAATCAACATCGAGGAACAAGATAGTAGTGGGCTTATGAAAACCATCTCACATTTATGAGGTGACAACCACCCACTAAAAGAAACAATGAATGATTGGGAGAAACAAGATATGAACAATTCCTTACACCAAGAGGATACATTGAGAACTTGGATTAGTGACAAGCACCATGATAGCAACAACCCGTAGGAAAAGCTTTAGGTGAAATCCAGCCCAAAATAGCTCAATGAAGAAATCATCGGTTGAAAATATCTCATGATCAAAGAATTGGTGGGTTTAATTATCTCATTCTTGAAATAAAATCTCTTCGAGACTCCTACACTAACAAGAATGCTATAATACCACCTCAAAGGATAAAGGAAGAACAACTGCACATAGAAATGCAAGAGAAAGGATACTTGAGGTTCTCCAACAAGAATTTTGAAGAACACTTTGAGAACGAATTGAAACCTTGATGAACCACCATGAAGGACCACCGTATACGAATGAATGAAGCAAATATATGAAGGTAGAAAGAATAATATTATGACCTTACCAAGATTTAGATGAAGCCTCACAAAGAGATACTTAAAAGAACTTGGAACTCCGGAAAAGAAAGATAAGCACATGGGGAAGAATTGATATCATGAGCCACTCCGGAAGACGAATTTAGGTTACTATGAACAAGAATAAGAATTATGTTATACTCATCCTTCATCAGATTAAATTGATGACAAGCAACGGATCTAGCATACAACTTATTCCTCTTGAAAGAACCTTGAAGAGATAGAGAGATAAGCACCACTTGAAGCAAAATTGAAGGAAGCACCGGTAAGAATTCGAAATTGAATGGAAACACCAAGAAAGCATGGAGACACGTGAGAATGAAGAGATCATGATCCACCTGAGAGAAAAATTTAAACAAAACACAAGAATAATTGAGAGACAAACGACGACACAACAATTGAGAAGAATTGAGGATGAAAGATGAAAGCTGAGAACGAAGAATCTTCTGAAAAGATGGCCTTCGGAGGATCGAGAATGAAAACAACTCAGAAAAGCACCGGATAGCAAGAAATAGATCACTCATGATTGGAACAAATGAGAGGATACACGAAGCTGAGGTGACAGTCTTCACAAGAATGGAACAAGACTTGAGAGAAACACTCCTTCGAATTGCAAGCTGAGAATAATGACGAGAGCAACACCAAGAATTAATGAGACACTCTGGAATAAAGAAGGATGCAAGGTTGAGCCAAATAAGAGAATTAATTCAAATAGAACTTGAAGAAGGGATATGACTGATGAAATTCATACTTACGTCATAGTTGGAAGAATTAGAGATCTCTGGGAAGGAATTAAAAGAGCCAGGAAAAATCCTGGGAAAAACCTGTGGGTTATGGGCCCACTCAAAGAAACCACCGTTAGAAAAGATTGCTAGAAAGATTGATATTGCACCGGTATGAAGAGAACTAGATGAGGTAGCACCTCGAAATAATGAAAGATCTGAAACAAGAAACTCTGAGATATCTTTAACGCACCGGATGAAAAGAGAGGAATGAATAACCAAGATAGGCTGAAAGAATCTCCAACATGAAAGAGAATTACAAGGATAATTAGGATATGATGAACACGGATAGCTGAATAAAATTCACCGGAAAAGATGACAAGAATGAATAAAGATCAATACGAAGCTCCTGAGAATCTTCACAATGAATCACCGGATGAGACACGGAAGAAAATATAGCGGAAGCACAATGAAATGAATGCGCTCGGATGAAAATTGAGTCACCGAAGAAAAGGGTGGGAGGGCGGGAAAAACAAAGACGACTTGGAACAGATGAGATGAACTCCGGCAAGAATTTAGAGATTGATCTTGGACAATTGGAGATGATTGAGTTCACTTGGAGAGAAACACACTGGTAAGGATGGAATTGATGAGCCAATTGATAGAGCAAAAGAATTAATACTCTCATAAAAATATGAGAACACCTCTTAGAAAAAATATGAAATCACCACTTGACATCGAAGCACCTTGAATTACCATATCCAACAAAACAAAGGATGAGGCTTGCAATTAGCCAGAACAAACTCATGAGAAAGATTTCGTCCGATATTTTCGTGGACAGGATCGCACGGGCTCGATTTTACAGTAGCCATCAAGTGCAAGGCAGTGCACCCGACATACGAAGCGTCCCCGAGTCGTAGCAAGCTACAAGGACTCTTTAAGACACAACGTGTGCCGTTGTAAGTCGACCGTGAATAAACGAATCCACTAGATGTCGAACCCCAACCTAACATCATGCATTTGTTGGAAGATTGTCCTATAAGCAACTACTTGAATTCCCACCTATGAATTCCCGAAATATCTGGTCATGCAATCTGGTACACGGATACAAGGAGTAATAATCACACAACTCCTATACTAACCCGTCACCTATATCACATCCGTTAACACACAACCAGAATCTCGGACCTTCATCTACAACAGACTCTCGTGATCACAACGATACAAAGCATGGAAGTACTCCCGAACAATTTGCACCAGTACTGGGGACATCGGGGTTATCTCGCCACTAGTAGTATTGAAGCAATTACGAACATCCTTCGTCCTGAGATACTAAGAAATCTGAATGATAACGATGTGCTCAAGAATCCCCTGGAACTCAACTCCCCGGAAGAAAATCAAGTCAGACAGGAGGCACCAAGACAGAACTCCGTCACATCGGCATCATATAGATTCCAAAAATATCCGCATGATTCTAAAAAAAATTTGAGTGAGAAGAGGAGTAGAATAAATTATTACGTCAAGATTCCTCACCAGAGCATAGACGAGGAGAAAAAAGAATCCTACTCTCCGATATATAATTAGACTCAAAGTAGTTTTTCACTAGACTCGACTCGGCCAAGTTCGATCAATCAAGGGGGCTCCTAGGTCGGTCCTCGCTCTGATACCAACTTGTCACGCCCAAGATGCGACCCTATCCTCAAATTGGCACGAGGGCCTCGTCAGGGATAGAAGAGCATCTCGTCGTGTCGCAAGAATGGATCTCGTTACAAGTACATGTACTAAAAAAGAAGAGATATATAAAGAGTTGGCTTACACTCGCCACAAGCTACATCAGAGTCACATCAGTACATTACATAAACATCAAGAGTAAGAGCAGGGTCCGACTACGGACGAAAACAAACGACAAAAGAAGAACGACGTCCATCCTTGCTATCCCAGGCTGCCGGCCTGGAACCCATCCTAGATCGATGAAGAAGAAGAAGAAGAAGCAACTCCAAATGAACAATAACCGCGCTCGCGTCAAGTAACCTTTACCTGTACCTGCAACTGGTGTTGTAGTAATCTATGAGCCACAGGGGACTCATCAATCTCATTTCCAAAGGTACCAAGACTAGCAAAGCTTAATGGGTGAGGCATGGTTAAGTGGTGAGGTTGCAGCAGCGGCTAAGCATTTATTTGGTGGCTAACTTACGAGTACAAGAAAATAAGAGGGGGAAGATCTACGCATAACGGACGTGAACTACTGATGATCAAATGAATGATCCTGAACACCTACCACGTCGGACATAACCCCACCGTGTCCTCGATCGGAGAAGGAACTCACGAAAGAGACAGTCACGGTTACGCACACAGTTGGCAAGTTTTAATTAAGTTAATTCAAGTTATCTAGCACCAGTTTTAAACAAAGCTTCCACGTTGCCACATAACCACGGGCACGGCTTTCCGAAAAGATCTAACCCTGCAGGGCTCCAACTAGACCATCACAAATTACCACAAGACGCATAGAAATCCTCAATCACGAAGCTCGCGATCTCGACGGATTCCCTAGTGGAAAACCTCAACTCTGAGATTACCCAAAGCATCATCGGAATCCCGATGCACAAGATATTCCGTCAAAGGTAAAACTAATCCAGCAAGGACACCCGACGTGTCGACTATCCCGATAGGAGTCGCATACCTCATTCTCAGGACACGACGGATAAGCGACGCGTACAAGTGCCAAACCTCGAGTTTCCTCGTGGTGGCCCCGCACAGTGCTCTGGTTTGGACCAACACTCATGAGGAGCACTGGCCCAGGGGTTGATTAAATTTCCTCGGGTTAATTACTCCCTATGCAGTTTACTAGTGATTTGGCAAATGTAGTACCAAAGTTGGGCCTTGCCAGACCAGTCTTAATCTAAAACGAATTATCAAGGGGGTCCCCATAACAACCCCGATCGTGTTAGGAGCGCTCGTTTATGGAACATAACACCGGTAGCCGAAAAAACTAAGGGGGCAAAGGTGGAACAAAACACCAGGCTAGAAAGGCCGAGCCTTCCACCTTTTACCAAGTATATAGGTGCAATAAATTAAATAGCATTTAAATATGGTGATATAACAAGGAACCCATGCTTTCACATGGAAGCAACTGCACCTGCAACTAGCAACGCTATCAACAGGGTTAAGCAAGCAGTAACATAGCCAATCAGTGGTTTGCTAGGTTGAACAGGTTGAAGGTTTTCATGGCATTGTTGAGAGGCTCATATTTGACATGCGGTAGGCAACGAGACATAATCGATAGAAGCGATAAAACTAGCATGGCAATGATAGTAATGATATCTGGGGGAATGGTCATCTTGCCTGAGATCCCGCTTGGAAGAAGAACAACTCGAAGAAGTCGGCAACCCATCGTAGTCGAACGGGTCCTCACATTCCGACACGCTTGCGGAACTCTATCGAGACGGAGCAAACCGGAAACAAACATCAACACAGATATTCACCACACGATGCACAACATGATGCATACCCTAATATGATGCATGATCAGGTCAACATGCAAGGGATGGCATGGCAAAACACCTCACGCAAACTCTACACATTAAGTGAAGCTCGATATGCAACGGGTTACATATCGACGAAACTCCACGATTAATTATTTAATTAACTCCCGATTCTTTACATGGCAATATTAAATGTTGTTAACATGGCAAGGGGTGAGCGATGAACCTACATGACAACCTAGTCGACAACAAGTCGGACTTCGAACGGAGCTACGGCACAGGAACATGCAACTCAAGATTATATGGCATGAATGCATCATGCATGCGAGTTCAAACAACACAGGCAAGGGGAGAAAGAAACAAGTGTCGCCACGGCGAGCGAGAGAGAACAATGGCGGCAAGACGGAAATGATGCTACGGCAACGTTCCTATCCCGACAACTCGTCGAGATATCGAAGCCACGAATAGGGAGCGCGTGCGGGAACGGTAAATAAAGATGGGGTGATCCCGGTTACCGGGTTCCCACGTGTCGAGGGCACGACGAAAAGGAAGTCAACGTGCACGGGAAAACAACGGTGCATACATGCATTCAACTCAAACAACTCATACATTCGTACATCACTAGCACACGGTACACGACATGTCCCATTGGTATACCTTTGACGCATGCAAATCGAAGCGGAATGGGTCATTGAAGGAGATCAACGATCGTCGTGGTCGTCGTGGAAGTAGTCGTACATGCACCGGTAGTTGAAGTAGTGGTACACGGTCTCGTCGACGGTAGTCATACTCTTGGAGTCGGCAGACGGTCTTCGGTGTCGGTAGTCGTTCACGAATCCGTAGATGTCCGGGGGTCGTCGGGGGCGTCGAGGTACCCGGCGAACTTGTCGGTTCCATGAAGGAGGGGTTGGAGCCTCGGCCTGGCCGGCTGGGCTCCCCTTCTCTCTTGAGCTTTTAAAAAAAATAGAAAGCTTACAAAATAAAAACGTTTCACAAAAATAAAAAAATTCTTTTGCTCCATTGAAAATTAAACCCCAACCATAAAATAGATTGGCATTTTAAAACAAATAAAATGAAACCTTTTTAAGAACTAAAATAAAACCCTTTTTAAAAGAATTAAAAATCAAAACCCTTTTGAAGAATTAAAATAAAACTCTTTTAACAAGAAAATAAAAATAACCCCTTTTCTTGCAAAAGAATAAAACCAAACCCCTTAAATAAAATGGGTCTCTTGTTTTAAAAAATAAATAAACAAAAGGTAAAATAACGAAACCCAGAGGGGTTGGCCCCACATTTAATAAAAGGACAGTTTAAAAGAAGACGAATTTTTAGACGGGGGCTTAATGACTGAAATCTTTTACGCCACCACAAAAAAAATAGAATAAGAGAGGAGAGAAGGTTTACGTCCTCGGTGCAAGAGGGTTTGAAGCGGCTCTGTTGCACCCACTCTCGTCACGCCAACGAACAACGCCACACTCACAAGCACTCGCAAGCAACATCACGGAGCACCAAGCAACACCGACAAAACACAGTTGACACGATGCCATGCATGATGCGATGATGCAAACTAAATGAAGAGGCCACAAAATAAAATAACCACACGACAGTAACAGAAACAAAGGGGAATCTTCTGGGCCTCAGTCTCGGGCTGTCACACGTACCCATGTGAATCGACACCTGTGTCTTGTGCTGTCGCATGAAAGATGCGTTGTAGCCGTTGGATTGTGGTAGAAACGGGGGAGGACACCTGGTGAGCTGAAGGGGCTCGCTGGCCTGGCATCCTTGTCGGATGACTTGGTTATCTTCCCGTCTAGGAGGGCTTGCCGAGGGCTTGAACACTTTCCCGGCAAGGAGGGCTTTCCGGGGGTCTCGCGAGTCGTTCCGAGTCTTCCTGGCATGGGAAGCTTGTCGGGGTATTGCTAGTCTTCGGAACTCTTCCCGGCAAAGAGGGCTTATCGGGGCCCTGCGAATCTTCCCTGCAAGGAGATCTTGTCGGGGCCTTGCATCCGGAGCCCTCATACTCCACGCCCTCGAAGAGACGGGAGGGCATGGCCTCGGTGGGTCTTGGTTTGCCTTCCAGCCATTCTTCCCTGTGCACTGCTGCCAGGTGCATCGCCGGTGGCCGTGGACAAGTCTGGGGCACAAGTGACTCCGGTCTCTAGTGCACCGACACCTTGGTCGCTAGGTGGACGAGCCTGACCTTGGTACCAATCCAGTCAGCATGGTATCGACTGTATTCATCACTGAAGTTTTTAATCTTAGCCCGTGTAGTGATGAGTTGTTCATGAGTCAGGGAGAGCACGTTATTCTTTAGAAATCGCTCTTTCTTGGTCTCTTCCTGTTGGCTCTTTTGGTCATCCCAAACTTCCATTTTTCTTCTATGATGAATGCCTTCAACAAATCGCTTGGCCCAGATTGAAGTTGTATATCATCAATTGATGTTTGATGATTTTGATACCAAACATCAATGAAGTCTAGCACAACTCTCGGGTTCAGCATGAGAGGAATGTTGGTGCCATTGGCCTAAGCAACCCTCTCCTATTTTCTTCTGATGATTTCTGCAAGTTTTTCATTAGCAGCTTCATCATCATAGGATCCTGAGGGAACATTGAAGACCACCTTGTGAGGACTTGGTATTTTGCTTCGTCTAGGAGTCATCTTTTTCTTCATGGTAGTACTCCAAGAGGTGATTGCACAACCATGCACAGATGTCCCTGAGGGAATTGTGGTTCACACTGTTCGCTGGCACGTTTCACGTTGCACTGGTGTTGAGGACTTTCCAGCAGTTGCTGAGGAAGTTGCACGCATAGTTGCAGGTGGTTGAGGAATTTCCTGTGAGGTATTTGAACTTCAAGATTTCTTCACAATAGATTTCTTCACCAGAGCTTGCTTTGGAGATGTTGTAGTGGAAGATGCTTGAACAGTGCATGAGTTGGTTGCAGCACCAACAAGAGTTGCAAGGTTGAATTTCTTCATTGCTTCTACATATATGTTTTGCAGCTTCGCCTGACACTTGGCACACTCCTTGGGAAATTCTTCACCGTTGATGATCCTAGTGGGATCAGCAACTTGGCCTTCAACCAGTGGACGTCTTGGGCAAGGAGGGTTTACAGCGATTTTCTTCCTATATTTAGGAGTAACATATCTGTACTCCATCCATTCCTTCATCGATCTCATGTTAATCTTTTGGATGCGCATTTTGCGCTTCTCCTTGGTCTCCTTGCCATAGTTTTCCTCCCTTGGAGTGCAGTATTCATCATAGATATCCTCAGGGATATCAAAAGCAGTGTTGGTCTCCGCCTTATTTCCTCATTTCTAAGGCCTTTTTCCTTCAGCCATTTTCTTCACTTGAAGAAGTTGTGATTTTGATGATTCTGAGGAAGTGTGCAAATTTTCTTCGAGGAATGATGCAAATGAGTTAAGTTGATGAGAACCTAGAGATTCATCAGCAGACATTTTGTACGAGTGAATAGAGTATATGTGCGAAGAATTTGAAGAGGTCATATGCATTCTTAAAATTTTTCAAACGAATATCAGGTTGAGGAATTTGACAATAGGTGTCTTGGAGAATTTTGCTAAGTGTTCTTGATGTAGTTTCCAGAGTTGTGCATTTTTGAAAATGTACAAAATTGAGGAATCTTTGAAGAAATTCATGACTAAATGAAATATTTCAAGGGAAATGAAGTATCTATAGGTGTTTACATGATTGATTATGCAGTAATATACACCTTCTGAAGAAACTGTGAAATAATAAAGATCAAATACGTCAATAAAATTAGCTTCCATTTACCCTTGCCGAAGAACACGACAAACATGTAGTGAGAAAGAAAGAAGTTTGTCAGTTCAGATCTACTGCGCCCTTACTCGGCGGCAGAAGATAGTTGCGGCGGCTGCGGAGTGAATATTTCCACTACACGCATTAGTACGACAACGAGGAGGTTGAGGAAGCTAAGCTCGTCCTCTACGGTGATGATGAAGAACAGCGGCGGCGTTGGGACTGAGACAGTGAAGGGGTGAAGGCTGTATTTATAGTGAGGGTAAAACCCGTTTGGCACAAAGGTTTTGGACCAAATTACCCCTGACCCTTCCTATCCAAGAGACATGTGTCACCCATGTACAAATAGGTAGAGATCGCGAGGGATCGTGGGTTATCCAGTCATGGGAAGTGGGATCGGTTTGAGCGGCAGCGGCCGAAATTTTTGATAAGATAGTTTATGGTTTCGTTCACAAATTGTTCACATGACCAGGACCGAGTGAAGACTTGAACGAGTTTCCATTAGAACGCATAAGAAACTTTTTTGAATAGACTGGCTTGAGCTTAGCATAGAGGGGAAAAGGGTCAAATCACATTCGCTTAGAAAAAAACCAATGTGAAGAATTAGCAATAAGTGAATGTTGTTCAGGACTTTGAAAGCTCAAATATATATAGTCAATTAAGAACACATGTTGAAATTTTTTGAAGAATTTGAATATATTGGAGGAATTTGCAAACTAGAGGAATTTGAAAAATTTCAGTAATTTGCAAAATTTCAGTTTTGAAGAATTTCAACTTTGGTTGGTGGAGTGACCTATCGTATAAGAATGATGATTTTAGACACTATGTGCAATTGTCGTATGGTTCTGAGAATCAAATTCGTCATTAATTTCTTCAAACACAGGGTTAGTCTTCATTGATTGAAGAGAAACGTTACTTCGTGTGTTGCACATTTAAGTCGTCGGTTTTGCATAAGTGTTAGGATGTGTGACCTTTCACCGAACATTCAAAGATTAAACATATTTAGCTCAGACCACAACTTGCAGAATCTCTTTTCATCCAAGGTCTTAGTGAAGATATCAGCCAGCTGTACTTCAGTCTTCACGTGGTTCATGAAGATGTCACACTTGACTACATGATCATGAAGAAAATGATGATGAATATGGATATGCTTGGACTATAATTGTTAAACTAGGTTGTGAGCAATCTTGATTGCACTCTCATTGTCACAGAAGAATGGCACATTCTTCACTTTGATGTCATAATCCTTGAGGATTTGCTTCATCCAGAGCTGTTGAGCACAGCACAAACCAAGTGCAATATACTCACGTTCAGCAATGGAAAGTGACACGCAGTTCTGTTTCTTCAAGGACCAGCAGATTAATGATCGACTGAGGAAATGGTATGTGCTTGAAGTTGACTTGCGGTCCACATGACACCAGCATAGTCAGAGTCACAATATCAGACGAGATGACGATTTGAGCCCTCGTGGTACCATAATCCAAGCGTTGGTGTTTCAGTTAGATATTAAAGAATATGCTTCACAACTGTCACGGCTCTAGGACCTGGGGTACCTAGGCCCGCCGGCCTGTGGTCCAGGGCCCACTGTGCTTTGTGGGCCTCAGAGCGCACTATATCAAGGCCCGGGGATACGACACTCATCACGACCCTTCCTCGCGAGCGGCCGCTCGGGGGGCAATCTCCCAACAAGGATACTCGTGAGGCTCACGAGGGGGAAGCACCTCCCGACGCCCTTCCTCCCGAGGGGCGGATCTGCCAAGGTGGGCTTGCCACGGTCACGCGATCTGGCCTCCTCATGGGGTGACGTGAGTCACTCTGCGCGGCGTCGGGGTTGGTGCCACCAGGTGGAAAGAGGGAGGCTTTCCCCTTTGGTGTTAAGGGGTCCGAGGCTGGCTACGGGTTCCCGAGGCGACCCACAAAAGGTTTCCTAATAAATGCAAGAGGGCCAAGGCTGGGGGCTCGGTAGGACGGAGGTCACCCCCGAGCCCACCCACGCGTCACTAAGAGAAGCTTTTGCATGTGAATACCACTTTATCAGGGCGAGCTGCAACACTGTCCCCTTTCAAAATGGATGTTGTGGTTGCCCTTCCTGCCGAGTGTGGTTTCGGGGAAGAGGACCAAGGCCGGTATAAAAGAGAAGCCCGACCTTCGTAGAGAAGGATCTGGAGTAGAGTGCGTTTTCTTAAAGCGAGAACCTACCTTTGTACCCTTCTTCCACCTCGAGCAATCTATCCAAGCACGAGTAGGGTTTTACAAAACAAGGTGTCCCGTACCTAGGTAAATTGCCGCGTGTCCTAGATCATCGTCTTAGCTCGTGCAACCACAGAGTCGTCGTGAGCTTGAGAGGTTGAACAGGGTTGGAGGGCGAGCGCACCCTAGTGTTTGAACCTTTCCTTGTGTCTGCGAAGCCCCGATTCCGACATTTGGCGTGCCAGGTAGGGGTGCACAGCCCCTCGTTCGCTCCAATTTTGCTCCAGCTTCATCAACCCCATGGCTGACGCTTGTTGTGTGCGCGCCGAGCGGAGGGCTGCGTGGGTCATGGTGACCGCACACGGAGGCCCCAACGCCAGCCGTCACTTCGTCTTGGCCGAGGCCATGGCCATCGACCCTACACCCCGCGAGCAGCAAGCTTCGTATCTGCACCGTTCCGTGCAAAGGGAAGGCCACACCGCCACAACTTCCTCCTCCCACGCCCGTATGGAGTGAGTGAATGCGCAGGCGGACGACGACTACGACGCATGGCTGACCCGCATCACCCAGGTCTTCAACGTCAACGGGGAAGGCCCAGCGCCCTCTCGTTCGCTTCGTCCCCCTCCATCCCACGATGACGAGGAGGACTAGGGGGCACTGCCGCCTCCTTCTGCGTGTGGTGGCCATGTCGAGCCCGGATGAGGCACGCACCTCGGAAACCCAATTGTGAGCCACCACTACGCGGCCAGGGGGATGGAGACTGTTGTGAGATTATCCAGCATGAGGCATCGATGGATGCGTGCGCGATCCTCGAGCAGTAGCGCCAGCGCCTTGACACGGTCGTCGAGGACGTCGCCATTGCTGGGTGTAAGAACCGGACTGCATGCATGCATGGCGGCCACGGAAGCACCTTGGGTTGTCGGGCCTTCACCCACGAGTTGTGCAGGGTTGCTTGGTTGGCCAAGTTCAAGCCCGACATGCCCCCGCACAATGACGGCTCCATCGACCCCGTAGAGTTCCTGCAGATCTATGCCCTGAACGTCGAAGCGGTGGGCGGCGACGACAAGGTCATGGTGAACTGGCTCCCGATGAAGCTCAAGGATGGCACGCAGTCCTGTCTCCTGAACCTGCCCGAGGGCGCAGTCTCTTCGTGGTGTAGCCTTTGCGAGCTATTAGTCGCCAACTTCAAGGACACGCACGACCACCCCATCTCCGTCAACGACGTGTATTTCGTGAAGCAGCGTGTCGGCGAGTCCATCCGCAAGTACATCTAGACGTTCACCCAGGTGCACAACAATATACCATGCGCCACTGATGAAACGGTAATCATGGCGTTCACTAATGGCATCAAGGACCTCAAGATGTGTGAAAAGCTTGTCGTCAGTGACACCCAGAGCACGGCCATGGAATTTTTCAAATTGGCCAACAAGTGCGCCAAGGCTGAAGAGGGCCACCTATTCGCCAAAGACAACTCTGACGACGCGCCCGAGGACAACAATGCCAAGGCCAAGGAGGCCAATTGCAAGGGGACTACCGTGCTCGCAGTCGAGCCCGAGCTGAAGCGTGGCCACGAGCGGAGCGTGCCCGAGAAGGAGCGTTGTCCGCACTTCATCTACCATGATGTGCACATACACGAGACCGAATATTCCAAGGATATCAGGGTCCTTCGGGATGAGTGAGTTGTCCGGCGCATGGAGCACAATGATCATGGTGCTGGCCACGATGTCGGCTGCGGTCGTGGCAGATGGAATGCTCGTAACGGCAACTCGCGTTGGGGCTGGTATGATTAGCATCGTGGCAAAGGTTGGCATGACCGAGCTCTCCAGATGGGCCCTCGGGACAATGAGCAGCTCCCTCCACTGCCTCCACCGCCTCCGTGAAGGAACGAAGGCGACCAACACGATGAGGAGGTCGGGGCCTACCAGGAGCCACGCACGGTGGCATGCATCTTTGGCAGTGCCCATAGCCCCTTGTCCAACCCGCACTTCAAGCAAATCTGTCGTGTGGTGAACACCGTTATCCCGAAGCCGGGGGCTGCGAGCCCCTCAGGTGGTCCCAATACCCTATCACTTTTGACGCTGAGGACAACTTGAAGTGTCGGTCACCAAGACTCTCATCGATGGAGGAGCGGGCCTCAACGTGCTCTTTGTCGAAACCTTCAACATGCTCCAGGTGCCTTATCACCAGCCGATGCCAACCAAGACGTTCTCGGGGGTCACCAGTGACTCCACCATCCCGTTGGGGCAGGACTGCCTCTCGGTCTCCTTTGCCACGCGCACCAACTATCACACCGAACACATTGACTTCGACGTGGCGCACATCGGGCTCCCGTACAACGCCATCCTCGGCTACTCCGCGCTGGTCAAGTTCATGGATGTGGCACACCACGGCTACAACATCCTCAACATACCGGGCTACAGCGACATCATGACCATCACGTGCGAGGAGAAGAAAGCAGTCTGCTCCCTATAGCATGCTTACAAGGCCACTACCACGGAGCGCTCAGATGATGCCAAAGGCGATGGGCCTCACGGAGCCGCACCTCGGAGGAAGAGGCAGTCGCTGCTCGCCTTTGGTTCTGCCAAGACGAAAGGCCCGGCGGCCGAGGCCACGGCAGCGAGCCCGGCACATCCTTAGGTGCTTTCGCTCCTCACGCATAGGGAAGCGCGCTAGGCGCGCCCCTTGGGTCGGGCTCAGGGGCTTCTGTCTGGAAGGCATCCGACCTGGCTGCTATACCGAGGGAGGAGCTTGGGCACCAACTAGTGAGGCGCCTCGTCACGTGCCCTCACGAGAAAGGAGTACAACGTCACACACCGGGGGCTCGGGAGTTCATCGCCCGGGAGATCTACAAGCTGGGGAAGCGCGCGCCATGACTCCCGAGGGGGCCATCATGACGTGCATGTGCATCGACATCGTGGGCCTTAATTGGGTCGCTTCCCGGAGTTCCTTTTGGCTTATGAGAGCGGAGCCAAGCCGAAATTTCTGAGCGGTCCATGTTCACATGCCTTTTGGTATGGGGAACACCATGGCCGCCTTCCGAGGGATGACTGGCTCACGCTAGCACTAGCACCTTGCGCAGCTTCGGGGCCCCGTGGGCCCAAGAGCCCCATGAGGCACCTGACCCTTGAGAAGATCGACCGTCATGACACACTTCATCCGGCGACCCGGCTCACCCACGATAATGCCGCCTGGTGAAGCTCTGTCTCGCCCGAGACCAAGGGTGCCCATCCAGCTGCATTACCCTCCGGCGTGATGGCCTTCCCTCGTGAAGTTCTTGCTTTTTGGTTGTGTGGTAAGCCTTGTTATTTACCTTCAAAAGTTATGTTGTTCGCGTGGAAGTTGTCAATGCTAGTTTGGCGCTTCATCGCTTCGGGGCCTACGCGACTGGTGATTTTCACTTGATCGTTCCATGAAGTAGCTTGGCACGGCGTCTGTGCTCGGGTTCGTCCCTACAGCATCGCTAAATCCGAGTGACTGAGCTCTGAACGAAGGGATTGCGCCTGTATATGCCACTTCCTTGGGTCCTCGGTGCCTAACTCCTTCGTGCAGTGACCTAGCGGCGGCCTCCCGGCGCGTGCTGCCCCTGTTCGTGCTGCATGTCTCATGAGCATGTCACCATGGTGAGAATTAGGCACAACCCGCCAGAAGGCTGAGGCTAGGAACTCAGGAGCCATGTGCGTGGGGTAGCGGATCCCTCAGTAAATCGCCGCCCGTGACCCTCTCACGTTATAACGAGTTTGGGCTGCTCACACTCGGAGCCTCCCAAAGTGGAAGCTCACGATGGGCTGCGTCGTGGCCTGTGGAAGGGGTCCAACCATGCCCAAGTGGAAGTCCCCAAGCTTCGCACTGGCGGTATTACTATTGACCCCGCGACTATGCCCACATCCAAGTGGAAGCCCCATGCATCACAGTGGGGAGTTTCGTTGGAGCTCCATGACTACCAGCTCCCCGTTGTACCTCACAAGGGCGGGGGCTACACATCGTGCCTGTGCTCGGGTGTGTCCTTGCAGCTCCAAAAAATCCAAGCGACCAAGCTCTGTCTCGCGGGCTCACCCACATGCACGTCACCTACTGGGGTGCTTGGTGTCTAGTTCCCGTGCGCCACCCAGGGGCAAGCGGGAGAGCGCTCGGAGCTCTAACCAATTCAAACATATGAGACCCGCTTGCATGTAAAGGGGGGCACCTAAGCATCTAGACTCAGGGCATGTAGCCCTCTAGCCTCTCACCCCCTTGTAATCTAGTGGCGGCTGAGATACGCGCGGGGGTCGGCCGTGCCGACGTAGAATTCAAGGCCTTTATCATGGAGCAGGAGTTGCTTCCGCGCCAGGGGGGTGCGTGAGCATTCCGACTCAGACCTTCACTGGCCTTGTAGCCTCTCACCCCCTGGTAATCCAGTGGAGGCTAAGATCAGTGCAGGGTTGGGCCTTGCCGACACAAAGTGCAAAGACTCCACACGGTGAGTACTAGGATCCTCACAGAGTCTCTTGCGCGTCAATGGGGGCGCCTGAGCATCGTGACTCAGGGCCTTCACTAACCCTGTAGCCTCCCACCTCCTGGTAATCTAGCAATGGCTGAGATACACACAGGATTGGGCCCTGCCGACATAGAGCACCAAGGCCTCCATTGGAAAACATAGAGACTTCAAGGGAGTCACTTGCACATCAAGGGGGCGCCTGAGCATTGCGTCTTAGGGCCTGCACTAGTCATGTAACCTCTCACCTCCTGGTAATCCAGCGACGATTAAGATACGCGTAGGGTTGGTCCGTCCAGACATAGAGCATCTAAGCTCCCGAGGAGGAATGCGGAGGTCCTCAAGCAAGTCGCTTGAGCGTTAAGGCGGGTGCTCTAGCATCCGACTCATGGCCTTCACTGGCATTGTGGCCTCTCACCTCCTGGTAATCTAGCGACGGCTGAGATACACGTAGGTTGGGCCCTGCCTAGGCAGTGCACAAAGATGAGTTAGTGAAAAACTAAGCGCGGAAATAGGCACTACAAGTCATCAGCAACTATTACAGAATTTCAATTCTTCCATGCAAGTCTAACGCCTCTCCGAGGCAAAGGTGATTTGTTTTAGGGCATGATAGGGGGCTCATCGTCAGACTCCTCGTCATCATCGTAGGAGAACTTATTGAGCTGCATATGCACGCGGCCCCCCATGGCGGTCACCAGGTCACCACGGGACTCCTCGGGCACAGGACCCATTACACATAGAAACTAGAAGTGGGGATCGCGAAGGAGGAGATGGGTGAAGACGCGGGTCGCGGCCAAGAAGAGGAGGTCGCGGGACTCCTGCTCTAGGGCACTGTCCACCTTTTTGATTGCGCCTTCGAGCTCCTTCACGAGCTTGGAAGAAAACCAGGCATAGCCGGCATCCTGAGGAACGAGGGAAGACTCGAGCTTCGACCTGCAAATGGAACCCAGCGCCTGGCGGGCCCTAAGGTCCAAGGAAGAGAGCGTAGCGCGGTCCGCTGCAGCCTAGAGTTTTACTAGCATAGTGAATAATATTCAACTTCTTATCGACTCTTTGTCCTAGAACAGCGCCAACAACATAATCACTAGCATCACACATGATTTCGTAAGGTAAGTTCCAATCAGGTGGTTGAACAATAGACGCAGTTATCAAGGCCCTTTTAAGTATTTCGAAGGCTTCCTCGCAATCATCGTCATAAACAAAAGGAATATCCTTTTGCAAGAGATTGGTAAGAGGCCTAGAAATCTTAGATAAGTCTTTAATGAACCTTCTATAACAACGAGCATGACCAAGGAAACTTCTTATACCTTTGATATCTGTAGGGCATGGCATTTTCTCGGTTACATCAACCTTAGCCTTATCGACTTCAATACCTCTTTCAGAAATTTTATGTCCTAAGACGATGCCTTCATTAACCATAAAGTGGAATTTCTCCCAATTCAAGACAAGGTTGGTGTCTTTACATCTCCGCAAGACTCGATCAAGGTTGCTGAGGCAATCATCGAAAGAAGACCCATAAACGAAGAAGTCATCCATGAAAACCTCAACAATCTTTTCACAAAAGTCAGAGAATATAGCCATCATACATCTTTGAAAGGTAGCAGGTGCATTACATAAGCCAAAAGGCATACGTCTGTAAGCAAAGGTACCGAAAGGGAAGGTGATACGTCTCAAACATATCTATAATTTTTGATGGTTTCATGCTGTTATCTTGTCAAATTTGGATGTTTTGTTTACCTTTTATATCTTTTTTGGGACTAACTTATTAACTCAGTGCCAAGCGCCAGTTCCTGTTTTTTTGTGTTTTTGACTCTTTTCAGATCTGATTTCGGAATGGAGTCCAAACGGAATAAAATCCCCAAAATGATTTTGTCCAGAACGGAAGAAGATCGGGAGGCTTGAGGGCCAAGTAAGTGGGCCCACAGGGAGCCTACAAGCCCTGTTGCCGCGGCTAGGGGGGAGGCCGTGGCAACCAAGCTTGTGGCCTCCCTGGCGCTCCCCTGCCCTAGGTCTTTGGCCTATATATTCCCTAAAAATCCGGAAAAAATCAGGGCGTCCACGAAAACACTTTTACGCCGCCGCATGCTTCCGTTTCCGCGAGATCTCATCTGGGGACCCTTCTCGGTGCCCTGCCGGAGGGGACTTTGGAGTTGGAGGGCTTCTTCATCAACATCCTCGCCCCTCCAATGACTCGTGAGTAGTTCACTTTAGACCTACGGGTCCGTAGTTAGTAGCTAGATGGCTTCTTCTCTCTCTTGGATCTTCAATACAAAGTTTTCCATGATCTTCATGGAGATCTATCCGATGTAATCTTCTTTGGCGGTGTGTTTGTCGAGATCCGATGAATTGTGGATTTGTGATCAGATTATCTATGATATATATTTGAGTCTTTGCTGATTTCTAATTTGCATGATTTGATATCCTTGTAAGTCTCTCCAAGTCTTGGGTTTTCTTTGGCCAGCTAGATCTATGATTCTTGCAATGGGAGAAGTGTTTGGTTTTGGGTTCTTACCGTGTGGTGACCTTTCACAATGACAGTAGGGGCAGCAAGGCACACATCGTGTAGTTTCCAAGGGTAACAAGATGGGCTTTGTCGTAGATATGAGGTTGTCCATCTACATCATGTCATCATGCTTAAGGCGTTACTCTGTTCTTTTGGACTTAAGACACTAGATGCATGCTGGATAGCGGTCGACGTGTGGAGTAATAGTAGTAGATGCAGAAAGTATCGGTCTAGTTGTTTTTGACGTGATGCCTATAGATATAATCATTGCCATAGATGACGTCACGACTTTGCGGGGTTCTATCAATTGCTCGACAGTAATTCGTTCACCCACCGTCTACTTGCTTTCATGAGAGAAGCCACTAGTAAACACTACGGCCCCAGGGTCTATTCACACCTATCATTTACATCTCTGCTTTTACTTTGCTTTGTTACTTTGTTGCTTTCAGTTCTCAATTGGCAAACAATCTATAAGGGATTGACAACCCCTTCATAGCGTTGGGAGCAAGCTTTTTGTGTTTGTGCAGGCACTTGTGATACTCCTTCACTGGATCGATACCTTGGTGCCGTTGCTGAGGAGAATATGAATCCTTTGAATATTTGCCTAGGAAGTCCCTAAAGGCGTAGCCGTAGCAGAAGGATTCCTGGTGCCGTTGCTGAGGAGAATCAAGACAGTCTCCCGTCAGCACGTGTTTCTGGCGCCGTTGGAAGGTCTTTTGTTGCATCAGCAGCAGGTGAAAGTGGTTTTCTCCTGATCAGATTGTGCAACAAGTATTTGGGAGAAACCATAATAACCATCTAGAAAGCAGAAGTGTGTGTGTTTAGATAGTCTTTCTAGCATTTGGTCGATAAAAGGCAAAGGGTAATGATCTTTCGTAATGGCTTTATTCAATTTCCTAAATCAATCACCATCTTATAGCCAGTAATAATCCTCTGTGGGATCAATTCGTCCTTATCATTAGGGACAACGCTAATACCTCCTTTCTTTGGGACACAATGCACCAGACTTACCCAATCACTATGAGCAACAGGATAGATAATACCTGCTTCCTAGAGCTTTAGTATTTCTTTTCTTACTACCTCTTTCATCTTAGGATTTAATCTCCGTTGATGATCCGCAACTGGTTTGGAATCAGGATCGGTTTTAATCTTGTGCTGGCACAGAGTGGGACTAATGCCCTTAAGATCATCAAGAGTATATCCAATAGCAGCACGATGCTTCCTCAGAGTTTTTAGTAATTTCTTTTCTTCATGCTCTCAGAGGCTAGCACTAATAATAACACGATATATCTCTTTTTCATCAAGATAAGCATACTTAAGAGTATCAGGCAACTATTTAAGCTCGAACACGGGTTCACCTTTTGGTGGGGGTGGATCTCCAAGCAGTTCAACAGGAAAATTATTCTTAAGGATAGGATGTTGTTGAAAGATAACTCTATCTATCTCATTCCTTTCATCCATATGCATATCATTTTCATGCTCAAGCAAGTATGCCTCTAAAGGATCAGTAGGAGGCACAACAATAGAAGCTAGAGCAATAATTTCATCCTTACTAGACAACTGTTTTTCATGAGGTTGTCTACCAAACTTGGAGAAAATGAACTCATGTGACACTCCTTCAAAGCCAACATTGACAGTTTGCTTCTCACAATCAATATGAGCATTGACAGTATTGAGAAAAGGTCTGCCAAATATGATGGGACAAAAGCTATCTTGTGTGGTAGCAAGAACGAGAAAATCAGCAGGATACTTCGTTTTACCACACAAGACTTCAACATCTCTAACAATTCCCAAAGGGCAGATAGTATCTCTATTGGCAAGCTGAATAGTGACATAAATAGGTTCTATCTCAGGTGCAATCTCGTCTTTAATTTCATCATATAAACATTGAGGTATTGCACTAACACTAGCACCCACATCACATAAACCATGATAACAATGTTCTCCTATCTTAACAGAAACAACAGGCGTGCCAACAATAGGCCTATGTTTGTCTCTAGCATGTGCTTTAGCAATTCTAGCAGCATCTTCACAGAAGTGAATATCATGGCCATCAACATTGTCGGACAGGAGATCTTTGATAATAGTAATGCTAGGTTCAACTCTAATTTGCTCAAGGGGTGTAGGTGTTCTAATGTAGCCCCTACGTATCACAGTTGAAACTTTAGAATGATCCTTTATCCTAAGAGGGAAAGGTGGTTTCTCGATGTAAGCACTAGGAACAATAGGATCATTATAAGGAATGACTTTCTCTTCAACTGGATTGGGTTTAACTACATTGACTGGGAGGATGATATTTAAACCACTTCTCTTTAGGGAGATCAATATGAGCAGCAAATGATTCACACAATGAAGCTACTATGTGAGAGTCAAGTCCACATTTAGCGCTAAAATCACAAAAAGTATTTGTTTCGACAAAGGATTTAACGCAATCAAACTTGAGATTCATACCTGACTCCTTACCTTCTTCAAACTCCCAATCTTCAGAGTTGCGTTTAATTCTCTCCAATAACTTCCATTTGAAGTCAATATCTCTCTTCATAAAAGAACCGGTACAAGAAGTGTCAAGCATGGTGCGATTATCATGAGAAAGTCGAGCATAGAAGTTCTCAATGATAATTTCTCTCGAGAACTCATGGTTGGGGCATGAATATAACATTGATTTAAGCCTCCCCCAAGCTTGACAGATGCTTTCTCTGCCTCGAGGCAAAAAATTATAAATATAATTCTGATCACGATGTACCAAATGCATAGGATAAAACCTTTGATGAAATTCCAATTTCAATCGGTTGTAGTTCCATGATCCAGTATCATCATATAGCCTATACCATGTCAATGCTTTATCCCTCAAAGATAAGGGAAAGACCTTCTTCTTGACCTCATCCTTGGGGAAATCTGCAAGCTTAAATAAACCACAAACTTTATCTACATAGATTAGATGCAAGTGTGGATGTGATGTTCCATCTCGTGTAAAAGGATTAGCCAGCAGTTTCTCAAGCACACCCAAAGGAAATTCATAGCAAATATTTTCAGTAGGTGCAGCAGGTTGAGGAGAAACTATTTGTGCTTCCATTCGAGGTGAAGATATCCCGAATAAGCTCCTCAAAGGATTAGTTTCCATAGTGACAAGTGACAATAAATTTCAGCACACTATATAAATGTTTCCTTACAAAATTCCACTTACCAAAGGCGCTTCACTTCCAGAAAAGAGTCTTGATGACCCACAAGTGTAGAGGATCTATCGTAGTCCTTTAGATAAGTAAGAGTGTCGTACCCAACGAGGAGCAGAAGGATCTGACAAGTGGTTTTCAGCAAGGTATTCTCTGCAAGCACTGAAATTATCGGTAACAGATAGTTGTGTGGTAAGATGATTCGCAACAAGTAGCAAGTAACAATAGTAACAACGGTGCAGAAAAGTGGCCCAATCCCTTTTGTAGCAAGGGACAAGCCTGGCCAAACTCTTATAGGAGGTAAAGCGCTCCCGAGGACACATGGGAATTTCTGTCAAGCTAGTTTTCATCACGTTCATATGATTCGCGTTCGCTACATTGATAGTTTGATATGTGGGTGGACCGGTGCTTGGGTGCTGCCCTTACTTGGACAAACCTCCAACTTTTGATTAACCCCTCTCGCAAGCATCCACAACTACGAAAGAAGAATTAAGACAAAGTCTAACCATAGCATTAAACTGGTGGATCCAAATCAGCCCCTTACGAAGCAACGCATAAACTAGGGTTTAAGCTTCTGTCACTCTAGCAACCCATCATCTACTTACTACTTTCCAATGCCTTTCTCTAGGCTCAAATAATGGTGAAGTGTTATGTAGTCGACATTCACATAACACCACTAGAGGAAAAACAACATACAACGCATAAAAATATCAAACGAATACCAAATTCACATCACTACTTATAGCATGACTTATCCCATGTCCACAGGAACAAAAGTGACTACTCACAAAGCATAATCATATTCATGCTCAGAGAGGTAATGAATAGCATCAAGGATCTGAACATATAATCTTCCATCGAGTAATTCAAATATTATCAACTATAGGGAGTAATTAACACTACTAGCAACCTTACAAGTACCAATCAGAGTCGCGAGACGGAGATTGGTTACAAGAGATGAACTAGGGTTTGGAGATGAGATGGTGCTGATGAAGATGTTGATGGTGATGAGTCCCCTCTCATGAGAGGAGTGTTGGTGATGACGATGGCGACGATTTCTCCCTTTGGAAGGGAAGTTTCCCCAGCAGGACGACCCTGCGGGACCTCTAGATTGGTTCTACTCAAGTTCCGCCTCGTGGCGGCGGCGATTCCTCCCGAAAGCCTCCTCCTGATTTTTTCTAGAACGAAACCCTTCTTATAGCAAAAGAGGGGAGCGAGAGTCCAACAGGGAGCCCACAAGCCCCCTAGGTGCGGCCATGGGGGTAGGCCGTGCCTAGGAGGCTTGTGGCCTCCTGGTGGATCCCCTCTGGTATTTTTTCGGCCTAGTATTTTTTATAAATTCCAAATAATTCCTCGTTGATCTTCACGGCTTTTGGAGTTCCGCAGAATAGGTATCTCAAACTTGCTCCTTTTTCGGGCTAGAATTACAGCTGCCGGCATTCTCCGTCTTCATGTAAACCTTGCAAAATAAGAGAGAAAGGGCATAAGTATTGTACCATGAAGTGTAATAACAGCCCATAAAGCGATAAATATCAACATGAAAGCATGATGCAAAATGGACGTATCAAGCATCCAAAGCTTTCCGCCTTCACCCCAAATTTTTACCATAGCTCCATATTAACCCCCAGCACCCCCAGTAAGTTTCCTAGCACCCATCTCCATGATTGCAGGGGTGAAACCCCACTTGCAATCTCCTGGACAAACACTTATTTCCCCTCCCTCTCTGCTCTCCTCCACACATGGCTTTTCTAGAGCATCCCAAGACCCTCCCATTATTTTAATCTCCACGCAGTTGGTGGACACCACAAGACACGCCAGAGAATGACAAAAGCGCCATCATGCCAGCCAAAAGTCACGCTCTGGAGTGCCCTACAGTGATGGCCGAGGTCTGGCCTGCTCCGCTTCGGACCCTAGGCCGCCTCGAGCCTTTCCCTTGCGCCAATCGAGGCACCTTAGCATCCGCAGCAAGCTAGACTACGGACCCTCTCCTCTCTCCTCCTACAACGGCACACCTAGACCGTTCCCGACACCGCCCGAGTCGGCCAATGCATGTGAACGCCCATGCGTTCCCCTCTCTCCTCTCTAAGGCTACCCCCAGACCCACATCTTCCCTCTGGTCCCTTTCCCCTCCTCCTAATCATGCGTGAGTGCCCCCATTTCGCCCCCAAATCTCTGTGAACACGAGATGAAGCGGAGCTCTGCCTCCTAGGACTGTCGTTGATCTCACGGTAGGAAGCCGCTCATGCCCTCCTTTTGCGTCCATCGGCTCTACCTGCTCATTTGATGTGTTCCCCCCTCTCCCCATCCTTTTTGCTGCAGAAAACGGCCCCGACGACCACCTCCTGAAGCTCCTCCGCCCTGAGATCTCATCGCCGGTGACTCCTTGCGCTCCGACAGTCCTTCTCAACTCCACCAGATCGGCGACTCCCCCTGAGTCCATTCCCATTGCGAGCTTCCCTTGCCATGGTCCCTGTCGCCGCCGATGAGCCTTGCTGCCCTCTAGCGAGGGGTTGAAGACGGACCCGATAGGTGGGGTCCAACCGTGAGCCTCTCGTGCCTCTCCCTTGCCTCTTCTCTCTCACGGGCCCTTGGGCCCCGCCTGTCAGGTTTGAACCTAGCTTGCCGCGGGTGCCTCGCTTGCGTGGGCTGGTTGGCCTCCCAGGTGTTGGCCGACTACCGCCCGAGCGATGTCGCCCTTTTTCTTGTTCTTTTTAGTTCTTCTTTGAAAAAGTCCCACACGTATAAATATTTATCCATATCCAAATATTCCTCCACCTAAAATCTTGTAATATTGTGTAGTATTTATAGTGCCACTTGTGTAATTTTTACACGAAGTTGCATGCACTATTTTATTTTAAAACCTTATTTAGGGCATTTTAACATTGTGTTAAAAAAATTCACAACTTTTTGCACTTCAAAAATAAAACCCAAGAATTTTTACAATACCTATACTCACCCTAATATTTTACAAAAATGGGTTGACATTTTTTTGAGTGTATTATTTTCTCTATTCTTGTTGAGTTCTTATTTTTCCCGTTCTAATTGAATAGTTAGATTGCATTGTTCACGAGGGACTTGGACCAAAAGACTTTTAAGACCCTAGAAACTTTTTTGAGCAAGGTAAGCAGCCCTTTGACCATGTCTAAGAAACTATTTTAGTGAGTGTCATATATAGCACTTTGTTCCGATGCTGAAGATCATGTTGAATTGGTCACTACCTCAGTGGGATGTTTTCGCTATCTCCTTGTTGACACTTGCACTTGAGAATGACCCTACCTTCCTATGAGGGTTGTGGAGTGGGAAGTAATTAGGTTGCTAGTAGTTGTTATGCAATCGGATGGGAACATGCATGGTGACGATAAAGAAAGTGACTTCAAAGGTTTTACGAAAACCCCGTCAGGTGCCACTAATGTCCGAGGGAGATGGTGTGAGCTAGGTATCCACTTGAGAAAGAAGAGGTGTATCGAGGCTGGTGAGTGTGTGGTTTTCTAAATCGGATTGGTTTAAGTTGCGACGGTTACTCCAACCTTACTTCTACATCCGCAATACCCCATATGCGATGGGCCTTTGTTAATTACCATGGTTGGTGCTAGTAGAGAGATCGCATTACCAGTGACGTGGTCACTCTCGAGACGGGATCTTGCCAAGAAAGGACGACCATGGGCTGTTTTCAGAAACACCGGGCACACCGTTGCGTGCCCTCGTGGATGATACGTGTGATGTACATCATGAGGGATTGTCACCAACGAGTGGTCCCTTTGCTAGTAACATCATGGGAAAGGTAATGTTCGGGTACTTACCTAAGGTATGATAAATAACACGAGTCGTGTAATGACACAGAAGTTTCCCGAGTATTGTGGGTAATGTGTGCACCCTCTATAGTGTAAAACTGTCACACCCTATTTTCACTATCACTTTTTGTGTAATTCAAAAATCTGAGTTTATTAAAACTTTTTCAAAACTAATGTTGTGAGTGCCATGATTGCCATTGTATGCTTGAATGCTTGAGTGTGTGATATCAAAAACCACATTTCTCATAACCCAATTATTTTCAAAATCCTTTTTTCTTATTTTTGGATAATTCAAAACCCTCCTTTGGGTTGCACTACAAGTCCTAGATGGCAAGGTGTGCTCTTTCCCAAAGTTGGTCATCTGGTTCTAGCACCATTTTAGTTCACCAAAACCATAAAATAATTATTATATGAATTATTTTCCTAGTTTAATAGCATGTCCATTTCTGAGGCGAGAAATGATATTCCTATATGGAAAAATACTTTTCTACCTTGAGAAAGTCTGAAATAATTTGGAGATACTCAGAAGGACATATATTTTCCATACATAAGATTTTAAACCCCTATTTATATTATTGTTATTTGAGTAAAACCCTGAAAACTTTTCTGTCTGTTTTGACCTTTTGAAAATATTCTCAATAAATCCCTAGAAAATTCAAGTGGTATTCCTAAGCCATATTTGGTGCCCATATAAAGATTCACCTTGATCCAAGGTGACTACTAGGAAAAGGCCTGCTAGTGGCGCATCTTTTTGGCTACTAATGGCGCACTATAGGTGCGCCACTAGCATCACGCCATTAGAATTTTTTACCAATGACGTACCACAGGTGCGCCATTAGTATCTGGTATACTAATGGCGCACCAGGCAGTGCGTCATTAGCATAGCTCATGGTGCGCCATTAGTATGTCTCCCAGGTGCGCCATTAGTATGCCTCCCAGGTGCGCCATTAGTATGCCACCCAGGTGCGCCATTAGTATGCCTCCCAGGTGCGCCATTAGTATGCCTCCCAGGTGGGCCATTAGTATGCCTCCCAGGTGCGCCATTAGTATGCCTCCCAAGTGCGCCATTAATATGCCTCCCATGTGCGCCATTAGTATGCCTCCCAAGTGCGCCATTAGTATGCCTCCCAGGTGTGCCATTAGTATAGCTCATGGTGCGCCACAGGTTATACTACCAGCTCTAAAAGTATTCAATTATTATCCTCACACCCACAAGAAGGTTCAAGATAAACACATATTACACCAAATGAAAATATGTTTATAAACATGCACATACATTGAACACAAGTTGACAAACAAATTAACCTGGAGGAAGCATAGTTTTGACAATCTTAACAATAATCTAGAACATGCAAGTCACAAAAAGATAAGGAGTATTGGTTACTATGAGAGACTTCAGATGGTCCAGAACACACAAGTTTGTATCTACATGCACAAAGTGCAAGCTCCAAAACACTCGAAACACCAAATGGTCTACAAGACAATAAGGTCCATGACTACAGGTTGGTTGGTCCATAAATGCTAAAGAATCATCATGTCCATGTGCATCAATAGGTTGAGTACCTGAAAACATTTTGCACAAATTTGTCAAGAAAGTGGAACCAGATCAAGTTGTTAAAATCTCATATGCGTATTAAAAATATTCGATCAAAAGATTATCATGATATCATAGTTAACAATGAACTATGTTCTAGTGCTTGTAGTTTTATCAACAATGAATGCATTGAGCATCTTAAACAAAGATTGTCATGACATCATAGTTAACAATATCGTTTCTATGTGGTTACTAGTCGATTGCCCGTGCGTAGCCACGGAACAAAAAAAATGATTGATGTGTGTGCTCATTAGTCAAGTCCAACATAGACCGAATTCAGGTTTATATGGTGGAAACCACTCGTGTCGTCCTTTCGTGCCCTCCCTCTCTCATAATCACTATGCACACATGATATGCCCTTTGTAATTTTTGAATGCATGTGTCGCATATGATTTACAGTTGTGTTGCGACTAATATTACCTTGGGTTTACTTCCTTCATACAATGATCACCACACACCCCTTATGTCTCTTTTCTTGCAGTCATGTCAACATAATGCATGAGAAAATTCTTGTCTGCACCAAACATAGTTTGATTGTATTCAAACATTATTATTATTTTTGCAACTTAAATGGGTTTTCAGGAAGCTATTCTTGGAAATCGGATGCCTTGAAGAAACTAAGGGCACAACTACTGTATTTGGCTTAATATTTATGGACACCTTAAGATATTCTTGTACAATTTTCAGCTTCATTACCAAAATAAATAAAAACTGCTCCTTCACTCATAATGTATCTACCTAACCAAATCTGTCTTGCCAAATACGATCTATTTCTCGAATTAACTTGTCCCTAACTCCCAGCAGCATGTGATTCAAATCTAGCAATAGCCTATTAATACTTTGCTACGCACGGGCTGGTTTACCTGTTTAGCCCGTTAGAGAAACTATACTATCACACTGTAGCGTATGTATAAATAGGCGCGGAATAAATACATTTAGCATATACTAGATGGCAGCAGACAGATAATGGATCTACCCTTTCCGTGCACCATAAACAAGTGCAATTGCACATTTAAGTGAAGAAAATGTTAAAATAACTTCTACACGTTTTATAATTAGCATTGTTTTGTTTCATATACAATGTAGATATCGAATAATTCTACTCGACTCATGGATTCAGGTACTGGGTCAGACTTGTAGAATGGTGTGAGCTTGTTGTCGAGGAAATCTTGAGCAAATTCCTGGGTATTACAAGACGTAGAAAGATGAGAGAATGTACTGGCAGGGCCTCAACATCGGAAAAGACAATGCCTATAGTGGTTACATAAAGCATCTTCTACAGACAAGTGCTAGTGTGGCGAAAGATGAGAGAATGTACATGGAAGAAACATAAGAAATACAGAAACATAAGAAATACAGGAACAATAAATGATTACATAAGCATGCTAACTCAAGATTCCAAGATGCAATGAACTGGTATAGCGTGAATGCATGACACTAAGTTATCAGAATAGATATGGCGAACAACAGTAGTGTATACCAAGTGAAACATCCAGCCCCAGTCAAAGTTCTCTATCCAGATGGTCTTTCCATTCACAATATTCAGCTGTGATGTACGTATTATTGTTCTATATAGAAGTAGGAGTAAAGAATATATGATACAGACCTGTTCAAACTATCAGCACCTCCTTTCAGCATCATTTTGGGAGTTGAGGGTTCCATTTTCTCATCTACCATCAATATGCAGACACCACGCTGATCAATACCTCGACGACCAGCACGGCCACTCATCTGAATGTACTCTCCACTTGACAACCATCTGAATCGATCTCCGTCAAACTTACGTACATTGGTAAACACAACAGTCTTTGCAGGCACGTTCAATCCAATACTGAATGTCTCTATGGAAAACAAACACTACAACACCCGATTTTAGTGTCAGCAAGAAACAAACACAATTTTCACTTCCGATTCAAATAAAATAAATACTCCAAAGCCATCAGTTCAGAAGTCATGACACAGAATAAGATCAGTAAATACTTGGCAGAATTTAGACCTCTCACTTTCTTTCAATCCAGTTTTACAGTGCTATTGGTCATATAAGAATATGGTAACAAAAAAACTAACATACACATTTTTTCATTTCGAATTCAAGAGAAATACTCCATCTTGACTATGAAACTGCAATACAGGAGCAACTAGCCTAATGACCTGAATCCACCATCTGTTACTTTGGTGTGAAACACTCAAACCAAGAACCATAACCTCAACTTTTAAGGCGCATAGTTTCAGCTCAAGAGAGAAGCTAATAATAATATTTTTCTTCCAACGACAAAGTAATAGGCCACTAGGGTATACTACTACACTTCCAACAATATGCTAGTTTGGAGGCTAGGAAACAGTTAGTCCAAGAAGCCATGAGATCAGTAACATTTACTAACCTTGATAAGGCCCTCTTGGAAAAGTATCCCAATCACTTCCTTTAAAATGCGTAACAGACCAGAGTGATGCACTCAAATGCCATGTTTCAATAAGGGAATCATATTTGAAACCTGGGGAAGCTTTTTGTCATCGTCTGAAAGCAAATCCATGGCACTCCAAAAAATGGTTTGAATGTTCACTTTCTCATCATCCCCATTCAAGTCCATCTTGGCCATCTACAACACAAGTAGGACAGTCAAAATCAACCAAGACATTTACTTCCTTGAGCCAAAGAATATTACAATCCTGCAAAGCGACCATCAATCTAGAGAAGGAACCTACCTGCATGGCAAGAAATTCACACTCTCTTTTGCTGAAGCTGAAAAGTATCAGAGGGTCATATTGACGTTGAATTATCATTTTCACCATCTTGAATATGTCGCTTTCTTCATTAGTTTTTCCTGGCGAGACAACGCCTTTTTGCCGCTTACCGTTTTCCCTCTTCTTGTCATTGCCACTAGCCGGGGCAAGGACATTCAGAGATTTCTAAAAACTGTCCTCTCTGAACTTTCTATTTTCATCAATGACCAGGTATAAGCCATCACCTCTAGCAGGAAATACATAATGCTGGAGAGGTATAGGTCGATAGTCGGTGTATACTATATGACAATGTTGCTTATGTACCTGAGAAACAAAATCATACTACCGTCATTATGCAGAACACATATATGCTGAAAATATAGATGGATGGTTGACCATGTAGTGCATTGTAGCAAACAGATATTTATGTGCATCAACAGAATGATGTTTATGTGTGTGTCCCTTAGATTTGCTAAGCAGAGAACTTTCTTATGAACTATCAAAGTCAAGGTAAGAACAGAAACAGGGGAAATGCAGACAAACCCTACAGTAGAGGATACATATAATTCAGATTGGAGAACCTACTTATTATTCAAAAAACATCGATATTGTGCTACCCAAAGAAACTGGAGCTGATGAAGTTAAACTTCACAATGCAAAAGGGTTTCAAGTAGTGGCTGCGGCAGGAACTTGTTATCGGCATGTACAAGGGGAGAAAAAACAAGTCCTGCACAATAGATGCAAATTTACTCGCCCACTGTTTCGTGGCTTTACAAGGGGGAGTAATGCATTAGATCAAGGGGGATGAATGCATTGGACAAACAAATATGGTTGGCATTTTCTTCTAAGATCAAAAGGAAGGCACCAAGAACTGAATTAGCTAAAAGCAGTGTCAGCTTTCCTAAGACAATTATCACCAACGTATACACACAAAAGGTATCCAATGCAATCAGCACCAAAACATTACTTCAGTCTACTCACTAAAGCCTTTCGATCTCAAGCTGTCCCAACTTGGCAAGTCCAATGAAACTTAGCATTCACAAATTAGTTCAATTAAAGGCATCAATGCCGGTGAAACCATGTACTACTAGTTTAAGGACCAAAGGGCCAAGGCACCACATATGGTGCGGTACCGTTGGTCGTAATGAACACCGCCTACAATATCGGAGGTTAATCTCCCCAACCACATTGGTTGCAAAGGACTAAGGCACCACCAAGAACCACCCAGAACGCCGAACGAGCTCGGATTATCCATCTGTTCATCCCAAGACCGGCAAAGAAATCCCCAAATTCGCTAGCAGAAGCACGGACCCGGGGATCGGGAACTAAATTACATGGCTGAAATCACTTCAAGACCGCCCAAAAGAAGACACAGGGCGCCAAGAACCTAAAGCGTAATTTCTCCAACTGAAACCGATCAAGAACCATCGCGTCGGCACGGACGGACGAAGAAACCTGCATCATTTCCGCACGGGGAACACGCGGGGCCGGGACCAAGAACGGCCGCGTCCGCCCACGTTACCCACGAATCGCCCGACGAAGCCACCGATAAACGCTCGGTGGTCGACCAAGGATCCGCGCTCCGTGGCGAGGTTGGGGAGAACTGGGGGAGGGGAAGCGTGGGGAGGGGCGCGCTCACCTGAAGGGCAGGGCCTCCTGGAGCGCGTCCATCGTGTCGAAGTGCCCCTGGTAGGAGCTCTGCACCTCGCGTTGCCACCCTCGACCTCCTCGCCGTCCCACTCCCACTGCGCCGCCGTGGCCGGGCTATCGCTGTCCCGACCCGACGAGCCGTCGCACCTGCCCGAGGCCGGTGGCAAGGCGTAGGCGCCGCAGCGGGTGGGGGGCGAGGCCGTGCGACGGGGATTCGGCTGGCCGACGGCACAGGGGAGGGGGTGGGGTGGAGAGAGAGTGGAGAGGAGAGATCCCGGCCGGTTGGATTTGGGAGAGGAGAGGCGAGGGCAGAGGCAGAGAGGGTTAGCAATGTCGCACCGCGGTGCGCCATTAGAATTTTATTTTGATAGCAATGGCGCATCACCATACAGTGCGCCATTAGTAATCTTTTTTTTATATAGCAATGGCGCATCCCAGAGATGTGCGCCATTAGTAATCCTTTTTTGATAGCAATGGCGCACCCCAGAGAGGTGCGCCATTAGTAATATTTTTTTTTGGATAGCAATGGCGCTCGGGGGGGGCGAGGGGGTATGTGGCGCGCTCGGCCGATTCCGTTCGGGGGGAACCGAGCAAGGAGACAGGGGAGGGTGCGGGGGATCGTCGGCGGTGGTGGAGCAGGGGTGGGTGCGGGGGATCGTCGGCGGTGGTGGAGCAGGGGAGGGTGCGGGGGGTCGTCGGCGGCGGTGGAGTGGGGAGGGTGCAGGGGGTCAGCGGTGGAGCGAGGGAAGGTGCGGGTGGTCGTCGGCGGCGGTGGAGCGGGTGAGGGTGCGTTGGGTGCTCGGCCGCGGTGGAGCGGGGGAGGGTGCGGGGGGTCATCGGCGGCGGTGGAGCGGGGGAGGGTGCGGGGGTTGCTCGGCAGCGAGGGTGGTGGTGTGCGATTAGTAATATTGTTTGGATAGCAATGGAGCTCGGGGGGGAGGGAGGGGGTGGGTGGTGCGCTCGACCGATTCCATTCGGGGGAACCGAGCGAGGAGACAGGGAAGCGTGCGGGTGGTCGTCGGCGGCGGTGGAGCGGGGGAGGGTGCGGGGGGTCGTTGACGGCGATGGAGCGGGGGAGGGTGCGGGGGGTCGGCGGCGGCGGTGGAGCGGGGGACGGTGTGGGGGGTCGTCGACGGCAGTGGAGCGGGGCGGGGAGGGTGCAGGGGGGTCGTCGGCGGCGGTCGAGCGGGGGAGCGTGTGGTGGGTGCTCGGCGGCGGTGGAGCAGGGGAGGGTGCGGGGGGTCGTCGGCGACGGTGGAGCGGGGGAGGGTGCGGGGGGTGCTCGGCGGCGAGCGTGGTGGTGCGCCATTAGTAGTTTTGCAAAAAAAAAATATAGTTGTGGCGCACCACCTACAAATGCGCCATTAGTAACCCTGGTTACTAATGGCGCACCAGCTGGTGGTGCGTCATTAGTAGTTTTGCAAAAAAAATTTATAGTAGTGGCGCACCACCTACAAATGCGCCATTAGTGACCCAGGTTACTAATGGCGCACCAGCTGGTGGTGCGCCATTAGTAGTTTTAGAAATATATATATATATATATATATATATATATATATATATATATATATATAGTAGTGGCGCACCGAGTGTGTGGTGCGCCATTAGTGTCCATCACACTAATGGCACACCTGCACATGGTGCACCACTGCTATATAGTAGTGGCACACTACTTGTCTGGTGCGCCATTAGTGTCTATATCATCTATAGCCCTTTTCCTAGTAGTGGGTGGTTAAGGTCACCAAATAATTGCAAAACCCATTATGTCCAGTATGAAGTTAGAGCAACTCTACATAGCAAAGTTTATCCAATGGAGCTGAAACTTTGCAAGAGTGCCTAATACCTCAAATGAGGACTCCATGCCAAAAATGGGATTTGTGGGACTTGATTTGCCCACACTCTCTTTGGAAGGAACAAATCTGGTCATTTGGTGATGTTTTCAAATTAGAAAGCTAAACTTGTCCAATGGAGCTCAAACTTGGTGAAACCCCTTGTTTTAGCACCAAACCCAATCATGTTAAGTTACATAGCTAGTGGTGGGGTGCAACCACCCCAAACCACTTTCGACCACCTTCCGATAGTTGGTTAAAACCCCTCCTAACCTTAGCTAAACCCAATCCCTTTCTCCCAAACTCATAGATTAGGTGGCTAATATTAATGCCTGACTCCAGTCAAGTGGCCCCTCTCTGGTTCAAAGTAGATAAACCAAAATCTCCAATTTAAGCTTCAACCCAAGGCTGACAGCACCTGTTTCCTTCTCTCTCTTTGACCAGCTGAGGCACCCACGGGACTCCAACAGCTAGGCATCTCCAAGCCAGTGCCCTGGATAACTACACACGTCCAAGGCACCCTAGAGCGTGCCAGCATGCCGTGGCATGCCTAAGCTGTGCTCTGGGCGTGCTACGTAGAGCAACCAAGGTGGGGCGACTCCCTCAACCAGTTCCAGCCTCCCCGTGGTGTCTCTCCTCTCCCCCGACATCCCCTTTGCATGAGGCAGCCCTCAGGGTCCCTACTTTCCCACGCTTAGAGCCAGTGCGACGCATGCCCATGCGCACCAGAAGCGCCAGAGGAGTGCGGCCACGATAGCTCGCCTCTCCACTCTCCCCCTATCTCGCAATGAGTCTTGTAGATCCAAATCCACGTCCTCAGATCGTGGTTTCGACCGTAGCATCACTCTGCACCCCCATGCACGCCATGGTGGATCACCGGTGCTCCTGAGTCGGCTCACTGTCGCGGGCCTATAAATAGCCACTCCCCTTGCTCCACCTCTCCAAGACCTCAATCTCCTCCCTAGCCACCCCATTGAGCAAGAAGAGCCCCGATGCTCGAGATGAGACCGAGGCCCCCCCCACCTTGGAGCACCGGTCGATCTCCCGCTACACGTCGGCTCTCGCGTCCCTCTGCCCACCAGAGGACTCCCCGTGACACCAGGAAGCTTTCCCCCTCTACGCTGATCGATTCCGTGCCCGTAGCTGCCACCTCCACCTTCACCCGAAACCCCTCCGCCGCGGTGCTTCGTCGCCGGTGAACCAGAGCCCCTCCGTCGCCGACTCGACCACCAGCAGGTAGGCGACGACGATCCAGACCCATTCCTGTCGTCGTTAAGGCCCGAGGACGTTGGTAGCCACGCCGGCGTGGTCCTCCTCCTCTCTGGCTATCGGTGACCCATCTCTCTCCCTCGCTGCCCGCAGCCACTGACCGCAGGGGCCCGTGCGTCAGGTTCAAACTTGACGGTGCGCGTGCCCGGGCACGCTGGTTGGATGGCCAGTGGGCAGGCCCAGTCCCACGTCGAGCCGGGCCAAGGGTTGTAGCCCTTTTTCTTTTTATTTAAAACTTGATTTTAAATGATTTTTATAAAAATATTTAACCACTGAAATAATATTATTCTTCCACTGTTATATTTCTAAAAATGTGTAGTATTGAACAAAACCATTGGATGAATTTTTGCAACAACTATTCTATTTTATAATAATAAAAAGGGTTAATTTGGAATAGTTTTGCTTGTGTTATATAGATTTTAAAAACATTCTTTCACTAAAACCAGAGAGAAATGTTTTTAAAATAACAATATGGATTTATCAGAATTAAACAACATTTTTAAAGTTACTTTGTGATCTGTTTTGTAGTGAGCTACTTATTGCCTTTATTTATTACGACGATAGAAAACCCGTGTGACGAAGGAGTTGGACTTGAAGACCTCGAACACCCCGGATACCTAGCTGACCAAGGTGAGCAGCCCTTTGACCATGTTTGAGCATATGTTATATTGCATGCTAGTAAATCAAATATTTCCGTTGCATATGATCATAAGTGTTGGTAAATCATTGAAGTGATGTTACCGAAGGCTCCTCTGGAGCACTTGCATTTTCAGCATGATCTTACCACCTTTGAGGGTCACGCTAATATCATGTTGACAAGTAGAGATAAGCATAATTGTAGCATGAGCATGATGATGGTATAAATCAAAGATTTATGAAAACCCCGTTGGGTGCCACTAACGCCCGAGGGTGATGATGAGTTAGGTGGCCACTTTCGGAGAAGTGGTGCATCGGGTATTTGTGTGACTACGGTTTTGGAAGTGGGAATAGATTTATGATGTGTTCACCGCACCAAACTTACATATACGACCACGTTACCCCTCTATGGGACGGGGCTTTGTTGATTACTCTGGTCGGTCCTAGTAAAGAGCCACATTAATCGTGGCGGGATTGAGGTGTGGTCACTCTCGTGATGGGGTCGTGCCAGGTAGGGCGACTATGCCGTTTTTACGTGTTCCAAGCACACCATTGGTCCCCGCATGGTTGATACTGTCCAGAGTCGATGCTCGTAAGACGTACAACATGTGGGCTGGGTACCAATCGAGTGGACCTCTTTGTCTAGTATCGTCAGGGGAAAGGCATTGATCGGGTACTTACCTCGGGTATGTTATATACCGCGAGTCGTGGATGACACGGAAGTTTCCCGGATCTCGTGGGTCCAGCATACTACCTCTACAGAGTGTAAAACTATCTGAATAGCCGTGTCCACGGTCAAGGACACTTGGGTGGTGCTTCTCAAACTACGTCCAGTCGTTTCCGCATAAACCAAGTGTGTGAGTATGTGGTAAATGGTGTTTTATGAAACAGCTGATATGGCCAAGTTTGCTGACTTGGCATATAGGGTGAGCCCGGAGTGTTCACCCTTGACAGATATGTTAATATCTGCAACCTGTTCTTCAAAGTAACATGTAATTTATGTTGCACGTCCATGATCATATTTACTTACAATCCAGATGTTATCCACCAAAGATGCATATTACTAGTTATGCTTCACTTGCATTGTTCATATCATGGGTTGTTTGCGATTACATTCAAAAGTACTCATTGGCTTGCCACATGTTATATTATTGACCACACATGGACGGACCGGAGTTTGGAGAAGAGTACGTCTTCGGAGACGGCCCTGCGAACTTGGACGCTTCACAGTCAGAATGCCTGTTGGTGTAGGCTGATGGCATGGGCACCCGCTTAGCCCTAAGATTTCCGCTACTAGTTGTATCCGTGTGATTTGGCCAATAGGCCCTAACTTGTGACCTTGACCATTCGGTCACGTGATGTAATAATTTGGTACTTGGATGTAAGACTCTCAATATTCAGTATTTGTGTGTTCGGTGAGCATTGATCTCTGGGATCACTAAGCACGTTCATTCTGTGATCTTGACTTGTAAGTCGGGGGGCCCACAAAAACTATTCGAGTAGTCATGTCCATGGTGAAGGACAGTTGGATGGACGCTCTTGGGCTACGTCGATGTTTACCAAACAGTGTGCGTGTTTGAGAAAGGTGGTTATGTGAGAAACATGATACCTGAGTTAAGTCGTACGAGTTGGCATGATGGGTGAACATGGCTTGTTCAACCCTCAGTTGATATTGATGTATATAACGTGTTCACATGTATATCGCTTACCTCATGATGCATGCCCGCACAAGAAGTTGATCATGTCATTGCAGTAGGAAAAATCTGGTTTCCGCAATGACCTATTAAGTGCTATATAATGCTTTATTATTGCCTCGTTCCACATCATGGGTTGCTTGTGAGTATGTTCAAAGTACACATTAGCTTTCCATTCGTTATTTAATTGGCAAGGCATGGAAGAGCAGGAGCTTGGAGGAGAGTTAGTCGGTGACGAACATGCGAACTAGGACGCTTCCCAGTCAGAATGCGTGCAAGTTAAGGAAAATGGCATGGGTTTACGCTTTCGTTCAAGATTTCAGCTGCTAGTTATGTTTGGTGTGTCGGCCTTTTTTGGCCCTATCTATGTAACACTTAACCTTAATAGTCTCTATTTGTAGCAGACAGTATGTAAGGATGTCAGACTCTTGTATTCCAGCTTTTATGTGTTAAGTGAGCATTGATCTCTCGGATCACGGTACACATACATTCGGTGATCATGACTTATGAGTCGGGGTCCCCACACTGGCCTAGAAGCACGTAGGTACAATAAGGACACAATCATGGAGCGATATACCTTCTGATCGAAATCTTTACCATTTTCGTCAGTGCACAGGTGGCCGTTTGTGGGCATTGGAATTTTGTCAACTTTGCATTCTTGCATCCAAATTTCTTTAGGACATCCTTGAGGTATTTCTCTTGAGTGAACCAGGTTTGAAGCCTTTCTTAATGAGAAATTCCTTCAATGTGTCATATCACGCCCAAGGGGCCTGCTTGAGGCCATAGTGAGCCTTGTTGAGTCTGACGACTTTGACAGGATGCTTTGGGTCTTCAAAACCTGGGGGTTGAGCAACATATACATCTTCGTCAAGCTTACCATTGAGGAATGCACTTTTCACATCCATTTGATATAATGTGATATTGTGCTGGTTACCATTAGCAAGCAATGTGCTATTATTAGCTTGAAGTCTAGCAACATGTGCAAAAGTGTCATCAAGGTCAATTCCCTCAAGTTGTGTGTAGCCCTTTGCTACAAGACAAGCGTTATTCCTCACTACCTGACCATTTTCGTCTTGGTTATTACGTTAAATCCACTTGGTACTGATGATATTGTGCTTGTGAGGATCAGGATGCTTGACAAGTTCCCCCAAGTTCTTGAGCTTGAATTTATGTAATTCCTCGTGCCTTGCATTTATCCACTCAAGCTCCATAAAGGCTTCATCAACCTTTGAGGGTTCTGTGATAGACACAAAACAAAAGTGCCCACAAATTTTAGTTAAATGTGAAGCTTTTGAGCACGTGAGGGAACCTCGTGCATTGATGTCGTGAAGGAATTTGTCAATTTGTACTTCATTTGCCACCCTAGGATGAGAAGGTTGATGACTTTGTTGGGGTTGAGGATTTTCATCAGCATCAATTTCATAAGGTCCACCAGTAGGTATTTCTTCATTGTTCGGGATGAGTTCCACAGCAGGTAGAGGTTCTTAAGTGGGTATGATATCTTCAGTAGCCCTGAACCTAATGGGTTCCCCGAAGAAGCATTTCATTTAGCACAGGAGGTAGGTGCTCTCTTTGCGAGCCGTTAGTTTCATCGAACCACACAACTACTGTTTCAACAACTTTGTTGTGGTAGTTGTTGAAGACTGATTCCTATCCGTGACCAAGCATAAAACCCTCATGTGCTTTTGTGCAAATTTAGAACTATGGTGAGGATCTCTAATCCAGCATCTTGCACCGCAAACTTTGAAATAACGTGGATTGGGTTTCTTGTTAGTGAGGAGTTCATATGACGTCTTCTTGAGGAATTTGTGAAGATATGCCCTGTTGATGATATTACAGACAATATTGATTGCCTCAGGCTAGAAACGACGAGGGGTTTGATATTCTTCAAGCATAGCGCAATTTATCTCAACAAGAGTCCAATTCTTGCTCTCCATGATGCCATTCTCCTGAGGAGTATATGGGGCTGATGGCTCATGAGTAATACCAAGTTCATCAAGACCAGTGTTTTTGAACTCAGTCCCATTGTCAATCCTAATGTGCTTGATCTTGACACCAAAATTTGTTGATGCCCTTTAGGAAAATCATCTTAAGACTTCGTGCAATTCAGTTTTGTAATGTATAATATGCACCCAAGTGTAACATGAATAATCATCAACAATGACAACAAAAATATAGAGATGGGGAATTCGTTAGTGTGGTATAATGACTAGTGCCAAAGAGGTCCATGTGAAGCAATTCAAAGGGACGAGAGGTAGTCATGATTGTTTTTGAGGGATGCTTGGATCTAGTCATCTTTAAAAACTCACATGCCTCCACACAAATGGTCCTTGAGGAATTTGATTCCCTCGATGCCAATGACATGCGTTTTATTCACGAGAGTGTGCAAGTTCCGCTTGCCAACATGACCAAGTCATCGATGCCATAGCCAGCCCTCTAAGGAATTTGCAAGTAGACACGTGGTCGACTATGGACGTGTAGAGAAATCAACAATATGGAGATCTCCTCTCCTAAAGCATTCGAAGACTTTGGATTTGTGAGATTCCATGATGACTACACAATGATATTTGCCAAAGATTACAATCATATCAAGATCACAAAGCATTGAGAGTAATATGAGGTCATCCCGTACATGAATTAGTACAGCTTACCATCTCATATGCTTCCGACTGAAGAATATGATATCAAATTCTTACGACTTGAATTTCATCAAGTAGTGTAGAGTCAAAGATAACATGAGGACATGTGAAATGATTATCATTTCATCATGATTAGCTTGCATCCTTTCAAGCATTTCCTTAGGTCTGCAGCGAATTCTTTAGACGTTAAGTTCGTCTCTACACTTGACTTGCATAAATGGTTTATTCAATTTCTTTACCACTCACATCTGAAGGTGTGGCAAAGAGTTCATCATTCTGCGAGAAACATAGGAAAATTTAGGCATTGAAGCTAATGCACTTTGTTTCATAACATGGGGTAGTGTACTTGAATGCATGTGCAAAGAAATTCTTTGAGGATTTATGAACATAATGATTTGAAGAGTAATGAGCATATTCATGATTCTAATAGTTTCCCTGCATAACACAAGCGTTAGCATGAGTACGAGGATGAGCAGAATTTTGACCATTTGAGGAATTTGAACCATGTGAAGACTTTGGTCCCCTTGAGGAATTTAATCTGGGTTTCCTATTCTTCATGGGTGGTGTCATAAGTATATTCACGTGAAGATTTTCCAGACAGCTTTTGGGAACCCGGATCTTCCTCAAGGGCCGTTCATTTGTGCAGTTAGTTCCAACGTATGTAGCAAATACTTCACCGTTTTGATTTTTGATTAGTCTATAGTTGGAGACAAGTGACTCGTGAGAGGAATTTTAAGATTCACATCTAAAGACACATAATGTAGATGGATCTATAGGTGGCCCTTTTGTAGCAACCCATGAGGTTTTAGGATACTGCTCATTCCAGTATGATCCATCAGCATTCAATTTCTTCTCAAATGCAATACACTCTTTCCTAGTTTTTTGTGTAGAATCTATTTTTTGAGCACATCGCAAATGGTTTGATGCCCTTTGAGAATTTTCTATATGCCTGTAACATACAATTCCTTCAACCCTACATTTTTGGTAGTGACACTTTGTAACAGCCCGAGACTGATGCTCTATTAGATTCCCCTTTTAGTCCATTGTTGTCGTGTGATTTAATTGTTTCTCGCATTCATCATCGCAACATCCACATTGCATCGGCACTCCGTTCCCACCAGTTTTCAAAACTTGCATCCGTTATTAGTTGTCGATTCTCTCTATTTTGTCGTTGATCGTTTTGAGACCAACCACACATGCACGCGCCCGCAACATCATTTAAATATAGTTTTGAAAAATGTGTATAAAATATTCACAGATTGGGTTGAAACTTTGCATGCGATCTTAATATAGTGTAGGTAGGCCGTGTGACAAATTTTGTCGCAATCGGAGTGGGTTTGATAGCCGAACGGTCGACCATAGTGGCACCATCATCGGTTTATCGTCGGATGTTTTTTCAGTGTTTCAAAATCTTGTGCCTGGCCGAAATATCCCTCTCTTCTCAACCCAGCCTATTCTACACAGCCCAACACCACCCACCTAGCCTACCCTCCATTTCAAACCGTCCGATAGAGATTCGATGACTCGAAAACGATGCAAAACCCCCTAACCCTAATACCTGCCTATTTAAACAGCTCCTCCTCCTAATTATGGACAACCAACCGCACTTGCCTCAAAATCCATGCAAACCTAACCCTAGCAGCATCTCTCCCACCTCTCTCTCCTCCTCCTAGTCGTCAAGCCCGCTCAAGCCCGCAGCAGGCCCTCTAGGGACCATCTGGCCGCCTGTGAGCAGCTCTGTTCGAGAGTAGCTCGTGGGGACGAGCCCCGAGCCAGTTCTGGCCGAGCCACACGCTAGGCCGCATCGCCGCTGGCGGCCACAAGCAACGCCCCTCATCAGTCTTGTTCCACTACCCGGAGCACCGGCGCCCCTATACCCTCACCGGAGAACCACCGGAGGGCCTCGTCGGAGCCGCAACAACTCTGCCCCGGGAGCTGCTCCGCCGCTCGCCGCCATGGAGCCTCAGCTGGCCATGCCCTGGCCAGCTCCAACAAATCCGTCCGCCCCAGTCCAACCCGCGTCGAATCAAACTCCGTGCGGCCTCCCGTTAGTCCCGAGGCCCGCCAGCGCATCCCGTCGCCTCCGTTGGTGTCCTTTGTCCAATCGGATCGGCAGGCAGAGGTCCTGCCGCACGCCAGCGCCCTGTCGCCTGATCTAGGGCGCGCCTAGCAGCGAGGCCGCCCTAGCCCAGTTGGCCATCTTCCCCAACCCAAGGCCCAGCTGCCGCACCGGCCAGGCCCAGCAGTGCCAATTTGACCCATCTCTAGCTCCCTCCTCTAAAGCCGGGCCCCGACCCAAGGTGAGCCACCCGAGCCTCTTTATTTCACGCCATAGGCGCTTCTTAATATGTTGCGCCCGTGGTTAGTTTCAACCCATTAACCACTTTCAACCTAAGTAGTTTTTTTAACGCCTGAGATTTTCTTTAATTCAAGAAAACATGCATATTTTGAAACGTGTGTAACTTTTAAATTGTGCGTTGGGTCGGAATAGTTTATATATGTAGAACGTGTAGAATTTCACGTAGATTAATATCAAAAACTATTAACCTTGTTGTTTGCCTTGTTTTGTGTGTCGTGCCATGCTAAAACGGTTTAGTTTGTAGTTAATTAATCGTAGCTCCGTTGGAGATGAACCAGATATGTAAATGGACTAGAACGATGAGTAGAATCACATGAACCACTTTGTTTTGCCATTTAACAAACATAAAAAGTGGTTAGGACAAACCTGGACAGATTGTGAACTTAATGAGTGGGGTAATTTCGGAAATGTTGTATGTCATTTCCGGCCTCATTTAAAATGGCTAGATAGCTAGTTTATACGCTTCACCCCTTGCCATGTTTAACAACATTTAATATTTCTTGTAATTAAACAATAATGAACTAAATAATTAAATGTGGAGTTTCGTCAATATGCAACTCGTTGCATATTGATCTTCTCTTAATGTGTAGTGTCTATTTGTTGTGAGTTGCCATGCCATGCCTTGCATAATCGAACCGATCATGCATCATATTAGGGAGCGCATCATATCGTGCATGTGCCGTGGTGAATATCATGTGTTGATTCTTGTTTCCGGTTTGCTTTGTCTCGATAGAGTTCTGCAAGCGTGTCGGAATGTGAGGATCCGTTCGACTACAACGGTTCGACTGCTTCACGGATTCGCTCTTCTTCCAGGCGGGTTCACAGGCAAGATGATCATTTCCCTTGATACCATTACTATCATTGACATGCTAACTGTCGCATTTCTTTCGCCATCTCTCACTGCCTACCACCTGTTAAATATCAGCCTCCCTGTCGGATTTCGGGGTCAGTAAAACCCTAAGGATTCGAACACTGGGTGTGCACGAAGGTCTCTCCCTACTTTGCCTCGCCTAGCCCACTATTCAATGGAAACGACGAAGGACTCGCTCGATGGCGAGGGGAACACAGAACACAATAATTTACTCAGGTTCGGGCCGTTCTGAAGCGTAAAACCCTACTCCTGCTCTTGGTGGATTGCCTCTCACGGAGCTGGTGGATGAATTAGTACAGTGCTCTCGAGCCTCCGGGGGCAAATGGCTAGGTGTATTGTTCTACCATCCGAATGAACCCCCGTCTCAAGTATCCTATCCTCTCTATTTATAGCGGAGGCCCACGTACTCTTCCCTCATAGCTTCGGCGGGAAGGGATCCCACAGCGGCCAATTTTGAAGGGAACAGGGGAATATGCTCCCCTGCCCAAAGGTGGTCTTCGCGTGCAAAGGAATTGTTCGTGCTGCAGAGACGGGCCCGTGGGTGACGTATGCCCTACTGGTGGGTGGCTGCTGCTTTGTTGCCCCGGAAGGGAAACCTTTGGAAGATGCCTTCGGGGCCCTGATGCTCCTTCCTCTTTTGCACTAAAGGGGAAACTGCCCCGTCCTGCCATCGGCCGCTTGCATGACCTTCAGTGGCGTCACCCTTGACTCCTGATGCCCGACCTTGCCTTGAAATATCCGCCGCTCCGGAGGGGTCCTGAGGAGGCCCCTTCCGGGTCTTGATGTCGTTCTTCCTCGCGAGGCTTGGCCCCTCGCGAGGGCCTTGTTCAGGGTGGTGTTGTTCCTTCTTGATCTTGCGTTGATGAAATGGGCTAGGCCTGGGTCGCAGGTAGGCAGGTCTGCATATCCCCATTCCCAGAACGCCGACAGTAGCCACCGGGCTCAAGGCACACATGGGTTGGCCTCTCGGTGAAGCATTGAGGGCACCTCGAAGGATCGCAGGCCCCATTTGCATGCAGGCCGGGATTTTATAACGGCAAGCCCATCCTCTTCGTGCAGCATCCCCTTACCTGCGTCGGTCGTCCACCTCCACCCCATATCCATTCCGCCGCCAGCTCTTCCTCTGATCCACGCTCATCACATTGTCTTTTCCTTGTTCTCCCAACCATGCCTGAGAAAGGGGGAAAATGCGGGGGCTCGCGGGGTTCAACCGTCCCGGTGGTGCCCTGGCCCACGCTAGAACAGTCGGCTGTGGTGAACCTCAAGGGGTTGAAGAAGGTTCGGCTGGTAGTTCTTGTCGACTCCAATGAGTGGGGGGCCACCCAGATCTGGCCGGGCTCACGGCCTCGGAGGGAGGGGTGTCCCCCGTGGTTCATCTCCATTTCCACACCCTCCTTTCTGGTGTACTGCCGCCATTCTCGAGCTTTCTCAACACAGTGCTTTCACATTACCAGATCCATGTGCTCCATCTTGACCCCCGTTCTTTGGTCCTCCTCTCCGCCTTTGCGTTCTTGTGTGAGGCTTTTGTCGGCATGACTCCTTCTATGGCATTGCTCTGCCATTTCTTCTCCCTTGATTGGTCTCCGAGCTGTAGTCCTCGGGGTGTGCATTCTTGAGAATTGTCGGCGCATCAGCCCTCGGAATCCCATGCGCTGAGCTCCTCCCTGAGGTGGAAGGGTTCCGGTGGCACTGGGTGGAGGTTGAGGCTGTCGGGGCCCGAGCTCTGTTCCAACCTCCTCCATCCCCGACGACACCGAACCAGGGGTGGGAGCATGCAGAACTATGCGACCCCCGGCTTGCGCCAATCTTGATCCGGCTGGGAAAACTGAGGCATGCGGGGGTGTCGATGGTGATGGTGGCACGCAAGTTCATCTGTCGACGGATTGCTCCCCTTCAACGCCACTCACACCCCATGTGGGCCTACACAGGGCCCAGCGACTCGATGAGGACCTAAATCATCCCCTTTTCTCCTGACGTTCTACGCGAGTTGCTTCGCCGGCTGACCGGCGGCAATCCTGACGAGCTTCCCCCGAACGGTCTGCTGTTGTACTGCTTCAAGGCCCCGGAAGTTCTCACCATGGAGATGCCGCTCTTAGATGAATGAGGGCTCTTCCTTGAGGGGGAAAGGTGTTTCCCGGAGTCCCCCCTGGGGTTAAACCCCGCGACGGACCTGATTGGGTGTTTGCCTCCGGAATCATGGCGGGCGGTGCGCCGACACCTGCCCTCCCGACTGTGGCTCCATGTCGAGCCACGGTTGGTGGTGACGATTGGTCGACGGTGGAGAGTGCCACCCCCACTACCGAGCCTCTCTCGAAGGCCGCTGAGTCCCTCCGCCCAGGCGCCCCTGCCGGCCGGAAGAGGACGTTGTCCGAGGTTGGCCGGCTCCAGGAGCGAGGGGCTCCGGCGAGGAAGAAGTGGATGGACATTGACGAGTAAGCCCGCGCACTCCCCCTTGTCCTTCTTTACGTGCCTGTCTTCTGAGATTTTCTTCCTCAGCTCCCCTTTCGGCGGCCAGGGAAGCGGATCACCATCGTCTGCTTCAGAGGTCGTCGGGCGCCCCACGACCTCTTCTCTCACACTGCGCGGGGCTCGGTCTCCCGAGCCTCAAGCGCGTGAACTCCTGTCACATCCCTAGTTCCCATTTGATGATTAGCAAGAATGTTCTCATGTTTTATTCTTGCATTTAAAATGAAAATAGAAATCGAAGAAAAACCCTAGCACTTCCATATTCAACCCAATTCAAACCTTGTGATATATCAATGAACCCAAAATGGCTTTCATAAAAGCCCACCCTTTTTGATAAATATTGGAAACAATATTTTAAGGGTGGAACTTATTATTAAAATACATTTGGCATTTTATTTAAAAGATAAAAGCCACTGAAATCACTCAAATATGTGGTTTTAAATATCTCTGGTTATTATAAAATGTTGAATCTTTTATATGGGCTTGGAAATATTCCAAATAACCCCGAGAGTTTTATTCTCTATTTGTAGGAATAGTTTGGAGCAAAAATAAAATTAAACAAATGTCAGAAATGAATTAACAGAAACAGAAATGGAAAAAATGGGAAAACACTTACCTGACGCTCACCTTGGCCCAACGCATTTTCTCCCCTGTCGTCATCCTCCTCGCCAGTCAGCAGCAGGAGGTGGCCGCCCCTTCCTCCAACGCGGCCACGCACCTGGGTGCGTGCCTGGCCTCTCCGTCGCGCTGGCCGCAAAGGGATAAGCCCCCGCAAGCCATTCCAGGCGCTTCCCCCTCCCCATTAGCTCTCATGTGCCCCCTCCTCTCGGCCGCCATTAGAGCCGAGCTGGAACTCGAGCTAGCCTTCGCTTCCGGCCATCTCAAGCCTCCCCGAGCATGCCATCCTCACCGCCTCGTCGAGCACGTCGTCCCCCCAATGGAAACGATCCCCCGAGTCCTGCATCGCCTCAATGCCGTCGTCTTCCTCCTCGGATCACCGAAGTTCGCCGCCGTCGTTCTTCCTCTATAGGCCATCTCCGAGCCCGCTCTCGACGCCTCTGCAACCCCCATGAGCTCAGGGTGCCTTTCCTCCACTTTTCCCCTTCGATCCCGAGCTCTAGGCCCCCATTCCACAGGAGGCCGATGAGATCCGCCGCGGGAGCTCATCGCTGGTGATGCTCCGGTGATCGGTTGGTGTTTCCGAGGCCACCATCGGCTCCAGCTCATCGTGTATGTGCCGTAGGAGCCCAGCCCCGCGCGTGTTGAGCCCCATAGATGTGACCCCGATGAGGCCCGAGCTTCGGCCGCCGCCAAGCTCGTCGCCGATGTCGATTCTGGCCACCCCAGCCCCTGTGGTTTGCTCCATTATACGTGCCATCGAGTGGTCGTTCTCCAAGTGCCCTCCGACACTCGTTTGGTCATCGGAGACGCGTTTCCTATGCTCTCCGCCATCCTTGGTGCTGCCGGAGGCTCACCGCCGACGAGATCGACCTCGTCGCCGCTGCGTTCAACCCCCCTGAGCCTTTGACAGGTGAGGCCAGCCCCTCATTAAATAAAACTAACCTAAACAGAATTAAAGAAATTATTAATTACTAATCAGTCACTGACATGTGGGCCAGCCACTCTTAATTAGCTATGTAACTTAAAGTTTATTAAAATCTTACCAGAGTCACGCACGAGTGGGTCCCACTTGTCAGGTTTGATTTTCAACGGCTAGATTGACCTGTTGATGTCATGCCAATGCAATAATATTATTTCTGTTTAGAACAATTCAGAATAAGTGAAAAACTTTGGAAATTCATAGAAAATTAAATATAACTCCAAATTTGAGAAATAAGATATGTAAAATGATCCTAAAAATTCAATGAACACAATGGTGCTATTTTCGTACACGACAAGCAAAGTTATGAAACAATATCTGGTCAAATCAATTAAATGAATTTGATAAATATCTTACTTCAATTTATATTTGAATTTTGAATTAAAATCAGATTCCTACTAAGGTTCTGTTAGTCACCTCAGACCATGCTACATTTCATTTCATGCCATGATCATGCATCATATTGGTGCATATGAATATTATTGATTGTCGTTATTATTTCGGTAGGCTCTACCCTTTCGGATACTTCCGAATATCCGACTGACGGATTTAATCCTTCTGCTGAGCAACAAGGCAAACACCCTTTTGATCATCCCGATATAATCCCATGTTCCTGCTCGTGCTCCCACTTATTGCATTAGGACAAAATATTTCAAATGCTTTACTTCGGTAGCTGAACCTATTCCTTTGCATGACCTGTCATTGTCACAGTAAATAGCCAAACCTTGCAACCTAGCATACCTGGTAGTTGCTTGAGCCATGATGTGTCTTATCCTGCTTGGCTTGCTATGCCTAGAGTTGTGTCAGGTCTGTTTCATCTGGGTGATGAACAGGAATGGATGAATGTGTTCTAGTGACAAAGAATAAGTGTGAAACCTAGGAGTACATGGCGGGTTGTTTCATTGGAAGCGTCCTTAGGAATTGAGTTCCGTGTATGTAATCCAAGACTAGATACTACGACACGTTGGGATACTTAATTGACCCTCTGGGCTTTTTTATCGCCTAGTACTCGGTCCAGAAGTTGCAAGTAGTTTCTGGTGTTTATAGTCATGCTGGAGGCCGTGCATAGCGCTGACCTTATAGGTGGGCTATGATGCGGTAGGCAGTGGCACAGTGTACCAAGTGGCACCCGGATGGTGGGCTTGGGAACCCTGTGCACATCGTTTGGGGCCGTAGCAGAAACCTCGGCTGGACTTCCGTGCGGGTTCACTCTCAAATAGGCGATAAACCTGGACTAGGTATTAGCGTGGTTAACGGTCGTGGCCAACTCCCTCGCTGGGCTTCCACTTGAAGGTTGCCGAGATGCATGACGTGCACATGGCGATAAGTGGCGAGAGCGTGTGTGAAGAATTAAACCCCTGAAGGGTTATGATCTATTCGAATAGCGGCGTCCGCGGATATGGACTACTTGGAGACATATGTTGTTCATAGAAAACTTTAATGGCTACTCATAAAAGTACCAAGATAAGTGTGAGTATCATGTATGGCATTTCCGTAGGGAGACGGAAAGGTGTCCATGATAGTGTATTGTTGTGGTGGTAGTGGACTCGTGTACAATTTATCAAAGTTGTTTAAAACTATTTAAAATTGTAGTTTAGTCTAGCCAAGAGTCAAAGCTGGCTTGCTGCATGTAACCCCACAACCCCCTTTATTGATACATGTGCATGAGTAGATAGATCTGTTCTAAACTCTTGCTGAGTACTTTTGTAGTAATGTTTGTTTAATAAATATTGCAGAGGATACCCACGAGCCAACAGGTGGGTTCTATCTAGACCTCGATGATGACAAGTAGCTGGTGTCCCAGCTACAACCTGGCGCCTTTCAGAAGGGATCTGTAGATAGTGAGGCTTTATGCCTTTTCCTTTCAACTGTCTGTACTCAGACAGCTTTAATGCTTCCGCTTGGTTTTTATGACTTTGCTTGTATGACTTGAGTGTCGGGTCCTGTGACCCTACCTGTATGAACATATTATTCAAGACTATTCCGAGTCTTCTAAATAAATATTGTGATGTTGTATGGTTATGTTGTGATGCCATTGTTGTATCTATGCATATCGAGTATGTCATGCGTACGTGTGATGCACTATGATATCTATGGGATTCGACACCTAGTCGTATGCCCTTAGTAGCTCTCTATACAAAGAAATGCCCCTTTGTGCTTCCAAGGATCCTTGGTAGTTCGCTACTGCTCCGGACACATTGGTTGACCGACATGTATCCTTCTTAGCTGATGTGTTTGTCCCTATGGGGAAATGTCACGCGGAGTAATGGTGTCCTTCTAGCTTGCTACTACTCGTCTACACTCGTTGATGACCGACACCTGGCCTGCTGGGTTATGAATGCCTGTCTCCGTACACTTGATCCACTTGAGTTTATGACTAGTTATGTCAACCCAGGTTCTTTGACATTGGAATGCTAGCAACACAAATGCATACGTGAGTCAAAAGGCGCAAACGATCCCGGCTAAGGTAAGGTGGCAACCGTGGGGTTAACCGTGCGCGAGACCGCAAAGGGATGCGATGTGTTACAGGCTGGATTCTTATGGCTTAGGATCGGGGTCATGACAGCGTTGGTATCAGAGCCTGACTGACTGTAGGATTACCACGCCAAACTGGTCGAAGTTGAGTATAGAAATGCTTTATTTATATATATGGGAATTGTTTGTGGAAGGGAACGTAAGGCTCTTCTTTCTCTTCTCAAGTCATTCTATTCTGGTCATCCTCGTCTTTTCTACGGGGATTAAGAACTAGGTTACTTATGTATCTCTCAGGATCACGTGTTACTATTCGGTAGATTGTAGGAAAACGGTTTGAGAGTTAATCCGAGTTTTCTTTTGTTGCAAGGAAAATAAAATAAGTATTTGATGACCATGTAATTGAACTTGATAGTTGAGTGGTTATGCTATCCTATCTTTTGTGGGTTGCCTCAATATTGTTTTTGAGCATTTACAGCCGTTATGCTGCCTAATTTTATCTCCAGAGCTCTAATGCCTTTTGCATTACTCTCTATTTCAGATGCTTGGCCGTCCTTCTTGTCAGGTGGTTCGTCTGACTAGGTGCATTGATGTGCCGGGTCACACAGCCATGTTGTTCAGGATGATGTCAGTAGCCGGTTACCGCTGGTACCTAGAGTATACAGTGGAGGAGCAGTACCGGGATTTCAACCAGAGTAAGTACCTGTGCACAGTTAGGGTATTCCCAGATTACCCTGGAGCTGAGGAGCCGATCCATTGGTCTTATGTATTGGGGGTTATCGTTGACATGGCGGTACGAGATGCCGCCTATTCAATGTTGACCATCATGAGAGGCAGACATGCACTTCTACAGAATTCAGAGTTCTGTTATGTTCCCACTTCTCAGCCAGGAGAAGAAGGATATCTCAGTGGGGTCTACTTTGATTCCTCTTTGGAGGATCCGCTGCTGCAGACTACCACTAAGATGTTATAGAATAGAGACACAGATGCTCGTGCCCTTCGTATGGAGCTCTATGCTACTCGTGCCCGTTTGTGGACAGCCTTGACACAGCTGGCACCTGTAGTTCAGACACGGTATGGAGATATGGAGATGTTGAACCCAGTTAGGACTCATCTTCCAGCTCATGTTGACTGGCCTGCTATAGGATGTGTCACCCCTCTTCAGGACCTCTACTACCACCAGTCAGGGGACCAAGGCCACACCCATGTCCTTACGGTTCCCATGGGTCTGAGGCTAGAGTATTTTTCTGATCCACAGGTTCAGCTTGCTGGCCATGGAGGCAATCTTTATGAGATGTTTCATGCGGATTCTTGAACCGTGAGTGGAAGAGTAGTATGGTAGTAGTTGTACTTCCAAAGTCATGGGTGTCTTCTGGAGTATCACTATGTCGTGAGATGAGTTCCGGAGGCATAGATAAATAATGTATAGGAAGCTAGGAAAGCCTCTGATGAGTAGTATCATCTTATCAATAGTTTTCTCTTCAGTTGAGGTTGTACTGAACTATGTAATGGTGTGTATGAACCATGGTGTGTATATAGAAGTTTGCTTGTTACCATGTTGTTCGGATGTTCATTTCCGCATTCCATGTGTTCAGTGCATTCTTAATCCATAGTTAGTGTTAATGTTGATCTAGTCTAAGTTGTGAGTTTGTTTGCGAGGATGGTGTTTACCAGGCAGAACCGTGCCCCTAGCCATGAGCAGGGAGAAGGTAGTCAGGTAGCACACGAGGAACTACCTCACCTGCCTTCTCTGGCAGAGGCTATGCTCAAGGCAGACAGAAACAAGCGAGAGACCAACCGTCTGCTAGAACGTATTGAGCAAAATATGGCTCGTCAGCCACAAAATCACGCAGTGTCCCTCAATGACTTTGTGAAGCTAAATCTCTCGAAGTTCCATCACTCCATCAACCCTCTCGACGCTGATGACTGGTTGTGCAATATATCGCACAACATACATTGTGCCAATGTTTCTGAGGCTGACAAGGTGACCTTCGCTGCATACTTTCTAGAAGGCCACGCCAATCTGTGGTGGGAGAATTTTGAAGCTATGCGTCATGCCGGACCAGCAGCCACATGGGCAGATTTCAGTGCAGCTTTCCGTCTACACCATATTCCAGAGGGTCTGATGGACCATAAGAGAGAGGAATTATGTGCCTTCACTCAACGAAAGTTGACCGTGGATGCTTATAGCCGCAAGTTCGGTAATCTCACTCGCTACACAACTGAAGAGGTGTCAACTGATGCCAAGAAGCAAGCAAGATTCCGCAAGGGTCTGAGCCCCGAACTTCGTCATGACCTGCACCTTCATGAGTGTACAAGTTATCAAGCTCTTGTCAACAAGGCGATCAGTGACGAGACTCGACGTACCGACTATGAAGCCACGAAGAAGCACTCTCGTGATTCTGGCTCCTAATCCGGTTCAGTGTTTCCAAAGCGCCGGGTGTGGGTCCCGAATAGCTCTCTGCCGCCAAGGTATGCCCCGAGGCCATCCTATGTGGCGGCTCACGCAAACCAGACCAACCCCCCAGCAAAGACCTATGGTGGTCCAGCTAGCAATGTTGCACCACGTGCCAATCAGGTGATCTATTATAAGTGTGGAGAACCAGGGCACTATTCACGAGAGTGTCCTTAGAATATAGCTGCCAAGCAACCTGGGAAGTCTGTTGGGCAAGGCAAGTCGGGCAAAGCATATTATGTGAAGCCAACTCCTGCGCGTGGCCGCGTGAATTATGTTTCAGCAGAAGAAGTTGCAGAGGATCCCGACGTCATTTTGGGTACGCTCCTTGTCAATCATCACCTAGCGTCTGTTTTTTTGACACTGGGTCATCTCATTCCTTCATTTCCGAAAGTTATGCGCAATTGCATAACATGACCTTTTGTGATATGTCAATCCCATTAGTTGTCCAAACCCCTGGAAGTAAATGGCAGACTTCTAGGATAAGTTATGACAATGAAATCCTAGTAGATAGGCTAGTTTTCGTAGCATCATAGATAGCCCTTAAATCCTCAGATATCAATATCATCTTGGTTACGGACTGGATGTCAGCTCATTACGCCAAGATTGATACCCATACTAGGAACGTTCAGCTTACCCATCCCTCGGGTGACATAGTTAATGTCTCCACTCAAGTTTCCAAATGCCAACTCTATTCCCTCAATGCTAGTCCTCTCCCAAAACTTGAAGACATTTTGGTAGTCCGTGACTTTCCGGATGTTTTTCCAAAAGAACTGCCAGGAATTCCACCTGACAGGGATGTAGAGTTTGTGATAGATCTTGTTCCAGGAACTGTCCCAATAGCCAGAAGACCCTATAAGATGGCACCCTTGGAGCTAGCCGAACTTAAGAAACTACTAGATCAGGCCTTGAATAAAGGTTTCATTCGTCCTAGCTCTTCCCCCTGGGATTGTCTCGTCCTCTTCGTCAAGAAGAAAGATGGAACGGATCGGATGGTTGTAGATTATCGACTAGTTAATCTGGTCACCATAAAGAACAAGTATCTTCTCCCCAGGATCAATGATCTGTATGATCAGCTCGCTGGATCCTCAGTCTTCTCAAAAATAGATTTGAGGTTGGGCTACCATCAAATCAAAATCAATAATGGGGACATTCCAAAAACGGCCTTTGTCACTCGTTATGGCCAATACGAGTACACCGTCATGTCCTTCGGTTTAACCAATGCCCCAGCCACCTTCTCCCGCTTGATGAATTCAATCTTCATGGAGTATTTCGATAATTTTGTCGTGGTATACCTCGATGATATTCTCATCTACTCTAAGAATGAACAGGAACATGCCGAGCATCTAAGGTTGGTATTGATTAAACTTCGAGAGCATCGCCTTTATGCCAAGTTTTCAAAATGTGAATTTTGGTTACCAGAAGTGACCTATCTAGGCCATGTAATCTCTAGTAAGGGTATTGCTGTCAATCCCGAGAGAGTTCAAGCCGTCCTTGATTGGAGTCAACCTGAATCGGTTGAGCAAGTTAGGAGTTTTCTTGGTCTAGCGAGCTATTGTCGCCGCTTTGTCAAGAACTTCTCCAAGGTTGCAAAGCCTCTAACTAAACTCCTCAAGAAAAATAAGAAGTTCAAGTAGACACCACACTGTGAGCATAGTTTTCAGGAACTAAAAACGCTTGACTTCTGCACCTGTGTTGCTACCACCAGATTTTTCTAAGGACTATGTTATCTATTGCGACACCTCGCAACTAGGATCGTCATGTGATTGCATATGCATCTTGACAGTCGTGTCCACATGAGGATAATTATCCCACACATGATCTTGAGCTTCCAGTTGTAGTCCATGCACTAAAAACCTGGCGACATTACCTTCTTGGTAATCGTTGCAAAATATTCACTGATCACCAGAGTCTAAAATATATCTTCACCCAGCCGGATTTGAATCTCAGGCAAAGACGGTGGGTCGAGTTGATCACAGATTATGACTTAGGGATAACTTACACCCCGGGGAAGGCCAATGTCATGGCTGATGCACTAAGTCATAAGTCTTATTGTAACAATCTGATGTTACAACGACGTCAACCACATCTCTATGAGGAATTTCGGAAGTTAAACCTCCGCATTGTTCCTCAAGGATTCCTTTCTACCCTAGTGGCGAAACCTACTCTTGGGGATCAAATCATAGCTATGCAGAAATACGATAAGGGTATATCCCACATCAAGGAGAATATTGCTAGCGGAAACGCTAGGGATTTCTGTACTCATGAGCAAGGTGTCGTGTTCTTCGAGAACCGTTTAGTGGTTCCTAAGAGAAAATTTCTACGTCAGTTGATCCTTAAGGAGGCTCATGATTCTCCTCTCACCATTCATCCTGGTAGTACTAAAATGTATCGGGACCTACGTGAGAGGTTCTGGTGGACTAGGATGTAGAGAGAAATTGATGAGTTCGTTCCTAACTACGACATTTGTCCTCGAGTTAAAGCAGAACATCAAAGGCCTGCTGGCACCCTTCCACCTTAAGCAATTCCTGAATGGAAATGGGATAAAGTTAGTATGGATTTCATCGCTGGATTTCCCAGGACCAAGAAAGGGAATAATGATATCTTTGTGGTCATTGATCGTCTTTCCGAAGTAGCTCATTTTCTTCTAGTTCGTGAGAGTATAATAGCTGGCCAGCTAGTAGAGTTATATATCTCTCGAATAGTGTCTCTTCATGGTGTTCCTCTGGAGATTAATTCAGATCGTGGAAGTATTTTTACTTCTCTTTTTTAGGAAAGTTTTCAGAATGCCATGGGGACTCATCTATCTTTTAGCACTGCTTTCCATCCTCAATCAAGTGGTCAAGTAGAAAGAGTCAACCAAATCCTAGAGGATATGCTTCGAGCTTGTGTTATATCGTTCGGTATGAATTGGGAGAAGTGCCTTCCATGCGCCGAATTTGCCTATAACAATAGTTATCAGTCAAGCTTGGGCAAAGCCCCTTTTGAAGTTCTCTATGGACGAAGATTTCGAACACCTCTTAATAGGTCAGAAACCGGAGAGAGGCAACTCCTCGGTCCGGATATGATCCAGGAAGCAGAAGAGCAAGTTCACATTATTCGTGAAAAGTTGAAAATAGCCCAATCTCGTGAAAAGAGCCAATATGATCGTCATCATAACGTTGTGACCTTTGAGGTTGACGAGAAGGCTTACCTTCGGGTTACACCTTTGAAGGGTACCCATCGCTTCGGTCTCAAAGGCAAATTGGCTCCTCGTTACATTGGTCCTTTTCGCATTCTTGCCAAACGAGGAGAAGTTGCCTACCAATTGGAAATTCCTCCACATCTTTCCAAGGTTCATGATGTTTTCCACGTCTCGCAACTCACGCATTGCTTCTCGGATCCCATCAGTGGAGTGGACCACAAAACGCTTGATCTCCAAGATAACCTTTCCTAGCGAGAATACCCTGTTCGTATTCTTGATCAAGCTGAGCGTACCACTCGATGTGGAAACCTCAAGTTCTTAAAGTTCAATGGTCAAATCATTCTAAAAAAAGCAACATGGGAAACAGAGGACCGTACCCGACTTTAGTATCCCGCGCTCTTCCCGACGACTTCCAAATCTTGGGATGAGATTCTTTTGAGTGGGGGTGAGTTGTCAGACACTACAGGAATCAGCTTCTTTGTCGTCTGCCATCACAGACGGCAAATAGTAAATCCCGGACGGCAAAGAGAATACCACAGACGGCAAAGAATCTCACGGCCAGCAAAATTTCGGCGTCAGCCTACGACGGCATCATTCCTTCTTTGTCGTCTGTCTCCCCAAAGCGGACGGCAAAGAGCTTTGCCGTCAGCTTTTCATATGAGCAGTCGGCAAAGTGCTCGAGACGGCAGCCGACAGGCGTTGCCTCCGTTAGGGGTTAACGGAGGCTTTGTGATCTGCCTCCCCCTCTTCTTTGCCGTCTGCCTCCCCCCCCCTCTTCTTTGCCGTCTGCCTCCCCCTTCTTCTTTGTCGTCTGCCTCCTCCTCCTCCCCCCTCCACTCTTTGCCATCTGCCTCCTCCTCCCCCCTCCTCTGTGCCCTCTTCTTTGTCGTCTGCCCACCCTGGAGGCAGACGGCAAAGAGCCTATATAGACACGCTAGGGTGCACAGCTGGGTGCCATGTGGCACCTTTGTCGTCTGCCAGCTGATGGCACAGGTCTTTGCCATCAGCTGGCAGACGGCAAAGAGCCCATATTGTACCTGTTTTTTTGTTTTATATTATTTCACAGCACATATATATATATATATTTTACAACACATTTATATAATTCATCACACATATATGATATATAGTTCACCACACATATACTTGCCAACACATATATATAATTCACCACACATATATGATATACATATAAATCAATGTACATCCCCATATATCGAAAGAACCAACATACAAAGTATTGCACTGTTTATCCATATATACATATACATATAGTTCGACATTGTTCACCAACTCAAATGAAAACTAGATGATATACATATAAAGTTCATCCATCGACATTGCTCAACTCCATGAATGCCAGCTTCCATGCATGTAGTATATCCAATCTGCAAAAATGTGAATAAGAAAGTCTGAAGAAGAACAAAATATGATGTTTTTGAGCTAATTATGTCATTTTAGCGGAAAACAAGCTAAGAATATAATATTCATGAACTAACCAAGGTTCTTATGCCATTTTTAGCTTATTATGGCATTTTGGAGCTAAATGGGTTAATTATGTCATTGTTGGGGAAATTAAAGCAAGGATAATATGAAAGAGGAGAAGAAAGAGGAGGAGGAGGAGAAGAAGAAGAAATCAAGGAGGAAAAGGAGGAGAAGGAGGAGGAGGAGAAGGACTAGAAGGTCCTTGGCCTTCACCTCCTCCTCTTCCTCCTTCTCCTTCTTCTCTTCTTCTTCTTCTTCTTCTTTCTTTTCATTTTTCCTATTTCTTCTCCTCTTCTCCTCTTGTTGAAGCTAAATTACCTAATTATGTCTTTTTGGAGCTATATGGGCTAATTATACCATTTTAGAGGAAAACAAGCTAAGAATATAATATTCATGAGCTAACCAAGGTTCTTATGCCATTTTGAGCTTATTATGGTATTTTGGAGCTAAATGGGCAAATTATGTCGTTGTTGGGGAAATTAAAGCAAGGATAATATTAAAGAGGAGAAGAAATAGGAGGAGGAGGAGAAGAAGAAGAAATCAAGAAGAAGGAGGAGAAGGAGGAGGGGGAGAAGGACTAGAAGGTCCTTGGCCTTTTCCTCCTCCTTCTCCTCCTCCTCCTCCTCCTCCTCCTTCTCTTCTTCTTCTTTTTCTTCTTCTTTCTTTTCATTTTTCCTATTTCTTCTCCTCTTCTCCTCTTGTTGGAGCTAAATTACCCAATTATGTCTTTGTGGAGCTAAATGGGCTAATTATCCCATTTTAGAGGAAAACAAGCTAAGTATATAATATTCATGAGCTAACCAAGGTTCTTATGCCATTTTGAGGTTATTATTGTATTTTGGAGCTAAATGGGCTAATTATTTCATTGTTGGGGAAATTAAAGCAAGGATAATATGAAAGAGGAGAAGAAAGAGGAGGAGGAGGAGAAGAAGACGAAATCAAGAAGAAGGATGAGAAGGAGAAGAAGGAGGAGGAGGAGGAGAAGGACTAGAAGGTCCTTGGCGTTCTGCTTCTCCTCCTCCTCCTCCTCCTTCTCCTTCTTCTCTTCTTCTTCTTCTTCTTCTTCTTCTTCTTCTTATTTCTTTTCATTTTTCCTATTTCTTCTCGTCTTCTCCTCTTGTTGGAGCTAAATTACCTAATTATGTCTTTTTGGAGCTAAATGGGCTAATTATCCCATTTTAGAGGAAAACAAGCTAAGTATATAATATTCATGAGCTAAACAAGGTTCTTATGTCATTTTGAGGTTATTATGGCATTTTGGAGCTAAATGGGCTAATTATGTCATTGTTGGGTAAATTAAAGCAAGGATAATATGAAAGAGGAGAAGAAAGAGGAGGAGGAGGAGGAGAAGAAGAAGAAATCAAGAAGAAGGAGGAGAAGGACTAGAAGGTCCTTCTCCTTCTCCTCCTCCTCCTCCTCCTCCTCCTTCTCCTTCTTCTCTTCTTCTTCTTCTTCTTCTTCTTCTTCTTCTTTCTTTTCATTTTTCCTATTTCTTCTCCTCTTCTCCTCTTGTTGGAGCTAAATTACCTAATTATGTCTTTTTGGAGCTAAATGGGCTAATTATACCATTTTATAGGAAAACAAGCTAAGTATATAATATTCATGAGCTAACCAAGGTTCTTATGCCATTTTGAGGTTATTATGGTATTTTGGAGCTAAATGGGCTAATTATGTCATTGTTGGGGAAATTAAAGCAAGGATAATATTAAAGAGGAGAAGAAAGAGGAGGAGGAGGAGAATAAGAAGAAATCAAGAAGAAGGAGGAGAAGGAGGAGAAGGAGGAGGAGGAGAAGGACTAGAAGGTCCTTCGCCTTCTCCTCCTCCTCCTTCTCCTTCTTCTCTTCTTCTTCTCCTTCTTCTTCTTCTTCTTTCTTTTCATTTTTCCTATTTCTTCTCCTCTTCTCGTCTTGTTGGAGCTAAATTACCTAATTATGTCTTTTTGGAGCTAAATGGGCTAAGTATCCCATTTAGAGGAAAATAAGCTAAGTATATAATATTCATGAGCTAAGCAAGGTTCTTATGCCATTTTGAGGTTATTATGGTATTTTGGAGCTAAATGGGCTAATTATGTCATTGTTGGGGAAATTAAAGCAAGGATAACATGAAAGAGGAGAAGAAAGAGGAGGAGGAGGAGAAGAAGAAGAAATCAAGAAGAAGGAGGAGAAGGAGGAGAAGGAGGAGGAGGAGAAAGACTAGAAGGTCCTTGCCCTTCTCCTCCTCCTTCTCCTTCTCTTCTTCTTCTTTCTTTTCATTTTTCCTATTTATTCTCCTCTTCTCTTCTTGGAGCTAAATTAGCTAATTATGTCTTTTTGGAGCTAAAGGGGCTAATTATCTCATTTTAGAGGAAAACAAGCTAAGTATATAATATTAATGAGCTAACCAAGGTTCTTATGCCATTTTGAGGTTATTATGACATTTTGGAGCTAAATGGGCTAATTATGTCTTTTTGGAGCTAAATGGACTAACTATGTCATTGTTGGGGAAATTAAGGCAAGGAGAATATGAAAGAGGAGAAGAGAAACTTACCGTAGTGGTCATCCAGGAGGTCAAACACCTGGAGAAGGGTCGTGCGATGCCGATCGGGAGTTATTCTTAAGAATTGATATTTTGCAATGTCTCAGTTAGCATGATGACACTCAATTATTAATACTAGTTTATAATGAAACTGACCGTGCCAATCGAAGAGAAGACGGGCATCGGCGGAGGTTCTTGACCGCTCTTCTCGCACTGACCCTGAAGAGTGGGTCATCAAACAGACATTACACACATGATTTGGCTAATGTGAAAAAAAACTTACCACCAAAAGCTCGTACAGGGCCCGTTGACCCGCCTCATTCTGGGACCTCTCCTCCTCAATTAATCGTGCCGTGGTCTGCTCCCTCTCATCAAGAGCAGCCTGACTTGCCAATCTCTCTTTCTCAAGAGCAGCCTCAAGAGCAGCCAGGCTTGCCAATCTCTCTTTCTCAAGAGCATCCTGGTTTGCCAATCTCTCTTCCCGAAGAGCAGCCTGAAACACCATTCCTCGTTACCACAGTAATGATCTATGGTGACACACATAGTGAAATGGATGAAAGTGTTCTTAGTCCGTACAACTAACCTCGATGGCAAGTTCGACTGGCCATGGTCGATGCTTTATCTCAGGACAGCTACTCGAGTGGCGCGCCTTGATCTCCGGGAGAGTGAGTGGACAACGTATTATCCCATCTCCAATGGCTATCGAGCCATGGGGCCTCCCGCCACCAAATATCATCACCAGCTCTGGATCCAAAGGTTCCTGGCTAGGGTTAAAGTCATCCCCTTTCGTAACCTTCCCCGCGTACCTGTATGCCACGAGCTTCTGGTGCGATGATATGTTGGTGAAGTTATTGGGATCATCCACGTCAAACTCAGAGAATGCCTTCGCCTTCTTGTACGAGGCAGTATGGGCCATGCCATAAAGGTCGTACGAGTGTGGCATCTCCGTCTTATTGTGATGCGCCTGAAAGAGAGGAACAAAATATTAGCATCAAGAATGAATTGCATGAATCACATACCCAGTTTCGTCTACCCAGTTTCGTCTAAACTGAAGTAAGTTGGCGCTGCCTTGATGGTGTGGCACACCAACCATTTGGCTACGCCGATCCTTCACATTCTCGTGTACGGCTCGCCAGCTGCCTGTGCACCACTCATCAACCAACGCCTCCCAACAATCCAGCTTATCCGCACACCATCTCGGGGGCACCTATAAGTTATTAGAAAGAATTTTCAGCGCTACGCCTATGAATGAAATCAAGAAAACTACGTAGAAGGACTTAAGAATAGGTAATTAGCTTCATGTATTGCTCCTTCTTCAGAAACTTTCCGCGGCAATCCTTCTTCTACTTCTTAATACCATGCGTGGCATAGTAATCTCGAATAGCCTGCGGTTGAGCCTCGTGGCGCAAGTTCTGTAGTAACCGCCTACACTCGGCCTCGAGAACCCTGGCCGCCTCTTCCTCATATCCATCCTCACACCTATAGAAGGTCTGCAATCAAACGTGAAAACACCGATTAGTACAATAATTAGCTTTATTGTTAATTTTAGATTCTGTAAAAGGATAATTTACACAAAAGCTCTTGATCGCCATCTCGGCCCTTGTGTGGCACAAGACACCATCTATAATCTCCTCCGGCGGGGCCTGCGCAGCCTGGTAGTGCTCCCAAGAAAATCCTAGTGTAGGAACCTGACCCTCACCAGGCAACGTGACAAACCCCGGGAAATTTGTCCGGCAAAGCACACCAAGGACGGAGTTCGGCCTGCGGACTCCAAGACGGTGTACCCATCGCCTGCAGTATGATAAGTTCAACGCATTAGATATTTGAACAAACTTGAAGGTAAAAGCTAAAAAAAGAGTAAATGTACTTACCTATCTCCTTCAGGTTTAATCACCGGCCTCTACTCGCGGGTAGCCGGCGCGACCGGGAGACGTGTACTACCACGCTTGTACACGGTGGCCCCATCCACCTGCACATCGCCCTCACTATCCGTAAGCTCATCCCCGCCATCCCCGCCCCCTGAGCCACCCGGATCCTCGGTCCAATCCGGCAACTCGGTATGATCTGGTCAGATCTCCCATCCGGGCCTCTCTACGTCGGGTGAAGCCTCCGGAACCGTAGTCTCGTGAGCCGAATGCACCTCGACCTGACGCTGCTTCTAGACCGAAGTCGCATGGGACGAATGCCCGTCAACAGTAGGCTCCTGGAACGGAGTCCTCGTAGCCTCCTCCGCAAACGGGTCGACCATACTAGTCCTATGCTTGGGTGAATGAGCTCGTGGTGGTGGCGAGGACGGCTCAACAGTCCTCCTGGATCTTCCGCGGCCACCACCTCTCCCTGTACCCTTCCCCTTCTTCCCTACCCGACCAGCACCTCTCCAAGTGGGCAATGCCGCCGACGAAGAAGAACCCACGGGTGGTGTCGATAGACTGCCTGCCAAGGCTCTATGGAGAGATAGGGGTGGAAGGGAAGTACCACCCCTCGTGCGGGGCGCCTGGGAAGAACCCGTCGAGCCATCTGGACCAGCGCCCACCATCTTTCCACACCTGGTGACCAACCATGATAAAGATTAAAATAAATTAGTACAACATAAAAAAATTGAATAACTGACATGAATAATAATATGTACATGAATAATAAGGTTTAAAATATATATAATTTAAGTTGTGAATCTTACAAACTAATAATCATCATCAATAAATGCATCATCATCATCACTATCACGCATGTCTTCAAGAATGACGTGCTCGTCGGGTTCAACTGCGTGAAGTTGTGAAAGGCCTTCCTTTAATTGTTGAAGCATTGACTGGTCATTCACATCAGTAACCTCTACGAGTTCCAGATCTTCTGGTTCCGGCTCAGGGCTGGAGTCGGATTCATTGTCGCTGTCGACTTCCATGTTCTTGGGTGAAGCACGGCGGTTCTTGAAACGTTTCTTGGAAAGACGTGTTTCTTGGAAGAATTCTCCATCATATGTGTCTGGGTTAATGTGAGGTTCATAATCCTGTTCATTTGGGAGAGGTGGTCTGACATGTGGCGGCACTTCATAAACAACATACCAACCTTCCAGATTCTTATCCGTTTGGCATGCCCACGGTAGATAGAAAACTTGGGTCGCCTTGTGAGCCATAATATAGACATCGGGAACATCTAAATGGGTGTTTGGATTGATTTCGACTAGTCCTATATGTTCATGAGTCCTTCTAGTCTTCTTCGGCTGGAACCAATAACATTTGAAGACTACGACGTTCGGTGGGTTTTCACCATAGAGTTGAAGTTCATAAATTGCTTCAACTCTTCCATAATACTCGATAACACCTTCGCCGATAGCAGAGACACCACAATTTGTAGATTTCTCGTCGGGCATAGATAGCTCTTTGCCAAAGGTACGAAAGAGATACCCGTTGATGTTGTATTTCTCAAATGAACGGACCTTATAGTCAAAACCATTAGCGACTTGTCTCAATTCGGCGTCCATAGACTCAGAATTATCCTACAAGTTTAATACGAAACGATTGTTGCATTAGCCGCAAGTTAGACCAAGAATGAAATGGTCCATTATTGGTAATTACCGTTTGTTTGAACCAAGAGATGAAACCGGGATAGCCGCCTCCTGTCTTTGACAGAAGCTCATACTCTTCGACGGAATCATTTTCGATCACCGCTCCATCCGAGAATTTGGCGACGTAACGGCTGTTTGAAATATCCGGGAATAAGAGCAGTTCAAATGAATTAGAAGTTATGGGACAATGTGCCGAGAACTCACTCGATGTACGGCTGCACTTCTGTTAGGTTGTTGAAGATATACAACGAAATGTTCCACCATCCTTCGACATCCAACGTTATTTGTTTCGAAGCACCGGCTGGTGCGAGCTTCCCTTTGAATAGGCTGAGGTTGGACCCACCTTTTTTAGGGTCTGCATCATTGTGCCGATGCTTCGGATTACGCAAATGATGATTTTTGGCTTCGTAGTGTGCTGTCACAAAGTTTGCCACCTCCTCAGTAATGAATGCCTCGGCCATCGATGCTTCAATTCTACGCTTATTTTTACATTTAGCTCGAAGGGTCTTCTGCATCCTCTGAGTTGCATAGCACCAACGATCTTGCACAGGCCCACCCAATCTTCCCTCGGTCGATAGATGTAAAATCAAATGCTGCATTGGATTAAAGTAGCCCAGTGGAAAGATCTTCTATAACTTGCACAACAACTCCAGTGCAAACTCCTCCATGTCTTCTACCACGCCAGGCAACAATTCTTTCGCACAAAGAACACGGAAGAAATAGCTCAGCTCCGCCAGTACTAGCCATTCATCCTCAGGAATAAAGCCACATAACATCACCGGCATTACCCGCTCTAGCCATATGTGCCAATCATGACTCTTGAGACCAAAGATTTTTAATTTTTCAAGACTCGCTCCCCTCTTTAGATTCGCTGCATACCCATCGGGGAACATCAAGTGCATTTTGACCCACAAGATAATTTCCCTCATAGCTGGCCTTCCAAGATTGAACCAGGCCTTTGGCTTCGACCACTTCTGCTTTCCTTTGCCTTCTCGCATGTTTTGTAATGGTCTATGACATAGTGTCTCTTGATCGACTCTAGCCTTAATATTATCCTTTGTCTTCCCATCTATGTCGAACAATGTACCAAAACTAGCCTCTCCGATATTCTTTTCAGTGTGCGTCATGTCGATATTGTGTGGAAGAAGGAGGTCTTTGAAGTAAGGCAGATCCCAGAAGCATGGCTTGTGAGTCCACGCGTGTTTTGAATTATACCCCTTGAAATACCCTGGACGCTCTGGATCAGGCTCGAGGGCGTTTAACTGATCCAGGATCTTTTGGCCTGTGAACGCAGGTGGTGCCAAGTTTTTGACAACTTTACCTTTGGTAAAGTTCTTCTTGTCTTTTCTGAACTGATGGTCAGGATCCAGGAACTATCTATGCAAGTCAAAGCAAGAATACTTCCGACCCTCCTGTAACCAATGAAACTGAAGAGCTGCCTTGTATTGGGGGCACGGGAACCTTCCATGCACACACCATCCAGAGAATAGCGCATACGCTAGCAAGTCATGCGTAGAGTACATGTACCACACATGCATTTTGAAGTTTTCTTTTCTAGCGGCATCGTATGTCTTGACCCCATTATCCCAAGCTTCTTCCAATTCATCCTTAAGCGGTTGCAGGTACACATTCATATGCTTCCCCGGATAATTGGGCCCTGGAATTATCAATGTCAGAAATATGTTCTTTCTTTGCATAATCTGCCCGGGGGGAGATTGAGTGGAATGACAAATACAGGCCAACAACTGTATTGGGTTGCCGTCATGCCGAAGGGATTAAAACCATCTGTGGCGGCGCAGACTCGAGGATTCCTTGGATCTGCCGCTTTATCCTGATGCAATCCATCGAAATGTTTCCACGCTTCCCCATCCGATGTGTGTACCATGATCATATTCCCATCCGCATCTAGTTCGGTTCTCTTGCCCAATTTGTGCCATGTCATCTGTCTGGCTGTCTCTTCGACCATGAAAACACATTGAAGTCTTGGTACGATTGGCATATACCGAAGAACACTAACTGCGATTTTGGTCTGCCTCTTCTAACCCATACCGTTGTCTACCACAAGATACCTGCAAGACTTGCAATTGGGACAATAGTCCAAGTGCGCATACTCCTTCCTAAATAAGACACATCCTTTCTCACATGCATCTATCTTCTCATGGGGCATCTTAAGTACACGAAGTATTTTGTCCGACTAGTACAGGTTTGCAGGCATGACATGGCCTTTGGGTAGGAAGCGTCCAAATAGTGTCATCATCGCGTCGTAGCATTATCTTCCCAAGTTGAACTGACCCTTCAGAGCCATTACTTGTGCAATTGCATCCAGCTGACAGAGCTCAGTGTGCTCATGGAGAGGACGTTTTGAAGACTCCAACATTTCATAAGAGGCCTTTGCAGATTCCTCCATCTCATCTTCCGAATCCCGAGCATCATCAAAGTCTTGCACCATGTCTTCGATCCCGGTACCATGCTCGTCCGTGCGACGACGGACCACCTCAACTCTTGTGTGTTGTATAGACTCACCATGAAATGTCCACACCGTATAATTAGGCTTAAAACCCCTCCTCTGCAGGTGTTTAATCATTACAGCCTCTGTCGTCTTTTTATAGTTGTCGCATCTAGGGCAGGGGCAATAGTTTCTTTCCTGGCCATTTGAGAATGCGGCTTTCACAAATTCCTTTGTTTTTACAAACCATTATTTCGTCATCTCTTTCTGACTAGGGTGACCGGTATACAGCCACGCACGACCACTCATCTTGCGTAGCTACTAAAGACAGAAGAAATATATTTATATATAATTTAGCATTTATATTCATCGGTTAATCAGGTTCGCCATTTTTATTACATCGAGGCAACCTACACGCTAATAGGTAAAGATAGGTCCTAATCCCACCCGAGTATGTGTAGATTGGGTTCGTTTTCCCATGCTCTACTCCGGATCCAACGCAAAATTTCGACAGCACCTCCTCGCTGTTCTCCTGATACACGTCTCCGCAATAAACAGAGAGGATGTGCATCCGGAGAACAACAGGGAGGCATTGACGAAATTCCGCATCGGATCCAGAGCACAGCATATGGGAAAACGAACCCAATCTACACATACTCGGGATGTCGATGGATAATGTTGGACAATTCGAAAGGATGGCGGTTATAAATATGCAAACACATGCATATTTATAGATGTCGCCATTTCGAACGGGAGACGCATACTCGTCACGCATACTGATAAATTAATTTAATTACCTAAATCTAGAAAGTTTCATCCGGAAACCGAGCCATAGTAAATGAAGGGGCGGGGAGGAGATGAAATTTGTACTAACCCACGAATGCAGGGGCGAAGCTCGTAAACGCACGGGCAGGTCTTCGCACAGCAGACCTCACAGCGACGAGACAACTATCACATGTAAATCCACCCGATCAACACAAATATTCTAATTATGTCATTTTAGAGGAAAACAAGTTTAGAATATAATATTCATGAGCTAACCAAGGTTTTTACGCCATTTTGTAGCTAAATGGGCCAATTATCTCATTGTTGGGGAAAATAAGGTGAGGAGAATAAGGTAGAGGAGAAGAAAGAGGAGGAGGAGGAGAAGAAGAAGAAATCAAGAAGGAGGAGGAGGAGGAGAAGAAGGAGGAGGAGAAGGTATTCTTCTTCTCTTCTTCTCTTCTTCTTTACTTCTTCTTTTCTTCTTCTCCTTCTTATTTTTGTCTTCTCATCCTCTTCTTCTTCTTCTTCTTCTCCTCCCCCTCTTCTCGTCTTCTCCTCCTCCTCCTCTTCTTCTTCTTCATATTCTTTCTATTAAGCTAACTAACTAACTAACCTAACTAACCAAGCTAACTAAACCTATCGCTAAACCTAGATAGCACTAAACAACAAAAAAAACAGAATGTACCACTAAGTAACTAAAAAAGAATCTAGCTACCACTAAATACCAAACAATAAAAAATCCACTTCTTCTTCTTTTCTCTCTTCTTCTCCTTCTTATTTTTTTTCTTATTCTCTTCTTCTCTTCTTCTTTACTTCTTCTCCTTCTTATTTTTTCTTCTCTTCTTCTTCTTCTTCTCGTTCCTCTTCTTATCCTTCTTATTTTTTTCTTCTCCTCGTCTTCTTTTTCTTCTTCTTCTTTTTCTTCTCCTCCTCCTCCTCCTCCTACTCCTCTTCTCGTCCTCCTCCTCCTCCTCTTCTCCTCTTATCCTCCTCCACCTAACTAACCAAGCTAACTAACTAACCTAACTAAAACTAATAACCTAACTAAATCTACCACTAAAACTACTAACAATAATCTAGCTACCACTGATTAACAAACAAAACTAAATATGCAAATTAGCAAAAAAAGAAAAAAAAAGGACTCACCGGAGGGGGCGGCCGGGGAGGAGGAGGGTCCGGCTGGGGAGGAGGAGGAGATGGCGGTGGAGGAGGGGGCGCAGGGCGGCCGGGGAGGAGGAGGGTGCGGGGCGGCCGGGGAGGGCGCAGGGCGATCGGGGAGGAGGAGGGCGCAGGGCGGCCGGGGAGGAGGACGCAGGGCGGCCGGGGAGGAGGAGGGTGCAGGGCGGCCAGGGAGGAGGAGGGCGCAGGGCGACCGGGGAGTAGGAGGGTGCGGCGGTGGAGGAGGGGCCGCAGGGAGGCCAAAGGAGGAGGGGACGCAGGGAGGCCGGAGGAGGAGAGGGCGTAGGGAGGCCGGAGGAGGAGGGGCGGCGGCGCAGGGAGGCCGGGGGAGCGCGCGGCGGCGGTGGTGGTGTCGGGGGTGAGAGAGGGGTGTCAGGGTGGCCGTTAGGGGGAGAGAGAGGCGTGTGGGGTGGGGCTAACGGCCGTTAGGGGGCACCCTCTTTGCCGTCCGCCTCCCGAAGGCATAGATGGGAAAAGGGGACGGTAAAGAGAGAGGTCGTTAGGGGGGAGAGAGGGGCTGCGGGGTGGGCCGCCCATGCTCTTTGTCGTCTGCCTGAATGCTCTTTGCCATGAGCCGGCAGACGGCAAAGAGCTGGCTGATGGCAAATAGTACCTTTGCCATCAGCCTGCTCTTTGCCGTCTGGTTTCTGGTAGCTGATGGCAAAGAGGGTCTGTGCCATCAGCCAGCAGACGGCAAAGAAGCAGCAGATGGCAAATAACTATTTTCCAGTAGTGACATCCCTAGTTCCCATTTGATGATTAGCAAGAATGTTCTCATGTTTTATTCTTGCATTTAAAATGAAAATAGAAATCGAAGAAAAACCCTAGCACTTCCATATTCAACCCAATTCAAAACTTGTGATATATCAATGAACCCAAAATGGCTTTCATAAAAGCCCACCCTTTTTGATAAATATTGGAAACAATATTTTAAGGGTGGAACTTATTATTAAAATACATTTGGCATTTTATTTAAAAGATAAAAGCCACTGAAATCACTCAAATATGTGGTTTTAAATATCTCTTGTTATGATAAAATGTTGAATCTTTTATATGGACTTGGAAATATTCCAAATAACCCCCCGGAGTTTTACTTGACGCTCACCTTGGCCCGGGCCATCTTCTCCCATGTCGTCTTCCTGCTCGCCAGTCGGCAGCAGGAGGTGGCCACCGCATCCTCTGGCGCGGCCACGCACCTGGGTGCTTGCCTGGCCTCTCCATCGCACTGGTTGTGAAGGGATAAGCCCCCGCAACCCATTCCAGGCGCTTCCCCCTCCCCATTCGCTCTCCTGCGCACCTCCTCTCGGCCGCCATTAGAGCCGAGCTCGAGCTCGAGCTAGCCGTCGCTTCCGGCCACCTCAAGCCTCCCCGAGCACGCCATCCTCTCTGCCTCGTCAAGCACGTTGTCCCCGCCAAAGGAAACGAGCCCCGAGCCCTGCATCTCCTCAACGTCGTCGTTTTCCTCCTCGGATCACTGAAGTTCGCCGCCGTCGTTCTTCCTCTCCAGGCTATCTCCGAGCCCGCTCTCGATGCCTCTACAACCCCCGTGAGCTCAGGGTGCCTTTGCCCCTCTTTTCCCCTTCGATCCCGAGCTCTAGGCCCCAATTCCACTGGAGCCCGACGAGATCCGCCACGGGAGCTCGTCGCTGGTGACGCTCCAGTGATCGGTTGGTCATTCCAAGGCCATCATCGGCTCCAGCTCGTCGCGTAGGTGCCATAGGAACCGAGTCCCGCGCGTGTTGAGCCCCGTAGCTGTGAACCCGACGAGGCCCAAGCTTCGGCCGCAGCCAAGCTCATCGCCGACGTCGATTCCGGCCACTCTAGCCCCTGGGGTTTGCTCCATTGTGCACGCCATCGAGTGGTCGTTCTCCCAGTGCCCTCCGCCGCTCGTTTGGTCATCGGAGACGCATTTCCGCCGCTCAAAGCCATCCCTAGTGCTGCCGGAGAATCACCACCGACGAGATCGACCTCGTCGCCCGTGGGTTCAACCCCCCTGAGCCTATGACAGGTGGGGCCAGCCCCTGGTTAAATAAAACTAACCTAAACAGGATCAAAGAAATTATTAATTACTAATCAGTCACTGACATGTGGGCCAGCCAATGTTAATTAGCTATTTAACTTAAAGTTCAATTAAATTCTAACCAGAGTCACTGACCAGCGGGTCCCACTGGTCAGGTTTGATTTTCAACGGCCAGATTGACCTGCTGATGTCATGTTGATGCAGTAATGCTATTTATGTTTTAAAACAATTTAGAATAAGTGCAAAACTTTGGAAATTCATAGAAAATTAAATAAAATCCAAATTTGACCAATAAGATATGTAAAATGATCAGAAAAATTCAATGAACACAATGGTGCTATTTTCATAAATGACAAACAAAGTTATGAAATAGGATCATGTCAAATCAATTAAATGAATTTGATAAATATCTTACTTCAATTATTATTTGAATTTTGAATTCAAATCATATTCATACTAAGGTTCTGTTAGTCACCTCAGACCATGCTACATTTCATTTCATGCCATGTTCATGCATCATATTGTTGCATATGAATGTTATTGATTGTCGTTATTATTTCGGTAGGCTCTGCCCTTGTGGATACGTCTGAGTATCCGACTAACGGATTTAATCCTTCACCTGAGCAACAAGGCAAGCACCTTTTGATCATCCCGATATAATCCCATGTTCCTGCTCCTGCTCCCACTTATTGCATTAGGACAAAATATTTCAAATGCTTTACTTCGGTAGCTGAACCTATTCCTTTGCATGACATGTCACTGTAACTATCGGTCAACATTGTTTCACCCGTGAACCCACCGTTCACCCACTGAGCCAATGTGGTGACCCCTTTGACTATAAAAGGAGGCCCGAGGCTCATTAGTAGGGGCTTTTCGCTTTTGGCTTTTGGCTTTTTGGCAAATCGAAAGGCTGTAAAAAGGAACAGATCCACAGTAACCCAAAACGAATAACTAAACACATGCAGGAGTAGGATTTTACGCACCACACGACCCGAACCTATGTAAAAAGTGTTGGAAATATGCCCTAGAGGCAATAATAAATTAGTTATTATTATATTTCTTAGTTCATGATAATCGTTTATTATCCATGCTATAATTGTATTGATTGGAAACACAATACTTGTGTGGATACATAGACAAAACACTGTCCCTAGTAAGCCTCTAGTTGACTAGCTCATTGATCAAAGATGGTCAAGGTTTCCTGGCCATAGGCAAGTGTTGTCACTTGATAACGGGATCACATCATTAGGAGAATCATGTGATGGACTAGACCCAAACTAATAGACGTAGCATGTTGATCGTGTCATTTTGTTGCTACTGTTTTCTGCGTGTCAAGTATTTGTTCCTATGACCATGAGATCATATAACTCACGGACACCGGAGGAATGCTTTGTGTGTATCAAACGTCGCAACGTAACTGGGTGACTATAAAGATGCTCTACAGGTATCTCCGAAGGTGTTCGTTGAGTTAGTATGGATCGAGACTGGGATTTGTCACTCCGTGTGACGGAGAGGTATCTCGGGGCCCACTCGGTAATACAACATCACACACAAGCCTTGCAAGCAATGTGACTTAGTGTAAGTTACGGGATCTTGTATTACGGAACGAGTAAAGAGACTTGCCGATAAACGAGATTGAAATAGGTATGTGGATACTGACGATCGAATCTCGGGCAAGTAACATACCGAAGGACAAAGGGAATGACATACGGGATTATACGAATCCTTGATACTGAGGTTCAAACGATAAGATCTTCGTAGAATATGTAGGATCCAATATGGGCATCCAGGTCCCGCTATTGGATATTGACCGAGGAGTCTCTCGGGTCATGTCTACATAGTTCTCGAACCCGCAGGGTCTGCACACTTAAGGTTCGACGTTGTTTTATGCGTATTTGAGTTATATGGTTGGTTACCGAATGTTGTTCGGAGTCCCGGATGAGATCACGGACGTCACGAGGGTTTCCGGAATGGTCCGGAAACGAAGATTGATATATAGGATGACCTCATTTGGTTACCGGAAGGTTTTCGTGCATTACCGGAAAAGTTTCGGGCTCATCGGTAGTGTACCGGGAGTGCCGGGAGGGGTGCCGGGGACCATCGGGAGGGGTATCACGCCCCAAGGGGTCTCATGGGCTATGGGAAGAGATAAACCAGCCCCTAGTGGGCTGGAATAAGTTCCCACTAAGGCCCATAAGGTTTGAGAAGGAAAAAACACAAGGTGGAAAGAGTTTCCAAGTGGGAAGGTGGAATCCTACTCCAAGTAGGATTGGAGTAGGACTCCTCCACCTCCAATTTCGGCCAAACCTTGAGGGTTTGAGGCTGCCTCTTCCCTCCCCCTCCCACCTATATATACGGAGGTATTAGGGCTGATTTGCGACGACTTTTCTCACGGCTGCCCGACCACATACCTCCATAGTTTTTCCTCTAGATCGCGTTTCTGCGGAGCTCGGGCGGAGCCCTGCTGAGACAAGATCATCACCAACCTCCGGAGCGCCGTCACGCTGCCGGAGAACTCTTCTACCTCTCCGTCTCTCTTGCTGGATCAAGAAGGCCGAGATCATCGTCGAGCTGTACGTGTGCTGAACGCGGAGGTGCCGTCCGTTCGGTACTAGATCGTGGGACTGATCGCGGGATTGTTCGCGGGGCGGATCGAGGGACGTGAGGACGTTCCACTACATCAACCGCGTTCTCTAACGCTTCTGCTGTACGATCTACAAGGGTACGTAGATCACTCATCCCCTCTCGTAGATGGACATCACCATGATAGGTCTTCGTGCGCGTAGGAAAATTTTTGTTTCCCATGCGACGTTCACCAACAGTGGCATCATGAGCTAGGTTCATGCGTAGATGTCTTCTCGAGTAGAACACAAAAGGTTTTGTGGGCGGTGATGTGCGTTTTGCTGCCCTCCTTAGTCTTTTCTTGATTCCGCGGTATTGTTGGATTGAAGCGGCTTGGACCGACATTACTCGTACGCTTACGAGAGACTGGTTTCATCGTTACGAGTAACCCCCTTTGCTCAAAGATGACTGGCAAGTGACGGTTTCTCCAACTTTAGTTGAATCGGATTTGACCGAGGAGGTCCTTGGATGAGGTTAAATAGCAACTCTTATATCTCCGTTGTGGTGTTTGCGTAAGTAAGATGCGATCCTACTAGATACCCTTGGTCACCACGTAAAACATGCAACAACAAAATTAGAGGACGTCTAACTTGTTTTTGCAGGGTATGATTGTGATGTGATATGGCCAACGATGTGATGTGATATATTGGATGTATGAGATGATCATGTTGTAATAGAAATATCGACTTGCATGTCGATGGTACGACAACCGGCAGGAGCCATAGGGTTGTCTTTATACTAACGTTTGTGCTTGCAGATGCGTTTACTATTTTGCTAGGATGTAGCTTTAGTAGTAATAGCATAAGTAGCACGACAACCCCGATGGCAACACGTTGATGGATGATCATGGTGTGGCGCCGGTGACAAGAAGATCGTGCCGGTGCTTTGGTGATGGAGATCAAGAAGCACGTGATGATGGCCATATCATGTCACTTATGAATTGCATGTGATGTTAATCCTTTTATGCACCTTATTTTGCTTAGAACGACGGTAGCATTATGAGGTGATCTCTCACTAAAATTTCAAGACGAAATTGTGTTCTCCCTGACTGTGCACCGTTGCGACAGTTCTTCGTTTCGAGACACCACGTGATGATCGGGTGTGATAGACTCAACGTTCACATACAACGGGTGCAAAACAGTTGCACACGCGGAACACTCGGGTTAAGCTTGACGAGCCTAGCATGTGCAGACATGGCCTCGGAACACATGAGACCGAAAGGTCGAACATGAATCGTATAGTTGATATGATTAGCATAGAGATGCTTACCACTGAAACTATTCTCGACTCACGTGATGATCGGACTTGAGATAGTGGATTTGGATCATGTACCACTCAAATGACTAGAGAGATGTACTTTTTGAGTGGGAGTTCTTAAGTAATATGATTAATTGAACTAATTGTCATGAACATAGTCTAATGGTCTGTGCGAATTACGATGTAGCTTGCGCTATGGCTCTACTGTTTTTTATATGTTCCTAGAGAAAATTTAGTTGAAAATTGATAGTAGCAAACTTTGCAGACTGGGTCTGTAAAACCGAGGATTGTCCTCATTGCTGCACAGAAGGATTATGTCCTTAATGCACCACTCAGTGTGCTGCACCTCAAGCGTCGTCTGTGGGTGCTATGAACATCCGACATACACGTTTCTGATGACTACATGATAGTTCAGTGCAAAATACTTAATGGCTTAGAAGCAAGGCGCCGAAAACGTTGTAAAACGTCACGGAACATAAGTGATGTTCTAAAGAGATGAAATTGTGATTTCATGCTTGTGCCCTTGTTAAGAGGTACGAGACCTCTGACAAGATTCTTTGTCCACAAAGTAAAGGAGAAAGGCTCAATCGTTGAGCGTGTGCTCAGATTGTCTGAGTACGACAATCGCTTGAATCAAGTGGGAGTTAATCTTCCAGATGAGATAGTGATAGTTCTCCAAAGTCACTGCCACCAAGCTGTGAGAGCTTCGTGATGAACTATAACATATCAAGGATACATACAATGATCCTTGAGCGATTCGCGATGTTTGACACTGCGAAAGTAGAAATCAAGAAGGAGCATCAATAGTTGATGGTTTGTAAAACCACTAAGTTTCAAGAAAGGCAAGGGCTAGAAGGGATACTTCGTGAAACGGCAAAACAGTTGCTGCACTAATGAAGAGACCCAAGATTAAACCCAAACCCGAGACTAAGTGCTTCTGTAATGAGGGGAACAATCACTGAGGCGGAGCAACTCAAGATACTTGGTAGATAACAAGGCTGGCAAAAGTAAAGAGAAGTATATTTGATATACATAATGTTGATGTGTACTTTACTAGTACTCCTAGTAGCACAAGGGTATTGGATACCGGTTCGGTTGCTAAGTGATTAGTAACGCGAAATGAAAGCTACGACATAAACGGAGACTAGCTAAAGGCGAGGTGACGATACGTGTTGGAAGTGTTTCCAAGGTTGATATGATCAAACGTCGCACGCTCCCTCTACCATCGGGATTGGTGTTGAACCTAAATAATTGTTATTTGGTGCTTGCGTTAAGGCATGAACATGATTGGATCGTGTTTATTGCAATACGATTATTCATTCAAAGAGAATAATGGTTACTCTATTTGTTTGAATAAACACCTTCAATGATTTATTGAATCTCGATTGTAGTGTTACACATTGGTGCCAAAAGATACGAGTTAATGATGATAGTACCACTTACTTGTGGCACTGCCGCTTGAGTCATGTTAGTATAAATTGCATAAAGAGGCTCCATGCTAATGGATCTTTGTACTCACCTGATTTCCAATCACTAGTGACATGCAAATTATACCACATGAGCAAGGCCTTGTTGTCATTGAGATGAAACAAGATAGTAACTTGTTGGAAGTGATACATTTTGATGTATGCAGTCCAATGGGTGCTGAGGCAAGTAGTGGATATCATTATGTTCTTACTTCAATGATGATTTGAGTAGATACTAGAGTATTTACTTAATGAATCACAAGTCTGAGATATTGAAAAGTTCAATTCTGTTTCGGAGTGAAGTTCATCGTAACAAGAGGATAAACTGTCTACGATATGATCATAGAAATGAATATCTGAGTTACGAGTTTTTGGTACACAGTTAAGACAATGTGGAAGTTGTTTCACAGTTCATGCCACCTGGAACATCATAGTGTGATGATGTGTCTGAACGTCATAGCCACGCACTATTTAGTATGGTGCATGCTGTGATGTCTCTTATCGAATTACCACTATCGGTTATGGGTTATGCATTAGAGACAACCACATTCACTTTAAATAGGGCACCGCGTATTTCCGTTGAGATGACACAGTATAGACTGAGGTTTAGAGAAATCTAAACTGTCGTTTCTTGAAAGTTTGGGGCTTCGACACTTATGTGAAAAAGTTTCAGTCTGATAAGCTCGAACCCAAAGCGGATAAATGCATCTTCATAGGATATCCAAAACAGTTGGGTAAATCTCCTATCTCAGATCCGAAAGCAAAGTGTTTGTTTCTAGAAACGGATCCTTTCTCGAGGAAAGGTTTCTCTCGAAAGAATTGAGTGGGAGGGTAGTAGAACTTGATGAGGTTATTGAACCATCACTTCAACCAGTGTGTAGCAGGGCATAGGAAGTTGTTCCTGTGGCGCCTACACCAATTGAAGTGGAAGCTGATGATGGTGATCATTGAGCTTCGAATCAAGTTACTACAAAACTCGTAGGTCGACAAGGTCGCGTACTGCTGCAGAGTAGTACGGTAACCCTGTCTTGGAGGTCATGTTGTTGAGCAACAGTGAACCTACGAGTTATGGAGAAAGCGATGGTGGGCCCAGATTCCGACAAATGACTGGAAGCCATGAAATCCGAGAGAGGATCCATGTATGAAAACAAAGTGTAGACTTTGAAAGAACTACTTGATGGTCATAAGACTATTGAGTAAAGATGGATCTTTAAAAGAAGACAGACGATGATGGTGATAAGTCACTATTAAGAAAAGCTCGACTTGTCGCAAAGATGTTTTCGATAAGATCAAACAGTTGACTATGATGAGATTTTCTCACTCGTAGCGATGCTAAAAGTCTGTTAGAATTATGTTAGTTGTTGATGCATTATTTATGAAATATCGCACGTAGGATGTCAAAACATTGTTTTCTCGACGGTTTCCTTGAGCAAACATTGTATGTGATACAACCAGAAGGTTTTGTCGATCCTAAAGATACTAGCAAGTATGCAAGCTCCAGTGATCCTTCAATGGACTAGTGCAAGCATCTCGGAGTTGGAATATACACTTTGATGAGATGATCAAAGATTTTGGGTTTGTACAAGGTCTATGAGAAACTTGTATTTCCAAAGAAGTGAGTGGGAGCACTATAGAATTTCTGATAGGTATATGTGGTTGACATATTGTGGATCAGAAGTAATGTAGAATTTCTGTAAAGCATTCAAGGTTGTTTGAAAGAAGTTTTCAAAGGAGTACCTGGATTACGCTACTTGAACGTTGAGCATCAAAGATCTATGGAGATAGATCGAAAGCGCTTAATAGAAGTTTCAACAAGATGCATGCCTTGACAAGTTTTGAAAGAGTTCAAAATAGACCAGCAAAGAAGGAGTTCTTGGTTGCGTTGTGAGGTGTGAATTTGAGTAAGACTCAAAACCCGACCACGGCAGAATAAAGAGAATAGACGAAGGTCGTCTTCTATGCCTTAGCCGTAGAATCTAAAGTATGCCATGTTGTGTACCGCACCTGAAGTGTGCCTTGACTCAAAGTATGTTGAGAGGTACAGAGAGTGATCCATGATTGAATCACTAGCAGCGGTCGAAATTTATCCTTAGTAACTAATGGACTAAGGAATTTTTCTTGATTATGGAGGTGGTTAAAGAGTTTGTCGTAAAGGGTTACGTCAATGCAAGCTTTGACACTAATCCGGATAACTATGAGTAGTGAAACGGATTCGTATAGTAGAGTAGATATTTGGAGCATTTCCGAATAGCACGTAGTAGCAGCATCTATAAGATGACATAAAGATTTGTAAAGAACGCACGAATCTGAAAGTTTCAGAACCGTTGACTAAAACCTCTCTCACGAGCAAGACACGATCAGACCCCATAACTATATGGGTGTTGGATTCGTTGGAATCACATGGTGATGTGAACTAGATTATTGACTCTAGTGCAAGTGGGAGACTGTTGGAAATATGCCCTAGAGGCAATAATAAATTAGTTATTATTATATTTCTTAGTTCATGATAATCGTTTATTATCCATGCTATAATTGTATTGATTGGAAACACAATACTTGTGTGGATACATAGACAAAACACTGTCCCTAGTAAGCCTCTAGTTGACTAGCTCGTTGATCAAAGATGGTCAAGGTTTCCTGGCCATAGGCAAGTGTTGTCACTTGATAACGGGATCACATCATTAGGAGAATCATGTGATGGACTAGACCCAAACTAATAGACGTAGCATGTTGATCGTGTCATTTTGTTGCTACTGTTTTCTGCGTGTCAAGTATTTGTTCCTATGACCATGAGATCATATAACTCACGGACACCGGAGGAATGCTTTGTGTGTATCAAACGTCGCAACGTAACTGGGTGACTATAAAGATGCTCTACAGGTATCTCCGAAGGTGTTCGTTGAGTTAGTATGGATCGAGACTAGGATTTGTCACTCCGTGTGACGGAGAGGTATCTCGGGGCCCACTCGGTAATACAACATCACACACAAGCCTTGCAAGCAATGTGACTTAGTGTAAGTTACGGGATCTTGTATTACGGAACGAGTAAAGAGACTTGCCGATAAACGAGATTGAAATAGGTATGTGGATACTGACGATCGAATCTCGGGCAAGTAACATACCGAAGGACAAAGGGAATGACATACGGGATTATACGAATCCTTGATACTGAGGTTCAAACGATAAGATCTTCGTAGAATATGTAGGATCCAATATGGGCATCCAGGTCCCGCTATTGGATATTGACCGAGGAGTCTCTCGGGTCATGTCTACATAGTTCTCGAACCCGCAGGGTCTGCACACTTAAGGTTCGACGTTGTTTTATGCGTATTTGAGTTATATGGTTGGTTACCGAATGTTGTTCGGAGTCCCGGATGAGATCACGGACGTCACGAGGGTTTCCGGAATGGTCCGGAAACGAAGATTGATATATAGGATGACCTCATTTGGTTACCGGAAGGTTTTCGTGCATTACCGGAAAAGTTTCGGGCTCATCGGTAGTGTACCGGGAGTACCGGGAGGGGTGCCGGGGACCATCGGGAGGGGTATCACGCCCCAAGGGGTCTCATGGGCTATGGGAAGAGATAAACCAGCCCCTAGTGGGCTGGAATAAGTTCCCACTAAGGCCCATAAGGTTTGAGAAGGAAAAAACACAAGGTGGAAAGAGTTTCCAAGTGGGAAGGTGGAATCCTACTCCAAGTAGGATTGGAGTAGGACTCCTCCACCTCCAATTTCGGCCAAACCTTGAGGGTTTGAGGCTGCCTCTTCCCTCCCCCTCCCACCTATATATACGGAGGTATTAGGGCTGATTTGCGACGACTTTTCTCACGGCTGCCCGACCACATACCTCCATAGTTTTTCCTCTAGATCGCGTTTCTGCGGAGCTCGGGCGGAGCCCTGCTGAGACAAGATCATCACCAACCTCCGGAGCGCCGTCACGCTGCCGGAGAACTCTTCTACCTCTCCGTCTCTCTTGCTGGATCAAGAAGGCCGAGATCATCGTCGAGCTGTACGTGTGCTGAACGCGGAGGTGCCGTCCGTTCGGTACTAGATCGTGGGACTGATCGCGGGATTGTTCGCGGGGCGGATCGAGGGACGTGAGGACGTTCCACTACATCAACCGCGTTCTCTAACGCTTCTGCTGTACGATCTACAAGGGTACGTAGATCACTCATCCCCTCTCGTAGATGGACATCACCATGATAGGTCTTCGTGCGCGTAGGAAAATTTTTGTTTCCCATGCGACGTTCACCAACAAAAAGATCTTGCCAGGCCCTGACTGTTGGTTCTTCTCTTGCCGCGACCCCTCTCCCCGCCAAACCAGAAAAAGGGGACCGTTGAGGCCCCCATAGGTGTCGATCCTTCACCGACATCTTTGGCGCGCCAGGTAGGGGGATCGCCAGAAGTAGGTGTTGGAAATATGCCCTAGAGGCACTAATAAATTGGTTATTATTATATTTCCTTGTTCATGATAATAGTTTATTGTCCATGCTAGAATTGTTTTGATTGGAAACTCAAATACATGTGTGGATACAAAGACAACAGAATGTCCCTACTGAGCCTCTAGTTGACTAGCTCGTTGATCAAACATGGTCAAGGTTTACTAGCCATAGGCAAGTGTTTTCACATGATAACAGGATCACATCATTAGGAGAATGATGCGATGGACAAGACCCAAACTATAAATGTAGCATATGATCGTGTCAGTTTATTGCTACTATTTTTCTACATGTCAATGTATCTGTTCCTATGACCGTGAGATCATGCAACTCCCGGACACCGGAGGAATACCTTGTGTGTATCAAACGTAACAACGTTACTAGGTGACTATAAAGGTGCTCTACAGGTATCTCCAAAGGCGTCTGTTGGGTTGGCATGGATCAAGAGTGGAGTTTGTCACTCTGTGTGACGGAGAGGTATCTCGGGGCCCACTCGATAATACAACATAACAACAAGCCTTGCAAGCAATGTGACTAAGGAGTTAGTTACGGGATCTTGTATTATGGATTGAGTAAAGATACTTGCTGGTAACGATATTGAGCTAGGTATGGAGATACAGATGATCGAATCTCGGGCAAGTAACATACCGAATGACAAAGGGAACGGCATACGGGATTAACTAAATCCTTGACAAAGAGGTTCAACCAATAGAGATCTTCGTAGAATATGTAGGAGCCAATATGGACATCCAGGTCCCGCTATTGGTTATTGACTGGAGAATGTCTCAGGTCATGTTCGCATAGTTCTCAAACCTGCAGGGTCTGCAAACTTAAGGTTCGGTGATGTTTCGGTATAGTTATAGGCGTTCGTAATCAAAAGTTGTTAGGAGTCCCGGATGAGATCCCGGACGTCCGGAGGAGCTCTGGAATGGTCTGGAGGTAAAGATTGATATGTAGGAAGTCCTGTTTTGGTCACCGGATCCGGCTCATCGGTAGTGTACCGGCAGTGTTAGGAGGGTCTCAGGGACCATCGGGAGGGGTGTTACGCCCCAAGGGGCCTTATGGGCTGTGGGAGGATACAAACCAGCCCCTAGTGGGCTGACATAATCTCCCACTAAGTCCCATGAGGTTTGAGAGACAAAAACCAAAAGGTGGAAAGGGTTTCCAAGTGGAAAGGAGGAATCCTACTCCTGGTAGGATTGGACTAGGACTCCTCCACCTCCAATTTCGGCCAAACCTTGAGGCTTTAAGGCTCCCTCCTCCCCTCGATCCCTCCTATATATACTAGAGGTATTGAGGGTTTTTGGGACACACAATTTCAGCCACGTGCTACCCTATCCTCTAGTTTCTAGTTCTTCCTCTAGATCGGATTTCTGCGGTGCTTAGGCGAAGCCCTGCAGGAATAGATCATCACCATCACTGGCGCGTCGTCATGCTGCCGGAGAACTCATCTACTTCTCTGTCTCTCTTGCTGGATCGAGAAGGTGGGGGTCTCATCGAGTTGTACGTGTGCTGAACGCGGAGGTGTCGTGCGTTAGGCACTAGATCGAGATGGATTGTGATGGGATCGCAGGATGGATTGTGATGAGATCGCGGGACGGAATGCGATTTGAATCGCGAAGATATTCCACTACATCAACCGCGTTATATACGCTTCCGCTTAGTGATCTACAAGGGTATGTAGACTCACTCTCCCCTCTCGTAGATGATCATCACCATGGATAGGTATTGCGTGTGCGTAGGAAATTTTTGTTTCCCATGCTATGTTCCCCAACAGTGGCATCATGAGCTAGGTTCATGCGTAGATGATATCTCGAGTAGAACACAAAAGAGATTTTGTGCGTTGATGTTCGATTTGATGCCCTACTTAGTCTTTTCTCGATTTGGCGGTATTGTTGGATTGAAGCGGCCTGGACCAACCTTACTCGTACGCTTACGAGAGACTGGTTTCATTGACTAACATGCAACTTGTTGCATAAAGATGACTGGCGGGTGTTTGTTTCTTCAACTTTAGTTTATTCGGATTTGACCGAGGCGGTCCTTGGAGAAGGTTAAATAGCAAATTGCATATCACCGTTGTGGCTTTGCGTAAGAAACATGAGATCATACTAGATACTCAACCCAAAACAAGTATACCTATTGCTAAGGGTGTTGAAACTGTTAAGACCTTGGAAGAGATACCTGTCTTAAATAGAATTAGAAATGAAATTACAATTGGCCTCACTACCTTTCATTTTGCTCCTAGAAGTGTTTCCACTAAGCCTCACTCTGAGAGTCCTCTTAAGACTAGTGGTATTATTGAAGAGCTCTTTGACGATCTTGATGATGGTTCAATTGATACAACTTGATCTTCTTGTATTATGCCTAAATCAAAGGCATAAAAGAAAGCGCTTGTTGGGAGGCAACCCAATTTGTTTTTACTTTCTGTTTTAGTGGTCTTGATGTGTGTTACTACTGTACCAACATAATTGTATCTTTATTTTTAAGCTTTGTGCCAAGTCATAGCCTCCGATTGCAAGAAAGTTCAAAAATTGTGACATGCTGTCCAGAAACAGATTATGCCTGCTTGACGGAACAATTCACCAAAAATCACTAGATCATCTTTTTGATCTGAATTGTTTTGACAGAATTCTCTGTATAATTTCCTTTCTGGAATCTGTTCTAAGGTTTTTGATTTGAGTTGCGGAAGTGCCCCGAATAAATTATTTACTACATGTTGTTCTGTTTTTCACAGATTTTGCCATATTTAGTGTTTCCATTGTTTTGCGAATCCTAAGCTTGCATTTTATTTGCAAAAATCTTGTGGCAATCATGAGAAGCAGTAGCTTTTCATGAAAATCTTTATTTCCAGCAGGTTTTGAATTATTTTATTAAGGGTACTAACCACTCTAATCATCTTATGATGAGTTTCGTATGAAGGGAGTTTTCAAGTATGCGATGGGAGAGATGATGAAAGAAGATACAGGAGTGTCAAGCGCTCAAGCTTGGGGATGCCCCCATGCACCCTAAGAAATATTCAAGGAGACTCAAGCGTCTAAGCTTGGGGATGCCCCCATGCATCTCCTTCTCTATCAACAATCATCAATTGGTCCATCTCCATGCTATATGTTTATCACTTCATATGATATGTGCTATGCTTGGAGCGTCCCGCTATTTCCTTTTTTAGTTTTTTTAGTTTTTCTTACTATTCATAACAAGTCGGAACCTAGCCTACCTTGTTTGGGAGAGAGACACGCTCCATTCCACTCTAGAACACAACATAGGTTTTCCTGCTTATCTTTTTGTGTGTTCTTCATCTTTTCGTAGATACTCTAATGCTTAGCTCTTAGTTTTCAAGCTTATCTTTTTAAGTGCTTTTATTTAGGTTGATTTTGGAACTCTCTTGAGTTATCATGCTTATCTTGTCAAGAGAGTTGGCTCGTTGCACTCAGTTGTGTCTCTTTCATGAGTAGGTAACTGAGATTGCTATTTAAGTATAGTAGTAACCTGCAATAGTTTTGAGGTATTGATTTGAGTAATGTTCGGACTACTCGTGCCAAGAGCTTGAGCCTATTAGTGATAGGTGTCGTATTTTGGGAAATCCATGTGTTTTTCAAAAGCTGAAAATTAATTGAGAACTCTAGCTACTAAATTGATCGCTAACCTCTGGAGGGGTTGGAATATATAGAGTACCCTCACGTTACCATGAGTCGAGGATGAGAAAGGATAACCAAACCCCCAAACACTCCTCCTCGGGGTACTTGTTTGTTTATGAATTTCCTGACTAGACAGAGAGTTACCGATAATAAGTGTATGAGTTCTTTGGACTAATGTGTGTATTTGAGTGTTGGCAATTCCACCATCCATATTTTGCTAGCCTCTTCGGTACCGTGCATTTCCCTTTCTCACATTGCAAGTTTTTGCAAACTCCACCGGTGCATCCAAACCCATGACATGATTCGCTCTGTCATACATAAGGCTCATTATATCTTTCGTCAAAACAGCCACCATACCTACCTATTAAGGCATTTCTATAGCCTTTCCGAGATACATTGTCATGCAACATCCACCATATCATGACTTGATCTTCATGTCATACATGCTTTGGCTTGATCGTAGAACCGCGTGCTAGTTGCGCCTTGCCCTTATTAATGCTACATGACGCGCTAGTATCATTGCATATCCTGCTACACTGGCAGAGGCATACATTTGCATACATCAGGATAGTTTTCACTTGTCTTTCTGTTGAGTACTTCTTATAAAGTGTGATGATTTTTATTTTTATTCATGTAAAACATAGAGTGTTTCCCTTAAGTGAGGAAAAGATCCTACAGTGGACAAAACAAAAGATCCTAAAGAGGACAAATGAAGGATAAAAAGAAAGAGCCAAAGAGGCCACAAAAAAATAAAAAATAAAAGAGCAAAAGAAAAAGAAAAAGAACAAAAAGGAAATAAAAAGAGAGTAGGGGGCAACACTATTATTCCTTCTGAAATATCCACACTCGTACTCCATTGTTATATTGGTACTACATAGAGATTATCATTCATGCATAACTATGTGGGGACCCTTACACTATAGAAATTGGTTTGCATATTCCATTGATGAGCCTCCTCAAATGATCTCTAGGTATTCATGAGCTAACAAGTTGGATGCACCCCCATTAGTTCCATTGGAGAGCTTACCTTAGCTCATATGTGCATTCGTTACATGGCAATCTGTATTCCTCACATTATATCTATCATTTGGCTTTCTCTCGCCTATGGTTGTCCTCATTGATGTGAGCCTTTCACACATTGTTGTCTTCCTTCCCCATCATTATTCTATTTTCCATCCTAAGTGCCAACATATCTTGCTTACACTCATCCATTGCATGAGTGCTCAAAATCGAAAGGGAGAGGATCATTTTGATTTGTGCCTGACTAGTGGTCTGGGGATGAGTGAAAATAAGATTCCTAAGGAGACTAAGTGTGAGGTTTAGTAGGTTGAGTTATCAATTAAAAATATATTTTATAATCTCAACCCATCTCCCACTTCTTGCACGCAAACACCATTTGGAGACATTCGAATCACGGACAGCGAGAGCTCTTGCACCTTTATGTTCTTACTTTGCTAAATTCAATACTAGATATAGACTCTTGCTTGTTATTGTCTTGACTTGAATTGCATATCTCACTTGATTTACTTTGAAGTTCTTATATGTGTGTTAGCATTTCACCACAGAAATTATTGTGTTATCATTTATCTACTCGAGGACGAGCAGAAATTAAGCTTGGGGATGTTGATACGTCCCAAACCTATCTATAATTTCTGCTTGTTCCATAATCTCTTGGGCGACATTGTTATATGTTTTGCTACACTTTCATATCATTTTACACATATTTGGACTAACCTACTAACTCAGTGCACTCAGTGCTAGTTTCTTTCTGCTGATGTCTATTTTGCAGGGGCTTTTACCCAATTTTCTTAAGCCCAAAAAATACAGAAAAAATATATAAAAAATCAGCAAAACAGAAGCTTCCAGATCACCGAAGGAGGGCCAGAGGGGAGCCAGGGGCATCGCAGACAGCCTGCTGGAGTGGCCAGGCCCAAGGTCGTGCCAGGAGGTCGCCTGGGTGGGTCCACCTCCTCCGGTGCCCTCCTTTGGCCTATATTTAGATTCCCAAGAGGAAACCCTCGCAGACTTTCTGGAATTGCGAATTTCTCCATCGTTCCGCCGCCGCAGCCCTTCCGAGATTGGGAGCGTCAGGAGATCTCTTCCCGGCACCCTGCCGGAGGGGGGATTGACCTCCGGGAGCTTCTCCACCGTCATGGACGCTTCCCGGACGTGTGCCATGAGTATTCCTCCTTGGAGCATGGGTCCATGACCAGTAGCTATGTGATGTCTTCTCTCCAATCTTGTGCTTCAATGGTTAGTCCTTGTGAGCTGCCCTACATGATCAAGGCATCTATGTAATTCTTTTGCTATTGCTATGCTCGGTTTGTTAGGATCCGATGGATTATGAGATTATGTTCACATTGTTATGAGTTATATATTTGATTATCCTTTTATATTATGTTCCTTAGTGATTCACGCATGTTCTCCGTTACTTTTTATTGCTTTGGCCAAGTAGTAGATTGTAACTCCAAGAGGGAGCGTTATGCATGCTTGTGGGTTCATGCCCCTCGTTGTATAGCTTGAGTGAAATAAACATGAGACTAGGGGATGTGCTTGTTGCCACCAGGGAGAAAACAATGGTGCTTGTGACCACGGTTGCAAGGATTGTTTACCTTATGCATAGTTCATTAATGCGGTTGTCCGTTGCTTTGAGTTTACACTTTGGGTGGGGCTCGCAACTTAATACCGTAGAGATGTTCTAGATAGATATCTCAAGGTGGATGATTAGTAAGGAGATGCAGATGAATAAACGATCTACTTTCCTTGGCGTACTGCCCATTACTATTGAACCTCTAACTATCAAGGAGCATAATTAGCATTGCGGTGCGATCATAATTCTATCAATTCCCCAACTGTGATTTGTTTACCCAAGCATAGTTATTTATCGTCTTTTGGGAGCGAGACATCACTAGTGAACATCATGTGACTCCGGTCCATATCACCATCATTACTTACACCTCCATCATTTACCGCTTTCATTTACTTTTCCGTTGCAATCACTATTACCTTCCTGCTTTTGTTTTGATCCTTTGCAAACTACAAGGCCGGAGAGATTGACAACCTCACTGTACTTGTTGGGAACAAACTTATTTGTTGTGTGTGTAGGTCCACGTCTGCTGCTAGCGCCAGGGTGGAAGACACATACTTGTTGATCCTGGGAGTCATCCTGGTTCGATAAACCTTACAGTCTCCATGTAAGGGAAATTAGCTACTGTGGAAGACACATACTTGTTGATCCTGGGAGTCATCCTGGTTCGATAAACCTTACAGTCTCCATGTAAGGGAAATTAGCTACTGGCGACATCTCCACCTTCCACTTGGGGTAACCAACGAGGGGCGAGAAGTATATCCATTAACTCGTCATCAGCTGCCAAGTCGTGGCAAAAGGGCTATCCGGAGTCCCACCACATGGAAGTGGAGCTCAACCCCGGAGATCGTGTGTACCTCTGCGTCACACTTCTCAAGGGGACTAAGCGTTTCCACGTCACGGGGAAACTTGCTCCAAGATACGTTGGACCATTTAAGATCACGACAAGGCATGGAGAAGTTGCTTACCAATTGGAGCTAACCTCGAAACTTTTGGGTGCGCACAACGCCTTCCACGTGTCATAACTTCGGAAGTGCCTTCAAGCACCAAACCATCCACATCTTTATAAGGACATCGACCATCAAGCCATTGACCTTCAGCGTCATCTCACCTACCGCGAGAGACAGATCCGCATCGTCGACGAAGCCGAGCATTGTACCAGAAGCCGTACCATCAAGTACTTTAAGGTCGAGTGGAGCAACCACACCGAAGCAAAAGCAACATGGGAGCGTGAAGACTATCATAGATCCGAATTTTTGTACCTTTTTAGCACCTTGCTTAGGAATCTCGGGGAGGAGATTCTTGTAAGGGGATAAGTCTGTCACACGTTGTTTTCACTTTGCCTCAACTGTAGTCTTTTCAAATTTGGATTTAATTAAAAAAATTACGCAAATGTTGTGAGTGCCATGATTGTCATTGATTGTATGTATGCTTGAGTGTATGGATCTAAAAATAACTTTTATAACATAATATTTCCATTAAAAATCCTTTTTCTCATTTTTGTTAATTCAAAACCTTGCTTTGGGGGTTGCATTACAAGTCCCTGATTTCAAAGGGGTGCCTTCACCCAAAGATTGTATTCTGATTCTAGCACTATTATAACTCTCCAAAATCATAAAATATTTTTGACTAAATATTTTCCTATTTTATTTACATGTCCTTTTTTGGGCTAGAAATGATATTTCTGAGTGGAAAATTATTTTGCTACCTTAGAAAAATTTGAGAAAATTTGGAGATACTCCGAAAACATATTATTTTCCATATATAAGATTTTCAAGCCCTATTTATGTTCAAAATATTTGAGCAAACCTTTGAAAATCTATTATGTCTGTTTTGACCTTTCGTAATATTTCCGAAGGAAATATTCTCAATAAATTCCCAAAAATTTCTAGCATGTTCCCCAAGCTATATTTGGTGATCATGCCAAGTTTCACCTCATTACAAGGTGGTTTGGTTCACCAAATAATCCTAAAACCCTTCCTATCCAGATTCAAGTTGACGCAACTCTACATTACAAAGTTTGTCCAAATGGCCTAAAACTTTGCAGGAGTGGTCAAGACACCAAATGAGGAGACCGTGCCAAGAATTGGATTTGTGGGGATTAGTTTGCTCACATTCCTCTTAATAAGGCAGAACTGTCCATTTGGGGGTCTTTTCAAGTTTGCATTGCCAAACTTGTCCAATGGAGCTCAAATTTGGTAGAGCATCCAAATCTTGCCTAAAACTCAATCCTGTTAACTTTCAACCTCATAGGTAAAGGTAAGTTGTCCCAAACATAGATCAAACACCTTTAGCCAGATTGGTCAAACAACATCTAGCACTCTCTACACCCAGTCCCTTCTCTCCAAACTCCTAGCACACACTGACAGCACCACTCCTCAACTGCAGACGAGTGGCCCCTCCTTGGTTCAAAGTGAGTAAGCCAAAAAACCCAATTTAGCTCATGGTTCAATGCTGGCATAGCCACTTTAAGCACGTCCCTTTGACCAACATTCATCTTCTCGGATCCTAGCAACAGAGGGCATCTAACCCACCCCACAAACACGCCAGACAAAGCCAAAGCACGCCAGAGCACGCCCGCATGCCGTGGCATGCCCAAACTGCGCTCTGGACGCGCTACAGGGCACACCCAAGGCTAGGGAGGCCAGCCCCGACCGGTTCTCACCTCCCCTCGATGTCTCACCTCACCCGCAACAACGACCTGACTCACGGTAGCCTCAAGGACCCTTTCTTCCCCTCTCTGCTGACTCAGGCAACGCGTCCCCGCGCACGCAAGATTCGGTCAGGAGGGCGCGGCCCCTCAGCATGCCAGCACAGCTGCCCCCGCTCCTCCCGTTGCGTCCGTAGAGTCCTAAACCACGTCCGCAAACTGTGGTTTCGGCCCCGAGCCCTATCTCCATCTCCTACAGCCATGGCGAAAACCACCGGCGCTCCCTCGCTCGGTGCCTTGTCGCCAACCTATAAATAGCCCCCCCCCCCATCGTTCTAGCAACTCATTCCTCTCCTCCCAACCTTCAATCGAGCCCCTAACACCCCCACTTGAGCAAGGAGATCCCCGATGCTCGAGATCGACCAAGGCGCCACCGCGTCGGAGCTTCGTTGATCTCGGGCCACAGGCTCTCTCTCGAGCTCCTCTGATTTCCCCTGTGACCGCAGCCAGCTCATGAACCACCTTCACCACTCCCCCGGGCTTCTCCCCGCTCGGAACACCCATCTTCACCGCAACCCGAAACTCCTCTGTCGCAGTCTCGTCATCGCCGGTGACACAGATCCTCTCCGTCGGTCCCTCGACCCCTACCAGGTAAGTGGAGAAGCCACGAACCCATTTCTGTGCTCACTTGGCCATGAGGACGTCGGAGCCGCCGCCGGCCTGCCTCCCCTACTCTCTGTCTGGAGGTGGAAGACGACCCCGATAGGAGTGTCCCACATTTCGGTGGCGAGTCTCTCCCCCTCTCAGTCGCTGACCACAGGGCCCCGCGCGTTAGGTTTAAACCTGATGGCACGCACGCCTCGGCTATTTGGTTGGCTAGGTGGACGGTTGGCCAGTTGGGCCGGCCCAGCTGCTGGCCGAGCCGGGCCAAGGGTTGAACCCCTTTTCTTTATTTTTAAATTTGGAGTCTTAGATTATTTCTATAGGATAAAATATTTAAATAAATTGAAATATTTTTCCACCATAATTCCTCTAAAAATATGTATAAATTATTAGTATTATTGTGTAAATTTTTGTAAAGACTTTTATGCACAACATTAAATAAATACCTAGTTTGGGTACTTTTAGCTCGTGTTAATGAGACTTTAAAAATACCTTTCTACTTCAAAAACAAACACAAACATTTTTAAAACTAAAGATAGAATTTCCTATAATAGGTTAACATTTTCAATATGAGTTTGTGCTCTGTTTATGAGTGTGCTTATTATTATTATTATTATTACAACGATAGATCATGCGTTTTACGAAGGACTTGGACCTGAAGACCTCGAAGACCCCGGATACCTAGCTGATCAAGGCAAGCATCCCTTTGGACATGTTTGAGAAACATTTTTATGCATGCCATGTTGAATACTTTATTCTGATGCAGATGATCATGAAATGGTCGGTAACTCCTCGGTAGGGTGTTCCCGATGGCTCCTGTGGAGCTCTTGCATTTGAGCATGACCCTACCACCTATGAGGGTCAGAAGATAGAATGTTAACAAGTAGTAGTAGTGCTACGCATAGGACGAGCATATGCATGGTGATGGTAACACTTGGGTGATATCAAAGGTTTTTCGAAAACCCTGTCGGGTGCCACCAATGCCCGAGGGTGATGGTGTTGAGCTAGATGACCACTTGAGAAAAAAGTGGTGTACAAGAAAGGTTTTGTGTGAGTGGTTTTAGAAATGGATTAGACTTATGATGTGTCGACCATCCCAACCTTACATGTGCGACCACGATACCCCTTTATGGGACACGGCTTTGTTGATTACTTTGGTATGTGCTAACAAAGAGACCGCGTTACTAGTGGCGTGAGTGATATGGTCACTCTCGTGATGGGGTCCTACCAGGTAGGTCGACTATGTCGTTTTTACTTGTTCCGGGCACACCGTTGGTCCCTGCATGGATGAAACGGTCTAGAGTTGGTGCCCGTAAGATGTACATCATGTGGGTTGGGTACCAATCGAGTAGACTCATTGGTGGAAAGGCAATGATCGGGTACTTGCGTCGGGTATGTTATATACCGCGAGTCGGGGATGACATGAAAGTTTCTCGGATCTCGTGGGTACAACGTACAACCTCTACACAGTGTAAAACTATTCGAATAGCCGTGTCCGCGGTCAAGGACAGTTCGGTAATCCTGCTTAAACTACGTCCAGTCGTTTCCACATAAACCATGTGTGTGTATAAAGTAGTTATCTGAGTAAGACGATATGGCAAGTCTCGTGACTTGGCATATAGGGCGAATCTGTGGTGTTGAACCCTCAGCAGATATGTTTATGTGTGTGACCTATTCTTATGAATACCATCTAGTTATGATGCATGATGTGTGTCCATACAAGCAATTGATCATGCTTATTTACAATCAAATCTTGCTTTCCTCAAAGGCTGCATATTACTTTATTATCATACCAACTGCATTATCCATATCATGGGCTGTTTGCAAGTACATTCAATGTACTCATTGTCTTGCCACTGGTTATTTTATTGACCAGACATGGAGGAACCAGAGTATGGAGAAGAATTCGTCGTTAGAGACGGACACGCGAACTAGGATGCTTCCCAGTCAGAATGCGTGTTAGTTAAGGCTGATGGTATGGGTTTCCGTTTACTACCAAGTATTCCACTAGTAGTTGCGTTGGTGTGATTGGCCTTCTTGGCCCTATCTATGTAAGACTTGACCGTGATTGTCCTTTATTGTATTAGACGTTAATTTCGGATCTAATACTCTTGTTATTCAGTATCCGTGTGTTCGGTTATTATTGATCTCTGGGATTTCTTTACACGTGCATTTGGCGATCTTGACGCGTAAGTCGGGGTCCCCACACCGAACCTAGGTAAACACTGTCTCCCCCTCTCTCCTGTAACCCATCGATCTAAGTTCCATAGTTCGGGACCAACCACCCAAGATTTGTCGGTTTTGACACCGACATTGGTACTTTGATTGAGAGTTCCACTGGTTGGATCGCCAAAGGATCGATGGCGTGCCTAATCATCGGCGAAGAGATCATTAAAAGGGACGTATTCGTCTCTGGACAGATCTTCGCCTTCGGAAGCGTGGTTCTGCATGCCAATCCGGCCGGCCACCTCGACCTTGTCGAGAACTTCGCCTCGGTCAGGAAGTCAAGTTCGGGAACCTAGAGTTCACCGCTGACCCTCGGGGAGATCTTGCATTACCAAGACTATTAACCTCCCTTGAGGAACTTGCGGCCCCCAACACTTCGGCGTCGGGAATGAAAGGATCGATATGGTTGGCTAGAGGGGGGGTGAATAGACAACGACCACTTTTTAATTAATCTTAACAAGTTAAGGTAAACACTATACGGGTTCACAAATAATATGACAAAGAGGTGACCCCTATAGAAGCCACCAACAAGACCTATTAAGACATGTAAGATATAGTCACAAGTAAAAGCAAATACAAAGTAAAGGTTAGAGATAACCACAAGTGGAACCGATGGAGACGAGGATGTGTTACCGAAGTTCCTTCCCTTTGACAGGAAGTACGTCTCCGTTGGAGCGGTGTGGAGGCACAATGCTCCCCAAAAAGCCACTAAGGCCACCGTATTCTCCACGCCCTCGCACGATGCAAGGTACCGTGATTCCACTATAGCTGCCCTTGAAGGCGGCGACCGAACCTTTACAAACAAGGTTGGGGCAACTCCACACAAAGCTTGGAGGCTCCCAACAACACCACGAAGCTTCACCACAATGGAATATGGCTTCGAGGTGACCTCAACCGTCTAGGATGCTCAAACACCCAAGAGTAACAAGATTCGCAAGGGATAGGTGGGGGAATCAACTTTTCTCTTGGTGGAAGTGTGGATCTAGGCCTTCTCAACCAATCCCTAAAGAATCAACAAGTTTGATTGGCTAGGGAGAGAGATCGGGCACTTTTAAGCTTGTGGAGCAACAATGGAGCTTAGAGAGGTAAGAGATAGGGTTCCTCAGCTAGAAGAACCCTTTATATAGTGGGGGGGAAATCAGACCGTTTTCCCACTCTCTGCCCGAGAACCAGCGGTACTACCACTGAGCTTGAGCGGTACTACCGCTGCCTGGCGGTACTATCGCTGACTGCAGCGGTACTACCGCTGGGCCTCTAGCGGTACTACCGCTCACACCAGCGGTACTACCGCTGAGCCTCCAGCGGTACTACCGCTAACACCAGCAGTACTACCGCCGGCCCCTTGGTAGTGCACGAGCACTACGACCGCCGGGAAAGTCTTCGCAAAAGGGTCCGTCCACAAACTACCGCTAGGCAGGTGGAACAAAACACCTGGAGCGGTACTACCGCTGACCAGGGGCGGTACTACCGCTGGGTGCAGCGGTACTACCGCTAGCAGTCCAGCGGTACTACCGCTGGGGACCATTTTGCAGAAAAACTCAAGACGAAATAGGCGAGGGCCGCTCCATACAAGGAAGGGGAGAATGTGAAGAGTGCGTGTGTAAATATAGATTCCACCCAAACCTTTCCACTACGGATCCCCTCTTAATAGTACGGCTTTCCTATGACTCAAATAAAGAGAATCGTAGAGAGCGCCGTGCTTCCGTTCCAGAAGAGAGGAGACGTGTCGTCTTGTGCCGTTGACGAGTGTTACCTGAAACCTTGACACACACGATTAGTCCTGTACGGTACTGTCATCAATCACCAAAATTACTTAGGCATAAACTATGCCTCAACAATCTCCCCCTTTTTGGTGGATTGATGACAATACCAGATTTGCACAGATAATAATATGAGAATAAAAAGATAGAGATATATGACATATGACTCACAGCATATGATGGAAATAAATCTAATCTCACATAAGAAAGATCATGTCTCACACAAGATAGCAAACGAATCAAACCAAGTTCAAAGCAAACCATACGAGATAAAGAAAAGCAATGCAAAGTTCGAAATGAAAGCAAATCCTAGACTCTCTCCCCCTTTGGCACAAGACACCAAAAAGGGGCACACCTAATGCCACAGGTAACTACTCCCCGTCTTCAGGATCACCAGACTCGTTTGTCCCCTCCTGGTTGGTCTGCTCCTCCTCTGCTGCCTCATCGCCAGACCACTGGTACCCCTGAGCCTGCATCCAAGTGGCCTCCGGAGTGATGTCGTCCTCTGAGCCGCTGGAGATGTCCACATCCAAGGTCCTGAGAACACGCTTATGCCTCTGGAGGCTCTGCTTCTGAGCCACATGTGTCTGGTACTGTCCCTTGGCCTGCATACAGAAAAGTTTCTTCATCTTGTCCTGTAGTTTGATAGCCCAAGATGGCATGGCAGACGAGCGGGACTGAGAGGCAGTTCCTATGTCAGCAGCGGTCTTTGTATCTGTATCCATGTGCTGAGAGGATGTAGATGGATTGGCCCACTTGTCCTTGACGCGAAGCCGGATTGGGTCATGCACAATGTAATCAGACTGTGCGTAGAGCACCTCATCCGGAAAAGCCTGTTCCCACTTATGGAAAATGTATGCGAACAGGTAAGGCCCGTAGATAGGAACCTTACGATTGATTATGCAGTTCCAGAGCTCTGTGAACATCACATCTGCAATATCCAGCCGAGCAGACTCCTGGGACATAGCATCCTCACACAGTAACAGCATCTCAGCCAAGTAGCCATGGACCTCATCGAAGTTGCCAATCCGAGGGAAAAGGGTGTTGCGAAAGATCTGATGCATGATGTCCAGGTGCTCGGGAAGCACCCCCTTTCTCAGATACAGTGACTGCAGTCTGTCCTTTGCGGAGGCCCTATCGGTGGGGGCTGCAGCATGAGGGCGCCGCCCAAGAGGAGTGTCAGCACCCTGAAAGTCAATGTGAAGAAACTGCATGAACTCAGTCCAGGAACCGGTCATCCTTTTTGACCCAGTCATCCAGATCATGGAACGCTGATCATCAGGTGAGAAATGGACTGTGACATAAAACTGAGCCACTGCAGTGGGATCAAAGTCCGTCTTGAAGGTGATGATGTCTTTGATGCCCAGTTTGTCAACCAGAGAGAGGGCATCGCCAAAGTATTCCATGTTCCGCTGAAGATGTGCCAGATCAATCCACTGAACAGAGACATGGTTCTTCTTGAAGGAAGCAATAACATCCCGATAAATCCTGCACTGGTCCTTCACCCAGACATTTTTCAACCCCATGGATCACTTCCCTCTCCTTGAGATAGGGGTTCTTGGTGCGAAATTGCAGAAAGTCTTTGGGGGACATAGTACGGATGTTGACCCTCTTCTCCTTGTGAGCGGTCTTCTTGAAGGACTTCTTCTTGGGAGGCAGACCAGACGTGGCAGACCCCTCGGGCGCCTCTGAGTTGCGAAACTGTTTGGATGTCGTGTCCCGTGGGGGGTTCGAATGGCGAGCAGAGCCACCTGTGACACAGACCACAAAGCGAAAAAGAGGCGACAAGAAAAGTCAAGGCAATGAAACTTGAAAACGCAAGAAAAAGGAAACATGCATTGCTAAGCAAAAGAAAAATACACCATGAATGCTCCTGACGGTAGTACCGCCACCCCTGGCGGTAGTACCACTGGGGCCTAGTGGTAGTACCGCTAGCCCTGGTGGTAGTACCGCTGGGGGTCATAGCGGTAGTACCGCTACCCCTGGCGGTAGTACCGCTGGGGTCCTAGCGGTAGTACCGCTACCCCCTGGTGGTAGTACCGCTGGGGGTTTGACTTTCAGATCTGACATATAAAACTCGTTTCCGAGGGCATGGACTGAATATGAACACTAAGACGTACACCCCAGCCCTACTGTCATGAGGAACACATAGTAACACGAGGTACAAACATGCCTAGGCAAGAGAGAGCACGTTTTAGATCTAATTCAAAAGTTCAAGTATTCGATCTAAGACGATGAAATCCTAAACCATGGCAGCAATCATAACAACAAACCATTGGACCTATACTCCCCTCAAATATTTCCTTCATGCCATCCAATAACCAGCCATAGGATCAACAAGATGAATCCAATCCCCAATGCTCCTAACCCTAGAACACGAAGAACAACCAAATAGAAGAAGGGAGGAGCTTTTGTTACCGGGATTCATGGTTTTGGAGGAGGAAGAAGAAGTGAAGCAGCCCTTCCACACCAACGGGGAGAAGGAGCTCCACAAAGTGAGATCCAATCGGGGGGGTTTTCGGTCTAGGGGAGGGTGGAGCCGCGAGGAAGAAGAAACAGATGGGAAAATCGGGCTCCCCCTCCCTTTATATAGCCCAAGGGGTACGGACAGCGGTAGTACCGTTGGGCTGGCGCTAGTACCGCTAGTGTGCAGCGGTAGTACCGTTGGGGTCCTGGCGGTAGTACCGCTCCCCCTGGCGGTAGTACTGCTCCCCCTTGAAACCCTAGAAATTTTCTAGCCGGTCGTGGTAGATTTTGAATCCTGGCGGTAGTACTGCCATACCTGGCAGTAGTACCGCTGGGGTCCTGGCGGTAGTACCGCTACCCCTTGCGGTAGTACCGCTACCGTGGCGGTAGTACCGTTGGGGTCCTGGCGGTAGTACCGCTACCCTGGCGGTAGTACCGCTGTACATGTTTCAACACGGCTAAGGAAAGCAGAAAAACTTGGGCACATGACAAGTGAGTAAAAAGGGATGACTTCCAAGAAAAAGTACTAACTTGTCATTGTATGTCCTCTCCTTTACACGCAAGAGAGGATGGAGGGGCGGTGGCCGAGGCCACCTATGTTTGAAACAATGGTATGACATCGCGAAGAGTTATCCTTGGGTTCATGACCAATGCTCGTCTTTGAAGCACAAGTACCATTTGACAATGGCTAAAGTGAAAGACTAGATTGATTTACGCATAATGGGGGGAGGGAGAGTTCATTGAGAGAACAACACTCCCCCTATGTCCATGCCTACATCTAGACCAAGATGGAATGTGAAGTGAGGTGCAATATGCCTAGTTTCAATCCACATTACTTGAATCAATGATATTTAGCTCATGCCTTAACTCCCGGAACCTTGCTTCATCTAGTGGCTTGGTGAAAATATCTGCAAGTTGCTCTTCAGTGTGGATGAAGTGAACCTCAATATCACCTAGCTTGATATGTTCACGGATGAAGTGATGACGAATATCAATATGTTTGGTTTTGCTATGTTGCACTGGGTTTAGGGAAATCTTGATGGCGCTTTGATTGTCACATAGAAGAGGCACTTTGTCACAAGTGACACCATAATCCTTTAAAGTTTGCCTCATCCATAGCAATTGAGCACAACAACTTGCAGCCGCCACATACTCAGCCTCGGTGGATGATAAGGAGACGCAGTTCTGCTTCTTTGAAGACCAACTTACCAAAGAGCGACCAAGGAATTGGCATCCTCCAGACGTTGACTTCCTCTCCACACAATCTCCAGCCCAATCCGAGTCAGAATAGCCAACTAGATTGAAGTTTGCTCCTTTGGGATACCAGAGGCCAAAGTTTGGGGTATGAGCCAAATATCGAAAGATTCGTTTGACAGCCATGTAATGACTTTCTTTTGGTGCGGATTGAAACCGTGCACATATCCCTACACTCAACATAATATCCGGTCAAGATGCACAGAGGTAAAGGAGGGATCCAATCATGGAGCGGTATACCTTTTGATCCACAGCTTTACCATTGGGATCACTGTCAAGCTTGCATCTGGTTGGCATGGGAAACTTGACCGGTTTGACATCTTCGAGCTCGAACCGCTTGAGCATGTCTTGAGTGTATTTGGCTTGTTTGATGAATGTCCCTTCTAGACCTTGGTTAATCTCGAACCCGAGGAAAAACTTCAACTCTCCCATCATGGACATCTCAAACTTCTCAGTCATTAGTGCAGCAAATTCTTCATTGAATGAAATGTTAGGAGAGCCAAAGATAATATCATCAACATATAGTTGGCATATGAACAAATCCCCTTTAACCCTCTTAGTAAAAAGAGTGGGATCTATCTTCCCAATTTCAAACCCACGATCTTGTAACAACTCAATAAGGTACTCATACCACGCGCGTGGGGCTTGTTTAAGGCCATAGAGTGCCTTATTGAGTTTGTACACATGATTGGGGAGCTTGGGATGTTCGAATCCCGGGGGTTGTTTGACATATACCAACTCATTCAAAGGACCATTAAGAAATGCACTTTTCACATCCATTTGCTGTAATTTGAAGTTATGATGAGAAGCAATTGCAAGCAACATGTGAATAGATCCTAGACGAGCAACAGGGGCAAAGGTTTCACCGTAGTCGATACCCTCGACTTGGGAGTAGCCTTGAGCCACCAATCTTGCCTTGTTTCGAATCACAATTCCATTTGCATCTTGCTTGTTCTTAAATATCCATTTGGTCCCAATGACATTATGTTCCTTCGTTGGTCGAGGCACTAAATCCCATACTTGGTTGCGCTCGAAGTTGTTAAGTTCTTCGTGCATGGCCATAAGCCAATCCTCATCATCGAGCGCTTCGTGTACCTGTTGAGGTTCACAATACGAGACAAACGCGTGATGCTCACAATAATTCCAAAGCTGTTGACGAGTAGATGCTCCCCTTTTTAAACTGCCAAGAACATTCTTCATAAGGTGTGATTTGACTCTCAGCTTGTTCGCATTCTTGGCTGCTCGGCGCTCCAAGAGTTCTTCATTAGATAACGGAGGAGCGTCGCCTTGCTTCGCTTGTTTTCCCTTGCGTCTTGAGCCGGTTGTTGGAGCTCCAGACAGGAATTGTGAGAGAGTCTCCTGATCATCTTGTCCTTCGACTTGAGCAAGTTCACTGGTTTGATCTTGTATTAGTGGTTGCTCTTGATCTTGATCTCGTGCTGGTTCAAGGTCCTGGGGTAGTGCTTGAGTGGGCATATCACCATTGTTAGGCAATTGATCTTGACCGAGAGCTTGATCAACTTGTTGAGATTCTTCTCTTTGTTCATCGGAAGCGTGTGGGGCTTGTGGGGGTGATGGCTCCACTTGAGTAGAGCATTGTCCTTCTCCTTCGGCCACAAGGGGTTCCTCAATGGGGAGTATTTGACCAATCCCCATTCTTCTTATGGCTTCGGGAGGAATTTCATCACCTATATCACAAAGACCACTTTGCTCCACTTGGGAGCCATTATTTTCATCAAACTCTATGTTACACGTCTCCTCAATTAATCCGGTGGACTTGTTGAGGACACGGTAAGCATGAGAGTTTGTAGCATAACCAACAAAGATACCCTCATGTACTCTAGAATCAAATTTAGCTAACCGAGCTCCCTTTTTAAGAATGAAACACTTAAAACCCAATACCCGGAAGTACTTGAGATTGGGTTTGTTTCCAGTTAGAATCTCATACGGAGTCTTGTTCAAGCGTTTGCGGATGTAGAGCCGATTGGACGCATGACATGCTGTGTTGATGGCCTCTGCCCAGAAGTTGTATGGAGATTTGAATTCTGCCATCATTGTTCTTGCAGCGTCTATCAAGGTCCGGTTCTTCCTTTCTGCCACGCCGTTTTGCTGAGGGGTATATGGTGCAGAATATTGGTGCTTTATTCCCTCATCACCTAGAAACTCATCTAGGGTGTAGTTCTTGAACTCGGTGCCGTTGTCACTCCTAATCATCAAGATCTTTGCTTCATGTTGACGTTGCACTTCATTAGCAAAGTTGATGACCGTTTGTTGAGTTTTATTCTTCCTTTTGAAGAAATATACCCAGGTATATCTTGAGTAATCGTCAACAATGACTAAGCAATACTTTCTGCCTCCAAGACTATCAAATGTTGGAGGACCAAACAGATCCATGTGGAGAAGTTCCAATGGCCTCTTAGTGTAGATAAGAGTCATTGGACGATGAGCAGTTTCATGAATCTTTCCTTCAATGCAAGCACTGCAAACACGATCTTTAGCAAAGCTCACATTTGTTAGTCCACGAACATGGTCCCCTGTCAGAAGACTTTGCAAAGATCTCATATTGACATGAGCTAAACGGCGATGCCAAAGCCAGCCCACGTCAACTTTAGCCATTAAACATGTCGCAGTCTTAGTGGGTCGCTTTGAAAAGTTTACCACATAGAGACCATTTTCGACATGTCCAACATAGGCTACTTTAAGAGTGTTGCTCCTTAGGAGGACCACAGTGTCAATATTAAAGAATGTGGAAAAACCCATGATTGCAAGTTGACGAACGGAAAGTAAATTGTAGGCAAGAGACTCAACAATCATGACCTTCTCAATAGACAAATCTTGAGAGACGACCACCTTACCAAATCCCAATACCTTTGACGAGGATGCATCGGCGAATTGGAGATGGGTGGGCATAGATGGAGAAGGATGAACATCCACCACTAAGTCCTTGCTTCCGGTCATATGATTTGTTGCTCCACTATCGAGCAACCATGACACCCCACCGGAAGCAAACTCCTACAATAGATCAAGGCTTGGTTTTAGGTACCCATTTTTTAATGGGTCATTTCATGTTAGAGACAAGGGTCTTAGGAACCCAGATAGCCCATTCAATATCTTCATCGTAGGAACCAACAAATCTGGCATAAACATGCCCATCACTAGCACAACGTAACACATAAGAGGAATTGAGTTTGCCGGCTGTGTTAGTAGGAGCGGTTTTGCCCTTCTTGGGGTTCCCATAGTCCACCTTGTTCGTGTTCACCTTCTGAGTCCCCTCACCCTCCTTGACAAAGATGTCCATGAGGGTGAGAGTTCGTTTGTTCTTGTTCTTCCTTTTACCTTTTGACTTGGAGGTAAGTCCAAGTCCTTCCTTTCCTACAACACCCTTTTGAGTGCTCAAGAGATCGTTCAGACTCTTCTCACCTTGTCTGCATGACACAAGGCCCTTCTCAAGTTTCTCCTTTAACTTGGCATTTTCCTCCACAAGATGAACATGCTCACAACAGGGGTTAGTTGCACAAGTATTATCAATTAACACAAAGGGAGGACAAGTAGAGAACTCCTTGGTAAGCTTTGCTTGGAGTTGATCATGAGACTCTTTCAGAGCGAAATGAACACCTTTCAAGGCTTTGTGGGCCTTGTCAAGTATGTCAAACTCTTCTTTGAGTCTGTCACGGCCAACCTCAAGAGCATACTTTTCAGATTTAAGCATGCGAGTAAGAACACCATCATGATCTAGTTTCTTTTGCATTTTAGTGCAGTCATCGTTATATGACTCCTCAAGAGCCAAACGAAGAGTGCGCTCTTCTTCTAGAGTACTAGATAATTCGGCAATTTCATCGGCATAGTCACGGCTATGTCCATGCAGCTCGGAGATGGTCTCCTCATGAGACTCAATGAGGTCAGTGGCCTCACCCAGTTGTTCCAAGAGAGCAACAAAATGCTTCTTGGTTTCTCCCTTAATAGCGCATAGAAACTTATCAAGATCATGCTCATTAAGTTCTCCAACATCACTATCTTCTACACAATTTAACAATGAAGGAGCAGAAGCAATGTTGGTCTTAATGATAGGAGTTACCTGATTGGTACCTTTTGCCATGAGGCACTTGGTGATGTGGTTCTCGTTGGGGGCGTTGAAGAGAGACACCTTCTGGGAAGGGGTAGTGGCTATAGCAACAGTTGCCGTTGCCACTGTATCATCATCATCATCATTATCAGAAGGATACTCCTCCAGGGCCACCATTCCTTTTGGGTGAGGTTTCTTCACAAAGTTGTTCTTGATTGGAAATGATTTGGTTTTGTCTTTGAGAATGAGCTTGCCTCCGTTGTCTTCTCTCTTCTCATAGGGGCATTCTGCCACGAAGTGACTCACGTTGCCACAGTTATAACATGTCCTTACTCGTTGTTTGGGTTTGAATCCACTTGAGTTGTTCTTGTTGAAGGTTGGTCTTGAGTTCCTTTTATTTCCCCAGAATTGCCTTGATGCAAGAGCCATGTGCTCATGATAGGCATACTTTGTGTCTCCCGGGCAGCTCTCCTCTTCCTCATCTTCTTCTTCTTCTTCAAGCATTGCTCTTGCTTTCAACACAAGTTTGGGTGAAGTGGTTTTTGATCGGACACGAGCAAGTGCATTGTCGGCTGTTTCATTCATGATTGACATTGCAATGAACTCATCCAACACTTCACTGGAAGACAAGGAGTGGAAGTCTGGCCGCTGACGAATGACAGATGACATGGCTTTATTGAACGGCATGATGGCTTTGAGAAACTTGCGCTTGACCCAAGTGTCATCCACATCCTTACTCCCATGGTCCTTTAGTGCCACAGCAATAGCAGTCACCCTCCGATAGAGATCACGAGGGTCCTCTTCTTCCTTCATCACAAACTCATCGGCCTGATCAAGTATCACTTCATAGTTGGATCGTTGAATACTTGAGCTTCCCTTATACAACACCATAATATGCTCCCAACAATCCTTGGCCAATGTGAAGGGATGTAAGTGGGGAAGATCTTCAGGTGGCACAGCAGACTGGAGAATAAACAGCGCAGAGTGATTATATTGATTGTCTGCATCTTCTCTTGGAGTGAGGTTGCTTGGGTCATGGGGGTAATATCCTTGCTCGATAATTCTCCACAAGTTTGTTGAGCTGTGATTCAAATGAGACTTAATAGAAAATACCCAGTTAGCAAAGTCACCTTTTACAAGTTTAGGAGGAGGACCAACAGGATTAAGACGAGGTACAAGAACGGGTCCTCCATATGTCATGGGAGGTGGAACCGAAGCATATGTTCCAGTCCCATCTTTTTCGTGAGGTGAAGCAGGTTGCATACCTTTAGCCGCTTCCTTAGAGGAGTTGGCCTCCGAATCAAAAATGGTAGGTTTAACCACTAAAGCTGGTTCGGGTGAACTTTTAAGACCATCAATTAATTCTTTAAGCATGGTTTTGACTTCGCTCGTCAAGGACGTCTTGAGGGCATCCATAGCCGTATTCAAGTCGTCCCTTGTGACCGAAGTCAAGTCCATGTCCTCGGGTTGCCCATGGTTAACTTCCTCTCTGCCTTCCATACTCTTCAGGTGGTTAAACCCTTAATAAAGAGACGTGGCTCTGATACCAATTGAAAGGATCGATATGGTTGGCTAGAGGGGGGGTGAATAGACAACGACCACTTTTTAATTAATCTTAACAAGTTAAGGTAAACACTATACGGGTTCACAAATAATATGACAAAGAGGTGACCCCTATAGAAGCTACCAACAAGACCTATTAAGACAAGTAAGATATAGTCACAAGTAAAAGCAAATACAAAGTAAAGGTTAGAGATAACCACAAGTGGAACCGATGGAGACGAGGATGTGTTACTGAAGTTCCTTCCCTTTGACAGGAAGTACGTCTCCGTTGGAGCGGTGTGGAGGCACAATGCTCCCCAAAAAGCCACTAAGGCCACCGTATTCTCCTCACGCCCCCGCACGATGCAAGGTACTGTGATTCCACTATAGGTGCCCTTGAAGGCGGCGACCGAACCTTTACAAACAAGGTTGGGGCAACTCCACACAAAGCTTGGAGGCTCCCAACAAGACCACGAAGCTTCACCACAATGGAATATGGCTTCGAGGCGACCTCAACCGTCTAGCATGCTCAAACACCCAAGAGTAACAAGATCCGCAAGGGATAGGTGGGGGAATCAACTTTTCTCTTGGTGGAAGTGTGGATCTAGGCCTTCTCAACCAATCCCTAAAGAATCAACAAGTTTGATTGGCTAGGGAGAGAGATCTAGCACTTTTAAGCTTGTGGAGCAACAATGGAGCTTAGAGAGGTAAGAGATAGGGTTCCTCAGCTAGAAGAACCCTTTATATAGTGGGGGGAAAATCAGACCGTTTTCCCACTCTCTGCCCGAGAACCAGCGGTACTACCGCTGAGCCTGAGCGGTACTACCGCTGCCTGGCGGTACTACCGCTGGCTACAGCGGTACTACCGCTGGGCCTCCAGCGGTACTACCGCTGACACCAACGGTACTACCGCCGGCCCCTTGGTAGTGCACGAGCACTACTACCGCCGGGAAAGTCTTCGCAAAAAGGTCCGTCCACAAACTACCGCTAGGCAGGTGGAACAAAACACCTGGAGCGGTACTACCGCTGACCAGGGGCGGTACTACCGCTGGCCGGAAGTACTACCGCTGGGTGCAGCGGTACTACCGCTAGCAGTCCAGCGGTACTACCGCTGGGGACCATTTTGCAAAAAAACTCAAGACGAAATAGGCGAGGGCCGCTCCATACAAGGAAGGAGAGAATGTGAAGAGTGCGTGTGTAAAGATAGATTCCACCAAAACCTTTCCACTACGGATCCCCTCTTAATAGTACGGCTTTCCTATGACTCAAATAAAGAGAATCGTAGAGAGCGCTGTGCTTCCGTTCCAGAAGAGAGGAGACGTGTCGTCTTGTGCCGTTGACGAGTGTTACCTGAAACCTTGACACACACGATTAGTCCTGTACGGTACTGTCATCAATCACCAAAATTACTTAGGCATAAACTATGCCTCAACAGGGAACCACAGACCTCACCATCGGAACGATCTCCAGCCCTACCTCGGCACTAGAGCTCGGCGCGATGATCACACTAGAGCGCGGCTTGACCAAGAATACTCTGGAATCAATCTCGAATGCCACCAGAGGATCAGTGACACGGGTTGAACCTGAACAATGAAGCAGTACGAACCCCGCTGAAATCCCCATGTTACAGAAGCTACTTGATCAGATGCAAGTCATGTGGATGACGAATGACCAAGTCACGGTCTATGACCCGCTCAAACTTAGACCCGACGATAGGGAAACTTATATCCCACCAATTACGAACCTGGCCAAGATCATCTAGTGCCGAGGCACGGGATTCTCACATCAATCACCTGAGCTGAGGACAGTTTATGTCCCGGTCAGCAATCTTCCGGACTCGAGGGCCTTCAAGCTCCCAACCGCCCGACTCCCTACAAGGACATCGATCATCAAGCCATCGACCTTCAGCCAGACCTTACTTATCACGAGAGACCAATCCACATTATAGATGAAGCCAAATGTCATACCCGAAGCCGCACCATCAAGTACTTCAAGGTCCAATGGAGCCACCACACCGAGGCAGAAGCAACATGGGAATGTGAAGACTACCTTCTATCCGAGTTTCTGTACCTTTTTAGCACTTAGCTTAGGAATCTTGGGGACGAGATTCTTGTAAGGGGGTAGGTGTGTCACACCCTGTGTTTGTACCACCTTGTCACTACTGATTTTCTTTTTCAAAAATTTGGAGTCAATAAAAACTTTTAAATTGAGTGCTATGATTGTCTTGATTGCCATTGATTGTATGTTTGCGTGTGAGTAGCTCACCAAAACAACTTTTTCTCTAAGTACTTGCACCTTGACTCCAAACCCTTGCCCAATGGTCAAGCCATGGGTATAACAGCAGAAACCAATATTATAATATATTAATCCAACAAAAACCCTTTTTCTTATTTTAAATTTCCAAAACCCCTAGGTTGGGAGTTATTCTATAAGTCCCTAATCTAAGGGAGATGTTTGGCCCTAAAGGTTTTCTCTTGTTTCTATTATTAAAATAACTTCTGAGAACCCTAAAATAATTATTTTAGAAGTTATTTTCATGTATTACTTAACTGACTTTTTCTGAGGCAAAAAATGGTATTTCATAGGGGAAAATTATTTCCCTGCCTTAGAAAATTTTGAGAAAAATTAGGAAGACATAAAGGACATCTATTTTCCATACATGCGGGTTTCACAAATTGTTCATGTTCAAAATATTGGACTAATCCCTTGAAAACCATTTCTGTCTATTCTGGTATTTTGAGATGTTTCCACGGGAAATATTCTGAATAAATTCCAATAAAATTCTAGCATCTCCCACATATCATATGTCATGACAATGCCAAGTTTCATCCCCATCCAAGTGGGCTTGGTTCACCTAGTAACTGAGAAAACCTTTTTGTCCAGAACCAAGTTGGAACAACTCTACATTGCCAAGTTTGTCCAATTGATCCCAAACTTTTTAGGAGGGTTCAAAACCCCAAATGAGGAGGGCATGCGAAGTGTTTTATTTGTGGGTGTTGATTTGATCACACTTTCCCACATGACTGTAATCCTCTCCATTTTTGGGTTTTTCCTAGACTACATTGTCAAACTGACTCAAATGAGCTCAAACTTGGTGAACCTTGTTATTTTTGTCCATCATCTAGTACTGTTAAGTTTCACTTCATTTGGAGAAGATTAACTTCTCCAAACCAGTATCAAACACCTTTTGTTTATTTTGCAAATCACCCACAAACACCCCTTCCACCCCACTCCTTCACTCCTAATCACCATCACAAGTCGCCTGTGTAGTTCCACACCTGTAGCCGAGAGCTTTAGCTCCAGTTCAAAGAGGGCAAGACAAAATCCTCAATTTGCACCGTGAATGCACTCTGGCAGCACCTATTCGTCACTCCCTCTTTGACCAGCAGTGTTCACCTTGGCGCCAAAACCTCCAAAGAGCATCTTCATAACCCCCAGGTACTACCAGGCATGCTCTAGACACGATAGAGCTCGCCAGCATGCCATGCCATGCCAAAATGGCGCTCTGGACGTGCCACGGAGTGCGCCTACATCAAGGGAGGCCAGCCATGGCCAAGCCTCGCCCCCACAACCTGTCCAAAGGCCCCTCAATCAACGGCCGGCTCTAGTGCAACACGTGGCCCCTCTCTCCCCCTTTTTCCTACCCTGGCGACGCGTGCCCGCGCGCACCTGAGCTTGCCACCGCAACGCGTGAAAGGCACGGCCCTCTCCCCTTTGACCCACTCAGCTCGTGTGGGCATCGCCCACAAAGACCCCCAGACACGCCCTAGGACCCCCTCTTCCTCTCATGCCGTTGCTGCAACCGCGTTGGCACACCACCAGTCGGTGGACCGTGGAGCCGCTATAAATAGGCCTCCCGGGCTCTTCTCTGACCTCCTTCGACCTCACCACACCTCCAATCGCCTCCTCAAACCCCCCCAATCAAGCTATCCGAGCACCGGTGCTCGAGATCGACCGAGGTGTCGCCGCGTCGAGCTCAGTCGATCTCAGGATACAGGCCTACTCCGGCGCTCATTTGCCCCCATCGTGACCACAGTAGCATGTTGCTTCACCTCCACCCCTCCCCGACCATTTCCACTCTCTAAGCGTCGTTGCCATCCATATCCCGAAAGCTTCCGTCACGGCCAGCTCGTCACCAGCGACTCCAACCATCTCAGGCTCTCCCTCGACCACCACCCAAAAGGCGGGAGTGCAAGGAACCCATTCTTGCACTCGCCCTTCCTCGCCATCGCATGTGTTGCCGCCAATGAGCTCTTCCCCCTCTCTGTCTCAAGGTAGAAGACGACCTGACAGGGGTGACCCACCTGTCAGCGTCAGTCTCTCTCTCTCCTCTCCCCTCACCATCACAAGGTGCAAGGCCCCGCGCATCAGGTTCAAACCTGATGGCGCGCGCTCGCCTGGGCTGGTTGGCTGGCTGGCCAGTTGGGCCAGCCCAACTGCTGGCTGGCTCTGACCTGGCCACTTGGCCCATTTTCTTTTTCTTTTTAGGATTTATTTAATTAATTTCCAAGGGGGTTATTAATACTTCTAATTAAAATAATTTTCCCACCATAATTCTTGTTTGAATGCAGAGAATTTAATAAAACCATCTGTGTAATTTTTACAGAAAATTTTGTATATATGTTTATTTTAAAACGTAGTTTAAAGACATTTCAGCCTTTGTTAAAAATGTTTTTTAAATATTTTCCACTCCAAAATCAAAAACAAATAGTTTTAGAAACGAATGGTATTTTACATAATAGGGTAACATTTTAGAAATGGATTGTGTGCCTTGTTTTTGCTGTGATTCTTATTATTTTATATTATTATTGCGACGATAGATCACGAGATTGATGAAGGACTTGGACCCGAAGACCTCGAAGACGCAGGATACTTCGCTGACCAAGGCAAGCAACCCTTTGACCATGTGTAAGACAATATTTTATGCGCGCCATGTTTAATATTTCACTCCGATGCATATGGTCATGATGCATATGGTCATGATGGATTCATGCATATGGTCCGATGCATAGGGTGCTTCTGATGGATTTTCGATAATACTTGCATAAGAAGCATAACCCTACAATATATGAGGGTCACGCTGATAAAAGTTGATAGGTATATAGTAGTGCTACACATAGGATGAGCATATGCATGGTGATGGTAACACACAGGTGATTTCAAAAACTTTTTGAAAACCCCGTTGGATGCCACTAATGCCCGAGTGTAATCGTGTGAGATGGTGACCAATTGAGGATAAAGTGGTGTACCAGGAAAGGTTTGGTGAGTGTAGTTTCATAAATGGGATTAGATTTAAGATTTGTCGACCGTCTGAACCTTACATGTGCGACCATGATACCCCTTATGGGATGGGGCTTTGTTGATTACTCTGGTCAGTGCTAGCAAAGAGCTCGCATTACTAGTGAGGGGAGTGACATGCTCACTCTCAGGATGTGGTCGTGCGAGGTGGGATGACTATGCTATTTTTACACGTTCCGGGCACACGGTTGGTCCCTAAATGGTTGATACGATCTAAGGCGAGGCTCGTAAGATATATATCATATGGGCTGGGTACCAATCAAGTGGAATCTTTGTCTAGTGTCGTCGGGGGTAAGGCATTGATCGAGCACTTACCTCGGGTATGATAAATACCGCGAGTCGTGGATACCACGAAAGTTTCCCGAATCTCGTGTGTAAAACTATTCGAATAGTCGTGTCCACGGTCAAGGACAGTTTGGTAATCCTTCTTTAACTACGTCTTGTGGTTTCCGCATAAACCAAGTGTTTGTGTGTGTAACAAAAGGGTATACGAAGAAGTGATTACTTGAGTCAAGTCGGGTGACTTGGCATGGAGGGTGAACATGAGGTGTTCAGCCCACAGAATAAATGTTGATATGTGTAACCTGTTCATGTGGTTACCATTGACTTATGATGCATGACCATACAAACACTTGACCATGTTACTACATTTAAGGAAAAAACTTGCTTTCTGGAAAGGCCACATTGTATAATTATATCATGCTTCAATTGCATTGTCCGCATCAAGGATTGCTTGCGAGTACATTCAATGTGCTCATTGGCTTGCCACTGGTTATTTAATTGGCCAGTCATGGAAGAACCGGAGTACGGAGAAGAATTCATCGTCGGAGACAGACACGCGATTGAGGATGTGTCCAAGTCAGAATGCCTATAGGTTAAGGCAGATGGCATGGGTTCATGTTATCTTCCAAGTTATCCGCAGCTAGTAATATGTTGGCGTGTCGGTTGTTAAGCCGTATTTATGTAATGACTTGGCCATAATAGCCCTATTTGTATCATACGTTATTTATGGATGTAAGACTCCTGTTATTTAGTATATGTGTGTTCAGTGAGCATTGATCTCTGGGATCACTGTACACGTGCATTCGACGATCTCGACCTACAAGTCGGGGTCCCCACAATAGACGAAGTCACGCAGAAGCTAGGAGAATCAGTACACCACTTTTGGGCCTGATTCCTCCTTAGCAACAAGACGGGAGGCCGCGACGAGTGGGAGCTTATCCATGCTTTCCAGTAGCATTGCAATGATAAGGGCATCCTCAACACCCTCTCTCATCGTCGGATTTAATCCTTCTTCGAGCTGTCAAGCATAGTGCTCAAATACTACGCCAGAGAAAGTACTTTGCAAATACAGCAAATGTGCAATGACCCTAGCCTTGCCAGACCTATCCGGACAAGGCTCACACCCTCGGGCACGAGGTCGGTCACAACTAGAAACTCGGCAAAAAGAACTCGGACGTGGGCAAAATTGGTCCTCAACCTACTACTATACAAACCATGCCACATATATTCCGCCCCAGCTGAATCAAGCTCCACCCATAACCTTAGAGCATGTTGGGTTCTCAGGCAGGTCAAAAAAAGTAGAGAGACTATCCTCATCGTGCCACCTACGGAGCGATGTCCAATGGCACCACCGGAGACAGCCAAAGAGATCTTAATGATCTCTGAGACGTTCACATCTAATGTTTAGAGAAAGAGAGCCTTTAGGGACCTCCATCAAATCCATCATGTATAAGCGGAAAACCCATGGTCGCGCCCTAGTCCTAAACCTCATAGTTGACAGCTTCAGACTCAATAAGGTACTAATGGACGGGGGCAGCAGCCTCAACCTTATTTACGAGGATACGCTTGAAAAAATGCAGTTCGACCGATCTAGAATCAAGTCGAGCACAACCACCTTCTGAGGTATCATCCCCCAAAGAGAGGCCCGTTGCACAGGACAAGTACCGCTTGACGTGGTGTTCGGCACACCCGATAACTATAGATCCCAGGAGCTACTCTTTCATATCGTCCCTTTCCACAATGGTTACCATGCACTGTTGGGTCGCGAAGCCTTCACACGGTTTCAGGCCATAGCCCACTACGGGTACATGAAACTCGAAATGCGAGGGCCGAATCGAGTGATCACGGTAAATACTGATCCCAAAAGATCCCTCCGACCCGAAAACAAAATGGCATCCCTCGCCTTGGAAATACTGGCAGAGACCCTCGCTGCAAAAGAACTCACGACACTACCGGCCGTGGTGGACAAAAATGACGTGATCCTCGGCAAGCGACCCATGTCCACATCCTTTAAACCGGCCGACGAAATCATCAAATTCCAAGTACACCCTATGGACCCCAATAAAATCGTGTTAATCGGGGCACAATTGGAGCCGGAAATCAACGAAGCACTACGTGCTTTTCTGCGCGAAAATTGGGACATATTCGCCTAGCATCCATCTGACATGCCAGGAATCCCTCGGGGGCTCGCAGAACACATCCTGAACTTAATAGCCGGTTTGAAACCCATCAAACAACCCTTGTACCAGTTTTCAGAACCTAAGCGCCAAGCTATGGGTGAAGAGCTCGCCAAACTACTGGAAACCGGTTTCATCAGGGACATCAAACACCCCGACTGGTTGCCAAATCTAGTCAAGGTACCAAAGAAGGATAAGTCCTGGCGGCTAAGTGTCAATTTTAAAGAGCTGACCAAAGTGTGCTCCAAGGATCCTTTTCCGCTGCCCCAAATAGATCAGAATATTGGTTCCCTATGCTTCCTTGAACCCTACAGCGGATACCATCAGATCAAAATGACGGAATACGATCAGGCACCAACCGCATTCATAACACCCTACTACCTCTTGAGCTTGCGATGGTTTTCCCTTGAAGAGGAAAGGGTGATGCAGCGAGATATATAAGTATTTCCCTCGGTTTGTTGAGAACCAAGGCATCAATCCAGTAGGAGGAACAAGCGAGGCCCCAATTGTAGTACCTACACAAATAATCAAACACTTGCACCCAACGCTATAAAGGGGTTGTCAATCCCTTCAGAGTTATTTGCAAGGACGAGATCTGATAGAGATAGATATAAAAGATTCCGGAAACAAAAGTAAAAAAAAATTGTAGAAAAGTATTGTAGGTATTTTTGGTTTATATATCTGAAAAAATAATATGGAAAATAGACGCGGGGGCCATTGGTTTCAATAGAGGCATGTCCCATAAAGGAAATAATATGGGGGTGAACAAATTACTATCGAGCAATTGATAGAAAAGCAAATAATTATGAATATATCTAAGGCAATGATTATGCGTATAGGCATCACGTCCATGTCAAGTAGACCGAAACGATTCTGCATCTACTACTAGTACTCCACACATCGACCAACTCCTGCCTGCATCTAGAGTATTAAGTTCATGAAGAAGAGAGTAACGCATTAACCAAGATGACATGATGTATAGGGATAAACTCAAGCAATATGATGAAAACCCCATCTTTTTATCCTCGATGGCAACAATACAATATGTGCCTCGCTACCCGTACATTATCACTGGGTGAGGACACCGCAAGATTGAACCCAAAACTAAGCACTTCTCCCATTGCAAGAATTACCAATCTAGTTGGCCAAACCAAACCAATAATTCGAAGAGACTTGCACAGATATGAAATCATGCATATAAGAATTCAGAAGAGACTCAAATAATATTCATAGATAATCTGAACATAAACTCACAATTCATTGGTTCTCGACAAACACACCGAAAAAGAGTATTACGTCGGATAGATCTCCATGAAGATAATGAAGAACATGGTATTGAAGATCAAACAGAGAGAAGAAGCCATCTAGCTACTAGCTATGGACCCGTAGGTCTATGGTGAACTACTCACACATCATCGGAGGGGAAATGGAGTTGATGTAGATGCCCTTCGTGATCAATTCCCTCTCCGGCAGATTACCGAAAAAGGCTCCCATATTGGATCTCACGGGACAGAGGCTCCCAGCAACGTAAAAGAATTTTCGTTGCTCTCTTTTTGGCGATACAGGAATATTTGGGAATTTATAGGCCAAATAATATGGTTAGGAGGCCTGCAGGGGACCCACAAGCCTAGGGGTGCGACCACCCCCCTAGGGCGCGCCCTGCAGGCTTGTGGCCTCCCGGCAGGTGCCCTGCCCACTGCTCCGAGTCTCCTAGGTGTCTTCTGTTCCAGAAAAATCTTTCCGGAGATTTTGTTCCGTTTGGACTCCGTTTAATATTCCTTATCTGCAATACTCAAAAACGTGGAAAACACAAAAACTGGCACTAGGCTCTAGATTAATAGGTTAGTCCCAAAAATCATATATAACAACATATTAATTCATGTAAAACATCCAAAATAGATAATATAATATCATGGAACAATCAAAAATTATAGATACGTTGGAGACGTATCAAGCATCCCCAAGCTTAATTCCTGCTCGTCCTCGAGTAGGTAAATGATAAAAACAGAATTTTTGATGTGGAATGCTACCTAACATATTTATCCATGTAATATTCTCTACTATGGCTTGAATATTATGATCCATAAGATTCAAAACAAAATTCTAATATTCACATAAAAACAATAATACTTCAGGCATATTAATAATGTAATTGCTTCCTTTCGAAATAACATGGTCTTAGGAAGTTATCCCTACAAAATCGTATGGTCTGGCTATGCTCTATATTAACCACACAAAGTATCTAAATCATGCACAACCCCCATGAAAATCAAGCAATTTTTTCACACTTTTTATGTTCTCCAACCTTTTCAACTCTCACGCAATACATGAGCGTGAGCCATGGATATAGCACTATAGGTGGAATAGAGTGTGGTGGAGGTTGCAAAAAACGATAGTCTCACATAAACTAGGCATATCAACGGGCTATGGAGATGCCCATCAATAGATATTAATGTGAGTGAGTAGGTATTGCGATGAAACAAATGCACTAGAGCTATAAGTGTATGAAAGCTCAAAAAGAAAACTAAGTGGTTGTGCAAAAGATGTAATCCCACTAGTTATATGAAAGTGACAAAATAGGAGACTCTCTATGAAGAACATGGTGCTACTTTGAAGCACAAGTGTGGAAAGAGATAGTAGCATTGTCCCTTCTCTCTTTCTCTCATTTTTTTTCTTTTTTTCTTTTTTTCTTTTTTGTGGGCTTCTTTGGCCTCTTTTATTGGGCTTCGATGGACTCTTTTATTTTTTGTAAAGTCCGAATACTCATCCCAACTTGTGAGGGAATCATAGCTTCCATCATCCTTTTCTCACACAGGACAATGCTCTAATAATGCAAAATCATCACACTTTTATTTACTTACAACTCAAGGATTATAACTCGATATCTAGAACAAAATATGACTCTATAAGAAATATGGAAGTGATAGTGCGTATCATAAAAATGTGGTGTTGCATGGCCATATATCTCGGAATGGCTATGAAAATGCCATAATAGGTAGATTTGGTGGATGTTCTGAGGAAAAAATATGGTGAGTGTCTTGAGGAAGGTGGGTTTAATGTACCAGCGAGAGTTGTGCGGTACTAGAGAGGCTAGCAAACGTGGAAGGGTGAGAGTGCGTATAATCCATGAACTGAACATTAGTCAGAAAGAACTCACATACTTATTGCAAAAGCCTATTAGTCATTGAAGCAAAGTATTAGATGCATGCTCCTAGGGGAAGGGTTAGTAGGAGTTAAACATCGCGTGATCCCGACCTCCACACAAAGGTTGACAATCATTAAACAAATCATGCTCCAACTTCATCACATAATGGTTAACCATACGTGCATGATACAGAAATCACAAGCTTTACCACAACTATTTTTTTCTAATCCACAATTACTTACTAGCATGGCTCTCATATTACCATCTTCATATCACAAAACTATATGCAAGGAATCAAACTTCTCATCAAGTTCAATGCCCTTAATATGAAAGTTTTTATTATATCCCTCTTGGATGCCTATTATATTAGGACTAAATTAATAACCTAAACCAATTACCATGCTGTTTAAAGAACTCTCAAAATAATATAAGTGAGGTACGAGAGTTCAATAATTTATAGACAACACCGCCGTGCTCTAAACTATATAAGTGAACTAATAGATCAACATTGCGTAGCTCAAAAGATATAAGTGAAGCACAAAGAGTATTCTAATAAATTCACGATTCAGTGTGTGTCTCTCTAAAAATATGTGTGCAAAAAGGATGATTGTGGCAAACTAAAAATTAAAGACTCATATCATTCAAGACGCTCCAAGCAAGACACATATCATGTGGTGAATAAAAATATAGCCTCAAGTAAATTTACCGATGGATTGAAGACGAAAGAGGGGGTGCCTTCCAGGGCATCCCCAAACTTAGGCTCTTTGGTATCCTTGAATATGGCTTGGGGTGCCCTGGGCATCCCCAAGCTTAGTCTCTTGCCACTCCTTATACCATATTCCATCAAATCTTTACCCAAAACATGAAAACTTCACAACACAAAACTCATGAGATCCGTTAGTAGAGGAAAAATAAATCACCACTTTAGGTACTGTTGTGAACTCATTATTTATTTGTATTGATGTAATATTTATTGTATTTCAACTTATCCATGGTTCATACCCCCCGATACAACCCATAGATTCATCAAAATAAGCAAACAACACAAAGAAAACAGAATGTGTCAAAAACAGAATAGTCTATAGAAATCTATTTACTTCGAATACTTCTGTAACTCCACCAATTTAGAAGAAAACAATAAGATCTGGGAAATTTGCAAACCAATCTTTTTTTTTAAAAATCAGATCAAAATCACGTTCGAGTGAATTTACAAAATTCCTGGACTAAAAGCGAAAGTTTCTGTTTTTCAACAAAATCAACTTGCAAACACCGTAGACCATACCAAAGGTCATACTTTGCTCAAACACTAATTAAAACAAGAAAATACAATTATTACAGAGGTAATAATGTGTGCAGAAATCAAAAACAAAAGCAAAAAAGAAAAGCAAAACAAATAAATTGGGTTGCCTCCCAACAAGCGCTATTGTTTAATGCCCCTAGCTAGGCATAATGCAATAGATCTAGGTATTGTCATTTTTGGTATGCAATACATAGGTAGCTCAAATAATAGATTCATAAGTTAATCTTATTTTCTTAATAGGAAAGTGCTCCATGCCTTTCCTTAATGGAAATTGGAAGCTAATATTACCTTCTTTAATATCAATAATTGCACCAATCGTTCTAAGGAAAGGTCTACCAAGAATAATAGGACATGTAGGATTGCAATCTATATCATGAACAATGAAATCTATGGTCAAATAATTCCTATTTGCAACAATAAGAACATCATTAAAGCTTCCCGCAGGTTCCTTAATTGTAGAATCTGCAAGATGCAAATTTAAAGAGCAATCATCAAATTCACGGAATCCTAGCACATCACATAAAGTTTTTGGAATCGTGGAAACGCTTGCACCCAAATCACACAAAGCATGGCACTCATATTCTTTAATTTTAATCTTAACAGTAGGTTCCCACTCATCATAAAGCTTTCTAGGTATAGAAACTTCCAACTCAAGTTTTTCGTTAAAAGATCTCATCATGGCATCCACAATATGTTTAGTAAAAGCTTCATTTTGACTATAAGGATGCGGAGAATTCAACATGGATTGCAACAATAAAACACAATCAATCAAAGAGCAACTATCATAATTAAAATCCTTGCAATCTGAAAGAGTGGGCGCATAGCTATTTAAAGTTTTTACCTCTTCCATCCCACTTTTATCAATCTTATCATTAAGATCTAAAAACTCTGAATCATTGGGACGCCTTTTAACTAAAGTTTACTCATCTACAGTCCCAAAGTTTTCAAGATTTATACTACAAAACAAAGATTCAATACGTGTCGCATCAAGCACTTTAAGATCTTCATCATTATTATCATGAGAAAACACCTTTAGAAGCCATTCACGCTTAGCACGTATTCTAGCGGTTCTTTCCTTACACTCATCAATAGAAATTCTCGTACCTTTTAAAGACTCATTAATATCATGCTTGTGTGGAATAGATCTAATTTTCAAACAAATCAATGCCAAGAGAAATTCTATCAACGTTCCTAGCCAAATCATCAATCTTGAGAAAATTTTCTTCAATCATAGCATTGAAACCTTTTTGAGAGCTAATGAATTCTTTAATACTATTTTCAAGATAAGAGGGCATCTTATTATAATTTCAATAAGAATTGTTGTAGTAATTACCATAATTGTTAGAGGAATTAATTGGAAATGGTCTAGGATTGAAATACCTCTATATGCGTTATTATCAAAATTGTTCCTACCAACAAAATTCACATCCGTAGATTCATTATTATTTACAATCAAAGAAGACAAAGGCATATCATTGGGATCAATAGGATCACTCTTACTAGCAAACAATTTCATTAATTCATCCATCTTTCCGCTCAAAGTGTTTATTTCGTCAATAGCGTGCACCTTTTTACTAGTAGGAGATCTTTCGGTATGCCATTGAGAGTAATTTTACATAATATTATCTACGAGTTTAGTAGCTTATCCTAATGTGTTTTCCATAAAAGTACCACCCACGGAGGATTCTAAAAGATTTCTAGAAGGAAAATTCAATCCTGCACAAAACATTTGTATAATCATCCATAAACTCAAACCATGTGCGGGGCAATTCCTAATCATTAGTTTCATCCTCTCCAAAGATTGTGCAATATGCTCATGATCAAGTTGCTTAAAATTCATTATATCGTTCCTAAGGGAGATAATCTTAGCGGGCGGAAAGTACTTGGAAATAAAAGCATCTTTACACTTATTCCATGAATCAATACTATTTTTAGGTAAAGATGAAAACCAAGTTTTAGCACGATCTCGTAGTGGGAAAGGAACTAGATTCAATTTAACAATTCCATTGTCCACATCTTTCTTCTTTTGCATATCACACAACTCAACGAAGGTATTTAGATGGGATGCGGCATCTTCACTAGGAATGCCAGAAAATTGTTCTTTCATAATAAGATTGAGCAAAGCGGCATTAATTTCACAAGATTCCGCACTAGAGGCCGGAGAAATCGGAGTAATAATAAAATCAATATTATTAGTAGTGGAAAAGTCACATAACTTGGTATTCTCTTGAGCCATCATGACAAAGCAAGCAATCTAGCACACAAGCAAGCAAACAAAAAGACGAACGGAAAAAGGGCGAATAAAAAGGCAAATCTTTTTGGTATTTTCTAAAAATTGTTTTTGAAGTGGGGGAGAGGAAAACGAGAGGAAAATGGAAAATAAAGTAAATGCAAGAGATGAGTTCGTGATGGTACTTGGTAGGCGTAATCTTGCTATGTATCCTCCCCATCAACAGCACCAGAAATCCTTCTTGCTACCTATTGAGCTTGTGTTGGTTTTCCCTTGAAGAGGAAAGGGTGATGCAGCAAAGTAGATAAGTATTTCCCTCAGTTTGTTGACAACCAAGGTATCAATCCAGTAGGAGGAACAAGCAAGGCCCCAATAGTAGTACCTACACAAATAATCAAAAACTTGCACCCAACGCTATAAAGGGGTTGTCAATCCCTTCAGAGTTATTTGCAAGGATTAGATTTGATAGAGATAGATATAGAATATTGTGGAAACAAAAGTAAATAAATTGCAGCAAAGTATATTTGGTATTTTTGATTTACGGATCTGAAAATATAATATGGAAAATAGACCCAGCGGCCATAGGTTTCACTAGGGGTGCTCTCATAAAGAAAATAATACGGTGGGTGAACAAATTACTGTCGAGCAACTGATAGAAAAGCGAATAATTATGAAGATATCTAAAGCAATGATTATGCATATAGGCATCACGTCTCTGTCAAGTAGACCGAAATGATTCTTCATCTACTACTATTACTCCACACATCGACCGACTCCTTCCAGCATCTAGAGTATTAAGTTCATAAAGAACAGAGTAACGCATTAAGCAAGATGACATGATGTAGAGGGATAAACTCAAGAAATATGATGAAAAACCCATCTTTTATCCTTGATGGCAACAGTACAATACGTGCCTCACTACCCCTTCTTTGTCACTTGGTGAGGACACCACAAGATTGAACCCAAAACTAAGCACTTATCCCATAGCAAGAATGACCAATCTAGTTGGCCAAACCAAACCAATAATTCGAAGAGACTTGCACAGATATGAAATCATGCATATAAGAATTCATAAGAGACTCAAATAATATTCATAGATAATCTGAACATAAACTCACAATTCATCGGATCTCGACAAACACACCGCAAAAGAGTATTACATCGGATAGATCTCCATGAAGATCATGAAGAACATGGTATTGAAGATCGAGATAGAGAAGAAGCCATCTAGCTACTTGCTATGGACCCGTAGGTCTGTGGTGAACTACTAACACATCATCGGAGGGGAAATGGAGTAGATGTAGATGCCATCCGCGATCAATTCCCTCTCCGACAGATTACCGGAAAAGGATCCTAGATTGGATCTCACGGGAACAGAGGCTCCCAGCAGCGTAAAAGTATTTTTGTGGCTCTCTTTTTGGTGATACGGGAATATTTGGGAATTTATAGGTCAAAGAATAGGGTTAGGAGGCCTGCAGGGGACCTACAAGCCAGGGGCGCGGCCACCCCCTAGGGCGCGCCCTGTAGGCTTGTGGCCTCCCGGCAAGTGTCGTGCCCCTACTCCAAGTCTCCTAGGTGTCTTCTGGTCCAAGAAAAATATTTCCAGAGATTTTGTTCCGTTTGGACTCCGTTTAATATTCCTTATCTGCAATACTCAAAAACGTGGAAAAAAATAAACATGCACTAGGCTCTAGATTAATAGGTTAGACCCAGAAATAATACAAAACGAGATATTAATGCATATAAAACATCTAAAACAGGTAATATAATAGCATGGAACAATCAAAAATTATATATACGTTGGAGACGTATCACACCCTACGGGCCATTCTGTTTTAACACAATGTCGTTTGGACTAAAAAACGCGGGCGCCACTTATCAACACATGATTCAAACTTGCTTGGGGAAAGAGATCGGAAAAACAGTAGAAGGATATGTCGATGATGTGGTCATCAAGACCAGACACGTCAACCAGCTGGTGGATGACCTTAGGGAGACCTTCGCTAGTTTACAGGGGTACAATATTCGGCTTAACATGGATAAATGCGTCTTTGGCGTCCCCGTCGGCAAATTCCTTGGATATATTATATCGCAAAGAGGAATCGAAGCCAATCCGGCCAAAATACGAGCATTGTCACATCTCGCCACACCAATAGAGCTGCAGCACGTCCAAAAACTAGCAGGTTGCATGGCGTCTCTAAGCCGATTTATATCTCATCTAGGCGAGAAGGCCCTGGCAGTGTATCGGTTGCTTAAGAAAACCAAAGACTTCAAGTGGACCGATGAGGCCACGACGGTTTTGGAAGACATTGAGGTGATACTAGCCAGCAACCCTATTCTAGCAGCACCCTTCACAGGGGAGCCAATGTTGCTATACATCTCAGCCACCAAAGTCATCGGCGCGGTACTCGTCGTAGAACGAGAAGCCGAGGGCCAACAACTACGGATTCAAAGGCCGGTCTACTACGTATCTGAAGTCCTTACCCCCATGCAAAACGAGGTACCCACACTACCAAAAGATTGCCTACATAGTGTTCATGGCATCACGGAAGCTTCGTCACTACTTTCAAGAGTGTGCGGTCACTGTGACTTCGGAAGTTCCGCTGAACGACATTATAAACAATAAAATGCCACTGGTCGAATAGCAAAATGGGCCATCGAACTCCTGCCCTTCGAGATCACCTACAAACCTCGACGGGTCATTCAATATCAGGTCCAGGCCGACTTCGTGGCGGAATGGACCAAGGTTGAACTCCCCAAAGAGTATAGCACTTATTCTCACTAGACCATGTACTTCGACGAGTCCAAAACCCTCATCGGACTAGGGGCTAGAGTAATTCTCACATCCCCCACTCGGGACAATGTTCAGTACGTTCTACAAATCATGTACGCCGATTCAAACAACATAGCCGAATACGAAGCCTTGATGCACGATCTTCGGATGACAGACTCAATGGGCATTCGGCGGCTCAAAGTGCGAGGAGACTCTAACCTTACCATCTCACAAATCAATGACAAATTCGATGCAAAGAATACAAAAATGCAGCTGATAGAAACTCCATCCTCAAAATATCGTCATGATTTGAAGGATTAGAACTCCACCATGTCTCAAGAGACAACAACCAATCGGTGGACGTCCTCGTCTGCTTAGGGGCGAAGCATGACCCCGTCCCTAGCAACATCTTCCTGGAGCGGCTGGAAAGCCATTTGTGGTACGGCAAAACGATAAGATCCGCACAAAGGCTGATGGCGAAGATCTGTTGGTACCCCTGGTGACCAAACATGACGATCATGTCATCGGCGGGTCTTCAGTCGAAGAAACACCCTCAGCCCGTGAACTCATGGCCATAATTGCGCCATGGACCGAACCTTTATTTGCTTATCTATTATGCAAGGAGCTGTTCGAGGACCAAACCGAGGCGTGAAGTATCATCCGCCTATCAAAGATTTATAAGGTCCACGAGGGCGAGCTATATAAAAAGAGCACCACAGGAGTAGTCCAGCGGTGCATATCCGAGGAAGAAGGAATGGTTGAGATACACGTTGGTATGCGTGGTGATCACGCAACAACATGTGCCCTAGTTAGCAAGGCTTTTCGAGCCGGATTCTACTGGCCAACGGCCCAAGAACACGCCCATGGACTCATTCAGCGTTCTATGGGGTGTCAACTCTTTGCAAACCAAAGCCACATGCCCTCAACAGCTCTTTGAACTATTCTGATGACTTGGCATTTTGTGGTGTGGGGTCTGTACATGGTCGGCCCACTTAAAGGGGGGACCAAGAAAAAGAAATACCACCAGGTTATGGTGGCAAATTTACCAACTAGATTGAGGTAAAGCCGGTCACCTCTGCCAAGGCCAAGCTGGTAATCGAACTTATTTCTAGCGTCATACACCATTATGGTGTTCCACAGAGCATAATAACACACAATGGATCCCATTTCACCACAAATGAGGTAAAATATTGGTGCACAAACCTGGGCATAAAGCTCGATTACGCCTCTACATACCACCCGCAAACCAAGAGACAAGTCGAAAGAGCCAATGGGATCATTTTGAGCGGTACCAAACCTAGGTTAGTCCGCTCCCTTCAAGACTCTGATTGCCAATGGGTGGAGGAGCTCGACTCCGTACTATGGGGCTTGGGCACCACTCCGAAGCAATCCACAGGGTACACCCCCTTCTTCATGGTGTACGGGGCTGAGGCAATCCTCCCGTGTGACATTATACAAGACAAACCCCGGATGCGCATATACGAGGAAATATAGGCCGTACTAGATCAGCAAGACGACTTAGATCCATTGGAAGGAGAGCGTGACATAGCTCTAGCCCGATCAACCTTCTTCTATCAACCGCAAGCTTGGCGCTATCAGAGCAGGGAGGTCGGGGAAAAGACATATAATGTGGGAGAACTCATCCTGCGCTTCCCCTAAAAGTAGAAGCATAAACTTCACCCCAAGTGGGAGGGCCCTTTCATAATCGATAAAATCTTAACAGGAGGAGCTTATCGCATGTGCAAGTGGGAAGATAACCGCCTCGAGCTGAACCCATGGAATGCAGCTCGCCTTCGGCGTTTTTACGGCTAGACCATTATCATTTTCCATTTCTCGTGACTTTCTTTTTCCGTATCACCCAAATTTTCATCTTTTCCTATAGGGACAATTAGTTGTTCATGCGGCATGTTTGGCTTAAACGAACACCCCTGGACATGTAACGAATAATCTGTGTTAAACGAAATGACCAAGTAGCACCTCGGGGCTTCATTTAGAAGTTGTTCAATCTATTTGTCATACCTACTTGCTCATATATACATCTTAAAATAAAAACATCGATTCTTTCCATTTTATGCATCAATTGGACTTAAGATTTTAGCAATGTTGGGTTGCCTCGCTCGTGTGTTTATTCTTTGTGTTACCGATGTATTCGGCTAGAGGTTAAAGGGAGCAGCGATGCAATTGTTACGACGGTTCACCCGGACACGTACCTTAGACGTGTAAAGCCAAAAGCTAGCGCTTCTTGAGATACAACTTTATCGGCTAGGACGATGCCCATGTATTCGACAAATATCACATCATACAACCGTTTGCTGTATAAAGAGGATAAACAACCCAACCGACTACACCTATGTGGAAGCCCTGAAAAAGGGAACCCATTAAGGAACTATTCTTTCTGGAAGATGTTTCTTACGCCTAGTCATAGTATAACATAATCCACCCGTATATTTTTTGTCTAATAGTACCACATTGCCGGATTGCCTGCTAGTTATAGTAAATTTGATTCCTACTTTTGTAGGATACAAAGTATGAAAACACTGTCCAGTTTATAAACATGGAAGGTAGAAGTCGATAGCCGGTTAAAGATAGAATTTTCAAAGTATGGAGGGAAGTGCATTAACTTACATATATCATTACAAGTGATTACACGTCTGGTGATTGGTCTAGTTGATCTATTATAGCATCTAGCGTGCAGTCTTCTTGCGACAAGCGTGCGGCGGGCATCACTTGATCATACACGGGGCATGGAGTACTCTCCTTCTCGTCTGGTCCCGCTCGTCCAACTCTTGCCATATGCTCGGGATCTTGGCAGGTAAACCGGGTCTTCACCATAGCCTACTCCTCCTGAGCTCCTTCTCGGCAAGCCGAGGTCTTCCACAGTTCGAAGTGATCGTGGGCTCTTGTAAACTGCTCGGCAAGATCGGACATCCCTTGCGGATGATTTTTGTCCGTCCATAAAGCTCAGACCATATTTCGTATAGCCTTCCGTGCATGCTCATGCACAACAAAAAGTTCCTTCAACAGGTCTCCCCCAAAGGAATTTGCCTTCTCCTCAGGACACCCAGTCAAAAGACCTAATTCAAAGAAGAAACAAATTTTCATGATCAACAAAATAAAGGTCGAATCAGTCCTAGGTCAGAGCTTCACTTACACTACATGTCGCCTTTCAATTTCTCGTTCTCTTCTTGAGTTTGCGTCAGTTGAGTTATCAAACTCTCAACTTCTTGAGCTTGTTTTTTGTTCTTTTCCTTGAGATTGTTGCTTTCTTCATGACATCTCCGCAGTATATGTTGACCGGCATCAAGCTACGATTCGGTATATTGCTGAGCTTCTCGAGAGGCATCCAGATCTTTCTACATTTGGCCTATTGATTCACGTGCTATAACAATTTTTTTTGCTATTAATATATATATTTCAAGCAACTTCCGCATAATACAAATTAACTCCCATACTATGGGCTTCTCTGGTAAATTTCTTCACATTTTCCAGCTCAGCCCAACTAGCCTGTAATTAGCTTGGCTTTGATAGAGATCTTTGGATAAACTATTGTTTTCCTGCTTCAAAGACCGCAGATTGAATATGTACTTATTCAAGGACCCTTAGTTCAGCCATCCCGACCAAATTAAGGCTTGAGGGATATTAGTTCTGAAGTTCTATTCGGATGTTGTAAAGGCGATAACTTACCTCCAGGTGAGCAGACACTTGCCCGACCACTTCTTCAAGGCCGGCTCGCGCGGCTCCGAGGTACGCATCGGCCGAATTAAGAGCATTGAACTCTTGTTAGGAAAATAGAGGGTGACGTAGAGCCTCCTTTTGTTGCCGGTGATTCATGGCACTCTCGTATTCGGAGTTCGTTCCAAACAGTCCATCCGAACACTAGGGGATCGAACCCGTGTTTGGGACTCTGGCGCCCATCGACGCGCTGGGGTTCGGTTGGCTACCTAATACCTTCCCACCGCCCCCAGGCGGGGAAGGTTGTGCATGTCTCCTACATTGGTCAGTCAAGGGTCAAAAAATTATGAAAGCATAAGTATCCTTGCAAGAAGTACAAGTCGGTCTGCATACCTTTTTGCTGATGGAGCGATAGAGGGGTTTTCTCCAGCCACCCTTTGTTCGGGCGTTCTGTCCTTGTTCGATAGAATCCTGGACGATCTTGTTCGTGGAACAATCCGGTGAGCGCTCTGATGACCTCTAGGCGCAGCCCCTCATTGGGCCGTCATTTTTCTCTTACTCCATGAAAAGGGAACAGGACTAGAGTTGTAGGCCATGAGGGCTACCTCTTCCCTTCAACTCCATCCTGATAAAATACCCCATCCTCGAAAGAGATCGAAAGCTCCGGGTCTTCGTGAAATCGGGGATCATAGTCGCGGGCATAGTCCGCAAGCTGAGGCGCAAGACATTTCACCTTCTCATTCCAGCGCTTCCAATACTATAAGGAAGGGGTAGGAATTATAAACAATCAAGGGCATGAATGCCGGAGAAACACTGAACATGAACACACTTACGTATTTGACGGTGTTGTATGACGAATAGCCTTCCATAGTGAAGGGGCGGTCAAAACAATATTTTCCCCTTTGAAGAGATCGGCTCGGATGGCCGCTAAGGCTTTGTGGTCTTTTGGTCCTAACCTTCTGGACCGAGTGGAATCATTAATGCCAGTGTAGCACAGGGGATATGTGCGTTGTTGGAGCGGCTAGACACACTGGGTAATGACTGCGGCCATCACGTCAACAATGGTCAGTCCACAATGTGTAAGCACTTTGATCTTAGCGAATAGTTGCTTTACTTTGGAACTCTCCTCTTGGGAGAGACACTTCAGCCTCCAGCTATATTGTTTCTTCAAAGGTTCTACTAAGTATTCGGGAAGCCCCTCCAAATTGGATCGAATAGGCGAACATCCTCGAGACGGAACCACTCCAAAGACCACTTGTCGAGTTCCTTCGTCGGTCTCCCAATTGGGTATCCCATGGCGGCTAAACGCCACACTTCGGCTCTGCCCACTTCTTGGATTGTTGTTCCTATGGTTCGAGGGACGATGCAAAAATATCTTCTCCAGAGATTGAAGTGGGGTTTGCAACCCAAAAACATCTCGCATAGAGCTACGAAACCGGATCTATGGAGGATGGAACCCGAGGTGAGGTTGTGGAGCTGCACCCTGTAGAATTCCAATAAGCCCCTTAAGAAAGGGTGAATAGGGAATCCCCCCCCCCACATGCAGCAGGAAAGGAATGAAGCAAACGCACTATCCCCCATGAGGGGATGGGAAGCTCTCCATGTAGGCCTTCCCATCGATGGAGGTCAGACTAGGGAGGGCGGGTGTGAGATCTGACGACGGGAGATATCCTTGCGTTTCCAGCTCACGCAGGCGGAGAAGGGAGATAGAACAACTAGTCAAGTCCCCTGGAAGGGTACCGAGGGGCGCGAAGAAGAACCAACCATGATTCCAGGAGTGTTGGAGAGCTCTAGGGTTTCAAGGCGGGGTTGAGTTGCGATGGAGCCTTGAGGCAGATTTTGACATGTTTATAAAGGGAGCTACCCCCTCTTGCAATAAAGATGTGGTTCCGTCAAGAATTTATAAGGGTGTTCTCTTCCACAAAAAGCACACGAGAATATAGAAATATTGTTAATCTTTGCACAGTATTAAAAGGCATGGGCCCCACAACGCTTCGGTAATTGTGAGCCTGTCGAAGACCAAGACCATCATTTCTTGTTCAAAAGAGACAAAGGAACTCACCTTACAAGCCTAACACTTTGGGCGTAATCATTTGGATATGTCTACATATCGTCGGTGAAAGTTATCTTGGGGGCTACTGAGGGAGTCCGGAATTAAGGGGTCCTCAGGAAGTCGGCTTACCAATAAGAGGTCGGCCTAATGGGCTAACTCTATGAAGGTCCGGGTTGTGCGATTGTCTTGTGTTCATGGAGTAGAACCCGGAGACTCGCGTGGCAACCAAGTAAAGGTAGATTAGGTCGGTTTTATGTAACCCTAGGCCCTCTCGGTAACTATATAAATCGGGGGTCCTCGTCCATGGCAGGGGGATTCCACCTAGGGTTTAGTACATAAGATATCGAGGTAGACTCCGTAATTATCATCCACATCAATATAATCTAGCAGGACGTAGGGTGTTACCTCCTCAAGAGGGCCCGAACTTGGGTAAACATTGTCTCCCCTCTCTCCTATAACCCATCGATCCAAGGTCCACAGTTCGGGACCCCCTACCCGAGATCTGTCAGTTTTGACGCTGACAATCGGGTCCTTCCCATTTGCAGAGGAGTTTACCTGCAAAGAATATGAAACATGAATTGTACAAAAGCACTAGGTCTCCTATATTGAATTCTCGTTCTTAAATTCTCTTAGCATGCCATGTTTTCACTTTCTCTTTAAATAACTTAGTATTTTTCATAAGCTTGCATCCTCCGTTCATCTAATGAGTGAATATCAAATAACCTCTTTTCACGTGCAAGTTTTAAATCATAAGTAAGTTCTTTAATTACCTAATAAGCTTTATGTTCTAGCTCAAGAGGTAAATAACAAGCTTTACCATAGACCATTTTGTACGGAGACATCCCCATATGATTCTTATAAGCAGTCCTATAGGCCCAAAGAGCATCATCTAGTTTCTTAAACCAATTCTTCCTGAACCTTGAAAGTCTTTTGCAAGATTAAATTTATTTTGCGATTGCTCAGCTCAACTTTCCTAGTAGATTGGGGATGATAAGGTGATGCAATTCTATAGTTAACATCATTGTTAGCTAGCACTTTATGGAAAGCTTCATGAATAAAGTGTGAACCACCATCGGTCATTAAGTATCTAGGGACACCAAACCTCGAAAAGATAATATCTTTAAGATTTTTAATAGAAGTGTTATGATCAGCACTACTAGTTAGAATAGCTTTTACCCATTTAGTAATGTAATCAACAACAACTAGAACATGAGTATATCCATTCAAAGAAGGAAAAAGTCCCATAAAGTCAAAAAACCACACATTAAATGGTTCAATTGCAAGTGACTAGTTCATAGGCATTTCCTGACGTTTACTAATATTACCTGCTCCTTGGCATTCATCACAAGAAAGGACATACTTACGGGCATCTTTGAAAAGAGTAGGCCAATACAAAACGGATTGTAGTACCTTGTGTGTAGTTCTATCACCAGCATGATGTCCTCCATAGGCCTCAGAATGACACTTCCTTAGAATTTGTTCCTACTCATGCTCAGGTATACAATGCCTAATAATACCATCTTCTCCTTATTCATAAAGATGTGGGCCATCCCAAAAGTAATGTCGTAAATCATAAATTAATTTTTTCTTTCGTTGATAGGTGAAACTTGTGTAATATATTTAACAACAATGTAATTGGCATAATCTGTATACTAAGGAGTACCACTTGAAGTGTTTATAAGAGCAAATTGCTCATCGGGGAAATTATCATCAATAGGCAGTGGGTCATCAAGAACATTTTCCATCCTAGACAAGTTATCTGCTACACGGTTATCACTTCCATTTCTATCAACGATATGCAAATCAAATTCTTGAAGTAGTAGCACCCGTCTAATAAGTCTAGGTCTAGCATCTTTATTTTCCATAAGGTACTTAATAGCAGCATGACCAGTGTGAATAGTTATTTTAGAATCAACAATATAAGGTCTAAACTTATCACATGCAAACACAATTGCTAAGAATTCCTTTTCAGTAGTAGCATAATTTCTTTGAGCAGTGTCTAGGGTCTTACTACCATAATGAATAACATTCAATTTCTTGTCTACTCTTTTCCCTAGAACACCACCAACATCATAATCACTAGCATCAAACATAATTTCAAAGGGTAGCTTCCAATAAGGTGGTTGAATAATAGGTGCAGAAATTAAGACTTTCTTAAGTAAAGGCTTCTACACAATCATCATCAAAAACAAAAGGAACGTCTTTTTGGAGAAAATTAGTTAATGGCCTATAGAAACCGGCATGACCAAGGAAACTTCTTATACCGTTGATATCTTTTGGATAAGGCATTTTCTCTATTGCATCAACATTGCCTTATTCACCTCAATACCATGTTCACAAATTTTATGCCCAATCACTATACCTTCATTCACCATAAAGTGGCACTTCTCTCAATTCAAGAAAAGATTAGTTTCTTCACATCTATGCAAAAATCGATCAAGGTTGCTCAAGCAATCATCAAAGGAAGTCCCATAAATGGAAAACTCATCCATGAAGACCTCAACAATATTTTCACACAAGTCAGAGAACATAGCACGCATACATCTTTGGAAGGTAGCAGGTGCATTGCATAGACCAAAAGGCATACGCCTATAAGCATAAGTCCCAAATGGGCAAGATAAGGTAGTTTTCACTTGGTCCTCTGTTGTCACAGGTATTTGAGAGAATCCAAAGTAACCATCAAGAAAGCAAAAGTGTGTGTGCTTATATAATCTTTCTAACATTTGATCAATAAAAGGCAAAGGGTAGTGATCTTTCCTAGTAGCTTTATTCAATTTCCTAAAATCAATCACCATCCTATAACGAGTTACTATCCTTTGTAGAATGAGTTCATTTTTATCATTGGGAACAATAGTTATACCACCTTTCTTACGAACACAATTGAAAAGACCTCGATGACGCCTAGGGGGGGTGAATAGGCTATTTAAAAACTTCTTCGGATTTGGCTTGAACCTAATGCGAAAATAAACAAAGAGGGTACTTGTCAAGCACAAATCCTAAATGCACTAGGCACTGCAACGTGTATCAACAACACGATCTACCAAGATGGACACAATACAGTAACTAACAAGCACAAGTAAGTTACACAAACTTACTTGAGCTATATCACACGACAAGTAGGTGAACAACACAAGATACTAGATCACACTATATCAACACGATATATCAAGGGCTGCAAGTATGAACGTGTGGATATAGAGGGTATGCTTGAATGATTAATCTTGTACAATAAATAGCCAACACAATATAATGAGCACAACCAATATGCAATGTATGTATGCTCAAATAACACAAGTAAACCACAAGTAAGGAGTTAGGGTTAAGGATAACTAAGGTCACTAAGACGAAGATGTATCCCGATGTTCACTTCCTTGGAGGGAGGCTAGTCACCGTTAGAGAGGTGGATGTTACCACGAAGGCACACCAACGCCACGAAAGCTCACCCTATTCTCCCTTTGAGATAACACCACGAAGGCGTTTCTCAACCACTAGTGGTAAGCCTTTGAGGTGGCTTCCAAACCTTCACAAACTTTTCTGGGGGAAATCACACGGATTGATTCCTCTCCGAAGAACTCCTACCGCCTAGGAGTCTCCAACCTCCAAGAGTAACAAGATCACGGGGAATGCTCAAAACTTTGTCAAATCACAAATAGCTTGGGTTGAGAGAAGGAGAGGGAGACGATCTATATTTTGATTGGAACAACTCTCAAAGGGGCTCAAAAATGCTCTTGGGATCTAAGATTTGGAGTGAGCAAATGTGTGTGAGGTGGAAATGTGTTCTTATGAGGATAAGGCTGTGTTGGGCAACACTCTCACGAAGTGGGAGGGGGGTATTTATAGTGGGGAGAGAAAAAGAGCCGTTGGGGACACTTTAAGTCACACAGGGTCCGGACGTCCGACAGTTGTCGGAAGTCCGGGCGTCCGCGAGGGGTCGGTCGTCCGAGGCCTGTAGATACGACTGAAACTATTTTGAATTAAACAGCGACCGGACGTCCGACAGGGGTCGGTCGTCCGAGGCCTGTAGATACGAATGAACCTATGTTGAATTTATCAGCCACCGGACGTCCGGAGAGGACCGGAAATCCGAGTTATACAGCTCAACTTCTACTGGTGGTAGGTTCCGGATATCCGACGGGTGTCGGACGTCCGGCGCTCGGACGTCTGGAGGGAGCCGGATTTCCGAGATATAGAACTCAACTTCTACTGGTGCAGGCTTCCGGATTTCCGGGACTTGGCCGGACATCCGGGCCTCGGACGTCCGGAGGGAGCCAGAAGTCCGAGTTATATGGCTCTGATTTCTCTGGTATAGGTTTCCAGATTTCCGAACTAGTCGGTCGTCCGGTCCTCGGACGTCCGGAGAAAGCCGGATGTCCGAGGCACTGGTTCTGTTTTCAGATAACAACAAAACAGTGGAGATGTGGTCTGAGCAGAAAGTGATGATGTATTTTGAGCAAGTTCATCGCAAAACATGTGATCCCCTCTTAATAGTGCGGGATCCCTAAGGACTCAAGAATCATAAAAGAGTACTAATGATCCATACTTGAGTGTATACTTTTATTCGCTGATCCTCACTCGGCACAACTAACGTCAAAGGTACTGATACCTTTGAGTTAGCCCTTTCACGTGAGCTTGATGTTGTTGTTCCTTCTTGGCTCAAGTTGAAAGTAAGACATGATGAAGTCTTCAAGTAGCTTTCCCATACGCAATGCGGAAAGCCTAGCTTATGTATTCATATTCATTTGTCCATCATGTGAACATCCACAAGAATAAAGCATGTAATGCTCAGGGATGCCTATCTTGATCTTGTCCTTGTTAGCACATGAGGTTGTCCTTATCAGCACATGATCATTGTCAATAGTTTCAATGATATATTCGTGTTGATCCACTTGAACTTGCACACCACAATCTTGATGACGATCATCACTTGACGCCATCCTTCATGGGTTGTATGAGATCTTCCTTTTGACGCAAGCCCAATGGAAGCACACCTAACCCCCACACACGAGTCTCACAAAGACCATGGGTTAGTACACAAACACGTAATGGACAATGCTTACCATACCATGGGATCACTTGATCCCTCTCGGTACATCTTATACGCTTTGTGTGTTGATCATCTTGATTTACTCTTTGTCTGAGATCTTGATCAACCTAGTGTTTCTATGACCATTCTTTGGATAATACCTTGAATAACATCTTGGTCATCATATAAACTCCTTGAACCCGACAGATGGACTTCAAGAAGTGCCTATGGACAAATCCTATAAATATAACTAAGGCATTAGTCCATAGGAATTGTCATCAATTAAGAAAACCACATATGGAGATATATGCTCTAACAATCTCCCCCATTTTGGTAACTGAAGACAACCACTTCAAGAAAGTTTATATAAGGAAATAAGCATAACCAAGCGCACACATACAAGGTAATAATGCATGTGTGCAATATGTAAATGCTTACGCAATAAAAGCAAAACCCTCTAAACATATCCAAAGTAAACTCTCTAAACTTCTCCCCCATTGGCATCGAGTGCCAAAATGGACGACAAGTTTAGAAAGCCAAAATAGTAGGTGGTCCTCCAAAAAGTGTGTACTTCTCAGCAAATGAGTGCAGAAAAATACACAAATACAATGATAAGTAGTTGGAGGAAAACAAACTATATTGAGGACCCAAAGATTGCAGATAAAAGGATCGTATGCCACAAAGACATACAAAGATAGAGGCAAGCAATCAAAGAATTCCAGATGGAACAAACAATCATATGATCCTTCGAACCACATGAATAAAATATATTATGATAGAGGCAACATAGTGCTTTATCAAAAACTAGAGAAGCTCCCCGTGATTTGTGCACTAATATGAGATTTTTGTATTTGACACAGGTGCACAAAATAGGATCGTTGCTCCCCCTGAATTAATAGAAACACACAACGAGTGCAAGAAGATAGATGAGACAATAAGAGTATCAATTGCACAAAACTAATGGTTGAGCAACATGTAAAGGAAGCAACTTAGGAATAGGCTCAACCAAAGTAATGTGTGTGAGTCATGGCAAAGCACTTGAGAAGACTTAAGATAATAATGAGCTTTACTCATCAACATAGTCTTGATGAATATGAGATACAAAGTGCAAGACATATCATTCCCACACACACATACTAGAAAATGGGTTCACAAGCTTACTAATAAATAAAATAAGAACCAACGCTTGTGACAACCCATTGTGAAGATAGGAAGTAAGAACCTTGTCAATAGGAGGGATACTAGTTGAAATGGCAAAATCCTCATCAAGACAAGCATGAGGAAAAATAATCTTCACTGCCAAAGAGTGCATCAAGATGTAGAAATAAGATGCGCACTCAAAACAAATCCTTTCACAAAGCCATCAAAAAAAACTTGAAAGAGGAAATGGTTACAAGAAGGAACAAACTAGATATCCAAAAAGGAAGTCATAAATATATCAATGAGATCTTTTGCTTGGAAGCATAGCACATGGCCTAATATTTTCTTATTGTACAATATGAACTTCCAACATACGAACATCAAAGACATCCCAACTACTAGTAAGACATCATCGTTCGGATGCTTTGAGAAAGCAAACAAGTACTACAAGAACAAATCAAGAGATTCATGCCATGATGCAACCTGAAAAGGAAAGACAGGTTGGGTCCTTTGCAAGAAAAGAATGCATTAAGTGGATACTTGTTACCGAGAAAACATTGGATTGATGTAGTAGATAGTTGTTCTTTGATCATCCTAACTTGGCTCCAATAATCACATGGTCTTAACATCTTCCTTATAGGTGAGCCGAGCATCCAATCCATTTCCAGTTGTTCCTGGAACAACGAAACAAACAAAATGGTGCCCAAACTCATTGGGACCAAAGAGTTAGAAAACCAGCAATGCATAGGACAACCTCCACATACATATGTGCATATAGATATGAATTTGAATTTCATGCACACTTTTAGCCAATTTATGACAAGGTGGGGTTTCCCCTATATATTGGGTCAAAGAAGGAAAGCAAGCAAAAGAAGTTGTATATAGTAGCTAGATACGCATGCTCAAGACTCTTAAGAATCAACTCAACACAAAGTTGATAAGTCTCCAAAAGACAAGGTATCAAGTGATAATAAGATCCTAAAACAAAAGAGCTATCACTTGAAGGATATCAATTAAAAGATACCTCAAGGAATGAGATATCCATTGACACATGCCAAATAGAAGGAAACAAGAAACCAATTGAAGGAAAACAAACACGAGGTTTATAGTTTCCAAAAGAGAGCTAGGTTCCAACAAACCAAGCCCTCGATAAATTTTCATGATGGCACAAAGCATCATAAAGAGCAAGACTTGCCTCCCATCAACACACACTTGATGGGGATCAAAATATTTTATGATGAGTGAATAAAGAGAGTGTTCTAAAGAAAATAGGATAGCTCCCCCAAGGGACGTGCATTATATAGAATTTGCATTTAAATACAAAACGCACACGATGGGATCATCACTTTCTCTATATCTATAAAAGCACTAGACAGGTTAAAATAGATCCATAAGAGGAAAGGAAGACAAACGAAACACAAAACCCAATGTAAAGATGATTAGCAATTCCAATCACATGATGGGAATACCAATTGTCAAGGACAAGAAGTATTTTCGAAATGATACTCATTGGTAGATCACAAATATATCCAAGATCGTCTTTACCCATAAAACGCAAGCAAATGACACTTGTAGAGATAACATGCCACCTAGGAACAGGATAATTTACAATATCAACACTAAGTGGCAACACCTCAAATGTACACATTTTCTAGGTTTGTAATATGCACATAGCATATTACTCCCCCATAATGTGATAAACCAACAATATTAACAAGTGGCAAATTGAAACCAACAAGAGATAATTAATGGACCATATAGAATTTGAATTTCTCATGAGTAAGACATACCACATAGAAACTAGATAGTCTTGAAATATAAAAACTAAGTGGTATTCCCCATGTATACACATTTATAGGATTGAGAGGTGTGCAAAGCACATCACTCCCCCACAATGGGATAATCCATTAATCTCTCACAAGAGCCAACAAAAATACAAACAAGACACAAAAGGCTCAATACAAGACACACATGTACATGATATGCAAACCAACATACCCATACTCGATTACTCAAGATAAGCAAGTTGGAAGCACAACATATACAAACGCATGCAAGGTACAAAACCACAACATGCAAAGGGGCAAGCACCTAACAATGTAGACAGTTTAAGTATAAGTTACCGTAAGGAGGCACATTGGATATAAGATAGAAACTCGATAATCCAAATGAATTGGCTTGAGATAATATGAATGATGAAGACCCCTTAATTCTTCATTACGTATCCAAGTCTCTAATGTCCTCCATAGTCACCTATTGATCAAGTTTGAGCTTGTTGGTCCCCAACTACGTTGGGTCCTAAGAGGTTAATCACAATAGGCTTGGCAACCCAAATGGTTCTTTTCTTGACACCATTTTGAGTACCAACAAACTTGGCAAACACATTGCCAACCTTATCCTTCCCAAGGGAATAGATATCATCAATAGTGATTGGGTTGGATAAGTTACCTCTTGTGCAAGACGAAGCGACGTGACCTTTCTCACGACATAAGTAGCAACATCTACCCTTTCCTTTCTTCACAGTTGATTTCTCACCTCGGGGAGTGTTGGCTTGGGTATTATTGGGAAGAGGCCTTGCTTCAACTTGTAGTTGAATATGTGATTGAGTTTGTTGCCGCTTCTCTTGTTGCTTGTGACTTTGAGACTTCGTCTTCAGAGGGCAAGATCTAACATGGTGCCCTTTAACTTTGCACTTGAAGCAAATGATTTTGGCCAAATTCTTGACTTGTTCTAGGCCCCTCTTGTTCTTGTTTGAGTTTACTCCAACATCATTTTTGACATTCGGAGATGTTTGCTCACACAGGACGTTGTTGAGTGTGGGAATCCCTTCATGACACTGTTCCAAGTCTTTCTTCAAAGAAGTGACTTGGGCCTTGAGCTCTTTGATTTCCTCTACACGGTTAGTATCAATGCAAGTACTAGAGGAAGTGTAAGCTTCAATGTTAGAGCAACAAGGCAAGGAAAGTAATTCATCACACGAGGTAGCAATATTATGAGTAGACGAATTACGAGGACTAGCACATGGAAATATAGTACTTTGACTAGAAGTAGTGCCATTGTCCACATGAGGCTCACTTGATGTTACCTTGGTGATGATAGCCTCATGACCTAACCTTTGCACATTATAGGATGTTAGAAGATCGGCATGAGAGCTTGTAAGCATTACATGGTTTTCTTCCAACTTCCCATAATTGCTAGTTAGTAAATCAAGTTGAGCATGTAGCTCAATATTCTCCTTCAATGTTGATAATTCAAATGAGGTAGAGTTAGATGTACAAGTATCATCAACAACATGAGAGGAGTAAGTAGCAAATAGAGACTTCTCATGAGTAGATTGAAGCTCCTCATAGATCTTAGAGGTTTTGATGAGCTCTCCCTTGACATTATTGCATTCAAGGAGAAGGACCTCAAAATCCTTTTTAAGTTTATCATGAGCAACTTCAATATCTCCTTTTGAAGATCTTAAGTCTCTACATGCTTGATGACTCTTCTCAAGTTCATGTTCAAGTTGTTCACTTTTAGCTTCTTCATGATTAAGTGAATCATTACAATTTTCAAAGTAAGCAAGAACATCTTGGAATCTTTGAAGAGCGTTATTTTTAGCTTTATGAAGAATTTTACTGATCACATAGATATTTTCAGTCAAGTCATCATCATCATCCTCATCGCAAATATCACCGTTATTGCACAGGGAAGATGATACCTCATTATTACCTCTTGCCATGAGGCACATGTGAACTGGAGGAGTTGATGATGATTCTTTTGGTGAATCAGATTCTTCATTAGTCAAAAGTACTTCATATTTCTTGATTTCCCCTAAATGATTAGTCATAGAGCAACTAGGGAGAAACAAGATATTTTGATCAAGAGGACACGAGGAAGCAGGCATATCACCACAGACATTTGTCGAGGAATCTTTAGGTGAAATGCATGACCTATCAGCACAATAATTTACACTATGTGTGGTGCTAGATATGCTCGTGTCCATAGAGGCTATGACATTTTCATCAACATATATTTCTTCACTCACCATTTCATTACCTTGTGAGATTGAAGATGCTGAGGTGTGCAAGCAATCGGATATGGAAGTGGTGGTGGACTCTTTAAGATCGAAAAGAGTTAAGAGCTCGTGCACCAACTCCTTCATCATAATACCGTCTTCATCAAGATTGGACCCACCATATATATCTTCAAGTTTAGTCCAAACTTCATGAGCTGACTTGCAAGTCGAGATAGACTTAAACACTTCAGGACTTATGGTTCGATGAATGGCAAGAAAAGCCTCACAATCAAGATACATTTCATTAGTAGATGAAGATGCATCATCCTTTTTGTCTGCAATCCCTACAAGAACAACTCGTAAAGTATTTGGGCCCATGGCCCGAAAGTGATGAAGCATACGAATTCTCCATAGGGTATAATTTGTGCCATCAAAGTCAAAGGTGCCATTGTGCACTAATCCAATAGTCGACATCGATACTCTCTAGGTCGTGAAACCTAATTAAAGAGAGACCTAGCTCTGATACCAATTGAAAAGACCTCGATGATGCCTAGGGGGGGTGAATAGGCTATTTAAAAACTTCTTCGGATTTGGCTTGAACCTAATGCGGAAATAAACTAAGAGGGTACTTATCAAGCACAAATCCTAAATGCACTAGGCACTGCAACGTGTATCAACAACACGATCTACCAAGATGGACACAATACAGTAACTAACAAGCACAAGTAAGTTACACAAACTTACTTGAGCTATATCACACGACAAGTAGGTGAACAACACAAGATACTAGATCACACTATATCAACACGATATATCAAGGGCTGCAAGTATGAACGTGTGGATATAGAGGGTATGCTTGAATGATTAATCTTGTACAAGAAATAGCCAACACAATATAATGAGCACAACCAATATGCAATGAATGTATGCTCAAATAACACAAGTAAACCACAAGTAAGGAGTTAGGGTTAAGGATAACCAAGGTCACTGAGACGAAGATGTATCCCGATGTTTACTTCCTTGGAGGGAAGCTAGTCACCGTTAGAGAGGTGGATGTTACCACGAAGGCTCACCCTATTCTCCCTTTGAGATAACACCACTAAGGCGTTTCTCAACCACTAGTGGTAACCCTTTGAGGTGGCTTCCAAACCCTCACAAACTTTTCCGGGGGAAATCACACGGATTGATTCCTCTCCGAAGAACTCCTACCGCCTAGGAGTCTCCAACCTCCAAGAGTAACAAGATCACGGGGAATGCTCAAAACTTGCTCAAATCACAAATAGCTTGGGTTGAGAGAAGGAGAGGGAGACGATCTATATTTTGATTGGAACAACTCTCAAAGGGGCTCACAAATGCTCTTGGGAACTAAGATTTGGAGTGAGCAAATGTGTGTGAGGTGGAAATGTGTTCTTATGAGGATAAGGTTGTGTTGGGCAACACTCTCACGAAGTGGGAGGGGGGTATTTATAATGGGGAGAGAAAAAGAGCCATTGGGGACACTTTAAGTCACACAGGGTCCGGACGTCCGACAGTTGTCGGAAGTCCGGGCGTCCGTGAGGGGTCGGACGTCCGACAGGGGTCGGTCGTCCGAGGCCTGTAGATACGACTGAAACTATTTTGAATTAAACAGCGACGGGACGTCCGACACGGGTCGGTCGTCCGAGGCTTGTAGATACGACTGAACCTATGTTGAATTTATCACCCACCGGACGTCCGGAGAGGACCGGAAATCCGAGTTATACAGCTCAACTTCTACTGGTGGTAGGTTCCGGATTTCCGACGGGTGTCGGACGTCCGGTGCTCGGACGTCCGCACGCTTCCGGATTTCCGGTACTTGGCCGGACATTCGGGCCTCGGACGTCCGGAGGGAGCTGGAAGTCTGAGTTATATGGCTCTGATTTCTCTGGTATAGGATTCCAGATTTCCGAACTAGTCGGTCGTCCGGTCCTCGGACGTCCGGAGAAAGCCGGATGTCCGAGGCACTGGTTCTGTTTTCAGATAACAACAAAACAGTGGAGATGTGGTCTGAGCAGAAAGTGATGATGTAGTTTGAGCAAGTTCATCGCAAAACCTGTGATCCCCTCTTAATAGTGCGGGATCCCTAAGGACTCAAGAATCATAAAAGAGTACGGATGATCCATACTTGAGTTATACTTTTATTCGCTGATCATCACTCGGCACAACTAACGTCAAAGGAACTAATACCTTTGAGTTAGCCCTTTCACCTGAGCTTGATGTTGTTGTTCCTTCTTGGCTCAAGTTGAAAGTAAGACATGATGAAGTCTTCAAGTAGCTTTCCCATACAAAATGCGGAAAGCCTAGCTTATGTATTCATTTTCATTTGTCCATCATGTGAACATCCACAAGAATCAAGCATGTAGTGCTCAGGGATGCTTATCTTGATCTTGTCCTTGTTAGCACATGAGGTTGTCCTTATCAGCACATGATCATTGTCAATAGTTTCAATGATATATTCGTGCTGATCCACTTGAACTTGCACACCACAATCTTGATGACGATCATCACTTGACGTCATCCTTCATGGGTTGTATGAGATCTTCCTTTTGACGCAAGCCCAATGGAAGCACACCTAACCCCCACACACGAGTCTCACAAAGACCATGGGTTAGTACACAAACACGTAATGGACAATGCTTACCATACCATGGGATCACTTGATCCCTCCCGGTACATCTTATACGCTTTGTGTGTTGATCATCTTGATTTACTCTTTGTTTGAGATCTTGATCAACCTAGTGTTTCTATGACCATTCTTTGGATAATACCTTGAATAACATCTTGGTCATCATATAAACTCCTTGAACCCGACAGATGGACTTCAAGAAGTGCTTATGGACAAATCCTATAAATATAACTTAAGGCAACCATTAGCCCATAGGAATTGTCATCAATTACCAAAACCACATATGGAGATATATGCTCTAACAACAATGAACAAAACTTACCCATCTACTATCATCAATATGATAAATTATACCTGCTTCTAGATTTTTTAGTATTTTAGTTCTTACCACCTCCTTCATTTTAGGATTGAGGTGGCATTGATGATCAACAATTGGTTTGGCATCCGGTTGCATATTGATCTTGTTTTGACAGAGAGTAGGGCTTATGCCTTTATGAACATCAAGAGTATAACCAATAGCATCCCTCTACTTCTTTAAGGCTTCAAGTAATCTCTTTTCTTCATGATCTTAAAGGTTAGCACTAATAATAAGAGGATATATATTATTGTCATCAAGATAAGCATATTTCAAAGGTAAAGCCTTGACCTCAAACACGGGGTCTCCTTTGGGTGGAGGAGGACCACCTAAAATTTCAACTCGTAAGTTGTGCTTAAGAATAGGTTACTCATCAAGAAGTACCCTATCTAATTCATTCCTTTAATTTAAGTGCATACCAATTATTTCATCTTTACTAGGCAAATCCTTTTCATGCGGTTCTTTGCCAAACTTCAAAAAAATTGAACTCATGCGACATATCACCAAAGTTAACTTTGACCTTCTCGATAGCACAATTAATTTCAGCATTAATAGTATTCAAGAAAGGTCTACCGAATATACTAGGGAAAAAGTTACCTTGTTCTGAACCAAGTACTAAGAAATTAGTGGGATATTTGACTTTTCCACACAATACTTTAACATCTCTGACAATCCCAAGTGGCGATATAGTATCTCGGTTTGTGCTACCTCTTGAGATAGTGTTGGTTTTTCCCTTAAAGAGGAAAGGGTGATGCAGCACACGAGGAGTAGGTATTTCCCTGAGTTTGAGAACCAAGGTATCAATCCAGTAGGAGTATCAAGGCAAGTCTCCAAAGTAACTGCACAAAAACAAACAAACTTGCACCCAACGCTATAAAGGGGTTGCCAATCCCTTCACGGTTAAATGCAAGGTGAGATCTGAAGGTGGAAAGTGCAACAAAGTAAAAGTGTAGAGCTGAAAATATGATGTGAAGTAGACCCGGGGGCCATAGTGTTCACTAGAGGCTTCTCTCATGATAGCAAGTATTATGGTGGGTGAACGAATTACTGTCGAGCAATTGATAGAACCGCGTAAAGTCATGATGATATCTAAAGCAATGATCATACATATAGGCATCACGTCCGAGACAAGTAGACCGATACAGTCTGCATCTACTACTATTACTCCACACATCGACCGCTATCTAGCATGCATCTAGTGCATTAAGTTCATAACAAACGGAGTAACGCCTTAAGCAAGATGACATGATGTAGAGGGATAAATTCATGCAATAGATATAAACCCCATCTTTTTACCCTCGATGGCAACAACAAGATGCGTGCCTCGCTACCCCTTCTGTCACTGGGTGAGGAACCCGCACGGTATGAACCCAAAACCAAGCACTTCTCCGATTGCAAGAATTATAGATCAAGTTGGCCAAACAAAACCCACAACTCGAAGAGAATTACAAGGATACGAAATCATACATATAAGAGATCAGAGGAAACTCAAATAACATTCATAGATAATCTGATCATAAATCCACAATTCATCGGAACTCGACAAACACACCGCAAAACAAGATTACATCGGATAGATCTCCATGAAGATCATGGAGAACTTTGTATTGAAGATCCAAGAGAGAGAAGAAGCCATCTAGCTACTAGCTATCGACCCGAAGGTCCATGGTGAACTACTCACGCATCATCGGAGAGGCAATGGTGTTGATGAAGAAGCCCTCCGTGTCTGAATCCGCCTCCGGCAAGGCACCAGAACATGCCCCGGATGGGATCTTGCGGAGACAGAAGCTTGCAGCGGCGGAAAAGTATTTTCGTGGCTCTCTCCCGTGGTTTCAGATTTTTAGGGAATTTATAGAAGGAAAAGATAGGGCAAAGGAGCCACGGGGGGGCACAAGCCTGGTAGGCACGCCCCCCCCCCCCAGGTCGCGGCTAGGGGGATTGTGTCCTCCCCCGGGAACCTTTGCCTTGGTTCTGAAGTTCCATGCATATCTTCTTTTGCGGAAAAATCATTCCGAAGATTTTATTCCGTTTGGACTCCGTTTAATATTCTTCTCTAAAAAGGGTCAAAAACACGGAAAAAAACAGGAACTGGCACTTGGCACTGAGTTAATTGGTTAGTCCCAAAAAACATATAAAATACATACAAAACATCCAAAGTTGACAAGATAATAGCATGGAGCCATCAAAAATTATAGATACGTTGGAGATGTATCAGCATCCCCAAGCTTAACTCCTGCTCGTCCTCGAGTAGGGAAGTGATAAAGACTGAGTTTTTGATGTGGAATGCTACCTAACATATTTGTCCTTTGCAACTTCTTTCATGTGACATGAATGTTCAGATCCGTAAGATTCAAAACAATAGTTTTCTATTGACATGAAAACAATAATACTTCAAGCAAACTAGCAAGGCCAAAGAAAGTTATCCCTACAAAATCATATAGTATGGCTATGCTCCATCATCCCCACACAACGAATTTAAATCATGCACAACCCCGGTATTGGACAAGTAATTGTTTTCGCACTCTTACTTTCTCAAACTTTTTCAATTCTCACGCAATACATGAGCGTGAGCCATGGATATAGCACTATAGGTAAAATAGAGTGTGGTGGAGGTTGTAAGGCAAAAAGGAGATGGCCACCTTGACTCGGCGTATCAAAGGGCTATGGAGATGCCCATCAATAGATATCAATGTGAATGAGTAGGGATTACCATGCAACAGATGCACTTAGAGCTATAAGTGTGTGAAAGCTCAAGCGGAAAACTAGTGGGTGTGCACCCGACTTGCTTGCTCACGAAGACCTAGGGCAATTTTGAGGAAGCCCATCATTGGAATATACAAGCCAAGTTACATAATGAAGATTCCCACTAGTATATGGTAGTGTCAAAACAAGAGACTCTCAATCATGAATAACATGGTGCTATGTGAAGCACAAGTGTGGAAATAGATAGTAGCATTGTCCCTTCTCTCTTTTTCTCTCATTTTTTTGTTTGGGCTTTTTGGCCTCTTTTCATTTTTTTTGGTGGGCATCTTTGGCCTCTCTTTTTTTATTTCCTCACATGGGACAATGCTCTAATAATGATGATCATCACACTTTTATTTACTTAGAACCCAATACTTAGAGCAATGATGATTCTATAGGAAATGCCTCCGGCAGTGTACGGGGATGTGCAACGATATAGCTTAGTGTATGACATTGAAACATCTCGCTAGCTATCTTATGATCATGCAATGGCAATATGAAAGTGATGGCACATGTCATGAGACAGAACGGTGGGAGTTGCATGCAATATATCTCGGAATGGCTATGAAAATGCCATAATAGGTAGGTATGGTGGTTGTTTTGAGGAAGGTATATGGTGGGTTTGTGCACCGGCGAAAGTTGCGCGGCACTAGACAGGCTAGCAATGGTGGAAGGTGAAAGTTCATCTATACCATGGACTCACATTAGTCATGAAGAACTCATATAGTTATTGCGAAAGTTTTATTAGTAATCGAAACAAAGTGCTAAACGCATATTCCTAGGGGAAGGGTTGGTAGGTGTTAACCATCGCGCGATCCCGACCGCCACACAAAGGATGACAATCAATAAATCAATTATGCTCCGACTTCCTAACATATCGGTTCACCATACGTGCATGCTACGGGAATAACTAACTTCAACGCAAGTATTTCTAGATTCACAACACCCTACTAACATAACTCTAGTATTACCAAATCCATATCTCAAAACTAAATTGTGAGGAATCAAACTTCTCTTACTAATCAATGCACTTGAATGGAAGTTTTTATTATATCCTCCTTGGATGCCTATCATATTTAGGACTAACTTTCATAGCACACGCCAATTACCAAGTTACTTAGAGAGAGCACTCTCAAAAATATATAAGTGAAGATCGAGAGTTTTTATTTCTTCAAAATATGACACCGCCGTGTTCTAAAAAGATCTAAGTGAAGCACTAGAGCAAAGTTATGTAGCTTAAAAGATATAAGTGAAGCTCATTGAGTATTCTAGCAAATTCTCGATGTGTGCATGTCTCTATCAAAAAGGTGTGCAGCAAGGATGATTGTCACACAAAAAAATAAAAGACTCCTATAATACACGACGCTCCAAGCAAAACACATATCATGTGGTGAATAAAAATATAGCTCCAAGTAACATTACAGATGGATTCAAGACGAAAGAGGGGATGCCTTCTTGGGGCATCCCCAAGCTTAGGATTTTTGGTGTCCTTGAATTTGGCTTGGGATGCCTTGGGCATCCCCAAGCTTGAGATATTTCCACTCTTTATCCCATTGTCCTTGAGAACATCACCCAAAACTTGAAAATTTCACAACACAAAACTTAAACAGAAACTCGTGATATCATTAGCATAAAAAAACAAACCACCACCTATTTAGGTACTGTAGCAAACTTGATTTCTATTTATATTGGTGTTATATTACTATATTCTCACTTTTCCATGGCTAGTACCCCCCCCCCCCCGATACTATCCATAGTTTCATCAAAATAAGCAATCAACACAACAAAAACAGAATCTGTGAAAAACAGACCAGTCTGTAGCAATGTGTATACTTCGTATACTTCTGTTATCTCACAAATTCTGAAAACTTATGACAATTAGTGAAATTGTCATATCAACCAGCAGCAAAAAGAATCAAGTCAAAAGCTCTTTCTGGATAGGAATTAAAAATAATTTCGTGAGCGCAAAGTTTATGTCTTTTTCAGCAAGATCAAACAACCATCACCAAAACTAGTCATAAAGGTTTTACTTGGCACAAACACAAAAATAAACACAAAGAACACAATAATAACAGAATTATGATGGCGTGGACACAACAAAACAGAAAGCAAAAAGCAAAGATAAATTCATTGGGTTGCCTCCCAACAAGCGTTATTGTTTAACGCCCTTAGCTAGGCATAAGGCGATAGAATCAAGTATCGTCGTCTTTGGTGCTCAAAACATAAGTAGCCCTGATCATGGATTCATAAGGCAACCTTATTTTCTTTCTAGTAAAATGTTCCATGCCCTTATTTAAAGGAAATTGAAATCTAATATTCCCTTCCTTCATATCGATGATAGCACCAACAGTCCTTAGGAAAGGTCTACCAAGAATGATAGCACATGTCGGATTGCAATCAATATCAAGCACAATGAAATCTATGGGTACATAGTTCCTATTTGCAATAATAAGAACATCATTGATCCTTCCCATAGGTTTCTTAGCAGTAGAATCCGCAAGATGGAAATTAAGAGAGCACTCATCAATCTCATTGAAGCCTAGAACATCACATAAAGACTTTGGAATAGCGGAAATACTAGCACCCAAATCACACAAAGCATTCCATTCATAGTTTTTAATCTTGATTTTGATAGTAGGTTCCCACACATCATGAAGTTATCCAGGAATAGAAACTTCCAACTCAAGTTTCTCTTCAAGAGATTTCATCATAGCATCTACGATATGATCGATAAAGGCCTTGTTTTGGCTTTAAGCGTGTGGAGAGTTTAGCATGGATTGCATCAAGGAAATACATTCAATCAAAGAGAAACTATCATGATTTAATTCCTTGAAATCCAAAGTAGTAACTTCATTACTACTCAAAGTTTTGATATCCTCTACTCCACTTTCAATGCTTTTAGCATCAAGATAGATTGACTCCGAATCATTGGGGCGTTTCTCAACCAAAGTGGATTCATATCCAGCCCCATCATCATTAGGTTTGACATTAGAAAACAAGGATTCAATGGGAGTCACACCAAGCACTTTAAGATCTTCGTGATTCTCATCATGAGAACGCGCATTTTTATGCCATTCATGTCTAGCACGAATTTGGGCGGTTCTTTCTTTACTCTCATTCATGAAGACACGCATAGTTTTCAAAGTATCATCCATATTGATCTTGGGAGGAGCACATCTCAATTTCAACGCATCAATATCAAGAGACATTCTATCAACGGTCCTAGCCAAGTCATCAATTTTGAGCAGTTTTTCTTCTATGGATGCACTAAAAATCTTTTGCGAGTTGATAAACCCTTTAACATTACTCTCTAGATCAGAGGGTAATTTATTGTAACTTCCATGAGCATTGTTCTAGGAATTGCCAAAGTTATTAGAGGGATTACTAGGAAAAGGCCTAGGAATGTAGTTTCCTCTAAAAGCATTGTTGTTGCCAAAATTATTCCTACCAACAAAATTAACATCCAAGCTCTCATTGCTACTCTCAATCAAGGAAGACAAGGGCATATCATTTGGATCTAAAGGAGCACATTTACTAGCTAACAATTTCATTAACTCATCCATCTTAGCAATCAAAGAGTTAATTCCTTCTATAGCATGCACTTTTTTACTAGTAGGTGAACTTTCAGTGTGCCATTGAGAATAGTTTGTCATGATATTTTCTAGGAGTTTTGTAGCTTCTCCTAATGTGATTTCCATGAAAGTTCCACCAGAGGCGGAATCCAAGATATTTCTAGAAGAAAAATTCAAACCAGCATAGAAGATTTGTATAATCATCCAAAGACTCAAGCCATGAGCGGGACAATTTCTAATCATCAATTTCATTCTCTCCCAAGATTGTGCAACATGTTCATGATCTAGTTGCTTAAAATTCATGATATCATTACGGAGAGAGATAATCTTAGCCGGTGGAAAATACTTGGATATATAAGCATCTTTGCACTTGTTCCAAGAATCAATACTATTTTTGGGCAAAGATGAAAACCAAGTTTTTGCTTGATCTCGCAATGAACACGGAAATAACTTCAATTTAATCACATCATTATCCACATCTTTCTTCTTTTGCATATCACATAACTCAATGAAGGTATTAAGATGGGATGCGTCCTCTTCACTAGGAAGGCCGGAAAATTGCTCTTTCATAGCAAGATTCAGCAAAGCAGCATTGATTTCATATGATTCCGCACTAGTGGCGGGATCAATCGGAGTACTAATAAAATCATTATTATTAGTATTCGAGAAGTCACACAGTTTGGTGTTTTCAGTCATGGTGACTTCAGCAAGCAGACAAGCACACAAGCGAACAGAAAGCAAGCGAAGGAAAAGGGCTAACGAAAAAGGCAAAAAAAATTGTAAATTTTTGTTTTTCACAAGTGGGGGAGAGGAAAACGAGAGGCAAAAAAGTAAATGCAAGATATGAGTTTGCGACTGTTTCTTGGATAAGCTTCACTTAGAATAGTCCCCAGTGCAAGAAATTGACACGTTGAAGGAAGACTATTCTTGACTTGATACTCCCTCGCAACGACGCCAGAAATTCTTCTTGCTACCTCTTGAGCTTGCATTGGTTTTTCCCTTGAAGAGGAAAGGGTGATGCAACATAGTTGCAGTAAGTATTTCCCTCAGTTTGAGAACCAAGGTATCAATCCAGTAGGAGTATCAAGGCAAGTCTCCAAAGTACCTGCGCAAAAACAAACAAACTTGCACCCAACGCTATAAAGGGGTTGTCAATCCCTTCACGATTAAATGCAATGTGAGATCTGAAGGTGGAAAGTGCAACAAAGTAAAAGTGTAGAGCTGAAAATATGATGTGAAGTAGACCCGGGGGCCATAGTGTTCACTAGAGGCTTCTCTCATGATAGCAAGTATTACGGTGGGTGAACGAATTACTGTCGAGCAATTGATAGAACCGTGCAAAGTCATGATAATATCTAAGGCAATGATCATACATATAGGCATCACGTCCGAGACAAGTAGACCGATACTGCCTGCATCTACTACTATTACTCCACACATCGACCGCTATCCAGCATGCATCTAGTGTATTAAGTTCATAAAAAATGGAGTAACACCTTAAGCAAGATGACATGATGTAGAGGGATAAATTCATGCAATAGATATAAACCCCATCTTTTTACCCTTGATGGCAACAACATTATGCGTGCCCCGCTACCCCTTCTGTCACTGGGTGAGGACACCGCACGGTATGAACCAAAAACCACGCACTTCTCCCATTGCAAGAATTATAGATCAAGTTAGCCAGACGAAACCCACATTCGAAGAGAATTACAAGGATACGAAATCATGCATATAAGAGATTAGAGGAACTCAAATAACATTCATAGATAATCTGATCATAAATCCATACTTCATCGGATCTCGACAAACACACCGCAAAATAAGATTACATCGGATAGATCTCCATGAAGATCATGGAGAACTTTCTATTGAAGATCCAAGAGAGAGAAGAAGCCATCTAGCTACTAGCTATGGACCCGAAGGTCTATGGTGAACTACTCATGCATCATCGGAGAGGCAATGGTGTTGATGAAGAAGCTATCCGTGTCCGAATCCCCCCTCCAGCAGGGAACCAGAACGTGCCCCAAATGGGATCTTGCGGAAACAGAAGCTTGCGGCGGCGGAAAAGTATTTTCGTGGCTCTCTCCAGTGGTTTCAGATTTTTAGGGAATTCATAGGCGGAAGAGGTAGGGCAAAGGAGCCACGGGGGGCCCACAAGCCTGGTAGGGGCCCCCCAGGACGTGGCTAGGGGGCTTGTGGCTTCACCCGGGACCCTTTGCCTTGGTTTTCAAGTTCCCTGCGTATCTTTTGTTGCGGAAAAAATCAATCTGAAGATTTTATTCCGTTTGGACTCCATTTAATATTCCTCTCTGAAAAGGGTCAAAAACACGGAAAAAATAGGAACTGGCACTTGGCACTGAGTTAATAGGTTAGTCCCAAAAAAGATATAAAATGCATACAAAACATCCAAAGTTGACAAGATAATAGCATGAAACCATCGAAAATTATAGATACGTTGGAGACGTATCAGTTTGCAAGCTTAATAGTAACATATATGTCTTCAATCAACACGGGTGTCATATCATGCATAATTTCTTGATATAATGTAAAAGGTATAGCATTAATGCTAGCACCTAGATCACAATGCCCATGGTAACAATGTTCTCCAATGTTAACCGAGATAATAGGTGTGCCTACCACTTGTTTATTTTTATCAAGTTTGTCTTGTTTATTTCTAACATGCTTTGCAATTCTAGCAGCTTCACCAGAGAGGTAAATGAGTTGTCCATCAATGTTATCGTCTCAACATTTATTTGCGGAAGGTTTATGTTTCCGAACATGACTTTTATTAACCACTGTTAAGGCCTTGCGTTCTACCTAATCTTAACAGAGAAAGGCGGTTTCTCAATGTAAGCAATAGGAACAACTGGATCCACATGGTTAATAATTATCTTTTCCTTCTTTATTTCAACAAGTTCATCATGTAATTTTTCAGTAGGAGGATGGAATTTAAACAACTTCTCCTTTGGGAGATCAACATAATTGGAAAAAGTTTCACAAAAGGTAGCTACTATCTCAGGATCAACACCATATTAGTTGCTAAACTCATGAAAAGGAGAAGTATCCATGAAAGATTTAACGCAATCAGAATTGAATTTTATACCTGATGCTTTACCTCCATCGAGTTCCGAATCTTCAGAATTGTGTTTAATGTTTTCTAGAAGATTCCATTTGAATTCAATAGTCTCCTTCATATAGGAACCAACCGCACAAGCGTCGAGCAATGTTTGATCCTCATAAGAAAGCCCAGCATAAAAAATTTGTATGATTAATTCTCTTGAGAGCTCATGATTGGGGCAAGTGTGCTTCATAGATTTAAGCCTGTCCCAAGCTTAAGCGACGCTTTCTCCTTCACGAGGCCAACAGTTATAAATAAAATTTAGCAGGGGCCCCACAAGCCATCAGGGCACGACCGGGGGGCGCCCTGTTGGCTTGTGCCCAGCTAGCTGCCCCTCTCAAGTGTATTTTTGGCCCAATAATTCATATATATTCCAGAAAAATTCTCCGTGAAATTTCAGGTCATTTGGATCAACTTGATTTGTTGCCTTTTTCTCGGTTTCTCGGTCAAGAATTCCACTTTCCAGATACTTTCCTCTTCTTGATGTACCTTTCATGTTCAGAGGGAAAAGACATAAGAACTACATAGTAATAGGGAATAATGGACAATAATAAGACAAATATCAATAAAGATTCATGATGCAAAATGAATGTATCAATTACCTAGTCATAAACCAGTTGAAGAAGCACCTCCTAACCATCGGGCCCCGCCGACCCTCCGCATGCTAGTTCTTGAGGATTAAGTTCCGTAAACCTCGTCTTCACCATTGCCCACACCTCCCGAGCACCTTCCTGGAAGGCCGATGTTTTCGACATTTAAATCGGCGCCCAGATCATTTAAAGTTCTCAGCGAGTTCCAACATCCTTTCCGTAGGCTTCTCGGCCAGCCATAATGTCTTTAGCACACTCTTCATCGCTTTTCGCCCGCACTCATAACCTATGGACAGTTCCTTTAGAAGGTCACCACTAAATGAACCGGCTTCTTCCTTAGGATGCCCAGTCAGGAGTGTTATACCAAAGGAATGGAATCTCTGATTAATATCAGAACTTATACTCGTATATTTACAAAGCTCAGCATATTACTTACAGAACATTCCACCCTTCAATCTCTTGTTTTCTTCGGTGACTTGTCCTAGCTGAGTCTTTAAACTCTCAATTTGGCTTAAATATTCTTGTTTTTCCACCTTAAGCTTTTTTATTTTCATCTACACTTCGGAATAACGAGTTGTTGTTGGCCTCATTATGAGATTCAGCGTATCTTTGTGATTCTTTGGCCATTTCCAGATCTTTTTGCAGTTGACCTATAGATTCAGTTGCTACAAAATATACTTTCATTTAATAAGGACAATAGGACAACTATGCATATGAGTTCCAAAGAACTCTTTCCACGTGCTTGTCTCGTGAAACTTTTCACTTGTTCTAATTCCGCTTTAGCAGCCTTGAGTTGTGTTCGGTACGTTCCAATCTCCACGAATAACTCCTTATTCATGTACCTCGCAGCCTAAATAGCATTTTAATAGTTGGGGTTTGACCTTGAGATCAACCATACTGCCCAGTTGAGAATCGGGGGTTAGTGGATTGGGATTTGTACACAATGGAAAAATTTGAATACATACCTTAAGGCTTGTTGACATATGGCTTGCTACCCCTTCAAGTCGTGCTCGGGCGGCTCCGAGGTGCACGTCAACCCAATTCAAGGTGTTAAACTCGTGTTTGGAAAATTCAGTATGGCGCAAGGATTCTTTCCACTGATTATGGTTCATTATGCTCTCCACTTCGGACTTGGTAACCGAAACCTTGTCATGATCCTCGATGGACTGACGTGTAGGAGGGACCTCCACATTGTCCACTGCCACTGAGGGGGTGGCTGTGTTTGGTTCGTGTAAAATATGGCGATGGGTGTAAATACTTGTCGTTTATTGGAAAATAAATGCTTATATCAAAAATTGATACCTCTTGGAGGGAGAGCACTTGGAACAGTCCGTGTAGATGCTCCCCGTTTAGAGGACCTAATATTGTTCTCCGATGGTTCGGCAAACCCTACAATGATAGGTGTTCGACACATGGAACGACGACCCGTTGTAGAAGGAGGGTCCATTGTGGCAATCAGATGACCTTTCCTGGAAGGAGCTTTCTTATTTTCCTTGGTCAACGAAGGAGGTATCTTAGAATAATCAGCTATGAGGGTGACCTCGGTGTCATTGACGCTTACGTGATAAAAGAACCCATTTTCATAGATAATCGACGTATCCCGATCATCATGGAATCCTGGGTCGTCATCCTTGGCATAGTTCTCTGGCTGAAAAAGAGGACAGCTGATTTTCTCTACCACGCGCCTCCATTCATCTTTGAACAAAATTTCAAGGATTTAGTCAAACAAGGGATGCTATAAAAATCCAAATTAAAGGATTAAACTATACTAACCGATTTGATGGGGTTATGATTAGAGTAGACTTCCTTGTTGTTTTGATTAATGAAGTTTTCCTTTTGTGCTTTATAAAGGCCGGCCAATACGGCAGCCAATGTGTAACAGCCCGAGACATACGATCGAGAAGATTCCCCTTTTATTTCGTCGTCGACGTGTTAATTATTCTCTGTCGCATTCATCATCGCATCATGCACTTCATCCGCATTGCATCGGCACTCCGTTGCCACCCGTTTTCAAAACTTGCATCCGTTATTAGTTGACAACTCTCTCCATTTTCGCCGTTGTCCGTTTCGAGACCAACCACACACGCACGCGCCCGTGGCATCGATAATATATTTTCTTTTTAAAGTGCATATAAAATATTCTCGGATTGGGTTAAAACTTGGCGTACGGTCTTAATATAGTGTAGATAGGCCGCCTGCCAATTTTCGTCGCAATCGGAGTTCGTTTGATACCCCAAACCTTAAACCTATATCGGCACTATAGCCGATCATTTCGTCGAGTGTTTTCGGTTTATAAAACTATGTGCCGGGTCACAAACTTCCCTCTCTTCTCGCAGCCCGGACACTCTACACAACCCAACACCACCCACCTAACCCTAACCCCCTCGGCTTTTGAACCGTATGATCAAAATCCAATGATCCGAGACGGGTGAAACTAGCTAACCCTAGGCCTACGAGTTATAAATAGTAGCCTACACCTGCCTAAGCTGAAAATCTAGATGCCCACCTCAATTTCCAGGCCCCATCAGCCGCAACCGCCACCTAGCCCTCCGTGTACCCCACCTATTTATTTTTAGTTGAGTCTTCTTTTCTTTTTAATCAAGCAGGGCAGCGTGTTATTATGTTAATGTTAATGTTAATTTTTGTTGCTGCAGTGGCCGACGCCGCCCAGGCAGCCCCAGCCAACCTCCTGCCCCTGGACCCCTTCCCCTTGTGTTGTATGTTGCTGCCCCGCTGCCCTGCTACCCCTCCTGAGCCCCTGTCGTCGACATGCTCCGCCCTGCTGCTATGCTGCTAATAGCAGGAGCTGCCGCCGTCGATCTCATCCACAAGTGTGGGTAAGGCGATGCAAGCCGGCTATATAAGGACCCCCACCCCCCCGAGCCTCACAGCTTCACACGCAGTCTCCCCTGGCCCTCAGCTCGCTCCCTCTCGCCTCAGTTCGACCGGACCTGCTAGTCTCTGACAGTAGCACCACGGTCGCCCTCCGGTGAAATCCACCATAGCCGAATCCCCTAGCTGCGCCCCGCCACACCAGCCACCCCCTGAGCCCCCTCGAAGCCTCGCCGCTGCTCGAGCTCGAGGAAGAGCCGTTGTAGAACGAAGCAACAGAACTAGAAACTTCGTCCGCCATTATTGAAGCTCCGCCCAGCCCCGAGCTCCGTTGCTCTCATAACCACCAAAAATGGATGCAGCATGCCCCCACGAGCATGTGCATAGTCGGAGCGCGACGGGAGGTGCCATGTGCCGCCGGTGAGCCTTGCCGGAAGGTTGCCTCTGCTCTGCCCAGTCTCGCGCGGGAGGAAGCAGGAGGATCCGACAGGCGGGTCCCGCCTGTCGGTGAGCCACCCTCAGGCCCGAGTGGCGCTGCCCTGCTGGTGTGCCCCCCCCCCCCATAGGTAAGCGCCTTCAACAGAATACGTTTTCAGTTCTAAGAAAGCGCATTCGTTTCCAAAGCGTTTTCTTTTATATTGGATTTAAAAACAGAGCTGACCAAAAAGTTTGAGTGGCTCTAAATTTTTATAGGAAACTCCAAATCAACTGATTGTTTTTCCTACCTATTTAGAATTTCATCTAGTTTATTTTCATATTTATTTAAAAATTATTCAAACAATTTTTGTGTGTTGTTTTATGTTTGTGTGTTGATTCAAATATTTTTCAAACTAGGCTTTTGAAGAGAGGATACCTACTCCAAGATGTTGGGGTACACATCACCCTCCTCAAACCCTAAGGCAAGCATCTGGAATCCAAATTTTCATAAAGTTGTGTTATGATTATGGTGGTGCATATATTGCATGATTGAGGTTATGTTGATAATAATCTTGCATGAAATAATACCTTGCATTCTTCATACATGCTACTCATATTATAACAATGGTAAAACATGATGATGGCATGTGATAGTTATGAAAGGTCGTGGAATAGCCTAGTCCCGGAACATGATAGGTTATGGCCTGGTCATGACATGTGCACGATGATGCCGGTAAAACTTGGTTAACTCAAGTATCGACCTAGATCAAGTCTTCTCCATGTCATACTTCTATAATGTGCTACCACATTTTCTTGGATAATGGATTCTGTAAAGTCAGTTGTAGACATATTCCAGTCACACACTAAGTAGGTATCCATGGCCATGGACTAAATCCAGTCATCCGGTCAGGGGGCATGGGTGTTCCCGGTCTGCGACCGGGAGGAAATGGCCCTTCCCTGTGAGCGCGCGGTATAATTTTTTTATTTCATGCTAGTCGAGGTCGGAGCCTCCCCGTCTTATGGTTTTGCCTTGGCAGCGTAGTCCGGGTGAAGCCGGGCTTTGCGGATGAAAAATCGGTGTGTGCTGGTTCTAAGTGTCCGCTTCTAAAATGTCGTACGCGGGATTAATCTTCTGGACTATCGAAACATGTGAGCTATGGGTAAAGAGTACACCCTCTGCAGAGTCAAAACTATTCGAGTAGCCGTGTCCCCGGTCAAGGACGTTTTTTGACGAGTCAAGTGTCGGCCCTAGAGTCGGTCCTTGGAGTATAAGCGGTGTTACTAATAATGTTTGTGGGAAATCATATGATGATGTGGGACATGATCATATTATTATTATTACTCTGGACTAACCACTATGATTATGTTGTTGAATATCCCTGGGACGGTTCTACCTCGTGGATATTCAATATTTATTGTTATTTCTTATAAGCCCTTTCTGTGGTGTCGCTCGGATGCCCGATTGTGGCATGTTCATTATTATTCCTTGTAAGCCCTTTCTGCGGTGTCGCTGAGACACCCAGCTGCGGGATGCTTATTATCATTTCTTATAAGCCCTTTCTGTGTTGTCACTCAGACGCTCGACTGAGGCATGCTTATTGTTATATCTTAAGCCCTTTCTGTGGTGTCGCTCCGATGCCCGACTGTGGCATGCATATTATTCATTATTACCGTCCTTGCTTGTTCATAAAACATTGGTGGAAATATTGCATATCTTCATGAATGCTCCATGAATTAAACTCTAATGGAAAGATATAATTGTTAGTGGAAATTTGTGTGCATCTCACCTGCTATAACTTATTTGTTTTCTTGATGTTTGCGAGTACATTCAAAGTACTCATTATCTTGTCCCTGGCTATTGTCTTGGCCAGATTGCGTTCGGAGAGTAGCACATTGCCGTCAACCCCGGAACCTAGGAGTCAAGGATAGCAGCCTTGTGAGATAAGAATTCATCCAGGTCAGTTGTTCCTATGGGAATGGAATCCCATGGGCAGTGGAGATTCCTCGAGCCGCTTCAGCCGTCAACCTCAGACTTTTGTTCAGCCTAGTTGACCTTCATGGTTTTGAAACCTAGATTTTGTATTTTTCTTGGTCATTCTGTATCAACTAAGTTTCTACCAGCTAACAGCAATCCTGGGGTTCGTAAATATAGAGACATGTTTTCTGGAAATTATTTTCCGAAAAACACGTCGCTACAGGTTTGCTTCATCTTGATAGAGTTCCGCAAGCGTGTGGAAATGCGAGGATCCGTTCGACTACGTCGGTTCGTCTTCTTCACGGAGTCGTTCTTCTTCCAAGGGGGATTACATGCAAGATGATAATTTCCCTAGATACCATTACTATCATTGCCATGCTAGTTGTTTCGTTTCTATCCCTATGTCTCGCTGCCTACCAGTTGTTAAATGTCAGCCTCCAAACAATGCCATGAAAACCTCTAATATTTCCACAACCTAGCAAACCATTGTTTAGCTATGATACTGCTTGATCAACCTTTTGTTAGTGTTGCTAGTTGCAGGTGCAATTGCTTCCATGTGATAACATGGGTTCTTGTTATATCACCATATTAATGATATTTAATTTAATGCACCTATATACTTGGTAAAAGTTGGAAGGCTTGGCCTTCTAGCCTGATATTTTGTTCCACATTTGTTGCCTTAGTTTCGGCTACCGGTGTTATGTTCCATAAATGAGCGCTCCTAACATGCTTGGGGTTTTTATGCGGACCCCCTTGACTTTTGTTTTGGGATAAAGCTCGTCTGACAAGGCCCAACATTGGTACTATATTTGCCCAACATAATAATTATGTTAATACTGAAAACATAGGGCGTCATGAACCCGAGGAGTAATTCAACATAATACAGGGAGGGCCAGTGCTGATGATGCTGGTCCAAAACATAGCACTGTGCAGGGCCAACTCGGGGCAACTCAGGTGATGTCTATCACGCCCTGTACACTAGCTTATCTGTCGTGTCCTGAGAACGAGATATGTGGCTCCTATCGGGATCGTCGACATGCCACACGGCCTTGCTGGACTTGTTTTACCTTTCTAGAGCGTCTTGTGCGTGGGATTCCGAGGATACTTTGGGCTATCTCGAGGTTGAGGTTTTCCAACACGAACCCGAGGAGATCACGGGTTATCCCTGATTGAGGTCATTCCGGTGCAGCGAGTGGTAGTTTATGATGGGTTAGTGGGAGCACCCCTGCAGGGTTAAATCTTCGGAAAGCCGTGCCCACGGTTATGTGGCAACGTGGAAACTTTGTTTAACATCCGGTTGTAGATAATTTGAAGTAAGCTTAATTAAAATATGCCAACTGACTGTGTAACCATTACTATCTATTTCGTGAGCTCCTTCTCCAATCGAGGACACGGTGGGGTTATGTCTAACGTACGTAGGTGTTCAGGATCATTCATCTGATCATTATTAGTTCACGCCCGATTATGCGTAGATCACCCCCCCCCCTCTTATTCTTGTACTCGTAAGTTAGCCACCTCAAATAAATGCTTAGTCACTTGTTGTAGCCTCACCAATTTACCATACCTCACCATTAAGCTTTGCTAGTCTTGATACCTTTGGAAATGAGATTGTTGAGTCCCTGTGGCTCACAGATTACTACAACACCAGTTGCAGGTACAGGTAAAGAGTTACTTTGACTTGAGCGCGCTGATTGTGCCATTTGGAGTTTCTTCTTTTTCATCATCGATCTAGGATGGGTTCCAGGGCGGCAGCCTGGGATAGCAAGGCTGGACGTTGTTCTTTTATCGTTTGTTTTCGTCCATAGTCGGATCCTGCTCTTCTTCATGGTGATTGATTATGTTGTTGTACTGATGTTAACATGATGTAGCTTGTGGAGAGTGTAAGCTAACTCCTTATACTCACCTTTTCAGTACATGTACTTGTAACGATATCCATTCTTGCCAAACAACAAGATGCGTTTTTATCTCTGTCGAATCCCTCGCGCCAAAATAAGGATAGGACCGCATCTTGAGCGTTACAAGTTGGTACTAGAGTCGTACCGACCTAGGAACCCCCTTGATTGATCGAACTTGGCCGAGTCGAGTCTAGTGAAAAACTACTTTGAGTCTAGTTATATATCAGATGCTCTCGTGAGCAATCTTGATGCAATAATTTTAATTCTACTCCTCTTCTCACTCGAATATTTTTTAGGATCACGCAGATATTTTCGGAATCTAAATGATGTCGATGTGACGGAGTTCTGACTTGGTGCATCCTGTTGTGTTGATTTCATTCCGGGGAATTAAGCTCCAGGGGATTCTTGAGCACATCATTATCATTCAGATTTCTTAGTATCTCATGACGAAGGATGTTCGAAATTGCTTCAATACTAGTAGTGGCGTGATAAGCCCAACATCCCCAGTACTGGTGCAGAGAGTTTGAGGGTACCGCCATACTTAGTATCGTTGTGATTACGAGGGTCTGAGATAGATGAGGTTCTGAGATTCCGGTTATGTGTTGACGGATGTGATACACTGTACGGGTTAGATGCTAGGAGTTGAGTGATGAATTTCTCCTTATATCCGTGGACACGATTGCATGACCAGAAATTCGGGAGTTCTTAGATGGGAATTCAAGTAGTTACTTATAGGACAATCTTCCAACATATGCATCATGCGATGTTGGGGTTCGACATCTATTGGATTTGTTTTTTTACGGTCGTCTTACAGCGGTTCTCGTTGTGTCTTAAAGAGTCCTTGTAGCTTGCTACGACTCGGGGACGCTTCGTATGTCGTGTGAACTATCTTGTACATGATGGCTACTATAGGATAGAGCCCGTGCATTCCTATCCACGAAAATTTCGGACGAAATCTCTGTCATGAATTTGTTCTGGCTTGTATTGTAAGCCTCATCCTTTGTTTTGCTGGAATATGGTAATTCGAGTTGCTTCGATGTCAAGTGGTGATTTCATATCTTTCCTAAGTGGTGTTCTCATATTTCAGGGGAATGCAAATTTTGCTTCACAATCAAGTTGTCTTTTCAATTCTTCTCAACCGGAGTCGTCATGTCAATTCTTTTTCATCTTGTGTGCCTCTCTTCAAGTCAAGTTTATCCTTTTCAAGATTTGCAAGATCAATCTCTCATTTCTTTTTGGAGTTCATCTCATATGTCCCAAGTTGTCTTTGTTTTCCCCACCCTCCCGCCCTTTTTCTTCAGTGATTAGATTATCTTCCTTTCATTATTGCTTCCGCTATCTTTTTTTTGTTCCCGGTGCTTCATTGTGAAGATCCTCACAAGTTTCAAGTTCATCATTTTCATTCTCGTCTTTTCTTCCGCGGTGGATACAATTCAAGATATCCGTGTTCATCATATCCTTTTAATCCTTTAAATTCCTCCCATGGTAATTCTTATCAAGCCTCTCTTGTTTATTCTTTTTATTTATTCTATCCGAAGTGCTGAAGATATTTGAGAAGTTTCTTGTTTTCAATTTGTTCAATTATTTCGAGGGTCTCACCTCATCAAGTTTTTAGTTATACCGGTGCAATATCTCTCTTCCTAATCAATTTTTTCAACGGTGTTTTCTTTTAGTGGGCCCATAACCCATAGGGTTTACGAGGAACTTACCTCGCTCTTGTAATCTTTTTCGGAGATCCCTAGTTCTTTTCAATTATGATGTAAGTATGAATTTCATCAGTCATATTCCTTCTCCAAGATTGCTTCAAATTAATTCTCATCTTTGGCTCAACCTTTCATTCTTCTTTATTCCGGAGTGTCTTAGTAATTTTGGTGGTGTCCCTGCTCATCATTCTCAGCTTGGAATACAGAAGGAGTGTTTCTCACAAATCTTGGTCCATTCTCTTGAAGATTCATCATTTCAGCTTTGTGTTATCATTTTGAATTGTTCTCGGTCATGAGAAATTCCTTCCATATCTATCTGATGCGTTTCAGAGTTGTTTTCATTTCTCGATCCTCCGAAGGCCATCATTTCAGAAGGTTTCTTCGCTCTCAGCTTTCAGCTGCCATTCTCAAATTCTTCTCATTTGTTGTCTCTTCGTTTGTCTCTCAATTATTCTGATGCCTTGTTGAAGTTTTCTATTAGGCAGATCATTATCTATTTATTCTCAAGGTGTTCTTCAAGATTCTTGTGGTAGTACCTCAAGTATTCTTATCCTGCATTTCAAGTGCAATTCTTCCACCTTTATCCCTTGAGATGGTGTTATAGCATTCTTGTTAGTGGAGGAGTCTCAAAGGAAAAGTTGTTTCAAGAATTAAATATGTAAACCTACCAATTCCTTCAATCATGAGATATTTTCAACCCATGGTTTCTTCATTGAGCTATCTTGTTTTAGATTTTACCTAAAGCTTTTTCTAAGGATTCTATCTATTATCGTGATTATCATTGATCCAAGTCCTCTATGTATCCTCTTGGCGTAAGTAGTTTTGCCTTTCTTGTTGCATCCAATCAATCCTTATTTCTATTAGTTGCTGGTTATCACCTAATTATTTTTGGATGGTTTTAATAATTCCACTACAAGCTTGTTCTTTTCGTTGTTGTTTTTTCAAGAACTCCGTTCTATTCTTCTTGCAAGGCTGCTATCAAATTAAATTATGATAGTAGTTGTCATTCTCTTCTTCATTCTTTCTTCCCAATGATCTAGTTTATATTCTTTATTCCGGAGGCATTGTGATGTTGCTCTTTTGAGTCAATCATATATTCTTGGCACAGTCATATTCTTCCTTGCTTATCAATTTAGTTGGTTTGTTGTGAATCTTGTCGAGATCTTTCCATCTTATCAAAAAAAATTGTCATCAACTTCCTACGAAGTGCTGCTGAAATTTTGTTTGAATTCTTGCTTGTTCTTCGTATCATTCTTCATCTCTTTGCAACTTTCAAGGATCGTTGGGTTCACTCGTTTGTCAAGAAGCAACTAGGCCTTACCGTTTGCTCTTTCTCTTCCTCTTCCCCTCTTCATTCTTAGATCTCGGGGCAAGATCTCTGGTTAGTGTAGGAGAGTTTTAATAACCCGAGACCGTCGATCCACAAGATTCACCTTTTATTCCGTTGTCGCTGTGTTAATTATTTGTCTACCGCATTCATCATCGCATCATGCACATCATCCGCATTGCATCGGCACTTCGTTGTCACGAGTTTCCAAAACTTGCATTCGTTATTAATTGTTGGCTCTCTTCGTTTTCGTCGTTGTACGTTTCAAGACCAACCACACATGCACGTGGCCGCGGCATCGACAATATATTTGGTTTTAGAAGTGCGTATAAAATATTCTCGGATTGGGTTGAAACTTGGCGTGCGGTCTTAATATAGTGTAGGTAGGCTGCATGCCAATTTTCTTCGCAATCGGAGTTCGTTTGATACCCCAACCGTTAAACCTATAGCGCCACTATAGTCGGTCATTTCATCGGACATTTTCGGTTTATAAAACATTGTGTCGGGTGATACTTCCATTTTGCATCATGTTTTCATGTTGATATTTATCGCTTCTTTGGCTGTTATTTCACTTCACGATACAATTCTTATGCCTTTTCTCTCTTATTTTGCAAGGTTTACATGAAGAGGGAGAGTGCCGGCAACTGGAACTCTGGCCTGAAAGTGGAGCAAAGTTGAGATACCTATTCTGCGCAACTCCAAATGCCGAAAAAATAACGGGGATTCTTTCCCGATTTATCAAAAATACTGGGCCGAAGATGTGCCAGAGGGGCACCACGGGGTGCCCACAAGCCTGCATGGCGCGGCCACCCCCCCCCCCCCAGGTCACGCCATGAGGGCTTGTGGGCAGCCCACTGGCCCACTTGCTCCCCTCTTTTGCTATATGGAGGGTTTCATCCAGGAAAAAATCAAGGAGGAGCTTTTTCGTGGTTTCGCCGCCGCCACGAGGCGCAACTTGAGCAGAACCAATCTAGAGCTCCGGCAAGACAATCCTGCCGGGGAAACTTCCCTCCCGAAGGGGGAAATCGTCGCCATCATCATCACCATCACTCCTCTCATCGGAGGGGACTCGTCACCATCAACATCTTCATCAACACCATCTCATCTCCAAACCCTAGTACATCCCTTGTAACCAATCTCCGTCTCGTGACTCCGATTGGTACTTGTAAGGTTGCTAGTAGTGTTGATTACTCTTTGTAGTTGATGCTAGTTGGATTATTTGGTGGAAGAGTTTATGTTCAGATCCTTGATGCTACTGATTACCTCTCTGGTCATGAATATGATTATGCTTTGTGAGTAGTTACTTTTGTTCCTGAGGAAATGGGATAAGTCATGCTAATAGTAGTCATGTGCATTTGGTATTCGTTCGGTATTTTGATACGGTGTATGTTGTTTTTCCTCTAGTGGTGTTATGTGAACGTCGACTACATAACACTTCACCATTATTTGGGCCTAGAGGAAGGCATTGGAAGTACTAAGTAGATGATGGGTTGCTAGAGTGACAGAAACTTAAACCCTAGTTTATGCGTTGCTTCGTAAGGGGCTGATTTGGATCCACTAGTTTAATGCTATGGTTAGACTTTGTCTTAATTCTTCCTTCGTAGTTGCGGATGCTTGCGAGAGGGGTTAATCATAAGTGAGATGCTTGTCCAAGTAAGGGCAGTACCCAAGCGCCGGTCCACCAACATATCAAACTATCAATGTAACGAACGCGAATCATAAGAACATGATGAAAACTAGCATGACAGAAATTCCCGTGTGTCCTCGGGAGCGTTTTTCCTCCTATAAGACTTTGTCCAGGCTTGCCCCTTGCTACAAAAGGGATTGGGCCACTTTGATGCACCGTTGCTACTTTTGTTACTTGTTGCTTGCTACGAATCATCTCACCACACAATCACTTGTTACCGACAATTTCAGTGCATGCAGATATTTCCTTGCTGAAAACCACTTGTCAAATCCTTCTGCTCCTCGTTGGGTTCGACACTCTTACTTATCGAAAGGACTATGATAGATCCTCTATACTTGTGGGTCATCAAGACTCTTTTCTGGCGCCGTTGCCGGGGAGTGAAGCGCCTTTGGTAAGTGGAACTTGGTAAGGAAACATTCATATAGTGTGCTGAAATTTGTTGTCACTTGTCACTATGGATACTAATCCTTTGAGGGGCTTGTTCGGGGTATCTTCACCTCGAACGGAAGCACAAATAGTTGCTCCTCAACCTGCTGCACCTACTGAAAATGTTTTCTTTGAATTTCCTTTGGGTGTGCTTGAGAAACTGCTGGCTAATTCTTGTACACGAGATGGAACATCACATCGAGACTTGCATCTAATCTATGTAGATGAGGTTTGTGGTTTATTTAAGCTTGCAGGTGTGCCCGAGGATGAGGTCAAGAAGAAGGTCTTTCCTTTATCTTTGAAGGATAAGGTGTTGACATGGTATAGGCTATGCGATGATACTGGATCATGGGACTACAATCGGTTGAAATTGGAATTTCATCAAAAGTTTTATCCTATGTATTTAGTACATCGTGATCGGAATTATATTTATAAATTTTGGCATCGTGACAGAGAAAGCATCGCTCATGCTTGGGGGAGGCTTAAATCAATGCTATATTCATGCCCCAATCATGAGCTCTCGAGAGAAATTATCATTCAGAACTTCTATGCTCGGCTTTCTCATGATGATCGCACCATGCTTGACACTTCTTGTACCGATTCTTTTATGAAGATAGATATTGACTTCAAATGGAATTTATTGGAGATAATTAAACGCAACTCTGAAGATTGGGATCTTGAAGAAGGTAAGGAGTGAGGTATGAATTTCACGTTTGATTGTGTTAAATCCTTTGTTGAGACAAATAATTTTTGTGACTTTAGCGATAAGTATGGACTTGACTCTGAGATAGTAGCTTCATTGTGTGAATCCTTTGTTGCTCATATTGATCTCCCCAAAGAGAAGTGGTTTAAATATCATACTCCTTTAGAAGTCAATGTAGTTAAACCCACTCCAGTTGAAGAGAAAGTCATTGCCTATAATGATCATGTGGTTCTCGGTGCTTACATTGAGAAACCACCTTTCCCTGTTAGGATAAAGGATCATTCTAAAGCTTCAACTGTGATATGTAGAGGCTATATTAGAACACCTACACCCCCTGAGAAAATTAGAGTTGAACCTAGCATTGCTATTATCAAAGATCTTCTGTCTGAAGAAGTTGAGGGACATAATATTCACTTCTGTGAAGATGCTGCTAGAATTGCTAAACCTCACGTTAGAGACAAACATAGGCCTGTTGTTGGCATGCATGTGGTTTCTATTAAGATAGGAGCTCATTGTTATCATGGTTTATGTGACGTGGGTGCTAGTGTTAGTGCAATACCTCAATCCTTATACGATGAAATCAAAGATGAGATTGCACCTGTTGAGATAGAGCCTATTGATGTCACTATTCAGCTTGCCAATAGAGATACTATCTCCCCTGTGGGAATTGTTAGGGATGCTGAAGTCTTGTGTGGTAAAACGAAGTATCCTGCTGATTCCCTCATTCTTGCTACCGCACAAGATAGCTTCTGTCCCATCATATTTGGCAGACCTTTTCTCAATACCGTCAATGCTCATATTGATTGTGAGAAGCAAACTGTCACTGTTGGCTTTGAAGGTGTGTCACATGAGTTCAATTTCTCCAAGTTTGGTAGACAACCTCATGAAAAGGAGTTGCCTAGTAAGGATGAAACTATTGCCTTAGCTTCTATTGTCCTGCCTCCTACTGATCCCTTAGAGCAATACTTGCTTGAGCATGAAAATGATATGCATCTGGATGAAAGGGATGAGATAGATAGAGTTGTCTTAGAACAATATCCCGTCCTTAAGAATAATCTGCCTGTTGAACTGCTTGGGGATCCACCCCCACCAAAGGGTGATCCTGTGTTCGAGCTTAAACAGTTGCCTGATACTCTTAAGTATGTCTATCTTGATTAAAAGGAGATATATCCTGTTATTATTAGTGCTAGCCTCTCAGAGCATGATAAAAAGAAGTTGCTAAAAACTCTGAGGAAGCACCGTGCTGCTATAGGATATACTCTTGATGATCTTAAGGGCATTAGTCCCACTCTATGCCAACACAAGATCAAAACTGATCCTGAATTCAAACCAGTTGCTGATCATCAAAGGAGATTAAATCCTAAGATGAAAGAAGTAGTGAGAAAATAAATACTAAAGCTCCTAGAAGCGGGTATTATCTATCCTGTTGCTCATAGCGATTGGGTGAGTCCGGTGCATTGCGTCCCTAAGAAGGGAGGCATTACCGTTGTCCATAATGATAAGGATGAATTGATCCCACAGAGGATTATTACTGGCTATAGGATGGTGATCAATTTTAGGAAATTGAATAAGGCCACTAGGAAAGATCATTACCCTCTGCCTTTTATCTACCAAATGCTAGAAAGGCTGTCCACACACACACACTTCTGCTTTCTAGACGGTTATTCTGGTTTCTCCCAAATACCAGTTGCACAATCTGATCAGGAGAAAACCACCTTCACCTGCCCTTTCGGTACCTTTGCTTATAGACGTATGCCTTTTGGCTTATGTAATGCATATGCCACCTTTCAAAGATGTATGATGGCTATATTCTATGACTTTTGTGAAAAGATTGTTGAGGTTTTCACGGATGACTTCTCCGTTTACGGGTCTTCCTTTGATGATTGCCTCAGCAACCTTGATCGAGTCTTACAGAGATGTAAAGACACTAATCTTGTCTTAATTGGGAGAAGTGCCACTTTATGGTTAATGAAGGCATCGTCTTAGGACATAAAATTTCTGAAAGAGGTATTGAAGTACATAAGGCTAAGGTTGATGCAATCGAGAAAATGCCATACCCCACAGATATCAAAGGTATAAGAAGTTTCCTTGGTCATGCTGGTTTCTATAAAAGGTTCATTAAAGACTTCTCTAATATTTCTAGGCCTCTTACCAATCTCTTGCAAAAGGATATTCCTTTTGTTTTTGACGATGATTGTGAGAAGCCTTCTAAATACTTAAGAGGGCTTTGATAACTGCACCTATTGTTCAACCACCTGATTGGAACCTACCTTTTGAAATCATGTGTGATGCTAGTGATTATGTTGTTGGTGTTGTTCTAGGGCAAAGAGTTGACAAGAAGTTGAATGTCATTCACTATGCTAGTAAAACTCTAGACAGTGCCCAAAGAAACTATGCCACTACGGAAAAGGAATTTCTAGCAGTCGTGTTTGCATGTGAAAAGTTCAGGTCTTACATAGTTCATTCCAAAGTCACTATTCACACTGATCATGCTGCTATTAAATACCTTATGGAGAAGAAGGATGCTAAACCTAGACTTATCAGATGGGTTCTCTTGCTACAAGAATTTGATTTGCACGTTGTCGACAGAAAGGGTGCTGATAACCCCGTAGCAGATAACTTGTCTAGGTTGGAGAACATTCTTGATGACCCACAACCTATTGATGATAGCTTTCCCGATGAGAAATTGAATGTCATCAATGCTTCATGTAGTGCATCGTGGTACGCAGATTATGCGAACTATATTGTTGCCAAATACATACCACCTAGTTTCACGTACCAGCAAAAGAAGAAATTCTTCTTTGACTTGAGACATTACTTTTGGGATGATCCTCACCTTTATAAAGAAGGAGTAGATGGTGTTATTAGACGTTGTGTACCTGAACATGAACAGGGACAGATCCTACAGAAGTGTCACTCCAAGGCCTACAGAGGACACCATGTGGGAGATAGAACTGCACACAAGGTATTGCAATCATGTTTCTATTGGCCCACTCTCTTCAAGGATGCCCGTAAGTTTGTCTTGTCGTGTGACGAATGTCAAAGAATAGGTAATATTAGCAAACATCAGGAAATGCATATGAACTATTCACTTGTCATTGAACCATTTGATGTCTGGGGCTTTGATTATATGGGACCTTTTCCAAAATCTAATGGGTATACTCACATCTTAGTTGTTGTTGATTACGTCACCAAGTGGGTAGAAGCTATCCCCACTAGTAGTGCTGATCAAAACACCTCTATCAAGATGTTGAAAGAAGTTATCTTCCCTAGATTTGGAGTCCCTATATATCTAATGACCGATGGTGGTTCACATTTCATTCATGGTGCTTTCCATAAAACGCTTGCTGAGTACGATGTCAACCATAGAATTGCGTCTCCCTATCACCCTCAGTCCAGTGGTCAAGTAGAGCTAAGTAATAGAGATATTAAACTAATTCTTTAAAAGACTGTCAACAGGTCTAGAAAGAATTGGTCTAAGAAGCTCGATGATGCACTGTGGGCTTATAGAACTGCCTATAAGAATACCATGGGCATGTCTCCGTACAAAATGGTGTATGGTAAAGCATGTCATTTACCTCTTGAGATAGAGCATAAAGCTTATTGGGCAATCAAAGAGCTCAACGTTGATTTCAAACTTGCCGGTGAGAAGAGCTTATTTGACATTAGCTCGCTTGATGAGTGGAGAACTCACGCATATGAGAATGCCAAGCTGTTCAAAGAGAAGGTTAAGAGGTGGCATGATAAGAGGATACAAAAGCGTGAGTTCAATATAGGTGATTACGTCTTGCTATATAACTCTCGTTTAAGATTCTTTGCACGCAAAATTCTCTCTAAATGGGAAGGTCCCTATGTTGTTGAGGAAGTATATCGTTCCGGTGCTATCAAGATCAACAACACGGAAGGTAATTGTCCGAGAGTGGTACATGGGCAGAGAATCAAGCATTATATCTCAGGTACTCCCATAAATGTTGAAAGCAATATTATCAATACCATAACTCCGGAAGAATACCTAAGGGACATTTATTAGCCTGTTTCAAACTCCGAAAACGAAGAGGTATGTGATTCGGTAAGAAATCAGAGTCCAAAACTTTTCCAATAGGAAATTTTCTCCGTTTTGGAATACTTGAAAAAAATACAAAAATTGGAAGTAGTCCGGAAAGTGCGCGAGGAGGTGACAAGCCTGCACGGCGTGGGCCCACACCCTGGCCGCACCGTGAGGGCTTGTGGCCACATCGTGCGCCTCCCGGACTCTGTTTTTGTCCGGGGTACTCCTTCTGGTCTGAAAAAAATCATTATATATACTTCCGTTTGGTCTGACCCCTGCATCACGCAGATTTCTTCTGTTTTTCATTTCGAGCCTGTTTCTGTTGCAGATCTAGATCTCTATGACTTCCCCAAAAGCTCCAAAGGACAAGATCTTCGAGAAGGTCATCAATCCCTACCTCATAGGAGGGCTGCAATACCCTCAATCTATCGAGATGCGTGAGGGGATGTTGCACATCCGTGATGTTGAGGGGCCTAAGAAGACCGGAAGCATGGAGACGAGGCTCGAAGCAATGGAGCAACAAGTCTTCAAGTGCCAAGGGATGGTGGAGCGTGGACTCAGCGCCAACCACATGATGATCACAGAGTTCACTAACAAGCACATGATTGATGCCAATGACATTGGGAAGCACCTCTCCAGGCTCTATGATAGGGTTGATCAACTATAGGGCCAAATCTATGACCTGCAGAACCAAAATTGTGAGTATGAGTATAGATTTAAATCAATAAGGTTGGTTGAAGATTTGAGGATTTCGTAGACTCCTTTATCTTTCCATGATGGAGCACCTATGCCTTGGAAGACGGAGGATCAAACTTCTGTTGCAACAACACCATCATCACCACCAAAGGAAGACAACTGAGCATTGGTATGGGCAATCCCCTTGGCTTTTGCCAAGCTTGGGGGAGTTGCCCCAGTATCGTATCATCATCACATGTTTTGCTTTTACCTTTGTTTTAGTTTTCCTTTTTAGTTTTCTCTTCCTTTAGTAGATTAAAAGTCTTAGTATTTTTAGTCTTTAGTTTTGCTTTGTGTCACCCCCGATTTATTCTTGCTCATGAGCCTTATAATAAAGAGTGTCTTAGTTTAAGGGCTTTGCCTTTTGCCATGATCAAAAGAGGGAGAATAGAACAAAAGCATGAAAGATCATGTAATGATGTTATGGGAAGTGATGGCTTCACATATAAAAGGGATGATGATTGAAACTTGTTGAGGGTAGACAAACGTAGACCTTGGTCATAGTTGCAATTAATAGGAAGTGATAAAGAAGGAGAGGTTCACATATAAATATATCATCTCTGACACCATCTATGATTGTGAACACTCACCAAACTATTGCATGCCTAGAAGTAGATGTTGGACAAGGAAGACAACATAATGAATTGTGTTTGCTTGGCTCCGAACAATGCTATATGATTAGAGATCCCTTAGCATGTGACGATTGCTTCCACCTCATATTAGCCAAAATTCCCGCACCAAGGAGAGATACTACTTGTGCATCCATAAACCTTCAAACCAGTTTTGCCATGAGTGTCCACCATATCTACCTATGGATTGAATAAGATCCCTCAAGTAAGTTGTCATCAGTGCAAGCAATAAAAATTGCTCTATAATATGTATGATCTATTAGTGTGTGGAAAATAAGCTTTATACGAACCTGTGATGAGGAAGACATAAAAGCGACAGACTGCATAATAAAGTTCTTTATCACAGGAGGCAATATAAAGTGACGTTCCTCCGCACTAAGAGAACACGCATCCAAACCTCAAAAGCGCATGACAACCTCTGCTTCCCTCTGTGAAGGGCCTATCTTGTACCTTTACTTTTTGCCCTTGAAAGAGTCATGGTGATCTTCACCAATTCCTTATCTCGCCTTTATCTTGACTAACGTCATATGCTTGGGAAAGATCTATATTCATATGTCAACTTGGAGGTAAGTATTCATGAATTATTATTGTTTACATTACCCTTGAGGTAAGCAGTTGGGAGGCAAAACTATAAGCCCCTATCTTTCTCTGTGTCCAGCTGAAACTTTGATCTCATGAGTACCACGTGAGTTGTAGCAATTGTAGAGAACGAACGAATGATTGAGTATGTGGATTTGCTTTACAATCTCTTATTTGACTCTTTCTGATGTTGTGATTAATTGCAATTGCTTCAGTGACTAAAGGCTATCGGTTGTTACTTCTCGGTAAGGTTCTTGATCCATGCTTTACTTTGTGAAGGAATTATCACTTTAGCATGAGAGATTATATGTTGGTATTGTTGTTCTGATCATGATCATGATGCATGCATGTTCGTATCTTGTTCTGTCGACAGCACTCTCCCTAAACATGTGGACATATTTATTGAGCTAGGCTTTCGCTTGAGGACAAGCGAGGTCTAAGCTTGGGGGAGTTGATACGTCCATTTTGCATCATATTTTCATGTTGATATTTATCGCTTCTTTGGCTGTTATTTCACTTCACGATACAATTTTTTGTGGGGAAACCGAGTTTAGGGCTGTTTTCGGAGCCCTCCTCCAAGGGTCACGAAATTGCCTCTATATTCCCTCATATATACAGCCCTTAGGGCACCGTTTAGACTTGGGTTTTGTTTAGATTACAAGTTCGCCATAGCTGCAACTTTGCATTCTTTGTTTGTGTTCTACGACCACACAAAGGCGTCACAGAATCACGCCTTCATCAATAAAGCTTTCCTCTTATATTCGCAATATCTTGATTGCAATCTTGGTTTCTTGCTTGTTCTTCGTTTGCGTGTGCTACGTCGACAAAAGTCGTTCCCCAGGAGTAGTGCCAGAGATCCTTTTGCCGTCTCTTGAGCTTGCGTTGGTTTTTCCCTTGAAGAGGAAAGGGTGATGGAGCACAGGAGCAGTAAGTATTTCCCTCAGTTTGAGAACCAAGGTATCGATCCAGTAGGAGGGTCTCGTCAAGTCCAGAGTACATGTCAATCCCTTCAAGATTGTTTGCAAAGTGAGATATGAAAGCGGAAAGTGCAACAAAGTAAAAAGTGTAAGGCTGAAAATATGGTGTGGAGTAGACCCGGGGGCCATAGTGTTCACTAGAGGCTTCTCTCAAAATAGCAAGTATCACGGTGGGTAAACAAATTACTGTCGAGCAATTGGTAGAACCGCGCAAAGTCATGACGATATCTAAGGCAATGATAATACATATAGGCATCACGTCCGAGACAAGTAGACTGATACTTTCTGCATCTACTACTATTACTCCACACATCGACCGCTATCCAGCATGCATCTAGTGTATTGAGTTCATGACGAACAGAGTAACGCCTTAAGGAAGATGACATGATGTAGAGGGATAATCTCAAACCAATGATGAAAACCCCATCTTTTTACCCTTGATGGCAACAACACGATGCGTGCCTTGCTACCCCTTCTGTCACTGGGTGAGGTCACCGCACGGTATGAACCCAAAACCAAGCACTTCTCGCATTGCAAGAATCATAGATCTAGTTGGCCAAACAAAACCCACAACTCGAAGAGAATTACAAGGATATGAAATCATGCATAAGAGAGATCAGAAGAAACTCAAATAAGATTCATAGATAATCTGATCATAAATCCACAATTCATCGGATCTCGACAAACACACCGCAAAAGAAGATTACATCGGATAGATCTCCATGAAGATCATGGAGAACTTTGTATTGAAGATCCAACAGAGAGAAGAAGCCATCTAGTTACTAGCTCTGGACCCGTAGGTCTATGGTGAACTACTCACGCATCATCGGAGAGGTCATGGTGTTGATGAAGAAGCCCTCCGTATCCGAATCCCACTCCGGCAGGGCACCAGAACGTGCCCGAGATGGGATCTTGCAGAGACAGAAGCTTGAGGCGTCGGAAAAGTACTTTCGATGATCTCCTGATTTGTTTTGGGATTTTTAGGGAATATATAGGTGTAACCCCTAGGGCAGAGGGTGTCCAGGGGTCCCACAAGCCTGTGGGCCGCGGCCTCCCCCCTAGCCGCGGGGTGGGGGCTTGTGGGGCCCCTGGGCCCCCTGCCTTGGCTCTCAAATCTCCTGATCTTCTTCCGTTCTGGAAAAAAATATTTCAGGGATTTTATTCCGTTTGGACTCCGTTTCAAAATCTCCTCTGAAAGGGGTCAAAAACATGGAAAAAACAGGAACTGGCACTTGGCACTGAGTTAATAAGTTAGTCCCAAAAAATATATAAAAGGCATGCAAAACATCCAAAGTTTGACAAGATAATAACGTGAAACCATCAAAAATTATAGATACGTTGGAGACATATCAGCGTGCAGGAAACAAACCTTGGTGGTCAGGTTTATTGTGCTCCAGCATGATAAATAACCTCTCGGAGTTGGTTTAGCGATTGCTAAAGCGCGACATCCTCACACGTTCGTAGTCAGATCGTCAAAGTCTACTCCACCAAAACAATACCCACGATCACATTGAAAGACAGGGACAACTTCGCCTCTATCAAGTGGTATTAGATTTCCAGGTTGCTCGGTGAGATTTTACCAGTTTTCGTAGTTAGATCGCATATGTTCTTCATACCTATAGTCCACGAAAAAGCCATAAAAAATTAGGGTTAGATCATCATATCCAAACCAATCTGAGCCTTTGCATAGTATTTTCAGTAGTTTTCTTAGGTGAATTTCCGGTTACATCGTCGTGTCAAGTTGCTGGTCTTAGTGTCTAGTTCTTTAGAGTTTCGAGTTCTGTTCACAGGTTGTCATGCCGCCACCGCACCATCTGTCATCGCTGCCATATACCACCTCCACGCTACAGTCATCACTGCCGCCATATACCACCACCACGCCACCATTATCCTTGCTGCCATATACCACCACCATATATCCACCACAATCCTTTCCTCTTTCGGTTAATTTCTAGATCCTTTTTCTTTCGGTTTCGCGTTTCCATACCTGAGTAGGTTTCGGGAAAAAAAAAGTCTGGCACGCTTTCCAGAGCACTTTTTAGGCCAAAATTTCGAGGGGTAATTTTTTCCCTATCGTTTTGTTAGGCTTTTTAGAGAGTTTAGAGACACTCGCCATCATAGTGATTTTTGTTCGCAATTTTTGGTCGTCAGAGCCCCGAATTGTTCCAGAAATAATAAAAAATTGTCAATAAAAATTCCGTGCCTATCCTGTTTTTGGTCCTTGGGAAGAGTTTTGAGACACTCGCCATTATAGTGATTTTCTGGAAAAAAAACGCAGGAAAAAAAGAGCGCAAAAAAGGAGAGAGAAAAAATCAAAGTGGCTCTTCCCTTGCTTAGTACATGCCGTCGTGACTTCGTTGTTGTTCTAGGCTCGCGTCTCTATTACAGTCTAGCCTAGGACCAGCATGATATCGTCATTGAGCATCTTTTCAAGTTTGCATCTCTGAACTGGTTATTGTTGACCCTTCTTTCTACCATATTATAAGCCTTCCCAGCTCCACATACATCTACATCGTGTGTTTGACACCACCTCGCAATCGCTCTATCCAAGCTTTGAGAGTTTTGACTACACCGGTTGCCGATCGCCACCTGCTGCTAGGTAAGAATTGGTAAGAAATTGAGATTTGCTTGATGGATTTGTGACACACCACCACCACCACTTCCTAGTAGTTTGTAGGTTCATATTCTTCTGTTTTCCTTTTGCTGCTAACCATGCCAGGATCACATGACGAGGAGATCTACTGGGAGAACTTGACCAACTGGGAGCTCCATGATAAATTTCAGCAAATGATGTCTGACCAGGTACAGGATTTCGTAACCACCTTTGGAGTGGCCATGGACAGGCTCGAAGGTATGGAGAAGAAATTCGACACCAAGATGAACACCAAGTTCAATGAGGTGCTTGCCCGTTTACCACCACTAGCTATCGCTTCTGTCACTCTTCAACCACAACAATGGCTACGAGCGCGACGCGTGCCTGTCGGTCAGGTGCAGAATTTTGGTGTTGTTGCTCCTACTGCTGTTGTTGGTCCTGCTGTTGCTCCTCCTGCTGCTACTACCGAGGTTTCTGTGGCTGAGCAGAATGAGGAGTATGATGATGATTATGATGGTGAATACGATGATGAGGGAGAGGTTACTCCAGTTCAGCACCAGGAACAACAACCACAACGACAAGCCACCGGTCGTCCACATGGATACAGTCGCAATGGTAGGGATGCACCACACCCTCAGGTTCGGGATCATGACCATCTCCCTAAACTTAAATTGAATATTCCTACTTTTGATGGTGGATATGTTCCTAATACATATCTTACTCGGGAGTTAGAAACAGAGCAATGTTTTACATGCTTGCAATTTCCTGAAGATAGACGTGTTAATGTTGTTGTTTGTTCTTTCACTAGTTTTGCTTGTGTTTGGTGGTATGAATATTCTCGAATACATCATGCTAATATTCCAACTACTTGGGCTCCTTTGAAAACTGCTATGCGTACTCGTTGGGTTCCACCATATTATCAACGTGAATTACTTCAAAACTTATAGTGTTTAAGACAAGGAAAAAAGTCTGTGGAAGAATATTATCAGGAATTACAAACTGGAATGATTAGATGTGGTATAGTTGAGGACAATGAAGTTATGCTTGCACGTTTTATGGGTGGATTAAATAGAGATATTCAGACTATTCTAGAATATAAGGATTATAACACTATCAGTCGTTTATTTCATCTTGCTTGCAAAGCTGGACGGGAAGTGCAGGATCGACAGGCATTGGCGAGAACTAATTTTTCTGCAGGTCGCACTTCCTCATGGACGCCACGAACCACATCTACTTCCACACGTCCTTCTACATCAGCACCGCCTGCTTCAGCCACCAATTCCACCAGAGATACCAGGAAACAGGCCCGTGCACCACCCTTCGCCAAGAGCACACCTTCCGGGCCAGCACAGAGCTCTTCTTCATCCATGGCATCTGCAGGGCAAACACATGAGGTTATATGTCGTTGTTGCAAGGGTGGAGGTCATTATGCGAGAGAGTGCCCATCGAAGTGTGTGATGATTATTACTGAGGATGGTGGATATGACTCCGCCAGTGATTATGACGAGGAGACTCTGGCTCTTATTGCAAGTGAAGAACCGGGTGTTGATGATACCGAACACGAGACACACTACATGGCTTCTGACTACGCTGACAGGTATGAAAGCTTAGTTTCTCAACGTGTTTTAAGTGTGCAGGTAACACAGGCTGAGCAAAATCAGAGGCACAACTTGTTCCATACAAAGGGAGTTGTAATGGAACGTTTTGTTCGTGTCATCATCGATGGAGGGAGTTGCAACAACTTAGCTAGCATGGAGCTGGTGGAGAAATTGTCTCTCACCACCAGAACACATCTTCATCCTTATTATATCGAGTGGTTCAACAACAGTGGCAAGGTTAAGGTAACATGTACTGTTCGTGTGCATTTTAGCATTGCTACTTATTCTGATTTTGTTGATTGTGATATGGTACCCATGCAAGCATGTTCCATTGTACTTGGTAGACCATGGCAATTTGATAAAAATTATGTACACCATGGTAGAACAAATCAGTATACTCTTATTCATAAGGATCAAAATATAACTTTGCTTCCTATTCTCCTAAACATATTATGAAAGATGACACTGCTAGATCTATAAAGCAAAACAGGACCTACGTAAGAGTGAAAATCATATTGTAGCAAAGGAATTTGAGCAACACAATAAGCCTAATAAATCATCATCTAGTGTTGCATCTGAAATCAAACTGAAGAGTGGTTGTTTACTTGCCACTAAATCTGATAATACTGATTTGGATATTACTACATCTGTTTGCTACGTTGTCATATGAAAAGAGGTATTATTTTCATTCGAGGACATCCACCCTCTTTGCCTCCTGATGTCATTAACATTTTGCAGGAGTTTGCTCACGTCTTTCCACAAGACGTGCCACCGGGATTACCACCTATTAGAGGGATTGAGCATCAGATTGACTTAATTCCCGGTGCATCGCTACCCAACCGTGCACCATACCGTACCAATCTAGTGGAGGCGAAGGATATTATGCGTCAAGTACAAGAGCTGCTCGACAAAGGTTATATACGCGAATCTCTTAGTACTTATGATGTTTCTATTATTCTCGTGCCAAAAAAGAATGGTACATCGTGTATGTGTGTTGATTGTAGAGGCATTAATAATATTACTATTCGTTATCATCATCCTATTCCTAGGCTAGATGGTATGCTTGATGAATTAAGTGGCTCTACAATTTTCTCCAAAGTTGATTTGCATAGTGGATACCATCAAATTCACATGAAACTGGGAGATGAATGGAAAACAGCATTTAAAACTAAGTTTGGCTTATATGAGTGGTTAGTTATGCCTTTTGTATTGGCTAATGCACCTAGCACTTTCATGTGATTAATGAATGAGGTTTTACGTGCTTTCATTGGACGATTTGTGGTAGTCTACTTTGATGATATCCTGATTTATAGTAGATCTTTGGAGGAACATTTGGATTATTTGTGTGTTGTTTTTATTGCTCTACGTGATGCACATTTGTTTGGTAACCTTGGGAAGTGCACCTTTTTCACAAAACGAGTATCTTTTCTTGGTTATGATGTTACTCCATAGGGAATTGAAGTTGATAAAGTCAAGATTGAAGCTATTGAGAGTTGGCCGTAGCCCAAAAACGGTCAGACAAGTGAGGAGTTTCCTTGGACTCGCCGGGTTTTATAAGTGTTGTGTGAGAGATTTCAGCACCATTGTTGCACCTCTCAATGAGCTTACAAAAAAGGATGTGCCTTATTCTTGGGGTACCGCACAGGAAGAAGCCTTCACGGTTTTGAAAGATAAGTTAACACATGCTCCTTTACTCCAACTTCCTGATTTTAGTAAGACTTTCGAGCTTGAATGTGATGCTAGCGTAATTGGATTAGGAGGTGTGTTATTACAAGATGGTAAACCTGTTGCATACTTTTCTGAAAAATTAAGTGGGCCTAGTCTGAATTATTCTACTTATGATAAGGAATTATATGCTCTTGTTCGGACTTTGGAAACATGGCAACATTATTTATGGCCCAAAGAATTTGTCATACATTCTGAACATGAATCTTTGAAACATGTTAGAAGTCAAGCAAAAGTGAACCGTAGACATGCTAAATGGGTTGAATTCATTGAGACTTTCTCGTACGTCATTAAACACGAGAAGGGTAAAGAAAATGTTATTGCTGATGCTTTGTCTCGTCGTTATACTATGCTTTCACAACTTGACTTTAAAATGTTTGGTTTGGAGACCATCAAAGATCAATATGTGCATGATGCTGATTTCAAAGATGTGTCAGAGAATTGTAAAGAAGGGAGAACATGGAACAAGTTCATCTTTAATAATGGATTTGTGTTTCGTGCTAACAAGCTATGCATTCCATCTAGCTTCGTTCGTCTTTTGTTCTTACAGGAGGCGCATGGAGGAGTATTGATGGGACACTTTGGCGTAGAGAAGACGGAGGATGTACTTGTTACACATTTCTTTTGTCCAAGGATGCGACGAGATGTTGAGCGTTTTGTTGCTCGCTGCACGACATGTCAAAAAGCTAAGTCATGATTCAATCCTCATGGTTTATATATGCCTTTGCCTATACCTAGTGTCCCTTGGGAGGATATATCTATGGACTTTGTTTTAGGTTTACATCAAACAAAGAAGGGGAGGGATGGCATATTTGTTGTCGTGGACAGATTTTCAAAAATGGCACACTTTATACCATGTCATAAAAGTGATGATGCCGCTAATGTGGCTGATTTGTTTTTTCGTGAAATTATTCGCTTGCATGGTGTGCCAAATATGATTGTTTTAGATCATGATGCTAAATTTCTTAGCCACTTTTGGCGATGTTTATGGGCTAAGTTGGGGACAAAATTGCTTTTTAGTACTACATGTCACCCCCAAACTGATGGACAAACTGAAGTAGTCAATAGATCTTTGTCTACTATGCTTAGGGTTGTTTTGAAGAACAATCTAAAACTATGGAAAGAATGCTTGCCTCATATTGAATTTTCTTATAATCATTCACTGCATTCTACTACAAAGATGTGTCCTTTTAAAGTTGTGTATGGTTTCCTACCTCGTGTACCTATTGATTTGTTACCTCTTCCATCTTCGGAGAAGGTTAATTTCGATGCTAAAGAACGTGTTGATTTGATATTAAAGATGCATGAGTTAACTAAGGAAAACATTGAGGGCATGAATGCAAAATATAAACTTGCTCGAGATAAGGTGTGGGGACCGGATTTTCATGGATTTTAATTTCCCTTCAAATGGCCCTTAAGTATACCAGCACCAGGAATACTGGTAGTTGGCACACCTTTCCTTGATACACATGTCCAAGCAAAAATATAAATTGAGGTACAAGACCAAAGTGGTCTAATGAGTACATCAAAAGGGTTTCTAGTAGTTGATGGCGGAAGCATTACAGGGATCTCCAACTCCTTTGGGGCTCCATTTCCCACAGGAACAGCTGACCGGGTTAATTTCCTATCTTGCACGACTGTTGTCCTCGAAGCCTACGCTCCAAGCTTTTCGTCAAGCATCTCCTTTCCAAGATTGCAATCTGGCCAAGACAATAGCCAGGGACAAGCCAGTGAGTACTTTGAATGTACTCACAAACATCATGAAGCAATCATATGACTTCAGTGTTAATCATACACACATAACGTTACCATAATACTGCGTCAACTCAAAACACTACTCAAGCGTTAGTAGTGAAGTTATAATCATTCTAAAATTTATTAAGTAATCAATAAGAATATTAATATCGGATGCAATATAAAGCATGCCCCAGTTGAGCGTCTCAGCGGCACCACATAAAGGGCTTATATGGAATAATAAACATGCAACAGTCGGGCATCTCAGCGACACCACATAAAGGGCTTATATGGAATAATAAACATGCCACAGTCGGGCGTCTCAGCGACACCACATAAAGGGCTTATATGGAATAATAAACATGCCACAGTCGGGCGTCTCTGCGACACCACATAAAGGGCTTATATGGAATAATAAACATGCCACAGTCGGGCGTCTCTGCGACACCACATAAAGGGCTTATATGGAATAATAAAGAATATCCAGGAGGTAGAACCGTCCCAGGGATATTCAACAATAAAAATCATAATGGTTAGTCCACAGAATATAATATTTATAATCGTGCACCATATTTCCCGGTTAGTCTCATAATCCTCTAACTACCTCCGAAGACCGACACTTAGACCGACACTTGACTAGTCAACCAACGTCCTTGACCGTGGACGCGGCTACTCGAATAGTTTTGACTCTACAGAGGGTGTACTCTCTACCCATAGTTCACGGTTTTCAATAGCCATCATGACTAATCCCGTGTACGGCATTTTAGAAGTGGACACTCAGAATCAGTACACACTCACTTTACCTCTGCGAAGCCCGGATTCACCCGGACTACGCTACCATGGTAAAACCATAAGACGGGGAGGCTCCTACCTCGACTAGCATGGGATCAAAATATTTATATTACACGCTCATGGGGAGTGCCCTCCCTTCCGGTCCCAGACCGGAAACACCCATGCCCCCTGACCGTATGACTGGATTTATACCATGGCCGTGGATACCTTCATCCTGGCCCCTTTACTGGTGTGTGACTGATAATAGGTCTGCAACTGATTGTACCGAATCCATTATCCAGGGAACTATGGTAGCATGCAAATAAGGAGAAATACTGACAAGAATCGATCTAGGGTCGACTTAGGAGGTTTAAGCATTACCTGCATGCTTAGCACAAACCATGTGCAAACAGAGTCACTACCCACCTACATGCCTCGTTGACCATTCTCGTCCATAGATGTCAATCCCACGGTCGTGTCTCCACAAGATGCCGACTCTCACTGAATCCCATCCGGTAGGCATGTAGGGCAGGAAAGAGTGACCATTGTCCATGCACCACAATAATAGAAATCCTTACTCTCAATATGATGAAAACACATACATGATTTTCCACACCATGAGTATAACATAACCCTATGATACTTTCACCAATCAAACTCATATAACCAAGTTGAAAGTAGGTTCAGGATGCTTGCCTTCCTAGTGTAGAGAGGTGGGGTTCAGCACAAAACTTTAGCAAGTTTAAATTCCTCTCTTCAAAGCCTATTTAAAAATATATGCTAATTAACACACAATTTAAAAACAGCACTTAAAGTTGTCTTAGAAAATTTTCAAATAAATACTAAAATAAAGTAGGCAGAATTTGAAGGAAGTGTGAAAAAGAATCAACTCATTTGGAGTTTTTTGTAAAAAGTTATAGCCAGTCAAAGTCTTGGTCAAAATCTGTTTTAAAAATCAAAATGAAAAGAAAACGCTTCGGATGAAAATGCGCTAGCGCAATAGATAAAACGTACTTGACCGAAGGCGTTTCCACTAGCGCGGGCTGTCGCTGGGAAAGAGACGCTGACGCGCGGGGCCCACGCGTAGATTTGACTTGGGTCTCCTTCTTCCTCCTATGGCCGAAGGAAGGAGGGAGTCCGGCGAGGCTCACCGGCGACAGGAGCCTCCAACCGGGAAGCTGAGGGCACCAGCGTGCTCAGGGGGTCATGCGCATCCATTTCACTGTCTTGGGGTTGTAGCAGCTGCCGGAAGCGAGCAGCCCTTCCTCCACGGCGGAGGAGGCTTCGGCTCCGACGGGGTGCTTGGTAGGAGAGGTCCTAGGTGCACGGCGAGGGGTGGGGCAGCTCCGCTAGGTCCAGGAGGTTCGAGTGGTAGGCTGGGCCAGGGGAAAAGCTCACTGATAGGACCAAATTGACCCGAGGGCTGCGGTGGCCAAAAGTCGCCAGAGTTGGGAACGAAGGGGTCTTGGCGTTAAATTGGAGCTAGAGGGGCTGGCTACGGCTATCAGGGAGAACTTGCAATGATCTGAGGCTGCCGAGGTTCCTATTTATAGCCACGGAGTGTCGGTGCCACGGCGGGGATGGATGAGATCGTCAGGGACAGCCACTGTCGAGGGCACAGGCGTGGCTCGATGCAGCTACAGGGTGGGAAGCAGCGGCTCGTCGTAGGGAGGTGGTCCATGGGGCAGGTGGCGCTCGAGGAGGGCTTGGGCGGCGCTGCCTCGCTGCGCTGTTACTACGGCTTGCCGATGGCCGGCGCGGCTGTGGCGATGCAGGGACGGCAGGGGCAACAGGGGCACACGAGGAGCTCGTGCGAGTGTGCCCATGTGCTGAGGTTGCTTCGGGCAACAAGGGGGCGGCAGGGGCTGCAACGTGGCGGCTCGTTCTGCTAGCTGCAGTACGTGCTCTCCAGAGCATGCTCTGGCATGCCTGCTAGATGCTCGACGAATTGCCACGTCTAGCTAGGGGCTTGGGCTGCTGGTGAAAATGCTCCAGATTGACTAATGGCCTTACTATGGATATGCTAGACATGCTGGTTTAGTCTGGGGCTCAACTTCACCATGCAAACAAAACTCTATGCCATTTCTGGTCAGGGACACCAGGTGTTTGACAGAATGCCAATGGCATCTAGGGGCACTTGCTAGCCATGGAAATCTCCACATATAAGCCTCACTGGATGGGCACAAAGATGGTAAGGTTTGATTTAGCAATTCAACAACTTCATAATGCAATTCTAGTAAAAATCCATTTCTGGACTGAAACAAAATGATAATGCAACAAGGGTCAAAACAACTGCAATGGGATTGAAATTTGATACTTAAGGGTTTTATTGGATGGACTACAAGCACAAAAACTTTCAACAGCATTGGGGAAGGAAAAAAGTGGGGTTGTAGTTCAAAAGGCCAATCTGGTCTAGAACATAAAACAAGAAGTGGTGCTCAAATATTTCAAAAGGCCAATATACATTTTTGCAGAAAAATCATTCCTATAAACCTCTTGACCTCTACAAATTTTTAAAGAATTATTAGAGACTTTAATGAAGAGGTTGCAGTGTAAAGTACCTACCAGGACCAGAATAGAAAAGATATAAATGAGCAATATTTTACCAAAATACTCAGCTGGGTTTTTGCATAGAACTCATTTGTATGAATCCCTTGGCTACCAAAAATTTTGGTAGAATTTTTGGGGACTTTATTTAAAGGGTTGTAGTACAAATCTACAATTGAACGAGAAAGTAAGATTAATTAATTTGCTTAATCCTACCAAAACACTTGGCTATATTATTATATAAAATTGATCCAGAAACTAAGTAGGAAAGTGCCAAGATTATTGTGGAATTTTTAGAAGAGGTTAACAAGTGGCTGCAGTTCAAAACTGGACCCTTAAGAAAATAAAAACCAGTTAATAATATAATTGGAAAATAATATTAATATAGGAACCTTTTCTGAAATAATCAGTGGATGGAAAATGTTTGAGTCAACACTCAAGTCACATAAAAGAAAATTTTCAAAAAGCTCCAATTCAGAAAAGAGTTATTCACAAAAAACAAGAAATAGAGAGGTTTTGAAATCCACAGAAAACCTAGAGTAGAATTTTAAAACAATTCAGGCCAAATTTATTAAATAAAAATCTTGACAAAAATTTGGGGTGTTACATAAGGGTAGAAAACATGTTGTCTTTGCACCTGGAGATCTTCTTTGGTTGCATTTGCGTAAGGATACGTTTCCTGATTTGCGCAAGTCAAAGCTAATGCCGCGTGCTGATGGTCCTTTCAAAATGTTAGAGAAAATAAATGATAATGCATACAGACTTGATCTGACTACAGATTTTGGGGTTAGTCCCACTTTTAACATTGCAGATTTGAAGCCATATTTGGGTGAGGAAGATAAGCTTCCGTCGAGGACGACTTCAGTTCAAGAAGGGGAGGATGATGAGGACATCAGCACCATTGTTACACCCACAGCCCCAGCTGCTATACATACTGGACCAGTTACTAGAGTTCGTGCACGCCAATTGAATTACCAGGTACTTTCGTTTCTTGGGAATACTTCTAATGTTCATGAACATACGATGCTGCCTACGTTAGATACTTTTGGTGTGCTCATGAATGAAGTACCTAGCATGGACAAGAAGGATGTCCATTGGAGCGGGATCAAGCGTGGAGAAGAAGGTGCACGCGCGGGAGAGAACAATGGAGCTTCCACTAGTGATTTTTGCACTTTAAATCCACCATAAGGAGAGCATGAAGGCTTTGGACAAAATATTCAAGATGGCACTTAATAAATTTCGCCCATATGCTATTATAGGTGTTGTGCCACCTTTTTTTGGGAAAGGCCCATGTAATTTCGAAATACCATAATATAGGCTATTTTTAGAGTCCGTGTGTGGGGGGAAACCGAGTTTAGGGCTGTTTTCGCACCCCTCCTCCAAGGTTCACGAAATTGCATCTCTATTCCCTCATATATACATCCCTTAGGGCACCGTTTAGACTTGGGTTTTATTTAGATTACAAGTTCGCCATAGCTGCAACTTCGCATTCTTTGTTTGTGTTCTACGACCAGACAAAGATGTCACAGAACCCCACCTTCATCAATAAAGCTTTCCTCTTATATTCGCAATATCTTGATTGCAATCTTGGTTTCTTGCTTGTTCTTCATTTGCGTGCAGGAAACATACCTTCGTGGTCAGTTTGATCGTGCTCCACCGTGATCAATAACCTCTCGGAGTTGGTTTAGCGATTCCTAAGGCGCGACGTCCTCACACATTCGTAGTCGGATCGTCAAAATCTACTCCACCAAAACGATACCCACGGTCACATTGAAAGACAGGGACAACTTCGTCTCTATCAGGGTGGGGGTAGATCGCCCAAAGATGCAAGCAAGGCAAGATGTCACGTCGCCGAATGGATGCAGCAAAAGTTATGGAAGCTTGCGCAAATGATATGATGGGTAGAAGCATGCCCTCAATATTTGAAGTCCATGCGGTCACCAGACGCTTCTTAAGGCAGTAAACCGAAAAAGTTACCTCGAATAGCTTCTTTGTGCTTGAGGAGCGCCTCGCGAGGCCTCGCCCTCTGTAACGACTAAGATGCGGTCCTTTCCGATTTAGGGAACGAGGGCCCAAAATGGAAAGAAGCGCATCTAAGCGTTTCGCAAGCACGATAACATAGCACATACATCATAAAGAATGACAAATAGGGAATCATTTGCCATCTCATAGATAACATCAGAGTTTACATCACACATTGATTCATACAAGGTAGTTCCGCTACGGACTACATAACATGAGAAAAAGGCTATACTACCCTGCATGCTTGCCCACGATCACAACCACGCCTTAGTCTTCTGGATAGTTCACGTAAAGGCGGTCGTTCTCCTCATCATACTGCACGCCAGCTGCATGCCATCGGGATCACCTGTTTCGGGCGTACCTGTACCTGTTCGGTTGTTCAAGTAATCTGTGAGCCACGGGACTCAGCAATCTATGACCTCGGTGCGAGAACTAGTCAAGTTATTAGGTAAGGAAGGTTCAGTGTTTAGGTTGTAGCATCCTAAGCATTTATGGTGGCTATCTTATGTAGAGCAAGTTATTGATGGTGGTCTATGCTAGCGGGCGAAGACTAGCTGATCATTAAGTGATCCTGAACACCTACTTACGTCAATCATAACCCCACCATGTTCCCGATCGAAGAGAGGTCTTCGAAGGGGACAGTCACGGTTACGCACACGGTTGGCAATTTTATTAGAATTAGTTCAAGTTATCTATAACCGGATGTTAACAAATATTCCAATTTGCCACATAACCGCGGGCACGACTTTCCGAAAGATTAAACCCTGCAGGGGTGCTCCAACTAGTCCATCACAAAAGGTCACGGGCCGCAAAGTAATCCTCTATCACGAATCTTGTTATCTCGTCCGATTCGTTAAAGGAAAACCTCAACTCTGGGGAGAACCAAAGCTTCACCGGGATTCATATACGCAAGATATATCGCTAAGGTAAGGCAAGACTAGCAGGACCTCCCATTGTGTCGACGACCCCAATAAGAGCCGCATATCTCAGTCTCAGGACACGACGGATGAGCGACGCATACAGTGGCCTAATAGAAATCTCTCAAGTTGCCCTGAGTTGGCCCCGCACAGTGCTCTGGTTTGGACCAACACTTATGAGGAGCACTGGCCCGGGTTGTTGATTAATTCCTCGGGGTAGCTATTCCCTATGCAGATTATTATTAAGTGGTTAGCAAATTAACACCAATGTTGGGTCCTGCTGGACAAGTCTTAACACTACACGATTTATCAAGGGGGTCCCCATAACAACCCCGAACGTGTTAGGGGCGATCAGTTATGGAATCAAACACCGGTAGCCGGAAACTATGGAGGCAATAACGGAACAAAACACCCGGCAAGATGCTAGGCCTTCCGTTATTTACCAAGTATATAGGTGCATTAATTCAATATCAGATTTAACATAATGATATCAAACTCATGTTATCACATGAGACAATTGCACCTGCAACTAGCAACGCTAACATTAGAAGTTGAGCAAGCCTACTTAGCCATTCAATATTTGCTAGGAGGGGAAAGTGTTTGGGTTTCATGGAAATATCAGGAGGCAATTATTTTAGTGGTAGGCAGCGAGCATATGACGAACGAACGTGAACAAGACTAGAGATGGTATCAAGGTCACGTCATCTTACTTGTGATGTCTTCAGCTTGGAACTGCTCTTATTCGTCCTGCACGTACTCTCCCGGATCCACGTACTCGCTCTCCGATCTCGGTGATGCCGAACATAAAAATAGCATCCAATGAACAACAACACCACATGATGCAACAAGCACATGATGCATGAGATGAGAATGAACATGCATCTCTATTCTAGCTACTTGCACATGCATGAGAAGAAACTACAAACTTCTAGATAGAACTGCACTCTAAGTGATCTTGACATGCATGAAGATGTCATGAACAGATGCATCACGTGAAAACGATGCAAAAACATATAAAGAACGTTACGAAAGGAGCTACGGATGAACCGGAAACAACGAGACAAGAAAGGGAGTCCTACGGATCAAATCCATCACAAGCACACTCCAATGGCATACTTCTGGTATTCCCAAGTTGCCAAATCACAAAAGAAACAAGTATAGATGGGGTGGTGCAAAGAAACTCACCACACCATCAACTATGCACTCACAAGCATCAAAACAACAAAACTATACATTCTGTCGTAAACAGCAACATAGCAGTTTGAGAGCTACATGCAAAGCACCTACGGCCACCCAAATGTGCCAAATAAGATATGTGGCAGAAGCTATTCAAAAGCTATACAAGAATCAACGAAAAGATAATACAAAGGGGTTTCACACAGAAAGTTCTACAGCTGCTAACTTGGACAAAAATATCAGTTTTCAGGGACTTCGTGAAATTCTCATATTCTCACTTGTTGTTTATGCTCTGAAGCATTTTTACAGCACCCAAAACAATATCTATAGGAAGCCAAATGGAATAAAAATTGACAGAGAGCTAGACAAACATAAAAGCTACAACTTTCCAGTTGATTGCAAGGGCTGATTCCCAACACATGAACTTTTGCAAGCACAACTACAAGGGAAGAAAATAACAGCAGTTTCTCAGACTTAGTGAAAACTGATATTTTCAGCCACATGCCTACTTTGACTAGGCACAACTTGCACATGTATACTCCTAAGCATGAAAGAACACCACCATGATGTAGAGGAGTTCACCCTCTGCTGCCACAACAAGGAATCGTCCTCTTGGGCTCATTACATCACATGGAACCAAGCTCTAAACATTGAACAAAACAGAAATATGACATTCCCAGAAAGTGTTCCAAAGTGGAATCTGATTCCACCATTCGATTCCTGGGATGACCCTACCCCAAAAACATATGTAAAACCTAGGTACTTGCATAGAACAAATGGGCACAAAGCTAAGAAGAAAAATATATATGGAATCACATGATGCAAATAGTGACATATCACATGTGCTACACACTAGCTCATCCCTACACATGCACTTGCACACTCTCACAACTCCATTGGTGCACATGAGGGGTAGACCTCATGTTCATGTGCCATAGCACACCACCATACACACACATACAACAAGCACACATATAGCAAGCACCTACACACACTAGTAGAAACACACACACCTACTTGCACTCACATCATGCATTCCTACACCTACAAGCTTGCACATAAGTTCTTACTAAGGTTATGCCATGCCTTGGGCATGTGGGTTTCACCACACACATGCACACACACACACACCACAGGAACACGTACAACAACACCCAAAGTATGTGGGGGGACCCACACACACACACACTTGCACAAGCTAGTGCAAGAGCTCAACACCCATGCACATGAGTAACACACACACATACACACACTACCCTAGTGCAACAACACACATACTAACACCCACACAAACATGGAAGCTTGCTCACACATACACATATGCATTTTAAAATCCCTACACATGCATCACTACACATGCTAGCAAAATAACTAGAGACAATCTACTGGTTGGGAGGCAAAAGAAATAACACACATGCTGTCCTAGCACACCACATCAACTAACATAGCAACAATGAAAAACAGCAAAGGAAATAGGCAAAAAAAGGGCTGGCCTCAGAATCGATCCCAAGACCCCCTGGTTCACCACCAGCAACTAGCACCACTACACTACGACATCTGGCTCGACGGAAGAGAGTGGTAATACAGGATAAGCCACCCCTGAAGCTACTGTGCCGAAATAACACACCAAAAAGGGTGGCGCCGTGGGGTTTCGAACCCACGACCACCTGAAGCAACAAAACACCCCTACCACTACGCTGCTGCTACGAATCTTAACAGAGATGAGGAGGAAACTCTATTGAGCAACCCCTCTGGTCCTTCCTCTCCCCGACGGTGGCCGGAACAGGGGAATCACCACGCCGGCGATCTACTTCAAATTGGCCTACGGCTCATCGAAGGAAGGGAGAAGGGGCTCCCAGGGTTCCATTTCCAAACTAAGCACCATGCCGGCGATCTACTTCAAATTGGACTACGGCTCCACGACGCGCGGTGGCGTCGGTGATAGAGAGAAGAACACGGCGCGGCTACGGGTTCCTACTCATGATCTGGCAACAGGGAAGGGGGAGGAAGATGCTAGCTCACCCACTGGACGAGGATGCCGTGCCTCTCGGAGAGGAAGAAGTGGAAGAAGCCGCAGTAGAGGGGTTCGTATGAGAGGAAGAAGCCGCCGTCGATGTAGGGGAAGTAGACCCGATCTGCTCGTCCTAGCTACGGGAACAAGTCCCCTAGAGGTCCCGCGTGCTCGCGGAAGTCTAGGAGAGGGCGGAGACGCACAACAACGACGGCGAGGAGCTTCTCACGGCTCGGCCATGGCGGAGGATGCGCTCTCTTACCTGCTGCTGACGAGGGAGGATGAGATGGGGAAAGAAGTGGCGGCGGCTTGGAGGAACCTTAGCCCTTGCATGGACGCCAAGGGTTCTTTATAGGAGGAGGAGGCGAGGGACGCGCGGCCTCGACGTCCGTGAGACGGTGTCGCTTCCTGGCGCGTTGTCTCTGAAGGAGAGTGACGGAAAGGCGACACAGGAAGGAGACACCGTCTACAGGGAAAGGCTGGCGCGCGAGAGGAAGTTGGGCCGGCTAGTGGGAGAAAGCCCACTCGAAGGCGCCACATAGAGAAGAAAACCCACTGCGGTTTTCTATTTACAAAACAAACAGAGGAAAAAACAAATGCACACGCAACACTGTTGAAGCTAAAAATAAAACAAATGCTCCTGGTCATAAGGAATTATGACCTATTTAACTAAAATATAAAAGGAATTTTTGGAGCCTTTAAATATTTACAATACAGTATTTAATTGATCTGTTTTGTGAATATTTGCACCACTAAAACAAAGTTTAAAAACACTAAAAACATAGCATCACATCCACCACAATTCATACTAAAACATGGGCATTTTTGAAACAGGTATGGAGCAAGTGAAACTTGAGCTTGAGATAAATAGAGAGGAAGAAGTTTTGAAACCAAGTGCAAACCAACATAGTTGCTCCTACTTTCAAACAACCCCACATCACTACACATATCATCAACACATATCACACCACATACATTGATCACATGAACAACAATCACAAGAGACATGGATGAATGCATGCATGAATGCAAAGGGAAACAAGGCTTGCACATGAAATACCACATGGAATATAACTCTCATTGCAATGACAAGATGGAACCACATACAGAAGGTACAAAATAAGGCAAGTTACACTCTAGGCCATTACAAACTCTCCCACACTACAAAAAGATCTCGCCCTGACATCTAGGACTGAAAGAACTCTGGGAATTCAGAACGGAGATGATGCTCGTGTTCCCAAGTGGCCTCTTTATCGGAATGGTGTGACCACTGCACCTTGAGAAATTTGACAAACTTATTATGGGTCTTGAGCTCAGCCGCCTCGAGAACCGCAACTGGATGCTCACGATAGGATAGGTCGGGTTGAAGGTCGATTTATTGAAGATGAACAGTGCGCTCGGGAGTATTGAAGCATCTGCGGAGCTGAGAGACATGGAACACGTCATGCACATTTGCAAAGTTTGAAAGGAGCTCGAGCTGATACGCAAGGTCGCCTCTCTTGCCAACAACTCTGAAAGGACCCACAAAACGAGGCGCAAGCTTGCCTTTGATGCAAAACGTTGTGTACCCTTCATAGGGGAAACCTTGAGATAGACGAAGTCATCGAGCTCATCTAGTGGATTAGTTTGTTCACGGTCGTCTTACAGTGGTTCTCGTTGTGTCTTAAAGAGTCCTTGTAGCTTGCTACGACTCGGGGACGCTTCATATGTCATGTGCACTACCTTGCACACGATGGCTACTGTAAGGATCGAGCCCGTGCGATCTTGTCCACGAAAATATCGAACGGAAATCTCTCTCATGAGTTTGTTCTCGCTTGTTTCATAAGCTTCACTCTTTTGTTTTGTTGGAACATGGTAATTCAAGTTGCTTCGATGTGAAGTGGTGATTACAGATCTTTCCAAAGTGGTGTTCTCATATTTTTATGAGAGTATTAATTATGTTGCTCAAATTAAATTGTCTTATCAATTATTGTCAACCGGAGTTGTTACGTTAATTCTTATCCAACCGGTGTGCTTCTCTTCAAATGAATTCTATCCTATCCAATATTTGCAGATCATTCTCTCAATTCTTACTGGAGTTTTTCTCATGTGTCCCAAGTTGTCTTTGTTTTTCCCGTCCTCCCGCCCTTTTCTTCAGTGGTTGGATTTCATCCAAGTGCATTTCATTTCATTGTTGCTTCCGCTATCTGTTCTTTTCTCTCTTAGCCGGTGATTCATTGTGAAGATTCTGAAGAACTTCGTGTTCATCTTTATTCAATCTTATTATCTTTTCCGGTGAATTCAATTTAGTTGTTCGTGTTCATTATATCATATTCATCCTTGTAAGTCTTTCCTATATTGGAATTTTTTATCAGCCTATCTTGTTATTCAGTCCTCTCTTTTCTATCCGTAGGTTGAAGATATCTCAGTTTCTTGTTTTCAATCCTTTCAATTATTTCAAGGTTCTCAACCTCATCAAGTTTTCTTAATACCGGTGCAATATCTCTCTTCTGAGCAATCTTTTCAATGGTGGTTTCTTTGAGTGGGCCCATAACCCACAAGTTCTTTCCCAGGATCTTATTTGGCTCTTGCAATATTTCCCGGAGATCTCTAATTCTTTCAACTATGACGTAAGTATGGATTTCATCAGTCAGATTCCCTCTTCAAGATCAATTTGAATTGTTTCTTGTCTTTGGCTCAACCTTTCATTCTACTTTATTCCGGTGTGTCTCGGTATTCTTGGTGTTGTTTCTCGTCATCTTTCTCAGCTTGCAAATTCGAAGGAGTGTTTTCTCAAATCTTGGTTCATTCTCTTGGAAATTCATCATTTCAACTTTGTGGCATTATCTTGAATTGTTCCCAGTCATGAGTATTCCTTCCATATCTATCCGATGCATTTCTGAGTTGTTTCATTCTCGATCGTCCGAAGGCCATCATTTCAGAAGATTCTTCGTTCTCAGCTTTTAGCTTTCACCCTCAATTCTTCTCAATTGTTGTATGTTCGTTCGTCTCTCAATTATTCTGGTGCCTTGTTCTAGTTTTCTCTCAGGTGGCTCGTGATCTCTTCATTCTCATGTATCTCCATTCATTCATGGTTCCCTCATTCATTTCAATTCTCACTGGTGTTTCTTGCAACATTTCTTCTAGTTTGTGCTCATATCTCTCCTCAATCATTTCTAGAAGAATAAGTGGTATGCTAAATCCATTGCTTGTCATCAATCAAACTTGATGAAGGATAAGCATAACATGATTTTTATTATTGTTCATAATAATCTGAATTCTTCTTCTGGAGTGGCTCATGATATCAATTCTTTTCCCATGTGCTTATCTTTCTTTTCCGGAGTTCCAAGTTCTTTTAAGTATCTCTTTGTGAGGCTTCATCTAAATCTTGGCAAGGTCATAATCTTATTCTTTTCTACCTTCATATCTTTGCATCATTCATTTGTATACGGAGGTCCTTCATGGTGGTTCATCAAGGTTTCAATCCATTCTCATGAGTTCTTCAAGATTCTTGTGATAGTAGTTGTCATTCTCTTATTCTTTCTTTGTTTCCAATGATCTAGTTTTATTCTCTTGTTCCGGAGGCATTGTGATGTTGCTCATTTGGTTCAATCATGTTGTGCTATCAAGATCATGGTGTTCCCTTGTTCTATTTAGTTGTTTGTTGTGAATCTTGCCTAATTCTCCTATCTTATCGAATTTTTTGTCCCCTTTTCCTACCGAAGTGCTGCCGAAATTTTCTGTGAATTCTTGCTTGTTTCTCATATCATTCCTCATCGCTTTGCAACCTTCAAGGATCGTTGGTTTCACTTGTTTGTCAAAGAAGCGATTAAGTTTTACCTCTTCCTTTCTCATCCTCTTGCCCGTTCATTCTTGGATCTCGGGTCGAGATCCTCTTGTGGTGTAGGAGAGTTGTGACAGCCTAAGACCGATGTTCCAAAAGATTCCCCTTCTATTCTATTTTCGTTGTGTGATTTATTTTATTTGTCGCATCATCATTGCATCATTCACATCATCTGCATTGCATCGGCATCTCCGTTGCCATCAGTTTGCAAAACTTGCATCCGTTGTTAGTTGCCGGTCCTCGTCGTTGTCCGTTCTGAACCTGACCACACACGCACGCGCCCGCGGTATCGTCAAAACCGTGTTTTAAAAGTGTGCGTAAAACTTTATCTGATTGGGTTGGAATTGGACGTGCGGTCTTTATTAGTTATAGGTAGGCCGCCTGTCAAATTTTGTTGCAATCGGAGTCCGTCTGGTACCCGAACGGTCGATCGTAGCGGCACTGTATTCGGTCTACCGTCGCACGTTTATCGGTGTTGTAAAAATCGTGTTGCCGCACCGTTTCCCTCTCTTCCCCGGCTATCCTGCTCTACACAGCCACTTAGCCCATCCCGCATTTGGAATTGTTCGATTCCGACCTCGCGGTTGGATCCGGGACGAAATTTCGCTAAACCTAGCCCCCCTTTGTCTATAAATAGGACTCCTCATGCATTTTTTAGCAGTCTCTCTCTCTCTATTCCTCGAGATCCGCGCCGTCCCGAAACACCAGCCGCCGCCCACCTGCTCTCTCCTCCCACCTCCAGCCGTCGAGCCCGCCCGATCTCGGGTCAGGCCCGCACGAAGCCCATCTGGGCACGCAGCCCCGATCCCCCATGCTCGAGCTCCTCTCAAGCCCCTCCATGGCAGCACCCCGCCGGCCTCCTCCCGGACTCCAACCCCGCCGCCGCCTTCTGTGCACCACCGCCGGCCGACGCCCCCAGCCCCGGCTGCCTCGCCGCCGGCGTCCCGGATCCGGCATCCCCACGAGCTCCTGCCCAAGGTTCCCTCGACGGAGCACTTCCTCCCGTCGGCCAAACACGCAGCTCCTGGCCGCGGCCCGCCATGGCGAGCTCCCGACGCCCAGTTCCTCGCCGTCCCACCTGCTCGCTGTTCCTCGCTGCCCCGCCTTCTCGACGTCCCTCGCCGCCCCGCTCCTGGAGCAGCCGCCGCCTCCAGTCGGTCCGATCTGGACGAGGAACCGCCCGAGCCGCACTGCCTCGCCTCCACGCCTCGCCTGGGCCGAGGCCCAGAACCAGCAGCCCCCCATCAGCCTCCACAGCGCCAGGCCGGCCCTCCAGCTCGTCCCACCGCTTCGGCCGAGTGCCCCCCTCCACCGAGCCAGCCCAGAGCCGTGGTGAGCTGCCTATCCCTCGCCCCAAGCACCTTTTGGTTATGTTGTGCCCATCATATTTCGGCCCATTTCGAATTATTATTTTATCTGGCAATTTATTATTTCCAGATTTATGATAGAAATTAAAACACCCGTAACTTTTAATCCGTATGTCGGATCGCGATGATTTAGATATGTATCTTGTGTAGATTTTCCCGTAGATCACAATTTTGCCACTTGCATAAATGTTTGAAGTAGTTTGGCGTGCCTAATGCCTAGTTTTGCGTCCTATCTCAATAGGATAGTTGCCCGTATTTATTTTCGCGCGTGTCCGGACTGCTAGAACTCCGTAAATTAAATGTTTATGTTTTTGGAACCCCTTTTCCATGTATTTTAGAGCAGTCGTTGGTATTTTTTCGTGTAAGATTTCGTAGCTAGTTTGTTATACCGTGTTTAGGATATTATCTCACATATACGTGTGGTGATATTATTGTTGTGGAACCCCACATGTTATATATGTTTTCGGGGTAGAAAAATACATAGGATTTAACTGTGTATTTAGTTTTAGCTTTTGAGCAAGTCAGTTCGCGTGATATTTTGCCATGTTGGCCTTTTGTTTGTTTTGTGGGATTTATTCCGTGCTTGATATGATTAAGTTGTCAACTAGAGAGTTGCTCTTGGATGTTTACTCTAGCCCCTGGTAATATTGGTTGCAATAGAAATCTATGTTTAGGTGTGGTTTGCTTGCTCTCAACTTGCTAGCAAATAGTGTTGTTATAGAGATGTTGAAATATTTCTAAGTCTGAATCTGTTATATTTTGTTGTTGTCTTTGCATGAGTTTATCTTGTGATCTGTAGCTCTTTTGAGGTTGATGCAATGGAGTTAGTTGTAGACTTTAGGATTCTCTAGCATGCTGAGAATTTTCATGCCATTTGGAGTCCTGTAGCTTATGGTTTTGCTGCTGTCAATATGCCTTCAGATCGAAAACTGCACTTTCATGAAGTGTTATTTTCACTAAGTCTTAAACTGTGTGTGAGAAGCCATTTTGTGACTTCTTTTCCTAGTGATCCATGCTCCCATGCTAGATGTAATTAGTTGTATGTTGTAGTGCATCTTGCCCTCTATCGTCTCATGCCTTGTTGGAGCCATTTGGTTTGTGTAGCTCGTAGTTGTGGGGTGTAGAAAATGATATGTGGCTGATTTTGGCAGATTGTAGTGATTTCTTGTTCAGCTCGTAGTTGTTGAACCGTAGCTCCGTTTTGATCGTGTCCTATATGAAACTTGCTTAGAATCTCATGCAGTTTTATTTTATCTTGTTGGTTGTGTGTTTTGAATGTTGTGGATACCATTTGCACACATATTGCATGCATGCCATCATATCTTGCGGTGACCGTATCTTTTGATCTGTAGCTCCGTTGGAGATGTTCTCTATGTGTAGATTGCTTGTAACAATGCGTAGAATCACGTGAACCTATTTGTTTTGCTATTTAACAAACATTTAAACGTGTCAGATCAGATCTGGACAGAATTGTAAATTAACATGTGAGGTCGTCTCGGAGGTGCTATATGTCATTTCCGACCTCATTTATAATGCCTAGATAGGTAGTTTAACTATGCTTCAACTCATGCCATGTTTAACCACATTTAATATTGCCTGTACCTAATCAGGATATAACTAAATAATTAAACATGGAGTTTCATCAATATGCAACTCGTTGCATATTGAACTTCACTTAATGTGTAGTGTTTGAGTGTTGTGAATTGCCATGCCATGTCTTGCATATATTCAGCTGCTCATGCATCATATGTGTTGTGCATCGTGTGGTGAATATCGTGTGTTGATTCTTGTTTCCGGTTTGCTTTGTCTCAATAGGTTTCCACAAGCGTGTCGGAAAGTGAGGACCCGTTCGACTACATCGGTTTGTCTGCTTCACGGAGTCATTCTTCTTCCAAGCGGGATCTCAGGCAAGATGACCATTTGCCCAGATACCATTACTATCATTGCCATGCTATTTTTACCGTTTCTGCCATTATGTCTCGTTGCCTACCACCTGTTAAATATCAGCCTCTCAACAATGCCATGAAACCATCAACCTGTTCACGACCTAGCAAACCACTGATTGGCTATGTTACTGCTTGCTTACCATGTGTTAGCGTTGCTAGTTGCAGGTGTAGTTGCTTCCATGTGATAACATGGGTCCCTTGTCATATCACCATATTAATTGCTATTTAATTTAATGCACCTATATACTTCGTAAAAGGTGGAAGGCTTGGCCTTTCTAGCATGGTGTTTTGTTCCACCTTTGGCCCCTTAGTTTCGGCTACCGGTATTATGTTCCATAATTGAGCGCTCCTAACACGATCGGGGTTGTTATGGGGACCCCCTTTATAATTCGTTTTAGATTAAAGCTGTTCTGGCAAGGCCCAACATTGGTACTACATTTGCCCTATTGGGGAACGTCGCATGGGAAACAAAAACATTCCTACGCGCACGAAGACCTATCATGGTGATGTCCATCTACGAGAGGGGATGAGTGATCTACGTACCCTTGTAGATCGTACAGCAGAAGCGTTAGTGAACGCGGTTGATGTAGTGGAACGTCCTCACGTCCCTCGATCCGCCCCGCGAACAATCCCGCGATCAGTCCCACGATCTAGTACCGAACGGACGGCACCTCCGCGTTAAGCACACGTACAACTCGACGATGATCTCGGCCTTCTTGATCCAGCAAGAGAGATGGAGAGGTAGAAGAGTTCTCCGGCAGCGTGACGGCGCTCCGGAGGTTGGTGACGACCTTGTCTCAGCAGGGCTCCGCCCGAGCTTCGCAGAAACGCGATCTAGAGGAAAAAACGTGGAGGTATGTGGTCGGGCTGTCGTGGGAAAGTCGTCTCAAATCAGCCCCAATACCTCCGTATATATAGGTGGGAGGGAGGGGACCTTGCCTTGGGGCTCAAGGAGCCCCAAGGGGGTCGGCCGAGTCCAAGGGGGGAAGGCTCCCCCCCCCAAACCGAGTTGGACTTGGTTTGGTGGGTGGGAGTCCTTCCCTTCCTTCCCACCTCCCTTTTTTTCTCTTTGATTTTTCTTTGTATGGCGCATAGTGCCCTTTTGGGCTGTCCCACCAGCCCACTAAGGGCTGGTGCGCCAGCCTTATGGCCTATGGGCTTCCCCGGGGTGGGTTGCCCCCCCCCCCCCCCGGTGAACTCCGGGAACCCATTCGTCATTCCCGATACATTCCTGGTAACTCCGAAAACCTTCCGGTAATCAAATGAGGTCATCCTATATATATCAATCTTCGTTTCCGGACTATTCCGGAAACCCTCGTGACGTCCGTGATCTCATCCGGGACTCCGAACAACATTCGGTAACCAACCATATAACTCAAATACGCATAAAACAACGTCGAACCTTAAGTGTGCAGACCCTGCGGGTTCGAGAACTATGTAGACATGACCCGAGAGACTCCTCGGTCAATATCCAATAGCGGGACCTGGATGCCCATATTGGATCCTACATATTCTACGAATATCTTATCGTTTGAACCTCAGTGCCAAGGATTCATATAATCCCGTATGTCATTCCCTTTGTCCTTCGGTATGTTACTTGCCCGAGATTAGATCGTCAGTATCCGCATACCTATTTCAATCTCGTTTACCGGCAAGTCTCTTTACTCGTTCCGTAATACAAGATCCCGCAACTTACACTAAGTCACATTGCTTGCAAGGCTTGTGTGTGATGTTGTATTACCGAGTGGGCCCCGAGATACCTTTCCGTCACACGGAGTGACAAATCCCAGTCTTGATCCATACTAACTCAACTAACACCTTCGGAGATACCTGTAGAGCATCTTTATAGTCACCCAGTTACGTTGCAACGTTTGATACAAACAAAGCATTCCTCCGGTGTCAGTGAGTTATATGATCTCATGGTCATAGGAATAAATACTTGACACGCAGAAAACAGTAGCAACAAAATGACACGATCAACATGCTACGTCTATTAGTTTGGGTCTAGTCCATCACGTGATTCTCCCAATGACGTGATCCAGTTATCAAGCAACAACACCTTGTTCATAATCAGAAGACACTGACTATCTTTGATCAACTGGCTAGCCAACTAGAGGCTTGCTAGGGACGGTGTTTTGTCTATGTATCCACACATGTAAATGAGTCTTCATTCAATACAATTATAGCATGGATAATAAACGATTATCTTGATACAGGAATTATAATAATAACTATATTTATTATTGCCTCTAGGGCATAATTCCAACAGTCTCCCACTTGCACTAGAGTCAATAATCTAGCCCTCACATCATCATGTGAATTACATTGTAATAAATCTAACACCCATACAGTTCTGGTGTTGATCATGCTTTGGCCGTGGAAGAGGTTTAGTCAGCGGGTCTGCTACGTTCAGATCCGTGTGCACTTTGCATATATTTACGTCCTCTCCCTTGACGTAGTCGCGGATGAGGTTGAAGCGTCGTTTGATGTGTCTGGTCTTCTTGTGAAACCGTGGTTCCTTTGCTAAGGCAATGGCACCCGTGTTATCACAGAACAAGGTTATTGGATTCAGTGCGCTTGGCACTACTCCAAGATCCGTCATGAACTGCTTCATCCACACACCCTCCTTAGCCTCCTCCGAGGCAGCCATGTACTCCGCTTCACATGTAGAATCTGCTACGACGCTTTGCTTTGAACTGCACCAGCTTACCGCACCCCCATTAAGAATAAATACGTATCCGGTTTGCGACTTAGAGTCGTCCGGATCTGTGTCAAAGCTTGCATCGACGTAACCTTTTACGGCAAGCTCTTCGTCACCTCCATACACGAGAAACATCTCCTTAGTCCTTTTCAGGTACTTCAGGATATTCTTGACCGCTGTCCAGTGATCCACTCCTGGATTACTCTGGAATCTACCTGCCATACTTATGGCCAGGCTAACATCCGGTCTAGTGCACAGCATCGCATACATGATAGAACCTATGGCTGAAGCATAGGGGACGGAGCGCATATGCTCTCTATCTTAATCAGTTGCTGGGCACTGAGTCTTACTCACTCTCGTACCTTGTAGAACTGGCAAGAACCCTTTCTTGGACTATTCCATTTTGAACCTCTACAAAACTTTATCAAGGTATGTGCTTTGTGAAAGTCCTATCAGGCGTTTTGATCTATCCCTATAGATCTTAATGCCTAGAATGTAAGCAGCTTCTCCTAGGTCCTTCATAGAGAAACTTTTATTCAAGTAACCTTTTATGCTCTCCAAAAACTCTACTTTGTTTCCAATCAGTAATATGTCATCCACATATAATATTAGAAACGCCACAGAGCTCCCACTCACTTTCTTGTAAATACAAGATTCTCCAACTACTTGTATAAACCCAAATGCTTTGATCACCTCATCAAAGTGTTTGTTCCAACTCCGAGATGCTTGCACCAGTCCATAAATGGATCGCTGGAGTTTGCACACCTTGTTAGCATTCTTAGGATCGACAAAACCTTCGGGTTGTATCATATACAACTCTTCCTTAAGGAAACCATTAAGGAACGCTGTTTTGACATCCATCTGCCAGATTTCAGCTATTGCTAACATGATTCTGACGGACTTAAGCATCGCTACGGGTGAGAATGTCTCATCGTAGTCAACTCCTTGAATTTGTGAAAAACCCTTTGCCACAAGTCGAGCTTTATAAACGGTCACATTGCCATCAGCGTCCGTCTTCCTCTTAAAGATCCATTTGTTCTGAATAGCCTTGCGGCCCTCAGGTAGTACCCCCAAAGTCCATACTTTGTTCTCATACATGGATCCTATCTCGGATTTCATGGCCTCTAGCCATTTGTTGGAATCTGGGCCCACCATTGCTTCTTCATAATTCGCAGGTTCATCGTTGTCTAACAACATGATTGATAAGACGGGATTACCGTACCACTCTGGAGCAGCACGTGGTCTCGTCGACCTGCATGGTTCGACAGAAACTTGAACTGAAGTTTCATGATCATCATCATTAACTTCCTCCTCAACCGGCGTCGCAATGACAGAGGTTTCCCCTTGCCCTGCGCCACCATCCAGAGGGATGAGAGGTTCGACAACCTCGTCAAGTTCTATCTTCCTCCCACTCAATTCTCTCGAGAGAAACTCCTTCTCGAGAAAAGATCCGTTTTTAGCAACAAACACTTTGCCCTCGGATTTGAGATAGAAGGTGTACCCAACTGTCTCTTTTGGGTAACCTATGAAGACGCACTTTTCCGCTTTGGGTTCCAGCTTTTCAGGCTGAAGCTTTTTGACATAAGCATCACATCCCCAAACTTTAAGAAACGACAACTTTGGCCTTTTGCCATACCACAGTTCGTATGGTTTCGTCTCAACGGATTTTGATGGTGCCCTATTTAAAGTGAATGCAGCTGTTTCTAATGCATAACCCCAAAATGATAACGGCAAATCAGTAAGAGACATCATAGATCGCACCATCTCTAATAGAGTACGATTACGACGTTCGGACACACCATTACGCTGTGGTGTTCCAGGCGGTGTTAACTGTGAAACAATTCCACATTGTCTTAAGTGAGTACCAAACTCGAAACTCAGATATTCACCCCCACGATCAGACCGCAGGAACTTGATCTTCTTGTTACGATGATTTTCCACTTCACTCTGAAATTGCTTGAACTTTTCAAATGTTTCAGACTTGTGCTTCATCAAGTAGACATAACCATATCTACTTAAATCATCAGTGAAGGTGAGAAAATAACGATATCCGCCGCGTGCCTCCACGCTCATCGGACCACACACATCGGTATGTATGATTTCCAACAAGTCACTTGGACGCTCCATTGTTCTGGAGAACGGAGTCTTAGTCATCTTTCCCATGAGGCATGGTTCGCATGTGTCAAGTGAATCAAAGTCAAGTGACTCCAAAAGTCCATCAGCATGGAGTTTCTTCATGCGCTTTACACCAATATGACCTAAGCGGCAGTGCCACAAAAATATGGCGCTATCATTGTTAACTCTAACTCTTTTGGTCTCAATGTTATGTATATGCGTATCGCTATCAAGATTCAATATGAACAATCCTCTCACATTCGGTGCATGACCATAAAGATGTTACTCATAGAAATAGAACAACCATTATTCTCTGACTTAAAAGAGTAACCGTCTCGCAATAAACAAGATCCAGATATAATGTTCATGCTCAACGCAGGCACTAAATAACAATGATTTAAGTTCATCACTAATCCTGACGGTAACTGAAGTGACACTGTGCCGACGGCGATTGCATCAACCTTGGAACCATTTCCTACGCGCATCGTCACTTCATCTTTCGCCAGCCTTCATCTATTCCGCAGTTCCTGTTTTGAGTTGCAAATATGAGCAACAGAACCGGTATCGAATACCCAGGCACTACTACGAGAGCCGGTTAAGTACACATCAATAACATGTATATCAAATATACCTGATTTTTCTTTGGCCGCCTTCTTATCTACCAGATACTTGGGGCAATTGCGCTTCCAGTGACCCATACCCTTGCAATAGTAACACTCCGTTTCAGGCTTAGGTCCAGCTTTGGGTTTCTTCGTCGGATTGGCAATAGGCTTGCCGCTCTTCTTCGAATTTCCCTTCTTGCCTTTGCCGTTTCTCTTGAAAGTAGTGGTCTTATTCACCATCAACACTTGATGCTCTTTACGGAGTTCAGACTCTGCGACTTTCAGCATCGCAAACAACTCGCCGGGAGACTTGTTCATCCCTTGCATGTTGTAGTTCAACACAAAGCCTTTATAGCTTGGCGGCAGTGATTGAAGGGTTCTGTCAGTGATAGCTTCTTGCGGGAGTTCAATCCCTAGCTCAGCTAGACGGTTTGAGTACCCAGACATTTTGAGCACATGTTCACTGACAGATGAGTTTTCCTCCATCTTGCAAGCATAGAATTTATCGGAGGTCTCATACCTCTCGATCCGGGCGTTCTTCTGAAAGATAAACTTCAACTCCTGGAACATCTCAAATGCTCCATGACGCTCAAAGCGACGTTGAAGTCCCGGTTCTAAGCCATACAAGACTGCACATTGAACTATTGAGTAGTCATCCTTACGTGCTAACCAAGCGTTCTTAACATCCTGATCAGCCGTAGCGGGTGGTTCATCTCCTAACGCAGCATTAAGGACATAATCCTTCTTCCCAGCTTGTAAGATTAGCTTAAGATTACGAGCCCAGTCTACAAAGTTGCTTCCATCATCTTTCAACTTAGCTTTCTCTAGGAACGTATTAAAATTCAGGATGACTGTCGCGTGAGCCATGATCTACAACACAAATATATTCAAAGTGGACTTAGACTATGTTCAAGATAATCAGAGTTTAACTTAATCAAATTATTCGCTAAACTCCCACTCAAAAAGTACATCTCTCTAGTCATTTGAGTGGTTCATGATCCACTTACACTAGCTCAAGTCCGATCATCACGTGAGTTGAGTATAGTTTCAGTGGTAAGCATCCCTATGCTAATCATATCATCTATATGATTCATGATCGACCTTTCGGTCTCATGTGTTCCGAGGCCATGTCTGCACATGCTAGGCTCGTCAAGTTTAACCCGAGTGTTCCGCGTGCGCAACTGTTTTGCACCCGTTGTATGTGAACGTTGAGTCTATCACACCCGATCATCACGTGGTGTCTCGAAACGACGAACTGTAGCAACGGTGCACAGTCGGGGAGAACACAATTTTGTCTTGAAATTTTAGTGAGAGATCACCTCATAATGCTACCGGCGTTCTAAGCAAAATAAGGTGCATAAAAGGATTAACATCACATGCAATTCATAAGTGACATGATATGGCCATCATCACGTGCTTCTTGATCTTCATCACCAAAGCACCGACACGATCTTCTTGTCACCGGCGCCACGCCATGATCTCCATCAACGTGTTGCCATCGAGGTTGTCGTGCTACTCATGCTATTACTACTAAAGCAACATCCTAGCAAAATAGTAAACGCATCTGCAAGCACAAACGTTAGTATAAAGACAACCCTATGGCTCCTGCCGGTTGCCGTACCATCGACGTGCAAGTCGATATTTCTATTACAACATGATCATCTCATACATCCAATATATCACATCACATCGTTGGCCATATCACATCACAAGCATACCCTGCAAAAACAAGTTAGACGCCCTCTAATTTTGTTGTTGCATGTTTTACGTGGTGACCAAGGGTATCTAGTAGGATCGCATCTTACTTACGCAAACACCACAACGGAGATATATGAGTTGCTATTTAACCTCATCCAAGGACCTCCTCGGTCAAATCCGATTCAACTAAAGTTGGAGAAACCGACACTTGCCAGTCATCTTTGAGCAACGGAGTTACTCGTAACGATGAAACCAGTCTCTCGTAAGCGTACGAGTAATGTCGGTCCAAGCCGCTTCAATCCAACAATACCGCGGAATCAAGAAAAGACTAAGGAGGGCAGTAAAACGCACATCACCGCCCACAAAAACTTTTGTGTTCTACTCGAGAAGACATCTACGCATGAACCTAGCTCTGATGCCATTGTTGGGGAACGTCGCATGGGAAACAAAAAATTTCCTATGCGCACGAAGACCTATCATGGTGATGTCCATCTACGAGAGGGGATGAGTGATCTACGTACCCTTGTAGATCGTACAGCAGAAGCGTTAGTGAACGCGGTTGATATAGTGGAACGTCCTCACGTCCCTCGATCCGCCCCGCGAACAATCCCGCGATCAGTCCCACGATCTAGTACCGAACGGACGGCACCTCCGCGTTCAGCACACGTACAGCTCGACGATGATCTCGGCCTTCTTGATCCAGCAAGAGAGACGGAGAGGTAGAAGAGTTCTCCGGCAGCGTGACGGCGCTCCGGAGGTTGGTGATGACCTTGTCTCAGCAGGGCTCCGCCCGAGCTTCGCAGAAACGCGATCTAGAGGAAAAACCATGGAGGTATGTGGTCGGGCTGCCGTGGGAAAGTCGTCTCAAATCAGCCCCAATACCTCCGTATATATAGGTGGGAGGAAGGGGACCTTGCCTTGGGGATCAAGGAGCCCCAAGGGGGTCGGCCGAGTACAAGGGGGGAAGGCTCCCCCCCAAACCGAGTTGGACTTGGTTTGGTGGGTGGGAGTCCTTCCCTTCTTTCCCACCTCCCTTTTTTTTCTTTCTCTTTGATTTTTCTTTGTATGGCGCATAGTGCCCTTTTGGGCTGTCCCACCAGCCCACTAAGGGCTGGTGCGCCACCCTTATGGCCTATGGGCTTCCCCGGGGTGGGTTCCCCCCCCCCCCCCGGGAACTCCCGGAACCCATTCGTCATTCCCGATACATTCCCGGTAACTCCGAAAACCTTCCGGTAATCAAATGAGGTCATCCTATATATATCAATCTTCATTTCCGGACTATTCCGGAAACCCTCGTGACGTCCGTGATCTCATCCGGGACTCCGAACAACATTCGGTAACCAACCATATAACTCAAATACGCATAAAACAACGTCGAACCTTAAGTGTGCAGACCCTGCGGGTTCGAGAACTATGTAGACATGACCCGAGAGACTCCTCGGTCAATATCCAATAGCGGGACCTGGGTGCCCATATTGGATCCAACATATTCTACGAAGATCTTATCGTTTGAACCTCAGTGCCAAGGATTCATATAATCCCGTATGTCATTCCCTTTGTCCGTCGGTATGTTACTTGCCCGAGATTCGATCGTCAGTATCCGCATACCTATTTCAATCTCGTTTACCGGCAAGTATCTTTACTCATTCCGTAATACAAGATCCCGCAACTTACACTAAGTCACATTGCTTGCAAGGCTTGTGTGTGATGTTGTATTACCAAGTGGGCCCCGAAATACCTTTCCGTCACACGGAGTGACAAATCCCAGTCTTGATCCATACTAACTCAACTAACACCTTCGGAGATACCTGTAGAGCATCTTTATAGTCACCCAGTTACGTTGCGACGTTTGATACACACAAAGCATTCCTCCGGTGTCAGTGAGTGATATGATCTCATGGTCATAGGAATAAATACTTGACACGCAGAAAACAGTAGCAACAAAATGACACGATCAACATGCTACGTCTATTAGTTTGGGTCTAGTCCATAACGTGATTCTCCCAATGACGTGATCCAGTTATCAAGCAACAACACCTTGTTCATAATCACAAGACACTGACTATCTTTGATCAACTGGCTAGCCAACTAGAGGCTTGCTAGGGACGGTGTTTTGTCTATGTATCCACACATGTAAATGAGTCTTCATTCAATACAATTATAGCATGGATAATAAACGATTATCTTGATACAGGAATTATAATAATAACTATATTTATTATTGCCTCTAGGGCATAATTCCAACATGCCCAACATAATAATTTTGTTACTACTGAAAGCATAGGGCGTCATGAACCTGAGGAGTAATTCTACATAATACAGGGAGGGCCAGTGCTGATGGTGTTGGTCCAAAACAGAGCACCGTGCGGGGCCTACCCGGGGCAACTCGGGAGATGTCTATGAGGCCACCATACGCTTCGCTTATACGTCGTCTCCTGAGAACGAGATACGCGGCTCCTATTGGGATCGTCGACACGTCGGGCGGCCTTGCTGGATTAGTTTTACCTTTGACGAGATATCTTGTGCATCGGGATTCCGGTGATGCTTTGGGTAATCTGAGAATTGAGGTTTTCCGCTAAGGAGTCCGACGAGATCGCGAGTTTCGTGATCGAGCATTTCTATGCGGCTTGTGCTAATTTGTGATGGATTAGTTGGAGCACCCCTGCAGGGTTAAATCTTTCGGAAAGCCGTGCCCACGGTTATGTGGCAACGTGGAAACTTTGTTTAACACTGGTTCTAGATAACTTGAAGTTAACTTAATTAAAATATGCCAACTGTGTGCATAACCGTGACTGTCTGTTTCGTGAGTTCCTTCTCCGATCGAGGACACGGTGGGGTTATGTCTGACGTAAGTAGGTGTTCAGGATCATTCATTTGATCATCAGTAGTCACGTCCGCTATGCGTAGATCTTCCCCCTCTTTATTCTTGTACTCGTAAGTTAGCCACCTCATATAATGCTTAGTCGCTTGCTACAGCCTCACCACTTAACCTACCTCACCTATTAAGCTTTGCTAGTCTTGATACCTTTGGAAATGAGATTGTTGAGTCCCCTGTGGCTCACAGATTACTACAACACCAGTTGTACGTATAGGTAAAGGTTACTTGACGCGAGAGCGTTGATTGTTCATTTGGATTTGCTTCGTCTTCTTCTTCTTCTTCGATCTAGGATGGGTTCTAGGCCGGCAGCCTGGGATAGCAAGGATGGACATCGTTCTTTTTTTCTCGTTTATTTTCGTCCGTAGTCGGACCCTGCTCTTCTTCGTGAAGTTTATGCATTGTACTGTTGTGACTCTGATTTAGCTTTTGGCGAGTGTAAGCCAATTCTATATATATATATATATATATATATATATATATATATATATATATATATATATATATATATATATATATATCTTCTTTTCAGTACATGTACTTGTAACGATATCCATTCTTGCGAAATGATGAGATGCACTTCTATCCCTGACGAGGCCCTTATGCCAAATTGAGGATAGGGTCGCATATTGGACGTTACAAGTTGGTATCAGAGCAGTACCGATCTAGGAGCCCCCTTGATTGATCGAACTTGGCCGAGTCGAGTCTAGTAAAACTGATTTGAGTCTAGTTATATATCGGAGAGTAGGATTCTTTTTTCTCCTCTTCTATACTCTAGTGAGGAATCTTGACGTAATAACTTCATTCTACTCCTCTTCTCACTCAAAAAAAATTTAGGATCACACGGATATTTTCTGAATCTGTATGATGCCGATGTGACGGAGTTCTGTCTTGGTGCCTCCTGTCTGACTTGATTTCTTCCGGGGAGTTGAGCTCCAGGGGATTCTCGAGCACATCGCTATCATTCAGATTTCTTAGTATCTCAGAATGAAGGATGTTCGTAATTGCTTCAATACTAGTAGTGGCGAGATAACCGCGATGTCCCGAGTACTGGTGCAGATTGTTCGGGAGTACTGCCATACTTTGTATCGTTGTGATCACGAGGGTCTGTAGTAGATGAACTTCCGAGATTCAGGTTATGTGTTGATGGATGTGATACACTGGACGGGTTAGTATAGGAGTTGTGTGAAATATTACTCCTTGTATCTGTATACCAGATTGCATGACCACAAATTTCGGGAGTTCTTAGGTGGGAATTCAAGTAGTTACTTATAGGACAATCTTCCAACAAATGCATGATGTTAGGTTGGGGTTTGGCATCTAGTGGATTCGTTTGTTCACGGTCGTCTTACAGCGGTTCTCGTTGTGTCTTAAAGAGTCCTTGTAGCTTGCTATGACTCGGGGACGCTTCGTATGTCGTGTGCACTACCTTGCACAGGATGGCTACTATAAGGATCGAGCCTGTGCAATCCTGTCCATGAAAATATCGAACGGAAATCTCTCTCATGAGTTTGTTCTGGCTTGTTTCATAAGCTTCACCCTTTTGTTTTGTTGGAACATGGTAACTCAAGTTGCTTTGATGTCAAGTGGTGATTTCAGCTCTTTCCTAAGTGGTGTTCTCATATTTTTATGAGAGTATTAATTTTGTTGCACAAATCAAATTGTCTTATCAATTCTTGTCAACCGGAGTCGTCATCTTAATTCTTTTCCAACCGGTGTGCTTCTCTTCAAGTGAATTCTATCCTCTCCAATATTTGCAGATCATTCTCTCAATTGTTACCGGAGTTTGTCTCATATGTCCCAAGTTGTCTTTGTTTTTTTCCCGCCATCCCGCCCTTTTCTTCAATGATTGGATTTCATCCAAGTGTGTTTCATTTCATTGTTGCTTCCGCTATGTGTTCTTTTCTCTCTTAGTCGGTGATTCATTGTGAAGATTCTCAGGAACTTCGTGTTCATCTTTATTCAATCTTGTTATCTTTTCCGGTGAATTCAATTTAGTTGTTCGTGTTCATTATATCATATTCATCCTTGTAAGTCTTTCCTATATTGGAATTTTTTATCAGCCTATCTTGTTATTCAGTCCTCTCTTTTCTATCCGTAGGTTGAAGATATCTCAGTTTCTTGTTTTCAATCCTTTCAATTATTTCAAGGTTCTCAACCTCATCAAGTTTTCTTTATACCGGTGCAATATCTCTCTTCTGAGCAATCTTTTCAACGGTGGTTTCTTTGAGTGGGCCCATAACCCACAGGTTCTTTCCCAGGATCTTATACAGCTCTTGTAATCTTTCCCGGAGATCTCTAATTCTTTCAACTATGACGTAAGTATGGATTTCATCAGTCAGATTCCCTCTTCAAGATCAATTTGAATTTTTTCTCGTCTTTGCCTCAACCTTTCATTCTTCTTCATTCCAGAGTGTCTCAGTATTCTTGATGTTGTTTCTCATCATCTTTCTCAGCTTGCAAATTCGAAGGAGTGTTTTCTCAAATCTTGGTTCATTCTCTTTGAAATTCATCATTTCAACTTTGTGGCATTATCTTGAATTGTTCCCTGTCATGAGTATTCCTTCCATATCTATCCGATGCATTTCTGAGTTGTTTCATTCTCGATCCTCCGAAGGCCATCATTTCAGAAGATTCTTCGTTCTCAGCTTTCAGCTTTCATCCTCAATTCTTCTCAATTGTTGTCTCTTCGTTCGTCTCTCAATTATTATGGTGCCTTGTTCCAGTTTTCTCTCAGGTGTCTTGTGATCTCTTCATTCTCATCTATCTCCATTCATTCATGGTTGCCTCATTCATTTCAATTCTCACAGGTGTTTCTTGCAACATTTCTTCTAGTTTGTGCTCATATCTCTCCTCAATCATTTCTAGAAGAATAAGTGGTATGCTAAATCCGTTGTTTGTCATCAATCAAACTTGATGAAGGATAAGCATAACATAATTCTTATTCTTGTTCATAATAATCTGAATTCTTCTTCCGGAGTGGCTCATGATATCAATTCTTTTCCCATGTGCTTATCTTTCTTTTCCGGAGTTCCAAGTTCTTTTAAGTATCTCTTTGTGAGGCTTCATCTAAATCTTGGCAAGGTCATAATCTTATTATTTTCTACCTTCATATATTTGCATCATTCATTTGTATACGGAGGTCCTTCATGGTGGTTCATCAAGGTTCCAATCCATTCTCACGAGTTCTTCAAGATTCTTGTGATAGTAGTTGTCATTCTCTTATTCTTTCTTTGTTTCCAATGATCTAGTTTTATTCTCTTGTTCCAGAGGCATTGTGATGTTGCTCATTTGGTTCAATCATGTTGTGCTATCAAGATCATGGTGTTCCCTTGTTCTATTTAGTTGTTTGTTGTGAATCTTGCCTAATTCTCCTATCTTATCGAATTTTTTGTCCCCTTTTCCTACCGAAGTGCTGCCCAAATTTTTCGTGAATTCTTGCTTGTTTCTCATATCATTCCTCATCGCTTTGCAACCTTCAAGGATCGTCGGTTTCACTCAATTGTCAAAGAAGCGATTAAGTTTTACCTCTTCCTTTCTCATCCTCTTCCCCGTTCATTCTTGGATCTCGGGTCGAGATCCTCTTGTGGTGTAGGAGAGTTGTGACAGCCCGAGACCGATGTTCCAGAAGATTCCCCTTCTATTCCATTTTCGTCGTGTGATTTATTTTATTTGTCGCATCATCATCGCATCATTCGCATCATCTCCATTGCATCGGCATCTCCGTTGCCGTCAGTTTGCAAAACTTGCATCCGTTGTTAGTTGACGGTCCTCGTCGTTGTCCGTTCTGAACCTGACCACACACGCACGCGCCCGCGGTATCGTCAAAACCCTGTTTTAAAAGTGTGCGTAAAACTTTATCTGATTGAGTTGGAATTTGACGTGCGGTCTTTATTAGTTATAGGTAGGCCGCCTGTCAAATTTTGTTGCAATCGGAGTCCGTCTGGTACGCGAACGGTCGATCGTAGCGGCACCGTATTCGGTCTACCGTCGCACGTTTATCGGTGTTGTAAAAATCGTGTTGCCGCACCGTTTCCCTCTCTTCCCCGGCTATCCTGCTCTACACAGCCACTTAGCCCATCCCGCATTCGGAATTGTTCGACTCCGACCTCGCGGTTGGATCCGGGACGGAATTTCGCTAAACCTAGCCCCCCTTTGTCTATAAATAGGACCCCTCATGCATTTTTTAGCAGTCTCTCTCTCTCTCTCTTTATTCCTCGAGATCTGCACCGTCCCGAAACACTAGCCGCCTCCCACCTGCTCTCTCCTCCCACCTCCAGAAGCCGGGCCCGCCCGAGCCCGGGTCAGGCCCGCACGAAGCCCATCTCGGCACGTAGCACCGATCCCCCATGCATGAGCTCCTCTCAAGCCCCTCCATGGCAGCACCCCGTCGGCCTCCTCCCGGACTCCAGCCCCGCCGCCGCCTTCTGTGCACCACCGCCGGCCGAAGCCCCGAGCCCCGGCTGCCTCGCCGCCGGCGTCCCGGATCCGGCATCCTCGCGAGCTCCTTCCCAAGGTTCCCTCGTCGGAGCACTTCCTCCCGCCGGCCAGCCGCGCAGCTCCTGGTCGCGGCCTGCCATGGTGAGCTCCCATCTTCGGGTTCCTCGCCGCCCCGCCTACTCACCATTCCTCGCCGCCTCGCCTGCTCGCCATCCCTCGCCGCCCCGCTCCTGGAGCAGCCGCCGCCTCCCGTCGGTCCTATCTGGACGAGGAACCGCCCGAGACGCACCGCCTCGCCTCCACGCCTCGCCTAGGCCGAGGCCCGGCAACAGCAGCCCCCCCATCGGCCTCCACAGCGCCAGGCCGGCCCACCAACTCGTCCCACTACTTCGGCCGAGTGCCCCCGTCCACCGAGCTGGCCCAGAGCCGAGATGAGCTGCCTATCCCTCGCCCCGAGCACCTTTTGGTTATGTTGCGCCCATCATATTTCGTCCCATTTCGAATTATTATTTTATCTGGCGATTTATTATTTCCATATTTATGCTAGAAATTAAAACGCCCGTAACTTTTAATCCGTATGTTGGATCGCGATGATTTAGATATGTATCTTGTGTAGATTTTCCCGTAGATCACAATTTTGCCACTTGCATAAATGTTTGAAGTAGTTTGATGTGCCTAATGCCTAGTTTTGTGTGCTGTCTCAATAGGATAGTTGCCCGTATTTATTTTCGTCCGTGTCCGGATTGCTAGAACCCCGTAGATTAAATGTTCATGATTTAGGAACCCCTTTGCCATGTATTTTAGAGCAGTTGTTGGTATTTTTGCATGTAGGATTCCGTAGCTAGTTTGTTATACCGTGTTTAGGATATTATCTCGCATATACTTGTGGTGATATTATTGTTGTGCAACCCCACATGTTATATATGTTTTCAGGGTAGAAAAATCCATAGGATTTAACTCTGTATTTAGTTTTAGCTTTTGAGCAAGTTAGTTCGCGTGATATTTTGCCATGTTACCTTTTGTTTATTTTGTGGGATTTATTCCGTGCTTGATATGATTAAGTTGTCAACTAGAGAGTTGCTCTTGGATGTTTACTCTAGCCCCTGGTAATTTTGGTTGCAATAGAAATCCATGTTTAGGTGTGGTTTGCTTGCTCTCAACTTGCTAGGAAATAGTGTTGTTATGGAGATGCTGAAATATTTCTAAGTCTGAATCTGTTATATTTTGTTGTTGTCTTTGCATCAGTTTATCTTGTGATGTGTAGCTCTTTTGAGGTTGATGCAATGGAGTTAGTTGTAGACTTTAGGATTCTCTAGCATGCTGTGAATTTTCATGCCTTTTGGAGTCTTGTAGCTTACGGTTTTGGTGCTGTCAATATGCCTTCAGATCGAAAACTGCACTTTCTTGAAGTGTTATTTTCACTAACTCTGAAACTATGTGTGAGAAGCCATTTTGTGCCTTCTTTTCCTAGTGATCCATGCTCCCATGCTAGATGTAATTAGTTGTATGTTGTAGTGCATCTTGCCCTCTATCGTCTCATGCCTTGTTGGAGCCATTTGGTTTGTGTAGCTCGTAGTTGTGGGGTGTAGAAAATGATATGTGGCTGATTTTGGCAGATTGTAGTGGTTTCTTGTTTAGCTCGTAGTTGTTGAACCGTAGCTCCGTTTTGATCGTGTCCTATATGAAACTTGCTTAGAATCTCGTGTAGTTTCATTTTATCTTGCTGGTTGTGTGTTTTGAATGTTGTGGATGCCATTTGCACACATATTGCATGCATGCCATCATATCTTGCGGTGACCGTATCTTTTGATCCGTAGCTCCGTTGGAGATGTTCTCTATGTGTAAATTGCTTGTAACGACGCGTAGAATCACGTGAACCTACTTGTTTAGCTGTTTAACAAACATTTAAACGTGTTAGATCAGATCTGGACAGAATTGTAAATTAACATGTGAGGTTGTCTCGATGGTGCTATATGTCATTTCTGACCTCATTTAAAATGCCTAGATAGATAGTTTAATTACACTTCACCTCTTGCCATGTTTAACCACATTAAATATTGTCGTGTACCTAATCGGGATAGAACTAAATAGTTAAACGTGGAGTTTCGTCAATATGCAACTCGTTGCATATTGAACTTCACTTAATGTGTAGTGTTTGAGTGTTGTGAATTGCCATGCCATGTCTTGCATATATTCATCTGCTCATGCATCATATGTGATGTGCATCGTGTGGTGAATATCGTGTGTTGATTCTTGTTTCCGGTTTGTTTCGTCTCGATAGAGTTCCGCAAGCGTGTCGGAAAGTGAGGACCCGTTCGACTACATCGGTTCGTCTGCTTCACGGAGTCATTCTTCTTCCAAGCGGGATCTCGGGCAAGATGACCATTTCCCCAGATACCATTACTATCATTTTCATGCTAGTTTTACCGTCTCTTTCGTATGTCTAGTTGCCTACCACCTGTTAAATATCAGCCTCTCAACAATGCCATGAAACCTTCAACCTGTTCACGACCTAGCAAACCACTGATTGGCTATGTTACTGCTTGCTTACAATGTGTTAGCGTTGCTAGTTGCAGGTGTAGTTGCTTCCATGTGATAACATGGGTCCCTTGTCATATCACCATATTAATTGCTATTTAATTTAATGCACCTATATACTTGGTAAAAGGTGGAAGGCTTGGCCTTTCTAGCATGGTGTTTTGTTCCACCTTTGGCCCCTTAGTTTCGGCTACCGGTGTTATGTTCCATAATTGAGCGCTCCTAACACGATCGCGGTTGTTATGGGGACCCCCTTGATAATTCGTTTTAGATTAAAGCTGGTCTGGCAAGGCCCAACATTGGAACTACATTTGTCCAACATAATAATTTTGTTAATACTGAAAGCATAGGGCGTCATGAACCCGAGGAGTAATTCTACATAATATAGGGAGGGCCAGTGCTTATGGTGCTGGTCCAAAACAGAGCACCGTGCGGGGCCAACCCGGGGAAACTCGGGAGATGTCTATCAGGCCACCGTACGCTTCGCTTATCCGTCGTGTCCTGAGAACGAGATACGCTGCTCCTATTGGGATCGTCGACACGTCGGGCGGCCTTGCTGGACTAGTTTTACCTTTGACGAGATATCTTGTGCATCGGGGTTCCGGTGATGCTTTGGGTAATCTCAGAGTTGAGGTTTTCCGCTAGGGAGTCCGACGAGATCACGAGTTTCGTGATCGAGGATTTCTATGCGTCTTGTGGTAATTTGTGATGGATTAGTTGGAGCACCCCTGTAGGGTTAAATCTTTCGGGAAGTCGTGCCCGCGGTTATGCGGCAACGTGGAAACTTTATTTAACACTGGTTCTAGATAACTTGAAGTTAACTTAATTAAAATATGCCAACTGTGTGTGTAACCGTGACTGTCTCTTTCGTGAGTTCCTTCTCCGATCGAGGACACGATGGGGTTATGTCTGACGTATGTAGGTGTTCAGGATCATTCATTTGATCATCAGTAGTCACGTCCGCTATGCGTAGATCTTCCCCCTCTTTATTCTTGTACTCGTAAGTTAGCCACCTCATATAATGCTTAGTCGCTTGCTACAGCCTCACCATTTAACCTACCTCACCTATTAAGCTTTGCTAGTCTTGATACCTTTGGAAATTAGATTACTGAGTCCCCTGTGGCTCACAGATTACTACAACATCAGTTGCAAGTACATGCAAAGGTTACTTGACGCGAGCACATTGATTGTTCATTTGGAGTTGCTTCTTCTTCTTCTTCTTCATCGATCTAGGATGGGTTCCAGGTCGGCAGCCTTGGATAGCAAGGATGGACGTCGTTCTTCTTTTCTTGTTTATTTTCGTCTGTAGTCGGACCCTGCTCTTCTTCATGAAGTTTATGCATTGTACTGTTGTGACTCTGATTTAGCTTGTGGCGAGTGTAAGCCAATTCTATATGTATATCTCTTCTTTTCAGTACATGTACTTGTAACGATATCCATTCTTGTGAAACGACGAGATGCGCTTCTATCCCTAATGAGGCCCTCGTGCCAAATTGAGGATAGGGTCGCATCTTGGGCGTTACAAGGCTCAAAAGCGTTCCTCACTCATGAGGAAGATAGGAGCCTAGGGTGGACGCTTGAGACTCTTCCTCGTCGAGAGTGTCACGTGATGCTGCATACTATGGTACGTACGGCTCCATGTAAGTGTTCGGTCGTCCTCCGAAGCCGTTTAGCAGCGCAACGGTGGTAGTCCCTCTCGGCGGAGCAGGGGGATCCCCCCGGGCGTGCTACTCGAATATCTTCATGCGGTTAGCCATCGCGTGTAGTCGCTTGTTCCTATTGCTGTCGTTGGTTGGTCCCGGCACTGGTAGATGCTGACTCCCCCTTGGTGCCTCGGCGCGTCTCCATTGTCATAGTTCGCCCGTCGATGCCTCTGCCTTCTGCTAGCTGCGCTAGAGGCAGCTCTCCTGTCTGGCCGACCCGGACTGTCGGGGGTCGACCTGGTCTTGGTGATGCGCACCGGTGTGTGCATCGATCGTCTCGCCGTTCTCCTTGTGCCCCTGGTGGTTTTCAGCATGATGCGCCTCGGGGCTGGCCGCCGGAATCTGGAAAAAGAATAGGGCAGCATGAGGTGCTTCTCTCTCAGCCCCGCCAGCGCACGAGGGGCCCTATTGCTTGCCGGCCCGGGGGCCAACACGAGGTAGGAGCCCCTGGCGCCCGGCGCCTGCGGCCTTGAAGAAGAACGGGGCTGGATGTTCTTCTAGGCGATGGCGATCAGCTCCGTGATGCGGTCCGCGCATGCGTCGAAGCGCCCTCGCGTCGATCTTGGTGGAGCATCTCGCTTGCAATCAGCAACACATCATGCACGCTGAGGTCCCCCAAGTTGATGCGGCGCTTCATGGGTGCCGGGGACGCCGCCAAGCCGCCATCCGCCTGGGTGGCACGGGTGGTTGCTGTTGGAAATATGCCCTAGAGGCAATAATAAATTGGTTATTATTATATTTCCTTGTTCATAATAACCGTTTATTATCCATGCTTGAATTGTATTGATTGGAAACTCAAATACATGTGTGGATACATAGACAACACACTGTCCCTAGTGAGCCTCTAGTTGACTAGCTCGTTGATCAAAGATGGTCAAGGTTTACTGGCCATATACAAGTGTTGTCACTTGATGACGAGATCACATCATTGGGAGAATGATGTGATGGACAAGACCCAAACTATAAACGTAGCATATGATCGTGTCAGTTTATTGCTACTATTTTTCTGCATGTCAATGTATCTGTTCCTATGACCATGAGATCATGCAACTCCCGGACACCGGAGGAATGCCTTGTGTGTATCAAACATTCCAACGTAACTGGGTGACTATAAAGGTGCTCTACAGGTATCTCCAAAGGTGTTTGTTGGGTTGGCATGGATCAAGACTGGGATTTGTCACTCCATGTGACGGAGAGGTATCTCGGGGGCCCACTCAGTAATACAACATCACAACAAGCCTTGCAAGCAATGTGACTAAGGAGTTTGTCACGGGATCTTGTATTACAGAATGAGTAAAGAGACTTGTCGGTGATGAGACTGAACTAGGTATGTGTGATAGCCTGGCTTATTAGGGATGATAGACTACTCATATCAATAAGGAATTCCTTCTTTTCCGGGAGCCCATTAGTTCTAGGATGGGTGACCGACCGAGAAGTTGATCCCGGGTGCGCATGAGTGAGGACAAAGTGCGTAGAAAAGACTAGTATTGATATGTTGGGCCAGTCTAGATCCCGCAGGAGTAACGACCGTCGGCGGGTGTGTCCGGGGCATTACAAGTTTGGTATCAGAGCCGACCCTCGCGGTTACATGGATGTTTGCGGACAGGTGTGCGGTCATGTTGTTCATGACGTTTGTCCTATCGTGGCACACGGCATGGCACATGTACTGGACTGGAAGCACAGACGTTTGTGCCAAGAGGGAACGCTCTTGTGGCCCGACGAGGACGCCGGTTCCTCTAAGTGGTGGTGTATGTGATAGTCTGGCTTATTAGGGATGATAGACAACTCATATGAATAAGGAATTCCTTCTTTTCCGGGAACCCATTCGAACAGAACTCTCAGGTTAAGCGTGCTCAGCTTGGAGTAGTTCTAGGATGGGTGACCGACCGGGAAGTTGATCCCGGGTGCGCATGAGTGAGGACAAAGTGTGCAGAAAAGACTAGTATTGATATGTGGGGCCAGTCTAGATCCCGCCAGGAGTAACGACCGCCGGCGGGTGTGTCCGGGGTGTTACATCGTAGAAAATGTAGGAGCCCATATGGATATCCACGTCCCGATGTTGGTTATTGACCTTGGGAGTGTCTCAGGTCATGTCTGCATAGTTCTCGAATCCGCAGGGTCTGCACACTTAAGGTTCGGTGACGTTTCGGTATAGTTGAGTTATATGTGTTGGTGACCGAATGTTGTTCGGAGTCTCGGATGAGATCTCACATGTCACAAGGGTTTCCGGAATGGTCCGGAAACGAAGATCGATATATAGGAAGTCATGTTTTGGTCACGGAAAATTTTTGGGCTCATCGGTAGTGTACCGGGAGTGCCGGGAGGGGTGCCGGGGACCATCGGGAGGAGTGTCACGCCCCAAGGGGCCTCATGGGCTGTGGGAAGAGATAAACCAGCCCCTAGTGGGCTGGAATAAGTTCCCACTAAGTCCCATAAGCTTTGAGAAGGAAAAAACCAAGGTGGAAACAGTTTCCAAGTGGGAAGGGGGAATCCTACTCCAAATAGGATTGGAGTAGGACTCCTCCTCCTCTCCCTTGCGCAAAGGATCAAAGAGGAAGCCCTAGGGCGCAGCCCTCTCCCTCCTCTCCTCCTATATATACTAAGGGTTTTCAGGGTTTTAGACACAACAAAAAACAGCCACGTGATGCCCTCTCTCTAGATCTGTTTCTCCTCTAGTTTCAGCGGTGCTTAGGCGAAGCCCTGCTGGAATAGCTCCACCAAAACCACCACCACACCGCCGTGCTGGAGAACTCATCTACCTCTCCGCCCCCTCTTGCTAGATGAAGAAGGCAGAGATCGTCATCAAGCTATACGTGTGCGCAAAGTTGTGAGAATCGAGATTCTGGATCGGATCGGAAATACGTTGGTAGGATCGTGAATCGTAGAATCTTAACTACAAGGATCGTAGAAACTTAGATTCTATGAGCAAAATCATAGAATCGGAGGGGCTAGTTTGGATCGTAAGGTCGTAAGATTCTAAGATCTGAGTCGCGATTCTAACAACTTTGCGTGTGCGGAACGCGGAGGTGCCGTCCGTTCGGCACTTGATCGGGAAGGATCATGGGACAGATCTTGAGACGGTTCGTGGGACAAATCGTGGGACGGTTTGTGGGACGGTTCGTGAAGACGTACCACTACATCAACCGTGTTTATTAAGGCTTCCGCTTAGCGATCTACAAGGGTATGTGGATCCGATCTCCCTCTCGTAGATGATCATCACCATGATAGGTCTTCGTGTGCGTAGGAAAAATTTTGTTTCCCATGCGACGTTCCCCAACAGTGGCATCATGAGCTAGGTTCATCTGTAGATGAAATATCAAGTAGAACACAAAAGTTTTTGTGGGCGTTGATGTTCGATTTGGTGCCCTCCTTAGTATTTTCTCGATTCGGTGGTATTTTTGGATTGAAGCGGTCCGGACTAACCTTACTCGTACGCTTACGAGAGACCGGTTTCATCGACTAACATGCAACTTGTTGCATAAAGATGACTGGCGGGTGTCTGTTTCTTCAACTTTAGTTGAATCGGATTTGACCGAGGCGGTCCTTCGAGAAAGGTTAAATTGCAATTAGCATATCACCGTTCTGGATTTGCGTAAGTAAGATGCGATCATACTAGATACCCATAGCAGCCACTTAAAACATGCAACAACAAATTAGAGGACGTCTAACTTGTTTTTGCGGGGTATGCATGTGATGTGATATGGACAAAGACATGATGTGATATATTGGATGTATGAGATGATCATGTTGTAATAGTTAAATATCGACTTGCACGTCGGTGCTACGGCAACCGGCAGGAGCCATAGGGTTGTCTTTAAACTAACGTTTGTGCTTGCAGATGCGTTTACTATATTGCTAGGTTGTAGCTTTAGTAGTAATAGCATAGATAGCATGACAACCTCGATGATGGCACGATGATGGAGATCATGGTGTGGCACCAGTGACGATGAAGATCATGCCGGTGCTTTGGTGACGGAGATCAAGAAGCACAAGATCATGGCCATATCATGTCACTTATGAATTGCATGTGATGTTAATCCTTTTTATGCACCTTATTTTGCTTAGAACGACGGTAGCATTATAAGGTGATCCCTCACTAAAATTTCAAGATAAAATTGTGTTCTCCCCGACTGTGCACCGTTGTGACAGTTCGTCGTTTCGAGACACCACGTGATGATCGGGTGTGATAGATTCAACGTTCACATACAACGGGTGCAAAACAGTTGCACACGCGGAACACTCGGGTTAAACTTGACGAGCCTAGCATGTACAGACATGGCCTCGCAACACAAGAGACCGAAAGGTCGAGCATGAATCATATAGTTGATATGATCAACATGGAGATGTTCACCACTGAAACTATACTCAACTCACGTGATGACCGGACTTGAGTTAGTGGATTTGGATCATGCGCCACTCAAATGACTAGAGGGATGTCTATTTTGAGTGGGAGTTATTAGTAATATGATTAGCTAAACTCAATTATCATGAACATAGTCAAAGAGGTCTTTGCAAATTATGTTGTAGCTTGCGTTGTAGCTCTACTGTTTTTATCTGTTCCTAGAGAAAATTTAGTTGAAAGATGATAGTAGCAATTTTGCGGACTGAGTCCATGAACTGAGGATTGTCCTCATTGCTGCGCAGAAGGCTTATGTCCTTAATGCACCGCTCGGTGTGCTGAACCTCAATTGTCGTCTCTGGATGTTGCGAACATCTCACATACACATTTTTTATGACAACGCGATAGTTCAGTGCGTAATGCTTAACGACTTAGAATTGGGGCGCCGAAGATGTTTTGAAACGTCACGGAACATATGAGATGTTCCACGACATGAAATTCGGATTTCATGCCCGTGCCCTTGTTAAGGGGTACGAGACCTCCGACAAGATTCTTTGTCTACAAAGTAAGGAATAAAAGCTCAATCGTTGAGCATGTGCTCAGATTGTCTGAGTGCTACAATCGCTTGAATCAAGTGGGAGTTGACCTTCCAGATGAGATAGTGATGGTTCTCAAAGTCACTGCCACCAATCTACGAGAGCTTCGTGATGAACTATGATATATCAAGTACATATGATGATCCTTGAGCTATTCGCAATGTTTGACACTGCAAAAGTAGAAATCAAGTAGGAGCATCAATTGTTGATGGTTAGTAAAACCACTAGTTTCAAGAAAGGGCAAGGGTAAGAAGGGATACTTTATGAAATGGCAAAACAGTCGCTGCTCTAGTGAACAAACCCAGAGTTGAACCCAAACCCGAGACTAAGTGCTTCTGTTATGAGGGAAACGGTCACTAAGGCAGAACTACCCTAGATACTTGGTAGATGAGAAGGCTCGCAAAGTCGACAAAAGTATATTGGATATAGCTGATATTGATGTGTACCTTACTAGTATTCCTAGTAGCACCAGGGTATTAGATACCGGTTCAGTTGCTAAGTGTTAGTAACTCGAAGTTATAGCTATGGATTAAAAGGATACTAGCAACGGTGAGGTGACGATGTGTGTTGGAAGTAATTATATGGTTGATGTGATCAAACATCGCATGCTCCCTCTACCATCGGGATTGGTGTTAAACCTAACTAATTGTTATTTGGTGTTTGCGTTGAGCATGAACATGATTGGATCATGTTTATTGCAATACAATTATTCATTTAAAGAGAATAATGGTTATTCTATTTGCTTGAATAATTACCTTCAATGGTTTATTGAATCTCGATCGTAGTGCTACACATGTTCATAATATTGATGCCAAAAGATACAAAGTAGTAATGATAGTACCACTTATTTGTGGCACTGCCACTTGAGTCATGTTGGTATAAAATGCATGAAGAAGCTCCATGCTGATGGATCTTTGTACTCACTCATTTTTAAAACGTTTGAGACATGCAAACCATACCTATTGGTATAAACGCCTGAAGAAACTCCATGCAGATGGATCGTCTGGACTCACTTGATTTTTAATCACTTGAGACATGCAAATCATACCACATGGGCAAGATGACAGAAGGCCTCGTTTTCCAGTGAGATGGAACAAGAAAGTAACTTGTTGGAAGTAATACATTTTTGATGTGTGTAGTCCAATGTATGCCGAGGCACGCAGTGGATATCGTTATGTTCTTACTTCACTGACGATTTGAGTAGATACAGGAGTATTTACTTGATGAATCACAACTCTGAAATATTGAAAATTTCAAAGCTATTTCAGAGTGAAGATCGTCATGACAAGAGGATAAACTGTCTATGATATGATCATAGAGATGAATATCAGAGTTAAGACAATGTGGAAATTGTTTCGCAATTCATGCCACCTAGAACAACATAGTGTGATGGTGTGTCCGAACGTCATAGTCGCGCCCTATTGGATATAGCGCATACTATGATGTCTCTTATCTAAATACCACTATCGTTTTAATTTAGGCATTAGAGACAACCGCATTCACTTTAAATAGGGCACCATGTAATTCCGTTGAGATGACACCGTATGAACTATGGTTTGGAGAAACCTAAGCTGTCGTTTCTTGAAAGTTTGGGGTTGCGACGCTTATGTGGAAAAGTTTCAGTCTGATAAGCTCGAACCCAAAGAAGATAAATGCATCTTCATAGGATATCCAAAACATTTGGGTACATCTCCTATCTCAGATCCAGAAGCAAAGTGTTTGTTTCTAGAAACTGATCCTTTCTCGAGGAAAGGTTTTTTCTCGAAAGTATTGAGTGGGAGGGTGGTGGAACTTGATGAGGTTATTGAACCGTCACTTCAACCAGTGTGTAGCAGGGCGCGGGAAGTTGTTCATGTGGCGCCTATGCCAATTGAAGTGGAAACTGATGATAGTGATCATTAAGCTTCGGATCAAGTTACTACAAACCTTGTAGGTCGACAAGGTCGCGTACTGCTACAAGGTAGTACAGTAACCCTGTCTTGGAGGTCATGTTGTTGAACAACAATGAACCTACAAGCTATGGAGAAGCGAAGGTGGGCCCGGATTTCGGCAAATGGGTGGAGGCCATGAAATTCGAGAGAGGATCCATGTATAAAACAAAGTGTAGACTTTGGAAGAACTACTTGATGGTCGTAAGACTGTTAAGTATAGATGGATCTTTTAAAGGAAGACAGACGATGATGGTGAAAGTCACCATTAAGAAAAGCTCCACTTGTCGTAAAGATGTTTCTCACAAGTTCAAAGAGTTGACTATGATGAGACTTTCTCACTCGTAGCGATGCTAAAAGTCTGTTGGAATTATGTTAGCAGTTGCTGCATTATTTATGAAATATTGCACATAGGATGTCAAAACATTGTTTCCTCGACGGTTTCCTTGAGGAAAGGTTGTATGTGATACAACCAGAAAGTTTTGCCGATCCTAAGGATGCTAACAAGTATGCAAGTTGTAGTGATCCTTCTATGGACTGGTGCAAGCATCTCGGAGTTGGAATATACGCTTTGATGAGATGATCAAAGCTTTTGGGTTTATACAAGGTTTATGAGAAACTTGTATTTCCAAAGAAGTGAGTGGGAGCACTATAGAATTTCTCATAAGTATATGTGGTTGACATATTGTTGATCGGAAGTAATGTAGAATTTCTGGAAAGCATAAAGGGTTGTTTGAAAGGATTTTTTCAAAGGAAAACCTGGATTAAGCTACTTGAACATTGATCATCAAGATCTATAGAGATAGATCAAAACGCTTAATAGAACTTCCAATGAAATGCATGCCTTGACAAGTTTTTGAAGGAGTTCAAAACAGATCTGCAAAGAAGGAGTTCTTGGTTGTTTTGTAAGGTGTGGATTTGAGTAAGACTCAAAGCCCGACCACGGAAGAAGAAAGAGAAAGGACAGAGGTTGTCCCCTATGCCTTAGCTGTAGGCTCTAAAGTATGCCATGTTTTGTACCGCACCTCATATGTGCCTTGCCATGAGTCTGTCAAGGGGTACAAAGAGTGATCCAAGATTGAATCACTGAACAGCGGTCAAAGTTATTCTTAGTAACTAGTGGACTAAGGAATTTTTCTCGATTATGGAGGTGATTAAAGATTTTGCCGTACAGGGTTACATCGATGAAAGCTTTGACACTAATCCGAATAACTCTGAGTAGTAAACCGGATTCGTATAGTGGAGCGGTCATTTGGAATAGTTCCAAATGGCACGTAGTAGCGGCATCTATAGGATAACATAGAGATTTGTAAAGCACACATAGATCTGAAAGCTTCAAACCCACTGACTAAAAACCTCTCCACAAGCAAGATATTGTCAAATCCCATAACTGTATTGGTGTTTGGTTCATTACAATCACATAGTGATGTGAACTAGATTGTTGACTCTAGTGCAAGTGAGAGACTGTTGGAAATATGCCCTAGAGGCAATAATAAATTGGTTATTATTATATTTCCTCGTGCATGATAATCGTTTATTATCCATGCTAGAATTGTATTGATTGGAAACTCAAATACATGTGTGGATTCATAGAAAACACATTGTCCCTAGTGAGCCTCTAGTTGACTAGCTCGTTGATCAAAGATGGTCAAGGTTTCCTGGCCATAGACAAGTGTTGTCACTTGATGACGAGATCACATCATTGGGAGAATGATGTGATGGACAAGACCCAAACTATAAACATAGCATATGATCGTGTCAGTTTATTGCTACTGTTTTTCTACATGTCAATGTATCTGTTCCTATGACCATGAGATCATGCAACTCTCGGACACCGGAGGAATGTCTTGTGTGTATCAAACGTCGCAACATAACAGGGTGACTATAGAGGTGCTCTACAGGTATCTACAAAGGTGTCTGTTGGGTTGGCATGGATCGAGACTGGGATTTGTCACTCCGTGTGACGAAGAGGTATCTCGGGGGCCACTCGGTAATACAACATCACAACAAGCCTTGCAAGCAATGTGACTAAGGAGTTAGTCACGGGATCTTGTATTATGGAACAAGTAAAGAGACTTGCCGGTAACGAGATTTAACTAGGTATGGCGATACCGACGATCAAATCTCGGGCAAGTAACATACCGAGCGATAAGGGAATATTATACGGGATTATATGAATGCTTGACATAGAGGTTCAACCGATAGAGATCTTTGTAGAATATGTAGGAGCCAATATGGACATCTAGGTCCCGCTGTTGGTTATTGACCGGGGAGTGTCTCAGGTCATGTATGCCTAGTTCTCGAACCCGCAGGGTCTGCACACTTAAGGTTCGGTGACGTTTCGGTATAGTTGACTTATATGTGTTGGTGAGCGAATGTTGTTTGGAGTTCCGGATGAGATCCCGGACGTCACGAGGGTTTTTGGAATGGTCCGGAAATGAAGATTGATATCTATAGGAAGTCCTATTTTGGTCACCGGAAAAGTTTTGGGCTCATCGGTAGTGTACCGGGAGTGTCGGGAGGGGTGTCACGCCCCAAGCGGGCTCATCGGCTGTGGGAAGAGATAAACCAGCCCCTAGTGGGCTGGAATAAGTTCCCACTAAGGCCCATAAGGTATGAGAAGGAAAAAAACAAGGTGGAAAGAGTTTCCAAGTGGGAAGGAGGAATCCTACTCCAAATAGGATTGGAGTAGGACTCCTCCTCCTCTCCCTTGTGCAAGGGATCAAAGAGGAAACCCTAGGGCGCAGACCTCTCCCTCCTCTCCTCCTATATATAGTAAGGGTTTTGAGGGTTTTAGACACAACAGAAAACAGCCACGTGCTGCCCTCTCTCTCTAGATCTGTTTCTCCTCTAGTTTCAGCGGTGCTTAGGCGAAGCCCTGCTGGAATAGCTCCACCAAGACCACCACCACGCTGCCGTGCTGGAGAACTCATCTACCTATCCACCCTCTCTTGCTGGATCAAGAAGGCGGATATCGTCATCAAGTTGTACATGTGCGGAACACGGAGGTGTCGTCCCTTCGGCACTTGATCGGGACAGATCGTGGGATGGATCTTGAGACGGTTCGTGGGACGAATCGTGGGACGGATCGTGAAGGCGTACCACTACATCAACCGCGTTTATTAATGCTTCCGCTTAACGATCTACAAGGGTATGTGGATTTGATCTCCCTCTCATAGATGATCATCACCACGATAGGTCTTTCTGTGCGTAGGAAATTTTTTGTTTCCCATGTGACGTTCCCCAACAGTTGTGACGATGGAGACGATGTTGACGATGTGGTACGAACCGCCTGGTACCACAACATCGGTGTGCGCGCTTCCGGCCGATGTGATGTGGCGGTTGGAGGCCAGCTCGATGAGGCTCGAAGAAGTTGGTTGGGCGCCGGCCATCGGAGCAGCGGGCCTAGGGAAGAGGAAGCTCGGAGAAGACCTTTACACGCTCCCTACCTGGTGCGCCAAATGTCGGATTTCGGGCTCCGCAAAACCCTAAAGATTCAAACACAGGGGTGTGTATGAAGATCTCTCTCGGCCAAACCTCTCCTAGCACGCTACTCGATGGGAACGGCGAAGAACTCACTCGATGGTGAGGGAAACACAGAACACAATAGTTAACCCACGTCTTGTTGCACCAGAATGGAAACCTTTAGCAGATACCTTGGAAACCTGCGATCGCCCTTGCGCCCTTTGCACCAAAGGGGTAACTACTCTGTTCTATTGTTCGTTGCTCGCCTATCCTTCTTCTAGATCATCCTTGACTCCTGAGGCTGGGCCTCGCCTTGGAATATCCGCCGCTCCAGAGGGATCCTGAGGGGGGGCCCTGCGGGTCTTGATGTCGTTCCTCCTCATGAGGCATGGCCCCTCACCAGGGCCTTGCCTTGAGGGATGCCGGGCCCGTTGGTTTGCTTGATGAAGTGGGCCAGCCCTGGGCCGTAGGCACGCAAGTCTCGGTACCCCCATTCCCGGAACGCCGACAGACTCCTTGTCACACGCAGCCCACTACAGATTGTTCTCTTGCATCCACGTAGCCTCGGGAGTGATGCGTTTCTCGGACCCGCTGGAGATGTGCACGTCGAGCTTCCTCATAATCAGTTTGTCATGCTGACGGCTCTCCTTTTGAGCAACACGGGTCATGTACTACCCCTTCGCCTGCATGCAGAACAAGGTCTTCATGCGGTCTGTAAGCTTCTTGGCCCAAGATGGCTCGGCATAGGAAGGCACATGTGACTCTGGAACTACCTCCTCCTCAATTGCCGCCTCATCCTAAGTGGCACCAGCAGGTGTAGTGGTGGTGTTGGGCCATTTTTCCTTCTGTCGCAACTTGATCGGCTCATGGCGGATCCACATAGGAGCATGTAACTCAATAGCTAGGAAGGCATGCGCCCACTTCCTCCTGATTAGGTAAAACAGATAAGGGTTGTAGATTGGGAGCTTACGATGGAAGATTGATGAGTGAATCTTGCTCCACATGACATGAGATACATCAAGTGGTCCAGAAGAGCGAGTTAGCCCTTTCTGACACATCATAAGCATACCCGCCAAGTGTGAATGCACCTCGTCCTTGTTTCCAACGCGAGGAAATAGTGTGTTGCGAAATATATGGCGCATGACATCCAAGAATGGGGCATAACGTAGGAGACCTCCCCAGATGGGGATTCCTTCACAATATAGAACGGCTGCAGCTTCTCCTTAGCTAGAACAGAAGGCTTAGCATGTGGGCGCAAGCCAACTGGGTGCTCAAGCCCCTCATCATGAACGTGCAAAAGGTCCATGAACTCCTTCCAGCGAGGACACAGTCGCTCCCCCTTTGTCATCCAGGTCATAGTGTGGTCGTCATCAGGGTGAAAGTAGACAGTAACAAAGAATTGGGCCACTATCTCAGGATTAAAATCATGATGAAATGTGATGATCTCTTCAATCTAAAGTTGTCCCACCATGGCCAGAGCTTCACCAAAGTATGCAGGGGCCTTCTTCAGATGGTTTGTATCAATCCACTGGACGGGTACATATATATTCTTCTTTTTCTTGATCACATCCTCATAAATAAGAAACTACTTCTTAGACCAGAACATGTCACCTCCACGGAAGTGAACCCTATCGTTGTCATAGGGGTTAACCTTTCGGCGAAGCTGAAACTCTACAAGTGGCATAGCATCCCAATCAACATGATTCTTGTTCTTCTGAGCAGGCTTCTTGAAATTGCGCTTTGGCGCCTGCGATCCTTCAGAAATATCTAAAGAACGAGGTCGCTTGGAACTGGCATCTTGAGATGGATTAGAGCGCCGGGAACTACCACCTATTACACGCAAATGCAAACACAACACAATGACAAAAGAAGTCAAGGAAAAGATCAACACGCACCAGAAAATCCCAGATAAAAGAGAGATGGAAGGGTAATACATGTGTGCTCAGGGAACAGTGGTAGTACCGCTGCTCGAGCGATAGTAAACTTTTACTACCACCGTGACAGCGGTAGTACCGCCCTGACAGCGGTAGTAACGTTGCTCGAGCGGTAGTAAAATTTTAGTACCGCTCTGACAGCGGTAGTACCGCTCCAGGAGGAGCGGTAGTACCGCATGGGCGACTAAGTGCCATATCTGACCATGGAACTGGCAGATCCGGTACTACCGGAGACCCAAACTCACATATTTCACCCTACACACGAAAGATCTACCGTACAAGAACTCCCCAACCCTCCTAGCATGAAGATATGGTGCCATGATACAAAGAACGAACATACATGCCCCTAAGCCTAGATTCAACAAAAACAAGGCAAAAACAAAGGGAACGAGGGGCAGTACCGAGGTCCATGGCACGAGGTAGAGGATCCTACCAAACGGAATCGGAGAAGGTTGGCCGGAGAAGGAGATCTGGCGAGTCCCTCCGGCAACAGCTCTTGAGAGGAGAGAGAGGAAAAGGAGAGAGCCACGAGATGAATGGGTATGGGGGATAAAGAACTGCCCTCTGCCCTAAAATAACCCCCTACGGCCATGGCGGCGCGGTAGTACCGTAGTCATCGCGGTAGTACTGCTTGGCCAGCATAGTAAAATTTTACTACCGCTAGCTGAGCGGTAGTACCGCTTGTCCAACAGTAGTAAAAATTTAGTGCCGTCTTGGGAGCGGTAGTACCGTGCCCCTCTTCTCAAACATACCTGGAAGCTTTCCTCCACTCTCCTCGAATAATAAAAAACATTGAACCTTGCCAGTGAAAAAAAAGCACAGAAAACCCAAATGAAGAAGAATAGACATGCACGCACTAGAACACACAACCGAATCTTGTGACGAAGAGAGGGCGGTGGCTGGAGCCACCAATGTTTGAGACAAATGGTATGACACCGTGAATAATTATCCTTGGGTTCATGACCACATCTTGTCTTTGAAGCACAAGTGCCATCAACAATGGCTAATGTGAAAGACTTGATCAATTTATGCATAATGGGGGAAGGGAAAGTTCATTGAGAGAACAACACTCCCCTATGTCCATGCCTACACCTAGAGCCAAATATAATGATGAGTGAGGTGTAGAGTGCCTAGTTTCAATCCACATTACTTGAATCAATGATATTTAGCTCATGACTTAACTCATGAAACCTTGCTTCGTCTAGCGGTTTAGTGAAAATATCTACAAGTTGCTCTTGAGTGTAGATGAAGAGGACCTCAATATCTCCTTGCTTGATATGATCTCGAATGAAATGATGACGAATATCAATATTCTTGGTCTTGCTATGTTGCACCGGATATATATTGATGGCACTCTCATTGTCACATAGAAGAGGCACTTTGTCACAAGTGACACTGTAATCCTTTAAAGTTTGCCTCATCCATAATAATTGAGCCCAACAACTTGCGGCAGCTACATACTCAGCCTCGGTAGAAGAAAGTTACATACAGTTTTGTTTCTTCGAAGACCAACTTACCAAAGAGCGACCAAGGAATTGGCATCCTCCAGAGGTTGACTTCCTTCCGAGTTCCGGCACATTCCACAGCCCAATCTGAGTCAGAGTAACCTACTAAACTAAAGCTTGCTCCTTTGGGGTACCATAAGCCAAAGTTTGGGGTATGAGCGAAATATCTAAAGATTTGTTTGACTGCCGCATAGTGGCTTTCCTTTGGTGCGGATTGAAACCGTGCATAGATTCCCACACTCAGCATGATATTTGGTCTAGACGCACAAAGGTAAAGTAAGGATCCAATCATGGAGCGATATACCTTTTTATCCACTCCTTTACCATTGGGATCATCATCGAGCTTGCATTTGGTTGGCATGAGAAATTTGCCTGGCTTAACGTCCTCGAGCTCGAACCTCTTGAGCATGTCTTGAGTGCACTTGGCTTGTCTGATGAAGGTTCCTTCTCTTCCTTGTTTGATTTCAAACGCGAGAAAGAACTTCAACTCTCCCATCATAGACATCTCAAACTTCTCGATCATTAGTGCAGCAAAGTCTTCATTGAAAGATTCGTTAGGAGAACCAAAAATAATATCATCAACATATCTTTGGAATATTAAAAATCCCCTTTGAACTTTTTGGTAAAAAAGGTGGGATCAATTTTCCCAATCTCAAACCCACGATCTTGCAACAACTCAGTAAGGTACTCATACCATGCACTTGGGGCTTGTTTAAGGCCATAGAGTGCCTTCTTAAGTTTATATACATGAGTGGGGAACTTGGGATCCTCGAATCCCGGGGGTTGTTTAACATATACCAACTCATTTAAAGCACCACTAATAAAAGCACTCTTCACATCCATTTGTTGTAATTTAAAAACGTGATGAGAAGCAAATGCAAGCAACATGCAAATAGATTCAAGACGAGCGACACGAGCAAAGGTTTCACCATAGTCGATACCCTCTACTTGGGAGTAGCCTTGAGCCACTAGTCTTGCCTTGTTTCGAATGACAACACCATTTGCATCTTGCTTGTTCTTGAAGATCCATTTGGTTCCAATGACATTATGTTCCTCCATTGGCCTTGGCACTAATTCCTAGACTAGATTGTGCTCGAAGTTGTTAAGTTCGTTATGCATGGCTTCAAGCCAATCCTCATCATCGAGAGCATCATGTACCTTTAGGGGTTCAACACACAAAACAAACGCGTGATGCATGCAGTTTGATATTTTTTGACGAGCGGTTACCCCTTTATTGAAGCTACCAAGCACATTCTTGAAGATATGTTGTTGAACTTGGAGCCCGTTAGCTATCATTGCACTACAGCACTTCAAGACTTCCCTACTTGATAATTTAGGGGTTTCTTCTTGAACATCTTGAGCACCGTCTTGAGCTTGCTCACTAGTTTGCCCTTGATCTTGTGGTTGCACTTGATCTTGAGCAAACTCGGAGTCTTGAGAATGATCTTGGACATCATGTGTTGCGACACCATCTTCATGAGGTTGATCTTGTCCTTGATCATGTTCGATGGCTTGAGGGCCTTCGCTTTGTTTTTCGGAAGCGTGTGGGTCTAGCGACGGTGATGGCTCCACTTTAGTAGATCATTGTCCTTCTCCTTCGGCCACAAGGGGTTCCTCAATGGGGAGTATTTGACCAATCCCCATTCTTCTTATGGCTTGAGGAGGAATTTCATCACCTACATCCCAAAGACCACTTTGCTCCACTTGGGAGCCATTATTTTCATCAAACTCCATGTTACATGTCTCCTCAATGAGTCTGGTGGACTTGTTGAGAACACGGTAAGCATGAGAGTTCGTAGCATAACCAACAAATATGCCCTCTTGAGCTCTAGCTTCGAATTTAGACAAACAAACAGTTTTCTTGAGTATGAAACACTTACAATCGAACACCCGGAAGTACTTGAGATTGGGCTTGTTCCCGGTAATAATCTCATATGGAGTCTTGTTCAAGCCTTTGCGGATTTAGAGCCGGTTGGATGCATGACATAAAGTGCTAATGGCTTCGGCCCAAAAGTTCTACGGAGATTTGAACACGGCCATCTGTTGGGGAACGTTGCATGGGAAACAAAAAAATTCCTACGCACACGAAGACCTATCATGGTGATGTCTTTCTACGAGTGGAGAATTGGATCTATGTACCCTTGTAGATCGCACAGAACGAAGCGTTAAGAAACGCGGTTGATGTAGTGGAACGTGTTCACGTCCCTCGAACCGTCCCACGATCCGTCCCACGATCCGTTCCGGTCTAGCGCCGAACGGACGGCACCTCCGCTTTAAGCACACGTACAGCTCGACGATGATCTCGGCCTTCTTGATCTAGCAAGAAAGACGGAGAAGTAGATGAGTTCTCCGGCAACGTGACTGCGCTCCGGTGGTGGTGATGATCTAATCATGTAGGGCTTCGCCCGAGCTCCGCAGAAATCCAATCTAGAGGTAAAACTACGTGGTATAGGTTTGAGTTGCACATGGCAAAGTTGTGTCTCAAATCAGCCCTAAACCACCAATATATATAGGAGGGAGGGGGAGGGATAGCCTTGAGGCACAAGGCCTCAAGGGTGCGCCAGCCAAGGGAGGAGGAGGACTCCTCCTCCAATTCGGTTTGGGAAGGAGGAGTCCTCCTCTTCCTTCCCACCTCCCTCTTTCCCTTTTTATTTTATTTTCTTTTGGTATTTTCTTATGTGGCGCCATGGGCCCCTTGGGCTGACTCCACCAGCCCACTAAGGACTTGTGGCGCCACCCTAGTGCCTTGGGCTCACTCCCGGGTGGTTGGGCCCCTCCCGGTGAACTCCCGGAACCCATTCGTCAATCCCGGTACACTACCGGATTTGCCCGAAACTTTTCGGTGACCAAATGAAACCATCATATATATCAATCTTCAATTGCGGACCATTCCAAAAACCCTCGTGACCTTCGTGATCTCATCCGGGACTCCGAACAAAATTCGGTAACAACACATATAACTCAACTATACTAAAACATCATCGAACCTTAACTGTGCAGACCCTGCGGGTTCGAGAACTATGTAGACATGCCCCGAGGCACTCCTCGGTCATTATCCAATAGCGGGACCTGGATGCCCATATTGGATCCTACATATTCTCTTAAGATCTTATCGGTTGAACCTCAGTGTCAAGGATTCATATAATCCCGTATGTCATTCCCTTTGTCCTTCGGTATGTTACTTGCCCGAGAGTCGATCGTCGGTATCCGCATACCTATTTCAATCTCGTTACCGGCAAGTCTCTTTACTCATTCCGTAATACAAGATCCCATGACTTGCACTTAGTCACATTGCTTGCAAGGCTTGTGTGTGATGTTGTATTACCGAGTGAGCCCCGAGATACCTCTCCGTCACACGGAGTGACAAATCCCAGTCTTGATCCATACTAACTCAACGTACACCTTTGGAGATACCTATAGAGCACCTTTATAGTCACCCAGTTAAGTTGCGACGTTTGATGCACACAAGGTATTCCTTTGGTGCCAGTGAATTATATGATCTCATGGTCATAGGAATAAATACTTGACACGCAGAAAACAATAGCAATAAAACGACACGATCAATATGCTACGTTCATAGTTTGGGTCTAGTCCATCACATGTTTCTCCTAATGATGTGATCCAATTATCAAGTGACAACACTTGCATATAGTCAGAAAACCTTGACTATCATTGATCAACTGGCTAGCCAACTAGAGGCTTGCTAGGGACATTGTTTTGTCTATATATCCACACATGTATCAATGTTTTCATTCAATACAATTATAGCATGGATAATAAATGATTATCTTTAAACAGGAAATATAACAATAACTATTTATCATTGCCTCTAGGGCATATTTCCAACAGTCTCCCACTTGCACTAGAGTCAATAATCTAGTCCTCACATTGCCATGCGATTTACATTGTAACAGATCTAACACCCATACAATTCTGGTGTTGATCATGTTTTGTCAGTGGAAGAGGTTTAGTCAGCGGGTCTGCTACATTCAGACCCGTGTGCACTTTGCAAATATTCATGTCCTCTCCTTCGACGTAGTCGCGGATGAGGTTGAAGCGTTGTTTGATGTGTCTGGTCTTCTTGTCAAACCCTGGTTCCTTTGCTAAGGCAATGGCACCAGTGTTGTAACACAACAGAGTTATTGGATTTAGTGCGCTCAGCACAACTCCAAGATCCGTCATGAACTGCTTCATCCAGACACCCTCTTTTGCTGCCTCCGAGGCAGCCATGTACTCCGCTTCACATGTAGAATCTGCTACGACGCTTTGCTTAGAACTGCACCAGCTTACCGCACCCCCATTAAGAATAAATACGTATCCGGTTTGCGACTTAGAGTCATCCGGATCGGTGTCAAAGCTTGTGTCGACGTAACCTTTTATGATGAGCTCTTTGTCACCTCCATAAACGAGAAACATTTCCTTAGTCCTTTTTAGGTACTTCTGAATATTCTTGACCGCCGTCCAGTGATCCACTCCTGGATTACTCTGAAACCTGCGTGCCATAGTTATGGCCAAGCTGACGTCTGGTCTAGTGCACAACATTGCATACATGATAGAACCTACGCTGAAGCATAGGGGACGTAACTCATTTGTTCTCTATCTTCCGCAGTTGCTGGGCACTAAATCTTACTCAATTTTATACCTTGTAATACTGGCAAGAACCCTTTCTTGGACTGACCCATTTTGAACTTCTTCAAAACTTTATAAAGGTATGTGCTTTGTGAAAGTCCTATCAGGCGTCTTGATCTATCCCTATAGATCTTAATGCCTAGAATGTAAGCAGCTTCTCCTACGTCCTTCATAGAGAAACTTTTATTCAAGTAATCCTTTATGCTCTCCAAAAGCTCCACGTTGTTTCCAATCAGCAATATGTCATCCACATATAATATAGAAACGCCACAGAGCTCCCACTCACTTTCTTGTAAATACAAGATTCTCTAACCACTTGTATAAACCCAAATGCTTTGATCACCTCATCAAAGCGCTTATTCCAACTCCGAGATGCTTGAACCAGTCCATAAATGGATCGCTGGAGCTTGCACACTTTGTTAGCATTGTTTGGATCGACAAAACCATTGGGTTGCATCATATATAACTCTTCCTTAAGAAAACCGTTAAGGAACGCCGTTTTGACATCCATCTGCCAGATTTCATAATCGAAAAATGCAGTTATTGCTAACATGATTTGGAAGGACTTAAGCATCGCTATTGGTGAGAACGTCTCATCGTAGTCAACTCCTTGAACTTGTGAAAAACCCTTTGCCACAAGTCGAGCTTTATAAACGGTCACATTACCGTTTGCGTCCGTCTTCTTCTTAAAGATCCATTTGTTCTTAATAGCCTTGCGGCCTTCAGGTAGTACTTCCAAAGTCCACACTTTGTTCTTGTACATGGATCCTATCTCGTACCTCATGGCCTCCAGCCATTTGTTGGAATCCAGGCCCACCATTGCTTCTTCATAATTTGCAGGTTCATTGTTGTCTAACAACATAATTCATAAGGCAGGATTACTGTACCACTCAGGAGCAGTACGTGATCTTGTCAACCTGCGAGGTCCAATAGAAACTTGATCTGAAGTTTCATGATCATCATCATCAACTTCCTCCTCAACCGGCATCGCAACGACGGGCGTTTCCCCTTGCCTTGCGCCACCATCTAGAGGGATTAGAGGTTCGACAACCTCATCAAGTTCTATCTTCCTCCCACTCAATTCTTTCGAGAGAAACTCCTTCTCAAGAAAATCTCCATTTTTAGCAACAAAAACTTTGCCCTCAAATTTGAGATAGAAGGTATACCCAACTGTCTCTTTAGGGTAACCTATGATGACGCACTTTTCCGCTTTGGGTTCCAGCTTTTCAGGCTGAAGCTTTTTGACATAAGCATCACATCCCCAAACTTTAAGAAATGACAACTTTGGTCTTTTGCCATACCAGAGTTCGTATGGTGTCGTCTCAATGGATTTTGATGGTGCCCTATTTAAAGTGAATGCAGTTGTCTGTAATGCATAACCCCAAAACGATAACGACAAATCAGTAAGAGGCATCATAGATTGCACCATCTCTAATAAAGTACGACTACGACGTTCGGACACACCATTACGTTGTGGTGTTCCATGCGGTGTCAACTGTGAAACAATTCCACATTGTCTTAAGTGAGCACCAAACTCGAAACTCAAATATTCACCCCCACGATCAGACCATAGGAACTTGATCTTCTTGTTATGATGATTTTCAACTTCACTCTGAAATTGCTTGAACTTCTCAAACGTTTCAGACTTGTACTTCATCAAGTAGACATAACCATATCTACTCAAATCGTCAGTGAAGGTGAGAAAATAACGATATCCACCGCGCACATGCACTCTCATCGGACCGCACACATCGGTATGTATGATTTCCAACAAGTCACTTGCACGCTCCATTGTTCCAGAGAACGGAGTCTTAGTCATCTTGCCCATGAGGCATGGTTCGCACGTGTCAAGTGAATCAAAGTCAAGTTACTCCAAAAGTCCATCGGAATGGAGTTTATTCATGCGCTTTACACCAATATGACCTAAGCGGCAGTGCCACAAAAACATGGCGCTATCATTTTTAACATTAAATCTTTTGGTCTCAATGTTATGTATATGTGTATCATCGCTATCAAGATTCAACATGAACAATCATCTCACATTGGGTGCATGACCGTAAAAGATATTACTCATAGAAATAGAACAACCATTATTTTCTGACTTAAACGAGTAACCATCTCGCAATAAACAAGATCCAGATATAATGTTCGTGCTTAACGCAGGCACTAAATAACAATTATTTAAGTTCATAACTAATCCTGATGGTAACTGAAGTGAAACTGTGCCGACGGCTATTGCATCAACCTTGGAACCATTTCCCACGCGCATCGTCACTTCATCTTTTGCCAGCCTTCATTTATTCCGCAGTTCCTGTTTCGAGTTGAAAATATGAGCAACGGAACCGGTATCGAATACCCACGCACTACTACGAGAGTTGGTTAAGTACACATCAATAACATGTATATCGAATATACCTGATTTATCCTTGGCCGCCTTCTTATCAGCCAGATATTTGGGGCAGTTGCGCTTCGAGTGACCCAGTCCCTTGCAATAATAACACTCCGTTACAGGCTTAGGTCCAGCCTTGGGTTTCTTCATCGGATTGGCAACAGGCTTGCTGCTCTTCTTGGAATTACCCTTCTTGCCTTTGCCATTTCTCTTGAAACTAGTGGTCTTATTCACCATCAACACTTGATGCTCTTTACGGAGTTCTGACTCTGCGACTTTCAGCATCGTGAATAACATGTCGGGTGACTTGTTCATCCCTTGCATGTTATAATTCAACACAAAGCTCTTGTAGCTTGGTGGCACTGATTGAAGAATTTTGTCAGTGATAGCCTCTTGCAGGAGTTCAATCCCCATCTCAGCTAGACGGTTTGAGCACCCAGACATTTTGAGCACATGTTCAATGACAGACGAATTCTCCTCCATCTTTCAAGCATAGAATTTATCGGAGGTCTCATACCTCTCGATCCAGGCGTTCTTCTAAAAGGTAAACTTCAACTCCTGGAACATCTCAAATGCTCCATGACGCTCAAAGCAACGTTGAAGTCCTGGCTCTAAGCCATACAAGACTGCACATTGAACTATTGAGTAGTCCTCCTTACGTGTTAACCAAGTGTTCTTAACATCTTGGTCAGCCGTAGCGGGTGGTTCATCTCCTAGCGCAGCATTAAGGACATAATCCTTCTTCCCAGCTTGCAGGAGCAACTTAAGATTACGAGCCCAGTCTACAAAGTTGCTTCCATCATCTTTCAACTTAGCCTTCTCTAGGAACGTATTAAAATTCAGGGTGACTGTCGTGTGAGCCATTGATCTACAACACAAATATTTCAAAGTGGACTTGGACTATGTTCAATATAATTAGAGTTTAACTAATCAAATTACTCGCTGAACTCCCACTCAAAAAGTACATCTCTCTAGTCATTTGAGTGGTACATGATCCAAATTCACTAACTCAAGTCCGATCATCACGTGAGTTGAGAATAGTTTCAGTGGTAAGCATCTCTATGCTAATCATATCAACTATATGATTCATGCTCAACCTTTCGGTCTCATGTGTTCCGAGGCCATGTCTGCACATGCTAGGCTCGACAAGCTTAACTCGAGTGTTCCGCGCGTGCAACTGTTTTGCACCCGTTGTATGTGAATGTTGAGTCTATCACACCCAATGATCACGTGGTGTCTCTGGACGACGAACTGGAGCAACGGTGCGCAGTCGGGAATAACACAATTTCGTCTTGAAATTTTAGTGAGATATCACCTCATAATGCTACCGTCGTTCTAAGCAAAATAAGGTGCATAAAAGGATTAACATCACATGCAATTCATAAGTGACATGATATGGCCATCATCTTGTGCTCCTTAATCTCCATCACCAAAGCATCGGCACGATCTTCGTGTCACCGACACCACACCATGATCTCCATCAATGTGTCGCCATCAAGGTTGACGTGCTACTTATGCTATTACTACTAAAGCTACGTCCTAGCAATATAGTAAACGCATCTGCAAACAAAAACGTTAGTTTAAAGACAACCCTATGGCTCCTGCCGGTTGCCGTAGCATCGACGTGCAAGTCGATATTAACTATTACAACATGATCATCTCATACATCCAATATATCACATCACGTCATTGGCCATGTCATATCACAAGCATACCCTGCAAAAACAAGTTAGACGTCCTCTAATTTGTTGTTGCATGTTTTACGTGGCTGCTATGGGTATCTAGTATGATCACATCTTACTTACGCAAAAACCACAATGGAGATGTGCAAATTTCTATTTAACCTCTCCAAGGATCGCCTCGGTCAAAACCAATTCAACTAGAGTTGAAGAAACTGACACCCACCAGTCATCTTTATGCAACGAGGTTGCATGTCAATCGATGAAACTAGTCTCTCGTAAGCGTACGAGTTATGTCGGTCCGGGCCGCTTCAATCCAACAATACTGCCGAATCGAGAAAAGACTAAGGAGGGCATCAAATCGAACATCACCGTCCACAAAACCTTTTGTGTTCTACTCGATATAACATCTACGCATGAACCTAGCTCATGATGCCACTGTTGGGAAACCTTTTGTGTTCTACTCGATATAACATCTACGCATGAACCTAGCTCATGATGCCACTGTTGGGGAACGTTGCATGGGAAACAAAAAATTTCCTACGCACACGAAGACCTATCATGGTGATGTACATCTACGAGTGGAGACTTGGATCTACGTACCCCTGTAGATCGCACGGCAGGAAGCGTTAAGAAACGCGGTTGATGTAGTGTAACGTCTTCACGTCCCTCAAACCGTCCCCCGAACCATCCCACGATCCATTCTGATCTAGCGCCGAACGGACGGCACCTCCGCGTTCAGCACACGCACAGCTCGACGATGATCTCGGCCTTCTTGATCCAGCAAGTAAGACAAACAAGTAGATGAGTTCTCCGGTAGCGTGACGGCTTTCCGGTGGTGGTGATGATCTACTCAGGCAGGGCTCCGCCCGAGCTCCGCAGAAATCCGATCTAGACGTAAAACTACGTGCTATAGGTTTGAGTTTCACGTGGCAAAGTTGTTTCTCAAATCAGCCCTAAACCACCAATATATATAGGAGGGAGGGGGAGGGCTAGCCTTGAGGCACAAGGCCTCAAGGGTGCGCCGGCCAAGGGAGGAGGAGGACTCCTCCTCCAATTCGGTTTGGGAAGGAGGAGTCCTCCTCTTCCTTCCCACCTCCCTCTTTCCCTTTTTCTTTTATTTTATTTTGGTATTTTCTTATGTGGCTCCATGGGCCCCTTGGGCTGACTCCACCAGACCACTAAGGACTTTTGGCGCCACCCTAGTGCCTTGGGCTCACTCCCGGGTGGGTGGGCCCCTCCCGGTGAACTCCCCGAACCCATTCGTCACTCCCGGTACACTGCCGGATTTGCCTGAAACTTTCCGGTGACCAAATGAAACCATCCTATATATTAATCTTTGTTTGCAGACCATTCTGGAAACCCTCGAGACGTCCGTGATCTCATCCGGGACTCCGAACAAAATTCGGTAACCACACATATAACTCAACTATACTGAAACATCATCGAACCTTAAGTGTGCGGACCCTGTGGGTTCGAGAACTATGTAGACATGCCCCGAGGCACTCCTCGGTCAATATCTAATAGCGGGACCTAGATGCCCATATTGGATCCTATATATTCTCTGAAGATCTTATCGGTTGAACCTCAGTGTCAAGGATTCATATAATCCCGTATGTCATTCCCTTTGTCCTTCGGTATGTTACTTGCCCGAGATTCGATCGTCGGTATCCGCATACCTATTTCAATCTTGTTACCGGCAAGTCTCTTTACTCGTTTCGTAATACAAGATCCCATGAGTTGCACTTAGTCACATTGCTTGCAAGGCTTGTGTATGATGTTGTATTACCGAGTTGGCCCCGAGATACCTCTCCGTCACACGGAGTGACAAATCCCAGTCTTGATCCATAATAACTCAATGGACACCTTGGGAGATACCTGTAGAGCACCTTTATAGTCGCCGAGTTACGTTGCGACGTATGATGCACACAAGGTATTCCTTTGGTGCCAGTGAGTTATATGATCTCATGGTCATAGGAATAAAGACTTGACACATAGAAAACAATAGCAATAAAACAACACGATCAATATGTTGCGTTCATAGTTTGGGTCTAGTCCATCACATGATTCTCCTAATGATGTGATCTAGCTATCAAGTGACAACACTTGCATATAGTCAGAAAACCTTGACTATCATTGATCAACTGGCTAGCCAACTAGAGGCTTTCTAGGGACATTGTCTTGTCTATATATCCACACATGTATCTATGTTTTCATTCAATACAATTATAGCATGGATAATAAACGATTATCTTTAAACAAGAAATATAATAATTATTATTTATCATTGCCTCTAGGGCATATTTCCAACACCATCATGGCTCTTGTCGCGTCCATCAACGTTCGGTTCTTCCTTTCCGCTACACCGTTCTGTTGGGGGTATAGGGTGCTGAATATTGATGCTTGATCCCCTCGTCACTAAGGAACTCATTCAAGGTGTAGTTCTTGAAATCGGTGTCGTTGTCACTTCTAATCATCAAAATATTTGTTTCATGTGGACATTGAGCTTCATTAGCAAAGTCGATGACTGTTTGTTGAGTCTGGCTCTTCTTCTTAAAGAAGTATACCCAAGTATATCTTGAGTAGTCATCCACAATCACCAAGCAATACTTTCTTCCCCCAAGATTGTCAAAAGATGGAGGACCAAAGATATCCATGTGAAGGAGCTCCAAAGGCCTTTTAGAATATATGATAGTTGCAGGACGGTGAGTTGTTTCATGAAGCTTCCCTTCAATACAAGCACTGCAAGCACGGTCTCTGGCTAAACTAACATTTGTTAGTTCAAGAACATGGTCCCCTTTGAGGAGACTTTGCAAAGATCTCATATTGAAATGAGCTAGTCGACTATGCCATAGCCAACGCACATCAACCTTAGCCATTAGACAAGTCGCGATCTTAGTAGGTCACTCCGAAAAGTTCACTACATAGAGACCGTTCTGACATGTCCAACAAAGTCTACTTTAAGAGTCTTGCTCCACAAAAGGGCCACGGTATCAAGATTAAAGAATGTGGCAAAGCCATAATTGCAAGGTGACGAATGGAAAGTAAATTGTATGCAAGGGACTCAACAAGCATGACCTTCTCTATAGATAAATCTTGAGAGATGACCACCTTAACAAATCCCATTACCTTAGATGTTGAAGAATCACCAAATTGGACATGGGTGGGAATAGATGGAATTGGATACATATCCACCACTAAGTCCTTGCTCCCGGTCATATGATTTGTGGCTCCACTGTCGAGAACCATGACACTCCACCGGAAGAAAACTCCTACAAGAGATCAATGCTTGGATTTAGGTACCCATTCTTGAATGGGTCCTTTGATGTTAGAAACAAGGGTCTTAGGAAACCAAATAGCCCATTCAATGTACTCATAATAAGAACCAACGAATTTGGCATAAACATTCCCATCACTAGCACGGCATAAAACATAAGAGGGGTTAAAGTCGTCGGCTTTGTTGGTAGAGGTGGTTTTGCCCTTCTTGCCATTGTCACCCCTTCCTTGTTCTTCTTCTTCTTATGAGTACTCTCACCCTCTTTGACAAAGATGTCCTTGAGAGAGGGAGAATGCTCGATCTTGTTCTTCTTTTTCTTCGACTTGGGTGCGAACCCAAGTCCTTCCTTTTGTACCACTTCCTTTTGAGTACTCAAAAGGTCATTGAGATTCTTCTCGCCTTGGATGCATGACACAAGGCCCTTTTCGAGTTGTTCTTTCAACTTGGCATTGTCCTCCACAAGACGCATATGCTCACAACAAGGGTTAGTAGCACAAGCATTACCGATTAGAACAAAAGGAGGACAAGTAGAAATATCCTTGGTTAGTTTTACTTGGAGTTGATCATGAGACTCCTTAAGAGAGGAATGAACACCTTTGAGGACCTTGTGGTCCTTGTCAAGTGTGTCAAATTGTTCCTTGAGTCTATCATGGTCAACCCCAAGTGAAACTTTCTCACATTTAAGCACACGAGAAAGAACAATAGCATGATCAAGATCTTTTTGTAATTTAGCATGATCAATTTTGTGTGACTCCTCAAGAGCCAAACGAAGACCACGCAGTTCTTATAGAGTAATGGATAGTTCTGCTATGTCATCAGCGTATCACGACTATGTTCTTGCAACTTGGAGATAGTATCCTCATGAGTCTCAATGAGATCATTGGCCTCACCAAGTTGTTCCAAAAGAGCAACAAAGTGTCTTTTTGTTTCACCTTTGATCTTACATAGGAATTTATCAAACTCATTTTCATCAAGCTCCACTACCTCACTATTATCAACACAGTCTAACAAAGAAGGAGAGGTAGTGAGAGTGGTCTTGATGCTAGGGGTTACCTTATTGATACCTTTGGCCATGAGTCACTTGGCGATACGCTTCTCGTTGGTGGCGCCGTAGAGAGATACCTTGCGAGAGGAAGTGGCAATGGCCACGGTAGTCGTTGCCATCCCCTCACGGCCTATATCGTCATCGTCATCATCGGAGGTGTACTATTCATGGTCCACCAAGCCCCTTGGAGGAGTCTTCTTGGTGAAGGAGTTCTTGCTTGGGAAAGACTTGGGTCTATCCTTGCGAATGAGCTTGCCCTCATTGTCTTCCCTCTTCTCATAAGGACAATCTGCCACAAAGCGACTCGCATTGCCACAGTTGTAGCATGTCCATACTCGTTGCTTGTTCTTGGTCCCACTTGAGCTCTCCTTGGAGAATTTGGGCCTTGAGCTTCTCTTTTTTCCCCAAAACTGCCTTGAATCAAGAGCCATGTGCTCATGATAAGCATACTTGTGTCTTCGGTGCAGCCATCTTCTTCCTCTTATTCTTCATCAACAATGGCCTTGGTTCTCAAGGCAAGGTTGGGTGATGTTGTCTTTGACCGGACATGAGAAAGAGCATTGCCGGCGGTCTTGTTCATAATATCCATAGCAATGAACTCATCCAACACTTCGCCTGAGGTCAAGGAGAAGAAATCTGGTCTTTGACGAATGATAGAAGACATGGCTTTGTTGAATGGCATGATGGCCTTGAGAAACTTGCGCTTGATCCAAATGTTGAAAGTGCGTTATATCGACTAGAGGGGGAGTGAATAGGCTATTTTTAGAATTTCATCATTGAGGAAATTCCTTGTGAGGAAATTCCTCAATGATGAATTAAGTGCAGCGGAAATAGCGCAGGATCAGAAGTGCAAAGACTACTACAGCAGATTACTTGGTGAAGATTATGAGAATTGGTTTGCACAATACGCATGTACAAAGAACGCAGGTGAAGATTAACTCGAGTGAAGAATTTGAGGTTGAGGAAATTCATAGAAAGTCTTCAGACAAATTCTTCAAATAGCACATATGAAAGTCTTCAACATACAATTTTGAGGAACTGAAAGAGTTGAAGAAATAGAACCTCTATCACGATGAAGACAGTTGTTGATGACCCAGTTCCAACTACTGTGATAGTTGTACGTCTGGTTTGGAGCGGCTTGGTATTGAAACCAAAGGAGACACAGTCCCAGGACACATAGTCCCTACCGTATTCTCCTTGAGCTAAGGACACACAGTCCTCACCCAACACTCGTGGTAAGTCTTCAGGGCAGTATTCCAAACCCTCACAAACTCGGTCACCCGGCGATCCACAATTGACTATTGGATGCTCTAGACCCTGACGCCTAACCGTCTAGAGGATGAACAGTCCTCAAAGGTAAAAGGCTTCAGTTCCACAGAGGAAAAAATTCTTCAGTGATGCTCAATCACTTGGTTTTTGGTTTGCTGTTTGGTGTTTGGGGTATTTGCTCGCTTGATGATTTTCTCTCAAAGACTTTGAGGAATTTGGGTTGCTCTAAATGAAAAGTCTCGGTTTCTCTTGGAGCAGCCAACCCGCAAGTGGTTGTGGGGGCGGCTTTTTATAGCATGGGAGCATCCCGACATGATTTGACATAAATGCCCTTAAATATTGTGACCTTTTGGTGGATAAGATCAGTGAGGTGGCATGTGTCGAGGCAACTGTCAGAACTTTCAGCTGTGAAAGTCCTCATGTCTCTCATATTCCTCACTTTGAGGCTTTGGTAGGTTTACGCTTGGGTTGAGCATCATGAGTAAATTCATTCCGTAGTATTACTTCGACCCCTTTTAACAGTATGGTGTTCCTATGACTCAGGAGTAAAGAAAATGAAACGAAAAGAGTAAATCTTCACGCTTCAAAGTCTTCATACTGTTTTTCTACAGGACACACCGAATTCCTCATCTTCAATACCTTCATGAGGAATATCAATTTCATCGCAATTTCTTCGCGATCAAAGTCTTCAAGGTAAGACCAAACTCTTCAGCCGAAGACATTCATTTTTAGGGGTCGATATTCATTGTATAACTCAAACTCCTCACCGACTTATAGAGCCTGTGTACACTTACAAACACGTTAGTTACTTAACCTATAAGTCTTCAACCCACCAAAATCACTAAGGGCACTAGATGCACTTACAAATGTCATCTGTATCTTTGCTCCCATGGTCTTGGAGAGCAACGGCAAGTGCAGTCACCCTTCGATAGAGATCACGGGGGTCCTCATCTTCTAGCATCACAAACTCATCGGCCTGATCAAGGACCACTTCAAAGTTAGACCGTTGAATGCTTGAGCTCCCCTTGTACATCACCATGATGTGCTCCCAACAATCCTTTGCACGGGTGAAGGGGCCCACGTGAGGTAGATCTTCTAGAGGAACCGCGGATTTAAGGATGAACAACGCGGAATGATTGTATTGGTTGTCCCCCTCTTCTCTTGGAGTAAGGTTCCTTGGATCATGAGGGTAATAGCCTTGTTCGATGATTCTCCAAAGATTTGTTAAGATGTGATTCAAATGACACTTGATGGAAAAAACAATTAGCGAAATCACCTTTAACAAGTTTAGGAGGAGGACCTAGGTTATTAATATGTGGTGTAGGGACTGGTCCTCCATGGACCGAGGGAGGAGGAACCGAGGCAAAGTTTCCCATCCCATTCTTGTCAAGAGGAGAGGAAGTTCGAGTACCTTTAGTCGCTTCCTTGACGGAACTGACCTCCGACTCCAATGAGGTGGGTTTAACCACAAGCAACGGGTCGGAAGAATTCTTCATCCCCTCAAGCAATTATTTAAGCATGGATTTGACTTCGGTCGTCATGGATGTCTTGAGTGAAGCCATCGCCTATTCAAGTCATCCCGTGTGACCGAAACCAACTCCACGGCCAAGGACCCTTCGGGCCGAACCTCACCATCATCAACCATACTCTTCGGGTGGTGAAACCCTTAATAAAGAGACGTGTCTCTCATATCAATTGAAAGGATCGATATGATTGACTAGAGGGGGGTCAATAGGCAACTACCAATTTTTAGCTTGTCTTAACAAATTAGGATTAGCAACAAATATGTTCTCTATATGAACAACTAAGTGAGCAACCTATATGATGCCAACAATAAGAACAATAAGAGCAAACAAGGAATACATCACAACGATAGTAAGTGCAAAGTAAAGGTAAGAGATAACCGCAAGTGGAACCGGTGGACACAAGGATGTGTTACCGAAGTTTCTTCCCTTTGACAGGAAGTACGTCTCCATTGGAGCAGTGTGGAGGCACAATGCTCCCCAAGAAGTCACTAGGGCCACCGTATTCTCCTCACGCACTCACACAATGCAAGATGCCGTGATTCCACCTTTGGTGCCCTTGAAGGCGGAGACCGGACCTTTACAAACAAGGTTGGGGCTATCTCCACACAAAGCTTGGAGTCTCCCAACAAGACCACGAAGCTTCACCACAATGGAATGGGGCTCCGAGGTGACCTCAACCGTCTAGGGTTCTCAAACACCCAAGAGTGACAATATCCGCAAGGGATTAGTGGCGGGAATCAAATATCTCTTGGTGGAAGTGTAGATCAAGGCCTTCTCAAGCAATCCCTAGGAAATCAACAAGTTTGATTGGCTAGGGAGAGAGATCGGGCAAGAATGAGCTTTGGAGCAACAATGGAGCTTGGGGAGGTAGAGGTGAGCTTCTTAGGGAAGAAGACACCTTTATATAGTGGGGGTACAATCCAAGCGTTACCCACCCACCAACTGCACTAGCCAAGCGTTACTACCGCTCCTAGAGCGGTACTACCACTTCTAAGAGCGAAACTACCGCCCAGGAGCTCACCAACCACGGTTGTAAGAAACTACTACCGTGCATACCACTGTGGAGGCAAAAGGACGCGCAAAAAGTCTGACGGAGCAGTATTAAAAACTACTACCGCTTAGAGAGCGGTACTACCGCCCACAGAGCGGAAGTAAAAAACTTGAAAGTGCGTTATATCAACTAGAGGGGGTGTGGGGACCCCGACTAGCAAGTCGAGTTAGCCGTGCCAAGTGACCCCAAGGATCAATGTTCACTGAACACAGATACTGAATAATAGAGTCTTACATCCAAGTACCGAAGTTATTACATCGAACGACCAGAAGGTCGAGTTCAAGAGCAAGGCCTAAAGCCAAATTAAATGGATACATCGAGTAGCGGAAACTCGTAAGGGCTAAGCGGTGCCCATGCCATCAAGCCTACACCGACAGGCATTCTGACTTGGAAGCGTCCTAGATCGCAGGTTCATCTCCGACGGCGTACTCATCGCCAAACTCCGGTCCTTCCATGTCTGGTCAATAATATAACCAGTGGCAAGCCAATGAGTACTTTGAATGTACTCGCAAACAGCCCATGATATGAATATATATATGGTAAAGAATAACAGTAACATGTATCTTTAGTGGAATGCAATGTGGTGGCATGATCAGGTATATGCAACAAGTTAAAGGGTTACTCTTAAGAACAGGTTACAGATATCAACATAGCTGACAATGGTTTAACACACCGGGTTCACCCTATATGCCAAGTCATCGGACTTGTCAAAATCTCAATGTACTAATGAGGGCTAAACCATCCGGGTTTACCCTATATGTCAAGTCACCGAACTTGATCATATTATAGTGATTATCATAACAACACCTTTTTAACACCACACACACACACTTTTGGTTTATGCGGAAACACTGGACGTAGTTTAAGCAGCACCACCCAACTGTCCTTGACCGTGGACACGGCTATTCGAATAGTTTACACTCTCCACAGGTAGTACGCTGGACCCACGAGAAACGGGAAACTTCCGTGTCATCCACGACTCGCGGTATATCACATATACCCGAGGTAAGTACCCGATCATCATCTTTCCCCTGACGATACTAGACAAAGAGGTCCACTCGATTGGTACCCAACCCACATGTTGTACGTCTTACGAGCACCGACTCTGGACCGTATCAACCATGCAGGGACCAACGGTGTGCCTGGAACTCATAATAATGGCATAGTCGTCCTACCTGGCACAACCCCATCACGAGAGTGACACCGATGACTCCCGCCACTAGTAATGTGGCTCTTTGCTAGTACCGACCAGAGTAATCAACAAAGCCCCATCCCATAAAGGGGTATCGTGGTCGTACTGGTAAGGTTGGGACGGTCGACACATCATAAATATAATCCCATTTCCAAAACCATACTCACACCAAAACACCGGTGCATCACTTCACCAAAAGTGATCACCAACTCATCATCACCTTCGGGCATTAGTGGCACCCGATGGGGTTTTCATAAACTTTTAATGAACTCATCATCATGCTTGTGATAATATGCTCTAACTTTACTTATCAACGTGGTAATAACATGACCCTCACGGGGTAGGGTCAAGCTCAATGCAATGATCTTACTTTACTAGTCAACATGACAGTAGCATGATCCTCGTAGATAGTAGGGTCAGCTCATCATGTTTGTGCTCCGAGGAGCCATGTGAATATCATTATCAACATGCAAGGGCTTTGAAGAAGCCTTCGGTACCATCACATCAATGAGGAACCAGCATCGTGATCACATGCAACGGGGAAATACTTGCTATACTAGCATGCATCATTTTATATACTTAAGTCATGGCAAAAGGGCTGCTTGCCTTGGTCAGCTAGGTATCCAGGGTCTTCGAGGTCTTCCGCTCCGCATCCTCCGTCACTCGGTAACTCTACCGTCGAGAAAGGAATAAATAAATACTAGCTCTCCCTAAAACAGATCACAAAGTGCTTTTAAAAATGTTGCAAGGCTTGAATAAATTCAGTTTATTATTTTGGAAAATGTTTCCTATAGTTTTATTAGCTAAGCATATTTATTTAAAAGCAAACAGAAGCAAACAAGTGCTTTTTAATATCATTTTATTATATCAAAATAGTTTTTGTTTTTGATAAATGTCAACTATTACAGAATCAAATACTACTCATTTTTAGAAAATTACTGGTGGAAGAATTATATTCTTCTACTCGCTAAATCTTTTTATAAAAGTCATTTAAGTTACTGGAATAAAATTAAAGGAAAAGGCCAGGCGAACAGATCCAGCCGGCCTAGCCAGCAGGCCTGGCCACCAGGCGCGCGCGGGCCAGGTTCAAACCTGACGTGCGGGCCCCTGGGGTCAGCGTCAGCGGCTGCGTGCGCTGGCTGCCCCAGGACACCGACAGGTGGGCTCCACCTGTCGGGTCCTTCTCCTACCTCCAGCCAGAGAGGTGGAGATGGACGCCTGTGAGGCTGCCGTTGTCCTCAAGCCAATCTAGGAATGGGAACGGGTCCCTCGTGCCTCCGCCTACCTGCTCGTGGTCGGGACGTCACCGGAGGTGGTCTGGGTCGCCGGCGACGAGGTGCCCGCGGTGGAAGGGTTTCGGGTTGGTGTTGAACTAGGGGCTAGGGGCACGGATTCGCTCGGGGAAGTTAGGGGAAAGGTTCCTGGTGTCAAGGGTAGTGTAATGGGAGGTTGGGCAGCGCGGGAGCCGACGTGTATCCGGAGATCGACCGGAGCTCCGAGGCGGAGGGGCCTCGGTCGATCTCGAGCACCGGGGCTCTGCGAGCTCGATTGGGTGGCTAGGGAGTGTCTACTAGTTGTGCTGAAGCTGCTTGGAGGGTGCTGGGGTGCCGGGAGGACCTATTTATAGGCCAACGACAGTGACCCGACTCGGGCGCGCCGGTGACTCACCGTGGCGCGCGTGCGAGCACAGTGAGGTGCTGGCCGCGAAACCACGGGTTCGGGACGTGGTTTAGGACCTCCTGGTGCAACAGCCACAGAGGGAGAGCGAGTGGGGTCGAGCCGCAGCGACCGTGCATGCTCGGCCGCATCGGGCGCGCACGGGCACGCGTCACCTGAGCTCTTGCGCGAGGGGGAGAGGGTCCCTGGGGTAGCTTTGCACTGAATGGTTGTCGGGGCAGCGTTTGGACATAACTCGGGAGGTTGGGCCCGGCCGGAGCGTCGTCCCCTTGCTGGTGGCTCCGTGCAGCGCGCCCAGAGCGCAGTTTTGGCATGCCGCGGCATGCTGGCTCGCTCTAGGGCACTTGGGACGTGTCCTCCATGTCCTGAGTGTGGCTGGGAGTGTGCCTAGCCGTTGTGGCTTAGTGGGAGCTCGAGCTGGTCAAAGGAGCAAGGAACACTAGTGTTGCCAGTACTGCCCTGCGGCTTAAATTGGAGTTCTTGTCACTTGTGCTTGGAGTTGGGGAGGGGCTGATTGACTGGGTGCTCAGGGTGTTCTGGTGCTCTAACCCACCAAGTTTGGGGCCTTGACATTGGTTAAAACAGTGGCTAGGAGGGTTTTTACCTTCCTTTCAGTAGGTGTTCGACAGTGACTTGGGGTGCTTCCACTCCACCACTAGAAATGAAACTTAACAGGTTTGGTCTTGGGGTAAAAACATGGGGTTCCACCAAATCTGAGCTCCATTGAACAAGTTTGGCTTTGTAAACTTGAAAATGTCTCAAAATGACCAGTACTGTCCTTTTCAAAGGAAGTGTGGCCAAACAGAGTCTCACAAATCCCATCTTTGGTGTGGAGTCCTCATTTGGCGTGTCAAACACTTCTGCAAAGTTCCAGCTCCATTGGAGAAACTTTGCAATGTAGAGTTGTTCCAACTCTTCTCTGGACAAAGAGGGTTTTGGGCTCATTAGGTGCACTTCCCCACCTTGGATCAAGGTGAGATTTTTGGTGAGCACCTAATATGGCTTGGGAGGGCTCCTGTAATTTTATGGGATTTTACTAAGATAATTTCCTTTGGAAACATCTCAAAAAGCTAAAATAGACAGAAATGGTTTTCAGGGTTTTACTCAAATAATATTAATGTAAAATAGGGTTTAAAATCTTATATATGGAAAATATATGTCCTTCTGAGCTTCCATGAATTTACTCATAATTTTCTAAGGCAGGAAAGCAATTTTCCTTGTGGGAATATCATTACTGGCCTTAGAAACAGACATAGATATAAAATAGGAAAATAATATTTTAAATAACCAATTACTGTTTTTAATGAATGAAAATAATATTTGGATCAGATCACCAACTTTGGTTGGAAGTGCCACTTGGCTTCATGAGCTAGTAGTGTATCCCATCATGATGAAGGTGATCTTGATATAAAGGGAAAAGGGTTTTTTGAAGAGAGCAAATAATAAGTTTTCATAGGTTTGAGTCATCAAACAAACAAGCATACAGTCAAACAAGGGTTCACATTGCACTCACAACATTATTTGAAAAAGTTTTAACAAGCTCTGATTTTTGCAACATAAAATACTTGTGGTGAAAACAGGGTGTGACAGACCTATCCCTCTTACAAGAATCTCGTCCCTGAGATTCCTAAGCTAAGCGCTAAATAGCTCGGGAAATTCTGATCGGAGATAGTCTTCACGTTCCCACGTGGCTTGTGCTTCGGTATGGTTGCTCCACTGAACCTTGAAAAACTTGATGGTGCGGCTTCTGGTGCAAAGTTCGGCTTCATCCAAAATGCGGATCGGTCTCTCGCGGTAGGTAAGATCTGGTTGAAGGTCAATAGCTTGATGATCAATATCCTTGTAAAGATCGGGACGGTTCGGCACTTGCAAACACTTCCGGAGTTGTGACACATGGAACACGTTGTGCACACCCGAAAGCTCACGAGGTTGCTCCAACTGATAAGCTACTTCCCCGCGCCTTGCCGTGATCTTGAAGGGTCCAACGAACCTTGGAGCTAGCTTCCCCTTGACGTGGAAACGCTTGGTCCCCTTGAGAGGCGTGACTCGCAAGTACGCCTGGTCTCCGGGAACAAACTCCACGTTTCTGCGACGAGGGTCCGCGTAACTCTTCTGCCTTGACTTAGCTGCCTCCAAGTTCTCTCGGACAAGCTGAACCTTGTCCCCTGCTTCCTGCAGTGCTTCTGGTCCGAAAACTAGTCCTTCACCGGTTTCGGACCAGTTGAGCGGGGTGCGGCACTTCCGCCCATATAACGCTTCGAATGGGGCCATTTGAAGACTGGACTGGTAGTTGTTGTTGTACGAAAACTCAGCAAACGGCAGGCAGTCTTCCCACATGGCACCATGGGCCAAAACACAAGCGCGGAGCATGTCCTCAAGTATCTGGTTTACCCTCTCGGTCTGTCCGCCCGTTTGCGGGTGGAAAGCCGTACTGAAGGATAGTTTGGTTCCGAGAGCTTCTCGAAACTTCTTCTAGAATCTTGAGGTGAATTGTGTGCCACGGTCGGACACGATCTCTTTGGGAACTCCATGGAGACTCACCACTCGATGAATGTACAGACTGGCCAGCTGGCTGCCATCATAGGTGGTGTTGACGGGGATGAAATGGGCCACCTTGGTCAAATGATCGACTATGACCCAAATGGAGTTATGACCCTTATTCGACCGGGGCAACCCGGTGATGAAGTCCATGCCGACTTTATCCCACTTCCATTCCGGCACTTGAAGAGGTTGCAGCAATCCAGCAGGTCGCTGGTGTTCAGCCTTGACTCGCTGACATACATCGCATTTAGCGACATAGGAGCCGATTTCCCTCTTCATGCCATGCCACCAGAATCGTTCTCGGTTGTCTTGGTACATCTTGGTACCACCTGGATGGATAGAGTACGGTGTGTCATGAGCCTCTTGCAGGATCAAGTCCTTAAGTTCGGCCTTGTTAGGTACGCATAAGCGCTTCTCGTACCACAGTACTCCTTGCTCATCAATCGAGAATCCTGGGGCTTTGCCTTCTCGCACCTTCCTCTTGAGGCCTTCGATACTCTTGTGCCCCTTCTGGGCTTCCTTGATGTCGTCTACCAGAGTAGGCTTGACTTCGAGGTTGGCCAGGTACCCTGGTTCGACTATCTCAAGTCCGAAGCCCTCCATCTCTTCATACAAGACGAGTAACCTTTCCTTGAGCGTGACATTCAAGGAACCTGCCTTCCGGCTCAAGGCATCAGCTACCACGTTCGCCTTGCCGAGATGGTACTGAATGCTGAGGTCGTAATCCTTGATTAACTCAAGCCATCTCCGCTGTCTCATATTCAGCTCCCTTTGAGTGAAGATATATTTCAGACTTTTGTGGTCTGTATATATCTCACATCGCTTTCCCAGAAGGTAATGTCGCCACGTCTTCAGAGCATGCACTACAGCTGCTAGCTCGAGATCATGGGTGGCGTAATTCTCCTCATGCGGTCGTAGTTGCTGTGACAAGTACGCCACGACCCTGCCATCTTGCATCAGGACTCCACCGAGCCCGGTTCCAGAGGCATCACAATATATCACGAATTCCTTGTTGATGTCTGGGGTAGCCAACACCGGGGCGGTAGTTAGCCTCTTCTTCAACTCCTGGAAGCTTGCTTCACACGCCGGTGTACACTCGAACTTCCGGCCTTTCCTCAAGAGCTGAGTCATAGGTCGGGCGATGCTGGAAAATCCTTCGACAAACTTGCGGTAGTATCCGGCGAGCCCGAGGAAACTCCTAATATCCTTCACGTCCTTTGGTGATTCCCAGTTGGTCACTGTAGTAATCTTGGACTGATCTACGGCCAAACCGCGTGCCGTCAGGGTATGACCCAGAAATCCAACTTCATTCAGCCAGAACTGACACTTGCTGAATTTGGCATAAAGTTGGTGCTCTCGAAGCTTTCCCAGAACTAGCCTCAGGTGTTGCTCATGCTCCTCTTCGGACTTGGAGAAGATTAATATGTCATCGATGAACACGACGACAAACTTGTCCAAATATTCCATGAAGACCTTGTTCGTGAGGTACATGAAGTAGGTTGGGGCATTAGTCAAACCGAAGGGCATGACAGTGCATTCATATAGACCGTACCGGGTCACGAATGCAGTCTTGGGTATATTTTCGGGTCGGATCTTCAACTGGTAGTATCCCGATCGAAGATCGATCTTGGAAAATACCCTGGCCCCGTTTAACTGGTCAAACAGGTCTTCGATCTTGGGGAGCGGGTACTTGTTCTTAATTGTGACTTCATTAAGAGCACGGTAGTGGACGCAGAGTCGAATGGTACCATCCTTCTTTGAAACAAATAGAACAGGTGATCCCCAAGGTGACGCACTCGGACGGATGAACCCTTTCCTGAGTTGCTCATCCAACTGTTTCTTCAGCTCTGCCAGCTCTTCGGAACCCATCCTGTAAGGCTTTTTATATATAGGCCTTGATCCGGGCATGAGTTCAATGATGAACTCGATGTCTCGGTCAGGAGGCATTCCGGGTAGCTCGTCAGGAAAGACGTCCGGGTATTCATAGACTACAGGCACTTGATCAAGCTCTATCTCGGATAGACCGTTGACTCGAGATGCGTGAGCTGATACTGGCTCGGAGACAAACTTGACCTTGACCCCTTGGTTGCTTATCATGGTAATGGCCCTGTTGGCACAGTCCAAAAGACTCTGGTGCTTGGCCAACCAATCCATGCCAAGGATTACTTCTACACCTTGCGATTTAAGCACAATGAGGTCTGCCAAGAAACTCGTCCCATTGATAACTATCTCGACCCTTCTACACCCTAGGTTGGTCCTCAATACTGCTCCCGGGGTTTGAATTGCCATCTGCCCACGGAGTAAAGTGGGTTTTAAACCGCACTTCTCCGCAAACCCTTGAGTAACAAAAGAATGCGAGGCACCACAATCAAACAACACTGTTGCTGGAGTTGGGTTGACGAGGAACGTTCCCAGAATGCAGTCCGGGTCTTCCTCTGCTTCTTCTGCAGTGATGTGATTGATCCGGCCCCTGCCATTGAACTGTTGGTTGAGGGGGGCGTGGTTCCTTCCTGGTGCACCTTGACCGGGGTTGGGTGCATTGGGACGCGGTGCATCGGGCTTCTTGTTGGGGCACTGCCTGGAATAGTGCCCAGTCTGACCACAGCCAAAGCAGGTGACTTGCCCTGGAGGATTGGTCTTGACTCCACCGTTGTTCGGCGGGTTGACTACTGGCTTGGCTTGTTGTTGAGGCTGATAATTCTGGCGGAACACCGGATACTTGTACTGCTGCTGCTGAAAGTTGGGTCTTGCAGGTGCTGGCTGCCATGGTCTTGGTCTTGCGTTACCGGGTCCTCCACTGCCTATCAGTTTGCGCTTGCGGGTGTCGTCCATCGCACGATGCTTGTCTTCCAGCATAAGCGCCTTGTTAACCAGCTCGCTGAAAGTCTGGCAGTCGCAAACCACCAGCTGGTATTGCAGGGACTGCTGTAACCCTTCCATGAAGCGTTCCACCTTAGCGGCCTCAGTGTTAACATCTTCAGGCGCATACCTCGACAAGAGGTTAAACTTCTGCAGGTACTCCTTAACAGTTCCACTGCCCTGCCTCAAGGCTCGGAATTCCCGCTTCTTAATGGTCATCAGTCCAGGTGGAATGTGAGCCGTGCGAAATCCTTCCTTGAACATCTCCCAAGTGATGACTTGCCCTATCCGCATGACCTGGAATCCATCCCACCATGCCCTGGCGGTGCCTCCGAGACAGTGAGAAGCATAAAGGACCTTCTCATGATCATCGGTGCACTTGACCAGTGCAAGGAGGTCTTCAATGGTGCGAATCCAGTCATCGGCGTCCAGGGGTTCAGTTGACTCCGTGAATATGGGAGGCGTAGTCCGCATGAACTCAGAAAGAGTAGAGCGACCACCGCCATTCCCATTCCGCGGCGGGTTGTTCACCAGGACTTGAGTCAACTGCTGGATAGCGGCATTGCTGGCTTGACGCTCCTCTCGAAGAGCTTGAAGGAACTGAGCCATCGTCAAGTTCTCAAGAGGAGGTGGTGGCGGAAGGTCTCTAGGCTGCTCGTGGTGACCTCCAGTGTGAGCTTCTCCTTTGGTTCCATGCGGCGTCCCTGAGGAGCCGGCGTCGGGGTTGCCGAAGGTGCTGTTGCGGGTTGCGTTCACCATCCTGTCATAGAAACAGACAGGTCAAAATGCCACCTTGCTCGGGAATACAAGGATTCGTTCCTAGTAAGAGGGGGTCCAATACGTGCATGCGCCAAGTTTTCAAAACCAAAGTTTTTGACAAACTAGAAATTGCATTCATAACAACTAGGTGATGTAGTCACTTACAGGATGCCTACGGCAATAGGTGACTTACATCAAGCACACATACGCAAATTAGAAATGGATACATGGATACCTTATGCTCGGGGTACTCCTAATTGCCTACGCTAAAACCTACACGGCGGACTGCTCGGTCTCAAAGGCGGACTCAACAGGATCCTCATCTTCATCAACATCTTCTTCCTTTATAGGAGTGGAAGAAAGAATCCGCACATCATGGCGTCTCTTGGGCGAGGCGGCGAAGATCTCAGTGTACTCTTCCGCTGTCAGGCGGCGACTCCGAAGAGGGACTGCCTGGATGGGTAACACACCACCCCTAGTGGCAACAATTGCCCTCCCTTCAGGTGCGCCTGCCTTCTTTACTTTGCGGTTCTGCATCTTCTTAGTGTGGAGCAGGCCCTTGACTAGGTGCAGCTCTTGGCGAAGCTTGACTGATTCCTTAACCAGGAAGTGTGTCAGGGTGTCCTACGGGAGACTGAAGTAGGTCTGAAACCTTAATGGCATTCAATCCTCCGTGGCTGGGGTGAGTGTCCAACTCCCATCCACTCCTTCCTTAATGAAAGGTAGGTGACGAGTGACAGGCTCATTAGCCATCTCAGGGAGGATGCTGCGGAGTTGCATGAGCGCCTCTCGTGCAGCTGCCTCTACTTCCAACATCAGTTCTCCCATCTATGATCCTTCGAAGAACCAACTAGACGGGGAGTCATTAGCCTTCACTACCACGTCCACGTGATATTCCTTGGTGTCGGCGTTGACCCAGTGCTCGTGGTAGAGGAAGATGGGCATGCGTCGTACATGGCACTTCTCGAGACAATCCACCAGGAGTAGTGGAAAGCCGGTCACCAGAAGTGTCTCAGGTACGGCAGCCATCTACAAGGAATAGGAGAGAAGTCAGAAGGTTGTATGTGCAAAAGTCTTGTGCAAGGCTGGCGTTCTAACGTTCTCGGTTAACGTCCATGCTATCTAAGGCTTCCTATAGTCAGGATGGCTCTGATACCAGTTCTGTGAGGACCCCGACTAGCAAGTCGAGTTCGCCGTGCCCAGTGACCCCAAGGATCAATGTTCACTGAACACAGATACTGAATAATAGAGTCTTACATCCAAGTACTGAAGTTATTACATCGAACGACCAGAAGGTCGGGTTCAAGAGCAAGGCCTAAAGCCAAATTAAACGGATACATCGAGTAGCGGAAACTCGTAAGGGCTAAGCGGTGCCCATGCCATCAAGCCTACACCGACAGGCATTCTGACTTGGAAGCGTCCTAGATCGCAGGTTCGTCTCCGACGGCGTACTCATCGCCAAACTCCGGTCCTTCCATGTCTGGTCAATAATACAACCAGTGGCAAGCCAATGAGTACTTCGAATGTACTCGCAAACAGCCCATGATATGAATATATATGGTAAAGAATAACAGTAACATGTATCTTTAGTGGAATGCAATGTGGTGGCATGATTAGGTATATGCAACAAGTTAAAGGGTTACTCTTAAGAACAGGTTACAGATATCAACATGTCTGACAAGGGTTGAACACACCGGGTTCACCCTATATGCCAAGTCATCGGACTTGTCAAAATCTCAATGTACTAATGAGGGCTAAACCATCCGGGTTTACCCTATATTTCAAGTCACCGAACTTGATCATATTATAGTGATTATCATAACAACACCTTTTTAACACCACACACACACACACTTTTGGTTTATGCGGAAACACTGGACGTAGTTTAAGCAGCACCACCCAACTATCCTTGACCGTGGACACGGCTATTCGAATAGTTTACACTCTCCAGAGGTAGTACGCTGGACCCACGAGAAACGGGAAACTTCCGTGTCATCCACGACTCGCGGTATATCACATATACCCGAGGTAAGTACCTGATCATCATCTTTCCCGTGACGATACTAGACAAAGAGGTCCGCTCAATTGGTACCCAGCCCAAATGTTGTACGTCTTAGGAGCACCGACTCTCGACCGTATCAACCATGCAGGGACCAACTGTGTGCCTGGAACTCATAATAATGACATAGTCGTCCTACCTGGCACGACCCCATCACGAGAGTGACACCGATCACTCCCGCCACTAGTAATGTGGCTCTTCGCTAGTACCGACCAGAGTAATCAACAAAGCCCCGTCCCATAAAGGGGTATCGTGGTCGTACTTGTAAGGTTGGGACGGTCGACACATCATAAATCTAATCCCATTTCCGAAACCATACTCACACCAAAACACCGGTGCATCACTTCACCAAAAGTGATCACCAACTCATCATCACCTTCGGGCATTAGTGGCACCCGACGGGGTTTTCATAAACTCTTTTATTTAACTCATCATCATGCTTGTGATAATATGCTCTAACTTTACTTGTCAACATGGTAATAACATGACCCTCACGGGGTAGGGTCAAGCTCAATGCAATGATCTTACTTTACTAGTCAACATGACAGTAGCATGATCCTCGTAGACACTAGGGACAATATGCTCTAACTTAATGGTTGTCGGGGGAGCATTTGGACATAACTCGGGAGGTTGGGCCCGGCCGGAGCGTCGTCCCATTGCTGGTGGCTCTCTACAGCGCGCCCAGAGCACAGTTTTGGCATGCCACGGCATGTTGGCTCGCTCTGGGGCACTTGGGACGTGTCCACCATGTCCTGAGTGTGGCTGGGAGTGTGCGTAGCCGTTGTGGCTTAGTGGGAGCTCGAGCTGGTCAAGGGAGCAAGGAACACTAGTGTTGCCAGTACTGCCCTGCGGCTTAAATTGGAGTTCTTTTCACTTGTGCTTGGATTTGGGGAGGGACTGATTGGCTGGGTGCTCAGGGTGTTCTGGTGCTCTAACCCACCAAGTTTGGGGCCTTGACATTGGGTAAAACAGTGGCTAGGGGGGTTTTTACCTTCCTGTTAGTAGGTGTTCGACAGTGACTTGGGGTGCTTCCACTCCACCACTGGAAATGAAACTTAACAGGTTTGGTCTTGGGGTAAAAACATGGGGTTCCACCAAATCTGAGCTCCATTGAACAAGTTTGGCTTTGTAAACTTGAAAATGTCTCAAAATGACCAGTATTGTCCTTTACGAAGGAAGTGTGGCCAAACAGAGTCTCACAAATCCCATCTTTGGTGTGGAGTCCTCATTTGGGGTGTCAAACACTTCTGCAAAGTTTCAGCTCCACTGGAGAAACTTTGCAATGTAGAGTTGTTCCAAGTCTTCTCTGGACAGAGAGGGTTTTTGGCTCATTAGGTGCACTTCCCCACCTTGGATCAAGGTGAGATTTTTGGTGAGCACCTAATATGGCTTGGGAGGGCTCCTGTAATTTTATGGGATTTTACTTTGATAATTCCTTTGGAAACATCTCAAAAAGCTAAAATAGACAGAAATGGTTTTCAGGGTTTTACTCAAATAATATTAATATAAAATAGGGTTTAAAATCTTATATATGGAAAATATATGTCCTTCTGAGCTTCCATGAATTTACTCAGAATTGTCTAAGGCAGGAAAGCAATTTTCCTTGTGGGAATATCATTACTGGCCTTAGAAACAGACATAGATATAAAATAGGAAAATAATATTTTAAATAACCAATTACTGTTTTTAATGAATGAAAATAATATTTGGATCAGATCACCCACTTTGGTTGGAAGTGCCACTTGGCTTCATGAGCTAGTAGTGTATCCCATCATGATGAAGGTGATCTTGATATAAAAGAAAAAGGGTTTTTTGAAAAGAGCAAAATAATAAGTTTTCATAGGTTTGAGTCATCAAACAAACAAGAATACACTCAAACAAGGGTTCACATTGCACTCACAACATTATTTGAAAAAGTTTTAACAAGCTCTGATTTTTGCAACATAAAATACTTGTGGTGAAAAACAGGGTGTGACACGGGGTGAATAGGAGATTTTTAGAATTTCATCACTGAGGAAATTCCTTTTGAGGAGATTCCTCACTCATGACTAACTTGCAGCGGAAACAGCAAAGGATCAAGGGTGCAAAGTATCACTACAGCAGTTTTCAAGATGAGGAATATGAACAACAGTTTGCACAGCACGCACGCACAGAGAAAGCAGGTGAGGATTAACTCGCATGAAGAATTCGAGGTTGAGGAATTTCAGAGAAAGTCTTCAGCAAATTCTTCAAACAGTGACAATGAAAATATTCAACATACAATATTGAGGAATTGAAATAATTGAAGAAATAGAACCTGTATCACAGTGAAGACAGTGGTTGATGGCCCAGTTCCAACTATGGTGACAGTTGTACGTCTGGTTTGGAGCGGCTTGGTATTGAAACCAAAGGACACACAATCCCTACCGTATTCTCCTTGAGCTAAGAACACACAGTCCTCGCCCAACACTCGTGGTAAATATTCAGGGCACACTTCCAAACCCTCACAAACTTGGTCACCCGGTGATCCACAATTGACTCATGGAATGCTCTAGACCATGACGCCTAACCGTCTGGAGGATGCACAGTCCTCAAAGGTAAAAGGCTACAGTTCCAAACAGGAACAAATTCTTCAGTGATGCTCAATCACTTGGTTTTTGGTTTGTGGTTTGGTGTTTGGGGTATTTCCTCACTCATGATTTACTCTCGAAGACTTTGGGGAATTTGGGTTGCTCTAAATGATAAATGTCAGTTTCTCATGGAGCAGCCAACCAGCTAATGGTTGTGGGGGCGGCTATTTATAGCTTGGGAGCATCCCGACATGATTTGACATTAATGCCCTTAAATAATATGACCGTTGGTGTGGATAAGATTGGTGTTGTGGCGTGAATTGCGGCAACGGTCGGGACCCTCAACTGTGAGAGTCCTCATGTCTCTCATATTCCTCACCTGAGGCTTTTGCTAAGAGTAGGCTTGGGTTGATCATCATGAGGAAATTCATTCCGAAGTGTTACCTTGACCCCCTTTAACAGTACGGTGTTCTTATGACTCAGGAGTTAAGAAAATGAAACAGAAATAATTAATCATCACGCTTCAAAGTCTTCGAATCGTTTTTCTTCAGGATGCACCGAATTCCTCATCTTCAATATCTTCATGAGGAATATCAATTTCATCACAATTTCTTCGCGATCAAAGTCTTCAGCAGAAGGTCAATTTCTTCAGCCGAAGATATACATTTTTAGGGGTCGATATTCATCGTATATTTCAAACTCCTCAGCGACTTATAGATCATGTGTACACTCATGAAAACATTAGATACTTAACCTATAAGTCTTCAAACCACCAAAATTACTAAGGGGCACTAGATGCACTTACAATCTCCCCCTTTTTGGTGGTTGATGACAATTAGGTTAAGTCTGCAACGGGGATAAAAATATGAATTGTAAATACTCCTTTGAGGAATTTGAATTCAAGATACACAGAGACTCCCCCTAAAGATGTGCATATCTTGAGGATTTTCCTTTCCACAGCAAATGCACATTGATGATTTATATCATGGATATCTCGCCCCCCTGTGTCTTGTAAATCATGCATACGTATGACATATAATATAATATGAAAATTTTGCCAATGCATGATGAGAAATGGTATCTGACGAATTTCAGCATGCGTGCATTAATATTTTGAGGAATAAGCATGCGAAAAAAAACGTTCAAAAGCTGAAAGTGCGTTATATCGACTAGAGGGGGTGAATAGGAATTTTGAGAATTTATCACTAAGGAAATTCCTTTTGAGGAAATTCCTCTTTGATGACTAACTTACAGCAGAAACAATAAAGGATCAGGAGTGCAAAGTTTCACTACAGCAGTTTTTCAGGATGAAGAATATGAAAACAGTTTGCACAGTATGCAGGCACGTAGAAAACAGATGAGGATTAACTTGCGTGAAGAATATGGGGTTGAGGAATTTTAGAGAAAGTCTTCAGCAAATTCTTCAAACAGTGACAGTGGAAATCATCAACACACAATCTGAGGAATATAAAGAGTTGAGGAAATAGAACCCGTTTCACAGTGAAGACAGTGGTTGATGACCTAGTTCCAACTGTTGTGACAGTTGTACATATGGTTTGGAGCGGCTTGGTATTGAAACCAAAGGACACACAGTCCCGGGACACACAGTCCCTACCGTATTCTTCTTGGGCTAAGAACACACAGTCCTCGCCCAACACTCGTGGTAAGTCTTCAGGGCATACTTCCAAACCATCACAAACTTGGTCCCCTGGCGATCCACAATTAACTGCTGGATTGCTCTAGACCATGACGCCTAACCGTCTCGAGGATGCACAGTCCTCAAAGGTAAAAGGCTTCAGTCCCAAACAGAAACGACTTCTTCAGTGATGCTCAATCACTTGGTTTTTGGTTTGTGGTTTGGTGTTTGGAGTATTTCCTCACTGAAGAATTACTCTCGAAGACTCTGAGGAATTTGGGTTGCTCTTATGACAAGTGTCAGTTTCTAACGGAGCAGCCAACCAGCTAATGGTTGTGGGGGCGGCTATTTATGGCCTGGGAGCATCCCGACATGATTTGACATTAATGCCCTTAAATAATATGACCGTTGGTGTGGATAAGACCAATGATGTGGCGTGGCTATCGATAACGGTCGGGACCCTCAACTGTGAGAGTCCTCATGTCTCTCATATTCCTCACTTGAGGCTTTTGGTAGAATTAGGCTTGGGTTTAGCATCATGAGGAAATTCATTCCAATGTGTTACCTCGACCCCCTTTAACAGTACGGTGTTCCTATTACTCAAGTGTGAAGAAAATAAAACAGAAAGGATAAATCTTCATGCTTCAAAGTCTTTAGATTGATTTTCTTCAGGACACACCGAATTCCTTAATTTCAATATCTTCATGAGGAATATCAATTTCATCGCAAATTCTTCGTGATTCAATTCTTCAGCTTTAGACCAATTTCTTCAACCGAAGATATACATTTTTAGGGGTCGATATTCATCGAATATTTCAAACTCCTCAGCGACTTATAGATCATGTGTACACTTATAAACACATTAGATACTTAACCTATAAGTCTTCAAACCACCAAAATCACTAAGGGGCACTAGATGCACTTACAATCTCCCCCTTTTTAGTGGTTGATGACAATTAGGTTAAGTCTTCAACAGGGATAAAAATATGAAGTGTAAATACTGATTTGAGGAATTTGAAATCAAGATTCAGAGAGACTCCCCCTGAAGATGTGCATATCTTGAGGATTTTTCTTTTCACAGCAAATGCACATTGATGATTTATATCATGGAGATCTCCGCCTGAGTCTTGTAAATCATGGATACATATGACATATAGTATGAAGAAATTGAGGATACATGATGAAAAATGGTATCTGACGAATTCCAGCATGCGTGCATTAACATTTTGAGGAATAAGCATGCGAAGAAAAACGTTCAAAAGCGTCAGAGTACCATCGGGCTTAAGTTACAACTCATTACATAAAACACTTCAGAAGAGCCAAGAGTTTGTAACTTAAATATAGTTTATAAGCCCCCAAAATGTCCCGCCTTGAAGACTAACTCTCAAGTTTCTCCCCCTATGTCATCAAGTGACAAAAAGGGACAAACTGAGGAGTAACGCCCGTGAAGACTTTCACTCCTTGGCAGTTGAGGAAGACGCGTGAGGATTCTTGGGAGCAGATTTCCTCCTTGGACCGGTGGAAGTGTCTTGTGGATCTTCATCAGATTCAGCAGTGCGAAATGAAGAAAAAGAACTGTCCTCAAGGTCTGGAACTGGAATTGGCCTAAATTTCTTCTTTGGTGGCCACGACCAGTCGAAGTCCCGCACAAACTCCAATTCTTCAAGTTCTGCTGGAGTCTTCAAATGAGCCATTGTAGCCGAGGTGCGATCAAAAACCTCATGAAGATAATAATGGTTAAGCTTCACAGCATTCTGCGTTTCATTGAGGGTTTTCACAATGGCGCCGAACTGGCATTTGACCCACTTGTGATTCCGATCCACCTTCTGGTGAAGACTGAGAAGAAGCTCTCTGGTATTCAGCACCCTAGGAGCAACAGGACTTGGAGGATGGGTTTCAGTGTCATCCCATGAAGAATAAGCTTCGGGCTCTCTAAACTGGCCATCAAGGGGTCCACTACCTTCATCAATGACAGACTTGCCTTTTCCTTCAACAGGCTCGAAAGTCTTCTTGTTGACCCTTATAGGAGGCATATGACCGATATGGTTGTTGAAGTCAGCATGATAATTGATGCCTGACCTTGTTCTAATGAATCTCATGATCCATGGAGCATATATCTTGTGGTCAAAAGGAGCCATAGCATTTTTGGCCAAAGTCCTCAAGAAGAAATCATGAATGTTGATGGGAATACCATGTGTGATGTTGAAGAGGATATTCTTCATGATGCCTACGACGTCTTCTTCGTCATCATGGCCCTTGATTGGCGCAAGAACGCTGCAGAGGATTCTGTAAACCGTCCTGGGTTCATATTTTAGCTCATGGACCAGGAAGGTTGTTCTTGGTGGTTGCCCCTTAGCCAAAGGCTTCATGAGGACATCCATCAGCTTGTTAGCCAGCTCACGTTCATCATATAGCTTCACTGCCTGCTCTGAGGGGATTGATACTGGTAGTTCACGTAGCCGCTCATTGGCAGGAGCCTTGAAGTGTGTGGTTTGCGTCATCCAATCGAGCACCCATGTGTTGATGTCTGTTGGATCTCCTGATATGTGAAGAGTTGCATAGAATTGAAGAATGAGCTCACTGTTCCAACCACAGATATTCGAGCACATTGGGAGGAGTCCAGCTTCAAAAAGGACGTTGAGGATTGGAGCAAAGCATGGTATTTCTTCAAGCTCAACATGAGGAATGTGCCTGTGCTGGAAAATCTTGTTTCTTCCACACAACACAGAGGCATAGTAGTTGAGCTGTGTCCTTGTCCAAAACTTCAGATGCCTGATGCGAGGCTTGTCATATGGATTTTCTCCGATGAAGAACATGCGTTCTTCAAAGAAGGACTCCTTTTGAAACTTTGGCCGCTTGGAGAACGGCTGACGCTGCATTGGCTGAAGATTTTGCGGCTTGACTTGAGGGGAGACAACTATTGCAGATTCTGGGTTGAGGATGACGAAGGCATTGTCTAGGTCTGGTGCATTTTCCTCAGCACGGTCCTCAGGGTGAGGAATTTCATCAGCTTGAGCTTCAGGCTGAGGAACATGCTCTGGTTGAGGAATGTCGTAACCGAAGCTTCCTGTTGAGGGTTTTGCTGTGGAGGAGGAATTGGTTCACCCTGAGCCTCAGCTTGAGGGTTTTGCTCGGGAGTTGGAGTTGGGTCAGCTTGATCCTCAGGTTGAGGATTTTTCTCACGACTGTGACTTTCATCAGGTTGAGGATTTTCACGTTGTTCTTCCTCAGCTTGCTTGGTGAAGGAGCCAGATTCATCAGCTGGTGCAGCTGATCCTTGTGCAGTTTCTTCATGAGGAATGGAGGGCTGAGGACTGTCATCAATGCGAATTTCCTCATCAATATGTTCCTCAGATTCAGCATTCTTCATTTCCTCATCTGCCTCGTGCTCCTTGTCTTTGCTTTCGAAGGGAGTCATATCATATGACGGAGCAACATTGAGAGGCACAGGATCCAGCGGTGCATTTTCTTCAAGAGCTTTGAGGCGCTTGGCCTCAGTGGATTCTTGTGCTGATGAAGCTTTTCTTTTCTTGGCTTCCTTTTCAGCAGCCCTGGTCTTCTTCATGTCTGATGCAGATGGAGTCATTTTCTTCACCTTTGAAGCTTTTGGTGAAGGTGTTTTCTCAACTAAAGCAATATCATCAGCTGGATCACAGGCATCAGCTGGCTTAGAAGCAGCAGTTGGAGCAGGGTCAGTCTCACCAGCTGTAGCAGAGTCATCAGCTGGATTTTCCTTGGTGATTTCCTCAATAGTCGGTTCATCAGCACGACTTTCTTGAGGGATTTCATCAGCATGAGCAGTTTCATCAGCTGGTTCTTCAATCATAGGCTGATTAGTTGGTACTGGAGGGGTAGCCTTGTTGTTGTAGTTGTCAACTGCTTCAGTGGCAAATTTGATGAAATTGCTTTTGAGACTTTGACGGTCAGAGAGCTTACAGTACTTATCTGTCAAAGTCTTCAATTCAGCCTGTGTTGACACAAGTGCATCAGGAGTCAGGTTGAGGAGATTCTGCCTGAGGAATTTCTCCTTTTTGAGCTTTGCAACCTTAGCCTGTTTGGCTTGCTGCTCCTTCCACTTGGCCTCATTGATGAATGTGGCCACCATGTGGCTGATGCCTCGGGGAAGCTTCAAATCATCAATTGGAGTGTTGGGGTCCTCATACCAGATGTTGATGTAACCGAGGAGGACTTTTGGGTCCATGGCCAGAGGAATGGAGCTGCGAGAAGCTTGAGCTACCCTCTCTTGCTTGTTTCTGATGATGGCTTGCAGAGTGTCATCATCAAATTCATCACTACCTTCTGATGCAGAAGGGACCTTGATGATTTTGCTTGGGCTTGGTCTTGTTCCTCTCCCAGCAGTCACCTTAGTCTTCAGGGGAGTCACTGAAGACTTTGTCTCTGAGCTTGTTGCAGATGGGACTGAGGAGCTGCACACAGTGGGCAGTTGCTTCACAATTGGCTTCTGTTCAGGCTTTGAAGCCTTTGGTGGTGCTCAGGGTTTTGGTGCTGATGCTAGTGCAATTTTCTCTTGAGGCTTTGAAGCCTTTGGTTTTGGTGGCACAGACTTCAGTTGAGGAATTGTCGTACGAGAAGTCTCAGCTGCGGAGGAAGTGGAGGCTGTTGCAGCAATAGAAGATTCTTCATTGAACTTTCTCACAACAGCTTCTGCTTGCTTCTGAAGCTTTGACAAGTGCTTTGACTTCTCCTCAAGATAGTCATCAATTGTCTGGAGGCTTGAGGGGTGTGCTTCATGATAATCCTCAAGTGGAGCCCGTTTGCCAGGAGGCTTCAGAGCAAATTTCTTCGCATATTTGGGAGTGATGAATCTGTACTCTTTCCACTCCTTAGCCCATCGGCGTTCTATCTTTTGAAGCCTGATCTTTCTCTTGGGCATAGGTTCATGTTCATCAGGAGTACAGTAATCCAGGTATATATCCTCAGGGATATCTATGGCAGTGTTCTGCTCGAGTTTCTTGCCTCCCTTTTGCTTCCTTTCATCCTCCATTTTCTTCAGCTAAGGCTTTTGCTGATGAGATTGAACTCTTGAGGATTCTGATGAAACTTGCAGATTTTCTTCAAGAAACGCTGCAAATGAGTTAAGTTGATGAGAACCTAGAGATTCATCAGCTGACATGTTTGTACCTGTCAACAGAGTATAGTTGCGAGGAATTTGGAGAGGTCATATGCGTTCTCAAATTTGATGAAATGAATTTTTTTTGACAGTTGAGGAATTTGACCAGTGGTTGAGGAATTCGTCTAAGCATATTGTTCTTGGGTTCCAGAGTTGTACAGATCCGAAAATTCACACAACTGAGGAATCTCATGAAAATCTCAGATGCTTAGTGAAGTTCATCAATAGTTGGGTGATAGGCAGTGTTTGAGGAAAAGAAACTGATGGATTCTTGAGGAAAACAGATTTCACATCTCTAAGGTAAAATAGTAGATCAAAATAGCTGTAAAAATAGGGTTTTTATTTACCCTAGATGGCGCGCACGAAGAACACATAAGAGGTAGCAGTACATGCTCTTTCGGTGCGAGTCCAATGCGCCCTAACTCGGTAGCAGAGGACGGCTACGGCGGCGGACGAAGATGGTCCGGTTCCGGCGTGGTTTCGATGACGGAGAGGTCGAGGTAGTCAAGCTCTTCTTCGCCAGCGTCGAGACTTCTAGCGGTGGCGCTAGGGCTTTTGGGCTTTGCTTTAGCAGGAGGGCGATGGGAAGAAGATATTACCGAAGGGAGATGGGGACATATTTATAGCCAGGTGGTAACTGTTGGCGCGAAAGTATCGGACCAAATAGCCCCTGTCTCTATGTCTCCGCAGGACACGTGTAGCGCACGACCGAAGAGGTGGAGATCGTGGAGATTGTGGTTATCCAAACGGGGAAAGTGGGGTTCAGTTAATGTGTAACAATAAAAAATATTTTTGAAGATTTGAGGATTTTGTTACAAAAACATCAGCTGACAAGGACGCAGTGAGGATTTTGAACAAAGATTCAAGTAGAACGCATATGAAGAATTGAATAGACTGGGTGAGATTAGCATAGAGGGATAGTTGGGTCCGATCACATTCACTTAGATGAAATATCAAATTGAAGAAATAGCTATAAGTGAATGATGTAGAGGACTTGAAATCACATTCTATCTAGGTAAACGAAAATCATCAAGTCTTTTTGAAGAATTTTGATTAACTTGAGGATTTTGTGACAAAGCGTCATGATGATGAATTTCAGTTTTGAAGAAAAACGATTTTGAAGAGAAACTGTTTTGAAGAAAATCAAATTTTGAAGAAATTCAGCTTTGAAGAAATTCAACTTGAGGAATTTCACGTTGGGTGGTGGCATGACCCACCATACAAGAATGTTGATTACAGACGCCGCGTACAATTGTCGTAGGGCCCTAAGAATCAATTTCTTCATTGATTTCTTCACACTCATAGTGATATTCTTCATTAGTTGAAGAAAATCGATTCAGCATGTGTTGCACATCTAAGTCATCAATTTTGCATAAGTGTTAGGATGTGTGCATGTTTTTACAGAACATTTGAAGATTCTAAGATATATAGCTCACACCGCAACTTGCAAAACCTTTTCTGATCCAAGGGCTTAGTGAATATATCTGCGAGTTGATCGTCAGTCTTCACATGGTCGATGAGGATATTGCCCTTGAGGACATGGTCATGAAGAAAATGATGACGAATCTGGATGTGCTTGGTCTTCGAGTGTTGTACTAGGTTGTATGCAAGCTTGATTGCACTCTCATTGTCATAGTAGAGAGGCACATTCTTCATGTTGATGTCGTAGTCCTTGAGGGTTTGCTTCATCCATAGCAATTGAGCACAGCATGAACCAGCAGCAATGTACTCAGCTTCGGCAGTGCAAAGTGAAACGCAGTTCTACTTCTTTGAGGACCAGAAGGCTAGTGATCTTCCGAGGAAATGACCTGTGCCAGAGGTTGACTTGCGATCCACACGGTCACCAGCATAGTCAGAATCAGAATATCCAACAAGATGAAGATTTGAGCCCTTAGTGTACCATAATCCTAGTGTTGGTGTGTGAGCTAAGTATCGAAGAAAATGCTTCACAGACTTATGGTGTGATTCCTTCGGTTTTGCTTGAAAACGTGCACACATGCAAACACTAAGCATTATATCTGGCCTAGATGCACATAAATACAGTAAAGAGCCAATCATGGAGCGATATACCTGCTGATCGAATTCTTTACCATTTTCGTCAGTGCAGAGGTGGCTGTTGGTAGGCATTGGAGTCTTGGCACCTTTGCATTCATGCATGTCAAATTTCCTCAGAACATCCTTGAGGTATTTCTCCTCTGATATGAAGATTCCATTGCGTTGTTGGCGAATTTCAAGACCTAAGAAGAATTTCAGCTCCCCCATCATAGACATCTGGTATTCTTCACTCATCATGTAAGCAAATTCATCACTATAACGTTTGTCAGTACATCCAAATATAATGTCATTGACATATATCTGGCACACAAATAGCTCATTATCATAGGATTTAGTGAAAAGAATTGGATCGAGTGAACCAGGTTTGAAGACTTTCTTCATGAGGAATTCCTTCAATGTATCATACCACGCCCGAGGGGCTTGCTTGAGACCATATAGCGCCTTTTTGAGTCTGAAGACTTTGTCTGGATTCTTTGGATCCTCAAAACCCGGGGGCTGAGCAACATATACTTCTTCCTCAAGCTTACCATTGAGGAATGCACTTTTCACATCCATTTTATATAAGATGATGTTATGATGATTAGCATAAGCAAGTAGTATTCGAATAGCTTCAAGTCTAGCAACAGGTGCAAAAGTTTCATAGAAATCTATTCCGTCAACCTGTGTGTAGCCTTGGGCTACAAGTCGTGCCTTATTCCTCACCACTTGACCATCCTCATCCTGGTTGTTTCAGAAAATCCACTTGGTTTCGATGATATTGTGCTTGCGAGGATCTGGTCGTTTGACGAGCTCCCATACGTCATTCAGCTTGAGTTGAAGAAGTTCGTCTTGCATAGCTTGGATCCACTCCGGTTCCAGGAAAGCCTCAGCAACTTTTGAAGGTTCTGTGATAGATACAAAGGAGAAATTCCCACAAAAGTTAACTAAGTGTGAAGCTTTTGTGCGAGTGAGAGGACCTGGCGCGTTGATGTCATTGAGGATTTTGTCAAGTTCCACTTCATTTGCAATCCTCAGATGAGCTGGTTGAGGATTTCGTCTGGGCTGAGGAACTGGTTCTGGAGCAATTTCCTGAGGAGCATCTTCTTGATTTTCATCGGTGATGGGAATGATTTCTTCAACAATTTCCTCAGTGGGAACAATGTCTTCAGTAGCTTTGAGCTTTATTGCTTCCTCAGGAGACAACTTATCTAGATCAGAAGGCAATTGCTCTCTTTTCGAGCCATTAGTTTCATTGAACTGCACATCTACAGTCTCAACAACCTTATTGTGATAGTTGTTGAAGACGATGTAGGTGTGCGAGTCCTTTCCATAACCGAGCATAAAACCCTCATGTGCCTTAGGTGCAAATTTTGAGCTATGGTGAGGATCTCTAATCCAACATTTTGCACCGAAGACTTTGAAATAACTTACACTGGGTTTCTTGTCTGTGAGGAGTTCATATGAGGTTTTCTTGAGGAATTTGTGAAGATATACCCTGTTGATGATATGGCATGGAGTGTTGATTGCTTCAGGCCAAAAGCGACGAGGAGTCTGATATTCTTCAAGCATGGTTCTTGCCATCTCAACCAGAGTCTTGTTCTTCCTTTCAACGACGCCATTCTGTTAAGGAGTATCAGGAGCAGACATATCACGAGTAATACCAAGTTCATCAAGATAATTATCAAGACCTGTGTTTTTTAACACTGTTCCATTATCACTCCTGATATGTTTGATCTTGATGCCGAAGTTCGTCGATGCCCTTGAATAAAATCGTTTGAAGACTTCCGGCACTTCAGTTTTATATAGAATGATATGCACCCATGTATATGTGGAATAATCATCAACTATGACGAAGCCATATAAAGATGTTGCATTTGTTAGTGTGGCATAATGAGTAGGTCCAAATAGATCCATGTGAAGCAATTCAAATGGACGAGTAGTGGTCATGATAGTCTTCGAGGGATGCTTGGATCTGGTCATTTTCCAGATTCACGGGCACCGCAGAGGTGATCCTTGAGGAATTTGACTGATTTGATGCCGATGGCATGCTTCTTCTTCGCGAGCGTGTGCAAATTCCTCATGCCTGCATGACCGAGTCTTCGATGCCACAGTCACCCTTCTGAGGTTTTTGCTAGTAAGCAAGTGGCTGGTTGAGGACCTGTAGAGAAATCAACAATGTACAAATCCCCTCTTCTGACACCTTCGAAGACTTTGGATGTGTCAGATTCCATGATGACAACACATCTATATCTACCAAAGATAACTATCATATCAAGATCACAAAGCATCGAGACTGACATGAGGTTAAATCCAAGGGATTCAACAAGCATCACTTCGTCCATGTGCCTATCCTTGGAAATAGCCACTTTGCCAAGTCCCTATACCTTGCTTTTACCTTTGTCAGCATATGTGATTTGCTTCAGGGGTGATGGAGTTAGTGGCATATTCATCAGCAAGCTTTTACCACCAGTCATGTGATGTGTGCAGCCACTATCAAGAACCCACTCAGTACTCTTGGGTTTGTCATCCTGCAGATGAATTAGTACAGCTTACCATCTCATATGCTTCAGAATTAAAGAATATGATATCAATTTCATCAGATAGGAATTTCATCATAATAGAATTATAAGGACGTGTGAAATATTTCTATTTTATCAATATTAGCTTGCCTCCTATCAAGCATTTCCCCAGGTCTCCAGTAAATTCTTTAGATGATGATTTTCATCTGGAGACCTGACCTGCAGAAGTGATTAGTTCAATTTCTTCACCACCCACATCTGAAGGGGTGGTAAAGCATTCATCATCCTGCAAGCACCATATGAGAAAGGGGGCATTGAAGCTAATGCACTTCTCTTAACAGTAGGGGGTGAAAGTACTCATATGAATATGCAGAGAACTTGCTTGAGGATTTATGAACATGATGATTTGAAGAATAACGCTCATATTCATATTCCTTCTAATTTCCCTGCATGTTAGAAGCATTAGCATGGGTACGAGTATAGTTTTGACCATTTGAGGATTTTGTTCCTCTTGAAGACTTTGGTTCTGGGGTTCAAATTCTTCATCGGTGGTGTCATGAGGACATTCACCTGAAGATTTTCAAGGCAACTTTTGGGAACCCAGATTTTCCTCAGGGGAGGCCCATTCCTGGAGTTAGTTCCAACATATCGAGCAAATACTTCACCAGATTGATTTTCGAACAGTTTATAGTTGGAGTCAAATGACTCATCTAAGGAATAGGATAATTCACATGAAAAGCCTGTTAGATTGGATGGATCAAAGTGAGGCCCAGTAGCAGGAACCCATGAGGTTTTGGTATACTGCTCAGGTTTCCAATAAGATCCATCAGCATTCAATTTCCTCTCAAAGGCAATTCCTTCTTTCCTCGGGTTCCTGTTCAAGATCTGCTTTTTGAGCACATCACAAAGGGTTTGATGTCCTTTGAGACTTTTGTATATGCCTGTCACATACAATTCCTTCAGCCCTGCATTTTCATTAGTGACATTTGTGTTTTCCTCAAGTGAGGAATTTGACACTACATGAGCAGTTGAAGAATTTGTAGCAATTGAAGCATTTGATGATTCTGGTGAAGAATGAGAAGTTTCACGTTCAATGCATTTAAGACATGGAGGAATGAATTCAGCTTGAGCAGCACTGATCTGTTGAGCTAGTAGTGAATCATTTTCCATACGAATATCATCATGAGAAATCCTCAACTTCTCTAGATCAAGCTTCGTTTGAAGAAATTCATAGGAAAGTTTCTCATGATCAGCGAGGAGAGTAACATGACGATCTTGAAGATTATCAAATCTAGACTGAAGACTTTTCAAATCTTCAGTGAGGATTTGGGTAAGATTCATTTCATCATTCAACAGATCATCGCTTCTATCTAGCAGTTTCTGAAGCTTTTCTAGGGAAGTTTGTTGTTTAGTGGCAATGATAGCAAGTTTACTGTAACTGGGTTTTTTATAATCATCAGGTTCACAGTCACTTGAATCAGAGGAGGAAGCATCATTCGGTACCTTTGAACCTTTTGCCATGAGGCAATAGGTTGGAGCGAAGTCATCAGCATAGTTATCAGTATGGATGGTGTTAGCATTTTCTTCAAGGTTGAAGATTGACTTGCTGACGAATGTGGTTGCAAGCGCAAGACTAGCCTGTTCGGATTATGTGTCTTCATCAGAACCCTCCTCTTCATCACATTCCTCGAATTCTGCCTCGGAATCCATTTCCTTGCCAATAAGTGCCCGAGCCTTTCTGAAACTGGCCTTCTTGTGCGATGAGGACTTTGAAGATGAGGATTTTGAAGGTTTCTTCTTTTTCTTCGAGTCATCAGAACTTTCATCCTTGTATTTCTTCTTCTTTTATTCCTTTCCCAACGAGGACAATCAGCAATGTAGTGACCTGATTTCTTGCATTTGTGGCAGGTTCTTTTCTTGTATTCCTGAGATGAAGATTCTGATTTCCTCATATCTCTTCTTGAAGATTTACCGAACTGGCCACGTCGTGTAAACCTCTAGAATTTCCTCACGAGCATTGCAAGCTCCTGTCCAAATTCTTCAGGATCACCAATGCTACCATCCGAGTCTTCTTCTTCAGATGAGGAAATTGCTTTGGCCTTCAGTGCACGTGGTCTAGAATAGCTTGGTCCATATAGATCTCTCTTTTCTTCTTGTTGGAATTCATGAGTATTGAGTCTTTCGAGTATATTAGCTGGATCAAGCATCTTGCAATCTGGTCTTTCTTGAATCATCTGAACTAAAGTATCAAATGAAGAATCCAAAGATCTTAGCAGTTTCTTCACAAATTCGTGATCAGTAATGTCTCGAGCTCCCAGTGCTTGCAGTTCATTTGATATGTTAGTGAGGCGATCAAAGGTATCTTGGCAGCTTTCATTGTCAAACCTCTTAAGCGACTGAAGAGATTGCGAAGAACATCAACACGAGAATCACGCTGGGTTGATACTCCTTCATTAACTTTGGACAGCCTTTCCCACATAAGTTTCGCTCAGCCCAAAGCACTCACTCTGCCATACTGGCCCTTGCTCAGATGGCCACAGATGATATTCTTCGCTTGAGAATCAAGTTGCTTGAATTTCTTCACGTCAGCAGCAGAGATAGTAGCAGAGATGATAGGGACGCCATGTTCCACAATATACCAGAGATCATTGTCAATAGCTTGTAGATGCATCTGCATCTTGGTCTTCCAGAAGGGAAAGTCCTTTCCTTCGAAAGTAGGACATGCTGCAGTAACCTTAATCATGCCTGCAGTCGACATAACTAAAACTCCAGGTGGTTAAACCAAAATCACACAGAATAAGGGAGTACCTTGCTCTGATACCAATTGAAAGTGCGTTATATCGACTAGAGGGGGGTGAATAGGAGATTTTTAGAATTTCATCACTGAGGAAATTCCTCACTGATGACTAACTTACAGCGGAAACAGTAAAGGATCAGGAGTGCAAAGTTTCACTACAACAGTTTTTCAGGATGAAGAATATGAAAACAGTTTGCACAGTATGCAGGCACGCAGAAAACGGATGAGGATTAACTTGCGTGGAGAATATGGGGTTGAGGAATTTCAGAGAAAGTCTTCAGCAAATTCTTCAAACATTGATAGTGAAAATCATCAACACACAATCTGAGGAATATAAAGAGTTGAGGAAATAGAACCTGTTTCACAGTGAAGACAGTGGTTGATGACCTAGTTCCAACTGATGTGACAGTTGTAAATCTGGTTTGGAGTCGCTTGGTATTGAAACCAAAGGACACACAGTCCCTACCGTATTCTCCTTGGGCTAAGAACACAAAGTCCTCGCCCAACACTCGTGCTAAGTCTTCAGGGCAGACTTCCAAACCCTCACAAACTTGGTCACCTGGCGATCCACAATTAACTGCTGGATTGCTCTAGACCATGACGCCTAACCGTCTGGAGGATGCACAGTCCTCAAAGGTAAAAGGCTTCAGTCCCACACAGGAACAACTTCTTCAGTGATGCTCAATCACTTGGTTTTCGGTTTGTGGTTTGGTGTTTGGGGTATTTCCTCACTAATGAATTACTCTCGAAGACTCTAAGGAATTTGGGTTGCTCTTATGACAAGTGTCAGTTTCTAACGGAGCAGCCAACCAGCTAATGGTTGTGCGGGCGGCTATTTATAGCCTGGGAGCATCCCGACATGATTTGACATTAATGCCCTTAAATAATATGACCGTTGGTGTGGATAAGACCAATGATGTGGCGTGGCTATCGATAACGGTCGGGACCCTCAAGTGTGAGAGTCCTCATGTCTCTCATATTCCTCACTTGAGGCTTTTGGTAGAATTAGGTTTGGGTTGAGCATCATGAGAAAATTCATTCCAATGTGTTACCTCGACCCCCTTTAACAGTACGGTGTTCCTATTACTCAAGTGTGAAGAAAATAAAACAGAAATGATAAATATTCATGCTTCAAAGTCTTCAAATTGATTTTCTTCAGGACACACCGAATTCCTCAATTTCAATATCTTCATGAGGAATATAAATTTCATCACAAATTCTTCGCGATTCAGTTCTTCAGCTTCAGACCAATTTCTTCAAGCGAAGATATACATTTTTAGGGGTCGATATTCATCGAATATTTCAAACTCCTCAGCGACTTATAGATCATGTGTACACTTATAAACACATTAGATACTTAACCTATAAGTCTTCAAACCACCAAAATCACTAAGGGGCACTAGATGCACTTACAAAAGCGTCAAAGTACCATCGGGCTTAAGATACAACTCATTACATAAACCACTTCAGAAGAACCAAGAGTTTGTAACTTAATAAAGTTCATAAGCCCCAAAATATATCCCGCGTGAAGACTAACTCTCATATTTCTCCCCCTTTGTCATCAAGCGACGAAAAGGGACAAAACTAAGGACTAACGCCCCTTGAAGACTTTCACTTCTTGGCTGATGAAGAAGACGCGTGAGGATTCTTGGCGACGGGCTTCCTCCTTGGGCCAGTGGCCGTGTCTTCTTGTTCTTCATCAGATTCTGCAGTGCGGAATGAAGAAAAGGAGTTGTCCTCAAGGTCTGGAATTTGGATTGGCTTGAATTTCCTCTTGGGAGGCCACGACCAGTCGAAGTCCTGAGTAAATTCCAATTCATCAAGTTCTTCTTATGTCTTCTGATGAGCCAAAGTGGCCCAGGTGCGATCAAAAACCTCATGAAGATAGTAGTGATTTTTCTTCACTGCATTCTGAGTCTCATTGAGGGCTTTCACAATGGCACTGAATTGACGTTTGACCCATTTGTGATTGCGATGGACCTTCTGATGAAGACTTAGGAGTAGTTCTCTGTTAGTCGTCACCCTTGGGGCAACTGGGCTAGGAGGCTCTTGAGTTTCAGTATCATCCCATGAGGAATATGTATCTGGTTCACGAAACTGGCCATTAAGGGGACGACTACCTTCATCGATGATAGATTTTCCCTTTCCTTCAACAGGCTCAAAAGTCTTCTTGTTGACTCTGATAGGAGGCATATATCCAATGTGATTGTTGAAATCAGCATGATAGTTGATGCCTGACCTGCGTCTGATGAATCTCATGATCCATGGAGCGTAAATATTCAGGTTGAAGGGTGACATAGCATTGTCAGCCAGAGTCCTCAAGAAGAAGTCATGAAGGTTTATTGGGATGCCATGGATGATGTTGAAGAGGATATTTTTCATGATGCCTACAACATCTTCTTCATCATTATGGACCTTGATTGGAGCGATGACACTGCACAAAATCCTGTAGACAGTCCTGGGTTCATACTTCAAGTCTTGAACCAGAAAAATCATTCTTGGAGGTTGATCCTTGGCCAAAGGCTTCATGAGGACTTCCATCAGTTTGTTGGGCAACTCCCATTCATCATACATCATCACATCATGTTCTGATGGAATTGAAACCGGAAGCACTCGCAACAGCTCAGTAGCACGGGCTTTGTAATGTGTGTGTTGTGTCATCCAGTCCAGCACCCAGGTGTTGATATCCTTCGGGGCTCCAGAGATGTGCAAAGTTGCATAAAATTGAAGAATGATATCACTGTTCCAATCACAGATATCAGTGCAAAGAGGCAGCAGTCCAGCTTCATGAAGGACGTTGAGGACTGGGGCAAAGCAAGGAAATTCTTCCAACTCAACATGAGGAATATGCATGTGCTGAAATATTTTGTTTCTTCCACAGATCACAGATGCATAGTAGTTGAGCTGAGTCCTTGTCGAAAACTTCTTGTGCCTGATGCGAAGCTTGTCATAAGGATTGTCGCCGATGAAATACATCTGTTCTTCATAGAATGCTTCCTTCTCAAACTTTGGCCTCTTTGAGAAAGGTTGGTTTTGCATAGGCAGAAGATTATGCTGCTTCTCTTGAGGAGATAATATCATTGCAGTCTCAGTGTTGACCACCACAATAGCAGTTTCAGTATTGGGTGCAGGAGCATTTTCTTCAGCCTGTACCTCAGGTTGAGGATTTTTTCGGCCTGAACCTCAGGTTGAGGATTTGCTTCAGGTTGAGGGTTTTCCTCAGGTTGAGGATTTTCCTCGGACTGAGGATTTTCTTCTGGGTTTTCCTCCGCTTGAGGAATTTGCTTGGAGGAGGAGGCAAAATCTTCAACTGTTTCAGCCGATCCTTGTGCAGGTTTATCACGCGTCTTGATAGGAATGAAGGACTGAGGAATATCATCAATTTGAATTTCCTCATCCATGGTTTCGTCAGAATCAGCATCTTTCATTTCCCCATCAATCAGAATCTCCTCATCTTCTTCAGGAATGACATAGTCAATTCCGATGGGGATCATAGTGTATGATGGAGCTATCTTCAAAGTCACAGCATCCAGTGGAGCAGTTTCATAAAGTGTTTTGAGGCGCTTGGCCTCTGGTGATTATGGGGTTAAAGAAGCTTTTCTTTTCTTCGCTTCTTTCTCAGCAGCCTTGGTTTTCTTCATGTCTGGTGCAGATGGAATCATTTTCTTCACCGTCGAGGATTTAGGTGAACGTATTTTCTCTTCAGGAGCTGGTGCATTATCAGTCCTGGCAGTTTCCTCAGCTCAAGCATTTTCTTCAGCTGGAGCAGATTCATCAGCTGGCACATATTCATCAGCTGGAATGTCCATGGGTATTTCCTCAATTACCGGTTCATCAGCACGGCTTTCTTGAGGCATTTCCTCAGCAAGAGGTTCTTCTTCTTCATCTTCCTTAGTGAGTTGAACAAAATAGTTGGGCTCAGGCTGCTTTGGTTTTGCTGGAGGAGCAGCCTTCTTGTTATATTCATCAACTGCATTAGTTGCAAACTTGATGAAATTGGACTTGAGACTTTGACAATCAGATAGTTTGGTATACTTGTCGGTCAAAGTCTTCAGTTCAGCCTGGGTTGACACAAGATCATCAGGCGACAGGTTGAGGAAATTCTGCCTGAGAAATTTCTCCTTCTTCAGCTTTGCAGCCTTTGCCTGCTTGGCTTGCGTCTCTTTCCATTTGGCCTCACTGATGAATGTGGCCACCATATGGCTGATACCAGGGGGAAGCTTCAAGTCATCAATGGGTGTGTTAGGGTCATCATACCAGACATTGATGTAGTCCAACAGGACCTTTGGGTCCATGGCAAGAGGAATAGCGTTGCCTGAGGCTTGTGCGACGCGTTCCAGCTTGTTTCTAATGATGGCTTGAAGAGTTTCATCATCAAATTCATCACTTCCTTCTGATGCAGAAGGGACTCTGATGACTTTGCTTGGGCTGGGTCTGATGCCTCTTCCAGCAGTCATTTTAGTCTTCATTGGTGTTGGGAAGACTTTGTCTCTGAGCTAGTGTCAGATGGTACATAGGAGCTGGAGTGAGCATGTTGTTGCTTGACAATCTGCTTGTGTTCAGGCTTTGAAGCATGTGTAGCTGTTGAGGGTTTAGGCGCAGGCGCAGCCTTCTGAAGCAATTGCTCTTTAGGCTTTGAAGCCTTTGGTTTCTGAGGCACAACCTTCACTTGAGGAATAGTTGTACCAGAAGCTTCAGCAGCAGAGGAGGTGGATGCAGTGGCAGCAGCAGATTCCTCATTGAATTTCCTCACTGTAGCTTCTGCTTTCTTCTGAAGCTTAGACAAGTCTTTGTCTTTTTCCTCGGGATAATCATCAACAGTTTTGATGCTTGAAGGATGTGCTACCTGATGATCACCGAGAGGAGGCCTTTTGCCAGGTGGCTTGAGGGCGAATTTCTTCGCATATTTTGGAGTGATGAAGTGATATTCCTTCCACTCTTTAGCCCACCTGCGTTCTATCTTTTGAAGTCTGGTTTTCCTCTTCGCCATAGGTTCTTGTTCATCTGGCATACAGTAATCAAGGTATATATCCTCAGGGATATCAATTGCAGTGTTCTATTCAAGTTTCTTGCCACCCTTTTGCTTTCTGTCATCTTCCATTTTCTTCAGCTGAGGCTTTTGCTGAGGATTTTGCACTCTTGAGGATTTTGATGACACTGGCAAAGTTTCTTCAAGGAATGCTGCAAATGAGTTAAGTTGATGAGAACCTAGATATTCATCAGCTAACATTTTGTACGTGTGAACAGAGTATAGGTGCGAGGAATTTGGAAAGGTCATATGCGTTCTCAGATTTGAAGAAATTGAAATTTTAAAAGTTGAGGAATTTGACCAGTGGGTTGAGGAATTTGTCCAAGCACTCTAATCTTGGGTTCTAGAGTTGTACAGATTCAAAAATTTGCACAATTGAGGAATCACGTGAAGAATTTAGTGGCTTAGTGAAATTCATCAAGTATTTGAGGAATAGAGTGTGCGAAGCTGATAGACACTGAGGAAAAACAGATTTCTTGAATCTAAGGTAAAATAGTAGATCGAAAGGGACAGTAAAAAATAGGATTTTATTTACCCTATATGGCAAGCACGAAGAACAGAGGCAGCAACAGCAGATGCTCTTCGGTTCGAGTCTGCTGCGCCCTAACTTGGCGGCAGAAGACGGCTACGGCGACGGTGGATGAAGATGTTCCGCTTCCGGCGTGAGCTCGGCGACGGAGAGGTCAAGGCAGTGAAGCTGTTCCTCGCCGGGGACGAGATTTCTAGCGGTGGCGCTAGGTTTTGCTTGTGGTGGAGAGAAGGTCGAGAGAGAACGAAGAGTTTGGACCGAAGGGGTAAGGGCGTATTTATAGCTCAGGTAAAAAAAATCTGGTCGATACTTTCAGACCGAACTGCCCTTGCCCATTCGTCTGCGCACGACACGTGTAGCCAGAGTTTAAAGCGGTGGAGATCGTGCTTATCTGATAGTGGGAAGTGGGGTTCAGATATTGTGGAACAGTATAAAAATCACTTTTGAAGATTTGAGGATTTCGTTGCAAAATCATCAGCTGACAAGGACACGGTGAGGATTTTGAACAAAGTTTCAAGTAGAACGCATATGAAGAATTGAATAGACTGGGTGAGTATAGCATAGAGGGGAGTAGGGTCCGATCAAGTTGAAGAAATAGCTATAAGTGAATGATGTTGAGGACTTTGAAATCACAGTCTATATATATATATATATAGGCAAATGAAAATCATCAAGTGTTTTGAAGATTTTGATAAACTTGAGGATTTTGTGACAAAGCGTCAGATTGATGGATTTCAATTTTGAGGAAAAACAACTTTGAAGAAAAACAACTTGAGGAATTTCAAAGTTGGGTGGTGGCGTGACCTACCGTATAAGAATGATGATTTCACGCACCGCATACAATTGTCGTAGGGCCGTGGGAACCAAATTCCTCATTAATTTCCTCACACTAAGAGTGATATTCTTCATTGGTTGAAGAAAATCGATTCTTCGTGTGTTGCACATCTAAGTCATCAATTTTGCGTAAGTGTTAGGATGTGTGCATGTTTTTACAAAACATTTGAAGATTCTAAGATATTTAGCTCACACCGCAACTTGCAAAACCTTATCTCATCCAAGGGCTTAGTGAAGATATCAGCTAGTTGATCGTCAGTCTTCACATGGTCGATGATGATATTGCCCTTGAGGACATGGTCCCGAAGAAAATGATGATGGATCTAGATGTGCTTAGTCTTCGAGTGTTGTACTGAGTTGTATGCAAGCTTGATTGCACTCTCATTGTCGCAATAGAGAGGCACATTCTTCATGTTGATGTCGTAGTCCTTGAGGGTTTGCTTCATCCATAGCAATTGAGCACAGCATGATCGAGCAGCAATGTACTCAGCTTCGGCAGTGGAGAGAGATGTAGTTCTACTTCTTTGAGGACCAACAGACTAATGATCTTCCGAGGAAATGACAAGTGCGAGAAGTTGACTTGCGATCCACACGGTCACCAGCATAGTCAGAATCAGAATATCCCACAAGATGAAGATTTGAGCCCTTGGGGTACCATAATCCTAGTGTTGGTGTGTGAGCTAACTATCAAAGAATATGCTTCACGGCCTTATGGGGTGATTCCTTCGGTTTTGCTTGAAAACATGCACACATGGAAACACTAAGCATTATATCTGGCCTAGATGCACATAAATACAGTAAAGAGCCAATCATTGAGCGATATACCTGTTGATCGAATTCTTTACCATTTTCGTCAGTACAGAGGTGTCCGTTGGTAGGCATGGGAGTCTTGGCGCCTTTGCATTCATGCATGTCAAATTTCCTCAGAACACCCTTGAGGTATTTCTCCTGTGATATGAAGATGTCATTGCATTGTTGACGAATTTGAAGACCTAAGAAGAATTTCAGCTCCCCCATCATAGACATCTGATATTCTTCACTCATCATGTAATAAAATTCATCACTGTAACGTTTGTCAGTACAGCCAAATATGGTGTCATAGACATATATTTGGCACACAAATAGTTCATTTTCATAGGATTTTGTGAAAAGAGTTGGATCAAGTGAACTAGGTTTGAAGCCTTTCTTCATGAGGAATTCCTTCAATGTATCGTACCACGCCCGAGGGGCTTGCTTGAGACCATAGAGCGCCTTATTGAGTCTGAAGACTTTGTCTGGATTCTTCGGATCCTCAAAACCCGGGGGCTGAGTAACATGTACTTCTTCCTCAAGCTTACCATTGAGGAATGCACTTTTCACATCCATTTGATATACGGTAATGTTACGATGATTAGCATAAGCAAGTAGTATTCGAATAGCTTCAAGTCTAGCAAGAGGTGCAAAAGTTTCATCGAAGTTAATTCCTTCAACCTGTGTGTAGCCTTGGGCTACATGTCATGCCTTATTCCTCACCACTTGACCATCCTCATCTTGCTTGTTTCAGAAAATCCACTTGGTGCCGATGATATTGTGTTTGCAAGGATCTGGTCGTTTGACGAGATCCCACACGTCATTTAGCTTGAATTGAAGAAGTTCATCTTGCATGGCTTGTATCCACTTAGGTTCCATGAAAGCCTCAGCAACTTTTGAAGGTTCTGTGATAGACACAAAAGAAGAATGCCCACAAAAGTTACTAAGTGTGAAGCTTTTGAGCGAGTGAGAGGACCTGGCGCGTTGATGTCATCAAGGATTTTGTCAAGTTCTACTTCATTTGCAATCCTCGGATGAGCTGGTTGAGGATTTCGTCTAGGCTGAGGACTTGGTTCTGGAGCAATTTCCTGAGGAGCATCTTCTTGATTTTCATCAGTATTGGGAGTGATTTCTTCAGCAATTTCCTTAGTAGGAACAATGTCTTCAGTAGCCTTGTGCTTGATTGCTTCCTCAGGAGACAATTTGTCTGGATCAGGAGGCAATTGCTCTCTTTGCGAGCCATTAGTTTCATCAAACCGCACATCTACAGTTTCAACAACCTTGTTGTGATAGGTGTTGAAGACTCTGTAGGTGTGCGATTCATTTTCGTAACCAAGCATAAAACCCTCATGTGCCTTAGGTGCAAACTTTGAGCTATGGTGAGGATCTCTAATCCTGCATTTTGCATCTAAGACTTTGAAATAACTTACATTGGGTTTCTTGTCAGTGAGGATTTCATATGAAGTTTTCTTGAGGAATTTGTGAAGATATACCCTGTTGATGATATGGCAAGCAGTTTTGATTGCTTCAGGTCAAAAACGACGAGGAGTCTGATATTCTTCAAGCATGGTCCATGCCATTTCAACCAGAGTCTTGTTCTTTCTTTCGACGACGCCATTCTGCTGAGGAGTATAAGGAGCACACAATTCGTGAGTAATACCAAGTTCATCAAGATAATCATCAAGACCAGTGTTTTTCAATTCTGTTCCATTATCACTCCTGATGTGTTTGATCTTGACGCCGAAGTTCGTCGAGGCCCTTGAGGAAAATCGTTTGAAGACTTCCTGCACTTCAGTTTTATACAGAATGATGTGCAACCAAGTATATCTAGAGTAATCATCAACTATAACAAAGCCGTATAGAGATGCTAAATTTGTTAGAGTGGCATAATGAGTAGGTCCAAATAGATCCATGTGAAGCAATTCAAATGGACGAGTAGTGGTCATGATAGTCTTCGAGGGGTGTTTGGATCTGGTCATTTTTCTAGACTCATAAGCACCGCAGAGGTGGTCCTTGAGGAATTTGACTGATTCGATGCCAATGACATGCTTCTTCTTCGCCAGCGTGTGCAAATTTCTCATGCCTACATAACCAAGTCTTCGATGCCATAGCCACCCTTCTGAGGTTTTTGCTAGTAAGCATGTGGCTGGTTGAGGACCTGTAGAGAAATCAACAATGTAAAAATCCCCTCTTCTAACACCTTCGAAGACTTTGGGTCTGTCAGATTCCATGATGACAACACATCTATATTTTCCAAAGATAACAACTATATCAAGATCACAAAGCATTGAGACTGACATGAGGTTAAACCCAAGGGATTCAACAAGCATCAGTTTGTCCATCTGCGTGTCCTTGGAAATAGCCACTTTGCCAAGTACCAATACCTTGCTTTTACCTTTGTCAGCATAAGTGATTTGCTTCGGGGGTGATGGAGTCAGAGGCATATTCATCAGCAAGCTTTTGTCACCAGTCATGTGGTGTGTGCAGCCACTATCAAGAACCCACTCAATACTCTTGGGTTTGTCATCCTGCAGATGAATTAGTATAGCTTACCATCTCATATGCTTCAGATTTGAAGAATATGATATCAATTTCATCAGATAGGAATTTCATCATAAACAGTAATTTGAGGACGTGTGAAATGTTTTCATTTCATCAATATTAGCTTGCGTCCTATCAGGCATTTTCCTCAGGTCTCCAGCAAATTATTCACATGATGATTTTCATCTGGAGACTTGTCTTGCAGAAGTGATTAGTTTAATTTCTTCACCACCCACATCTGAAGGGGTGGTAAAGAGTTCATCATCCTGCGAGCACCATATGAGAAAGGGGGCATTGAAGCTAATGCACTTCTCTTCACAGTAGGGGGGTTAGAGTACTCAAATGAATAGGCAGAGAAGTTCTTTGAGGATTTATGAACATAAAGATTTGAGGAATAATGCTCATATTCATATCCCTTGTAATTTCCGTGCATAGCACGTGTACAAGCATAGTTTTGACTAGTTGAGGATTTTGATCCTCTTGAAGACTTTGGTCCTCGTGAGGAATTTGATCTGGGGTACAGATTCTTCATAGGTGGTGTCATGAGGACATTCACCTGAAGATTTTCAAGGCAACTTTTGGGGACCCAGATTTTCCTCAGGGGTGGTCCATTCCTGCAATTAGTTCCAACATATCGAGCAAATACTTCACCAGATTGATTTTTGAATAGTTTATAGTTTGAGTCAAATGACTCATCTGAGGAATAGGATAATTCACATGCAAAGCCTGTTAGATTGGACAGATCAATGGGAGGCCCTTTAGCAGCAACCCATGAAGTTTTGGGATACTGCTCAGGTTTCCAGTATAATCCATCAGCATTCAATTTCCTCTCAAAGGCAATTCCTTCTTTCCTCGGGTTCCTGTTCAAAATCTGCTTTTTGAGCACATCGCAAAGGGTTTGGTGCCCTTTGAGACTTTTGTACATACCTGTCACATACAATTCCTTCATCCCTGCATTTTCGTCAATGACATTTGTGGTTTCCTCAAGTGAGGAATTTGATACCACATGAGCAGTTGAAGAATTTGTAGCAATAGAAGCATTTGATGATTCTGGTGAAGAATTGGCAGTTTCACGTTCGATGCATTTAAGACGTGGAGGAATGAATTCAACCTGAGCGGCACTGATCTGTTGAGCGAGTAATGAATCATTTTCCATACGAAGATCATCATGAGACATCCACAGCTTCTCAAGATCAAGTTTCCTTTGAAGAAACTCATAGGAAAGTTTCTCATGATCAGCGAGGAGTGTGCCATGATGATCTTGAAGATTATCAAATCTGGACTGAAGACTTTTCATATCTTCAGCGAGGATTTGGGTAAGATTCATTTCATCATTCAACAAGTCATCGCTTCTGTCTAGCAGTTTCTGAAGCTTTTCAAGGGCAGTTTCTTGTTTGGTTGCAATGATAGCAAGTTTAGTGTATCTGGGTTTTTTGTGGTCATCAGGTTCACAGTCACTTGAATCAGAGGAGGAAGCATCATTCGGTACCTTTGAACCTTTTGCCATGAAGCAATAGGTTGGAGCGAAGTCATCAACATAGTCATCAGTGTGGATGGCGTTGTCGTTTTCTTCAAGGTTGAAGATTGACTTGCTGACGAATGTGGTAGCTAGTGCAAGACTAGCCTGTCCAGATTCTGAGTCTTCTTCAAAACCCTCCTCTTCATCACATTCCTCAGATTCTGCCTCAGAATCCATTTCCTTGCCGATAAGTGCCCAAGCCTTTCTGAAACTAGTCTTCTTATGCGATGAGGACTTTGAGGATGAGGATTTTGAAGATTTCTTATTTTTCTACGAGTCATCAGAACTTTCATCCTTGTATTTCTTCTTCTTTGATTCCTTTACCCAACGAGGACAATCAGCAATGTAGTGACCTGATTTCTTGCATTTGTGGCGGGTTCTTTTCTTGTAGTCCTCAAATGAAGATTATGATTTCCTCATATCTCTTCTTGAAGATTTACTAAACTGGCCACGTCTTGTAAACTTCTAGAATTTCCTCACGAGCATTGCAAGCTCCTGTCCAAGTTCTTCACGATCACCAATGCTACCATCCGAGTCTTCTTTTTTAGATGAGGAAATTGCTTTGGCCTTCACTGCACGAGGTCTAGAATAGCTTGGTCCATATAGATCTCTCTTTTCTTCTTGTTGGAATTCGTGAGTATTGAGTCTTTCGAGTATATTAGCAGGATCAAGCATCTTGTAGTCTGGTCTTTCTTGAATCATCAGAACCAAAGTATCAAATGATGAATCCAAATATCTTAGGAGTTTCTTCACAACTTCATGGTCAGTAATGTCTCGAGCTCCGAGTGCTTCCAGTTCATTTGATATGTCAGTGAGGCGATCAAAGGTATCTTGGCAGCTTTCATTGTCAAGCCTCTTGAAGCGATTGAAAAGATTGCAAAGAACATCAACACGAGAGTCACGCTGAGTTGATACTCCTTCATTTACTTTGGACAGCCTTTCCCAGATTAGTTTTGTTGAGCCCAAAGCACTCACTCTGCCATACTGACCTTTGCTCAGATGGCCACAAATGATATTCTTCGCTTGAGAATCAAGTTGCTTGAATTTCTTCACATCAGCGGCAGAGACAGTAGCAGTGATGAGAGGAACACCATGTTCCACAATATACCATAGATCATTGTCAATAGCTTGTAGATGCATATGCATCTTGGTCTTCCAGAAGGGAAAGTCATTTCCTTTGAAAGTAGGACATCCTGCAGTAACCTTAATCATGCCTGCAGTCGACATAACTAAAACTCCGGGTGGTTAAACCAAAATCACACAAAACAAGGGAGTACCTTGCTCTGATACCAATTAAAAGTGCGTTATATCGACTAGAGGGGGGTGAATAGGAGATTTTTAGAATTTCATCACTAAGGAAATTCCTTTTGAGGAGATTCCTCACTGATGACTAACTTGCAGAGGAAACAGCAAAGGATCAGGGGTGCAAAGTATCACTACATTTGTTTTCCAGATGAGGAATATGAAAAACAGTTTGCACAGTACGCATGCACACAGAAAGCAGGTGAGGATTAACTCGCGTGAAGAATTTGTGGTTGAGGAATTTCAGAGAAAGTCTTCGGCAAATTCTTCAAACAGTGACAATGAAAATCTTCAATATACAATATTGAGGAATTGAAAGAGTTGAAGAAATAGAACCCGTATCACAGTGAAGACAGTGGTTGATGACCCAGTTCCAACTGCTATGACAGTTGTACGTCTGATTTGGAGTGGCTTGGTATTGAAACCAAAGGACACACGGTCCCAGGACACAGTCCCTACCGTATTCTCGTTGAGCTAAGGACACACAATCCTCGCCCAACACTCGTGGTAAGTCTTCACGGCACACTTCCAAACCCTCACAAACTTGGTCACCCGGCGATCCACAATTACTGTTGGAATGCTCTAGACCATGACGCCTAACCGTCTGGAGGATGCGCAGTCCTGAAAGGTAAAAGGCTTCAGTCCCACACAGGAACAAATTCTTCACTGATGCTCAATCACTTGATTTTTGGTTTGTGGTTTGGTGTTTGGGGTATTTCCTCACTAATGATTTACTCTCGAAGACTCTGAGGACTTTGGGTTGCTCTAAATGACAAGTGGCAGTTTCTCATGGAGCAGCCAACCAGCAAATGGTTGTGGGGGCGGCTATTTATAGCCTCGGAGCATCCCGATATGATTTGACATTAATGCCCTTAAATAATATGACCGTTGGTGTGGATAAGATCGGTGATGTGGCGCGAATTGCGGCAATGGTCGGGACCCTCAACTGTGAGAGTCCTTATGTCTCTCATGTTCCTCACTTGAGGCTTTTGCTAAGATTAGGCTTGGGTTGAGCATCATGAGGAAATTCATTCCGAAGTGTTACCTTGACCCCCTTTAATAGTACGGTGTTCCTATGACTCAAGAGTGAAGAAAATGAAACAAAAAGAATAAATCTTCACGCTTTAAAGTCTTCGAATCATTTTTCTTCAGGACGCACCGAATTCCTCTTCTTCAATATCTTCATGAGGAATATCAATTTCATCGCAATTTCTTTGCGATCAAAGTCTTCAGCAGAAGACCAATTTCTTCAACCGAAGATATACATTTTTAGGGGTCGATATTCATCGTATATTTCAAACTCCTCAGCGACTTATAGATCATGTGTACACTCATGAACACATTAGATACTTAACCTATAAGTCTTCAAACCACCAAAATCACTAAGGGTCACTAGATGCACTTACAAAACTACTACCGCTCCTAGGGCGGTACTACCGCTGTACCAGCGGTACTACCGCCGACACTAGCGGTACTACCGCTGGCCCTTTTGCACATACAAGGAAAGCAAGGCTGGAGCTCCAATTGTAGCAAGGAAAGGTGGTGCAATATAAATGTGTACGTGTTGATTCCACCCAAACCTTTCCGAAGCGGACCCCCTCTCAATAGTACGGCTTTCCTACGACTCAAATCCACCAAAGTGAAACTTAGAAAGCAATTGTATTTGAAAGACTCCGAGGGGCATCGAATCGTCTTGTGTCTAGTCATGAATTATCTGAAATGCTCAATGCACACGATTAGTCCGCACATGCATTGTCATCAATCACTAAAACCACTTAGGGAGAAATATGCCCTAACAATAGGGTACGCTTGACTTGCTACAATTGCTAAAACTTGCCCACAACTAAAATTGGGAAAAGGCTAAGTTTTTATTTTGTCAAGTAGTCTAATCACCCCCCCTCTAGACATGCTTCATATCCTACAAGTGGTATTAGAGCTTTGGTCTCCATTGCATTGGTTTCACAATCTAGGAGAGGATGATGTCTAGTGAGGGAAATTACCACCGTAGAGGTCCATACTTTGATGGTACAAACTTTGTTATTCCAAAGCATAAGATGAAAATGTATATTCTTGGTCATAACCCTGTCATTTTGGTTGTTGTTCGTGTTGGTTTACAAAGTGAATTCTTGGTGATGGAAGGGAACCGGATCGTGAAGTAACTGCAGAAGAACTGAAGAGTGACAATACCACGCTAAAGCATGCGACATTCTATTAAATCGCCTATGCCCCGGAGAGTTCAACGAGATTAGCCATCTTGAGAATGCAAAGGAAATTCGGGATACTTTGATTGATATGCACGAAGGTACCGAATCCGTCAGAGAATCTAAATTGGATGTGCTACAAAGTCAGCTTGACAAGTCCAAGATGAAGTATGGAGAAGGAGTCGTTGAGATGTACTCTAAGCTTTCTCTCCTCACAAATGAGATTACCGACTTAGGAAGCGAAGAGATGACCGACAAATTCATCATCAAGAGGATCCTTAGAGACTTGGATGGAAAGTACGACACTGTGTGCACATTGATCAAAATGATGCCAAACTACAAAGATCTCAAGCCAATAGAAGTCATTGGAAGGATTGTTGCTCATGAAATGTTACTCAAGGACAAAGAAGAGCTTCACAACAAGTCAAGCGGTGCTTACAAAGCTTCAAGTGATACTCCCGCTACTTCAAATGACAACCTTGTCACCAATGAAGAGATAATCCTCATGGTCAAGAAATTCAACAAGTTCTACAAGAGTAGAGGTAAAGAGAGAAGCTCCAACTCAAGATATGAAGAGAAGCTTTCATCTAGTCGTGACTAAAATTGTTATAATTGTGGAAGGCTCGAACACTACTACAATGAGTGCTTGCCCCCCCCCCCACACAAAAGAAGAGAAGATTCACCTAGAAAATGAAGCTCAAGAGATGAGTCACCTCAAAGAGAGAGAATGAGTAGAGAAGATCTTAGGAACGAAGACCCTCCCGGAGAAGCAAGGAATCAAAGAAGATGGACAAGTACACCAAGAGCCACTCAATAAGAAGACATCAAGCTCATGTTGGTGAATGGGTATCCGGATCTAAGTCTAATAACCAATCCAAGAGAAGCTATCACTCCAACTCCGACTATATTCAAGATGAAGGTGTTGTCGGTCTTGCACTTGTATCCTCCAACTCCTATGACATATTTGATTCACCAGATGAAGGGATTGGAAACTCCTTCATGGCTAAAGGCCCCAAGGTGTCACACCCCAAATACTTTGACTTTAATAGTGATGAGGATGACTTACTTGGAGATGATGACCTGTTCTTTGATAAAACTAGTGATATCAATGAAAATGAACTTGATGATAATCATGCTAGTCAAGATAAGTTGTATGATGATGATGATGATAAGGAGATTGGGTGTCTAACTAAAGAATTAAACACTTTTAAGTTAGCCCATGAATCTACTCTAGAGATTACAGAGAGCTTGCAAGAACTCGTGAGAAGCTATGCTTCGAGAAGCTAGATTTAGAGCAAGAGCATGAGTTTCTAAAACCAATCAATGATGATATTCGAAATAAGAGTTCTTCTTATCTAGCCAAACGATTACACTTGTCTGCTTTTGTTCCACAAATTAAATCTAAGAAAACTAGTAACAAAGGCAAGAAAGTTTCTTCATCTATTAGCAACAACAGTAATGCTAAATCTAATGATGTTGTTGCTAGTATCTCTCTTGATTCCACTAATGATTCTCTTAGCCAAGTTACACTTGAGCAAGAAAATGATTTATTGAAAGGAATTATAGAGAGGTGTTTCTTCAAGATTCTTGTCGGAAGTAAGCAATTCGAGGAGATTGTACGCAAGTAAGGAGGACATGGAATAAACAAGGCATTGGCTACTTCAATGTTAATGGAGTTGAATGGGAAGAAGGTCAATACCCCAACCCGAAGTTTGTTCCACAAAAGCAGAAGTATGATCCTACTATCCCCAAGGGAATAAATGCTCAAGATGACCTTCTACCACAAGAACACAAACTCAAGGGCAAGGACAAGCTTCAAGAGGAGATTGACTCATTTGAAGAAGAATCCCAAGCCATGGTCAAGTGGATTCCCAAGGCCACCACAAGCTCTACTTCATCAAGAGATACCTCAACTCCAAGGATCCCCATCAAGTTGATGTGGGTCCCCAAGAAGAAGAACTTGAGAAGTTCTTGAGCGGTGACTCTGCAAATGAAATTCACTCTTATTCATTTTGGCAAGAACTATTTGCAATCAACTCCAACCATATGCATTAGTTCAAGGAGTCACACATTCCCTCAAAGGTAAGCAAGGGACAAGGTAATTAATGCATCAATGGACATCATCTCATATGTACTTCACTCCATGTCCATAGATATCCTTATATTTATTCCTTGTGTGGGACTAACCCATGTAGGTGAGAAGAGTAAGAAAAAACAAGGATTGCTCCCAACTCAAGAGCATCCACCACTGCTACACCTACATGAAGTCTTCTACGACAAAACCAAAGGTTAGTTTATCCCTCTTAGGGGGGTGTCACATCAAGGGGGAGATTTACTCTAAGACTTGAGTTAAAGCATCTCTTAAGATGTGAACACATTGAAAGCTTTTTGTAAAAGTGAAACCCCACTTGTGATTAAACGATAAGTATGACCTATGATCAAGTATTCTAGCTTGGCTCCTAAGTAAATATACTCATATATAGATGACCTCATCATCGCCAAAGTGATTGGTAGATACTAGAGTGGTTGTGCATGTTTGTCATGTTTTATTTGACACCTCATTGTGTGAGCATGTTGGTATGCATATTTTTGCTCATACGAGGATATCCAATTGTTTTTATTTGGATTTTAATTTTCTTTGTCCAATTGGATATACAAGAATGCCTAAGTACCCCACTCTAGCTATATATGCTTTCTCGTCTCAAATTCTATTCACTCTTCATCACAACATTTGAGCAAGCACTTTTTAGACACTCTGTGTAAGGAGCACTTGGAGTTCTGCCTCGACAAAGAGCTAACTTCCAAAACCTCCCATATGCCGCATGGTGTGACCAACTCCACAAACTTGACCCCACCGAAGCAGTAGGGTTGATCTGGTTTTGAACCTCGGTACAACCGATTTTGCAATCTCGACCTCACTGAGTTTCTGTGCCCTAGGCACTTAAGAAACTCGGTGGCACCAAAATTTCTGAATCGGTGTGACTCATAGCATGGGGATATATATACCTATAGGACCCGACTTTTGAAATTGCTCTTCAAGTGTCGCCTCCCGCAAACCACTGTTGTTGTGCTCGTGTCTCCAGGATGTCTCCCTTCATCTCACGTGCACCCTCGCTGCATGAGTCCTCGCTGTTGACTAGAATCTCACCTGCCATCACCGTTGTAGGGGATCTTCACCAAGTTAGGGTAAAGATCTCACCCCTATTGCGCTCCTCCTTATCAAATCTTGCACAATAGAAACTGTTCTTCATCGTGCCATAGTTTGAGATTGATCCAACCATAAAACGAATTTCGTAGATTACACAACGAAAAAATTTAGGGTTAGGTCTCCGCTTTGTGTGTCTCGGAGTCACCGAGTGGATTTGGATCGGTGTCACCAATTCCTGGTTTAGGGCTTCTGAGAACTGTCTCAGCGAGACCGAGTCTCTCATTTTAGTGAAACCGAAAAGAGTGTCCAAGTTTCTGTTAATGAGATGATCAGTCTCGAAGGCTCCGATTTTTCCAACCCGGTGGAACCGAAATACACATAGCTAATACTTGAGACTAAATTTTTGAGTTCAAATTTTTGAAAACATTTGTGTTTTGTGATGGTCATCCATTCCTACTCTTCTATATCTATTCAGAGGCTCTCTTATCAGCTTGTCAACATGTCAGTGATCGAGGACAGTCAAAATGCTTACACAGAGCACAACATGGAAGTGGAATCAGGCACTAGTCCTGAGAGGAGTGATTCTGATCCACGCACTCCCAACTCTCCTGATCTACCCAAGGTAGCTACAAGGACAAGGAAGAGGCTCAACTCGAATGGATAAGATGTGATTTCAGTCCCGATGAAGGCACTTCTCACAAGCAAAAGGAGAAAGTCGAGTGTGTTAACCCTGGTGAAGTGAGAGCTCCTAAGACAGCTAGAGGTGCTAAATCTCTAGTGGATGCTAAGACCTATAAGCTAGCCAAGAAGCCTAGACAGAAGAGAGCCATGAAGAGGATTGTGCGTTTTGTTCGAAGTCCAACTTCCATGTATGAAGATCCAGCAGAAGTTGAGGAAGAAGAGGAAGAGGTACCTGCTAATCCACATTCTTCCCAGAAGAAGAAGCTATTGGGAGAAGCTATGCCCAGCAAGCCTACAACTAAGGCCAAGACTACTGCTCCCAAGGCTAAGAACCGTGTAGCTCCTAAACCCAAAAGGACTACGAGAGATATACCTGCAGTAGAAAAGAGCCAGTGTTCTGCATCTAGAGATGTTACTACAGAAGAGGAAGAACTTTCTATTTTGAGGAAGCTGAGACCTCACCTGCCACAACACAAAGATGAACACCCCGTGGCAGAGAATATGAAAGACACGAAGGATCAAGGTTTCAGAAAGTAGAGAGCAGCTGATTCTTATGCTATCAGGAGGAGGACTGCCCTCGATGCCCGCTTCCATACAAAGGAGCAACAAGATTTCTGTTGTTGGAAATATGCCCTAGAGGCAATAATAAATTAGTTATTATTATATTTCCTTGTTCATGATAATTTTTATTATCCATGCTAGAATTGTATTGATTGGAAACTCAAATACATGTGTGGATACATAGACAACACACTGTCCCTAGTGAGCCTCTAGTTGACTAGCTCGTTGATCAAAGATGCTCAAGGTTTCCTGGCCATAGGCAAGTGTTGTCACTTGATAACTGGATCACATAATTAGGAGAATGGTGTGATGGACAAGACCCAAACTATAAACATAGCATATGATCATGTTAGTTTACTGCTACTGTTTTCTGCATGTCAATGTATCTATTCCTATGACCATGAGATCATGCAACTCCCGGACACCGAAGGAATACCTTGTGTGTATCAAAGGTCGCAACGTTACTGGGTGACTATAAATGTGCTCTACAGGTATCTCCAAAGGTGTCTGTTGGGTTGGCATGGATCAAGACTAGGATTTGTCACTCCGTGTGACGGAGAGGTATCTCGGGGCCCACTCGGTAATACAACATCACAATAAGCCTTGCAAGCAATGTAACTAAGGAGTTAGTCACGGGATCTTGTATTACGGAACGAGTAAATAGACTTTCCTGTAAAGGGATTGAACTAGGTATGGAGATACCGACGATCGTATCTCGGGCAAGTAACATACTGAAGGACAAAGGGAACTGCATATGAGATTAAGTGAATCCTTGACATAGAGGTTCAACCGATAGAGATCTTCATAGACTATGTAAGAGACAATATGGACATCCAGGTCCCACTATTGGTTATTGACCGTGGAGTGTCTCGGGTCATGCCTGCATAATTCTCGAACCCGCAGGGTGTGCACACTTAAGGTTCGGTGACATTTTCGGTATAGTTGACTTATAGGTGTTGGTAACCGAATGTTTTTCGGAGTCCCGGATGAGATCCTGGATGTCACTAGGAGCTCCAGAATAGTCCGTAGGTAAATATTGGTATATAGGCAAGTGGTTTTTGAACTCCATAAATTTTTTGGACATTTCCGGTAGTGTACCACGAGTGACGAATGGGTTTCGGGGGTCCACCAGGTGGGCCCACCCACCCCAAAGGGTATCATGGACTGTGGGAGGACGTGGACTAGCCCTTAGTGGGGTGGACGAAGCCTCCACTAAAGCCCAAGGCGTATTGGAGGTGGGAAGGAAAGAAACACAAAGGTGGAAAGGGTTTCCAAGTGGAGGTCAGGAATCCTACTCCTAGTAGGATTGGAGTAGGACTCTTCCACCTCCAATTTCAGCCAAACCTTGAGGGTTTGAGGCTGCCTCCTCCCTTCCCTCCCTCCTATATATACTAGAGGTTTTAGAGGTGAGGGCTAACCCTAATTGCCACGTGCTCCCTCTACTTCTCTCTAGATTTGTTCTTCCTCTAGATAGGTTTTTCAGCAGCGCTTAGGCGAAGCCCTGCTCGAATAGATCCACCACCACCACCACCATGCCACCGTACTGGAGAACTCATCTACCTCTCCACCCCTCTTGCTGGATGAAGAAGGCGGGGATCGTCATCGAGCTGTACGTGTGCTGAACGCGGAGGTGCTATCCGTTTGGCACTAGATCGGGATGGATCGTGATGGGATCGCGTGACGGATCATGATGAGATCGCGGGACGGGCTGCAATTCGGATCGCGAAGATGTTCCACTACATCAACCGCATTATATACGCTTCCTCTTAGCAGTCTACAAGGGTATGTAGATTCACTCTCCCCTCTCGTAGATGATCATCACCATGGATAGGTATTGCGTGTGCGTAGGAAATTTTTTGTTTTCCATGCAACATTCCCGAACATCTACGAGTTATTGCTTATGGACAAGGAGTCCAATGGACAACAATATGAGATATGTAGACTGGGACTATATCAAGGAACATGAGTGTTAGAGATATATTTAGTGTACATGTATTTGGTAGTCTAGGATTTGTAATCCGTCTCCTACCTTGTCTCTAGGAGAGGCTTCTTGCCCTCCAAGTCTTGTACCTAATATATACTCGTCCATGAGACTCAATAATATATCCATCATAAAAAACTATTCCACCAATCCCTCTATTCCCCTTCAACATGGTATTTGCCGTAAGTTTCTTGACCTAGCCGTCGCCACCGCTTCCGGCCCGCACGCCGCCCCCAGGGCGGTCGACTTCCATGACCGCTGGCGAGGGCCGCGCCGCTCGTACATAGGGTTCATCTGCCAGTCCTGTGGATCGATTGCCCTAGTGAGTTTTTCCCGATCTCTTCATTCGGTTTTCTCTCTCATGTCGGTCTCTTGATCGGCGTTCTTTCTTTTTGGTTTTCTGATCCAAGATCGGTTCGTGTGCCCGCTGTCGCCGTCGACCACCGCACCTCTACTCCGACCTAGGAGCGACCAGCCGGCCTCTACTTCGACCCGACGGACTTGCGCGATGCGGTGGCCCGTCATGGTTGTCGTCCGTGCATCTGCTCGCCTGTCACTTTACGCCATCGTCGCCGCCTCGCGCTAAACAGGATGCCCGCATCACCCACATTCCTTCTTCGTCGCCACTCGCCAGCCGCCTCGGGAACGTCGGTTGCCTTAGGCCTACCGGTCACCGAGCCCCTTGTCGGTTGTCGGGCCTCCCGACTGCCTTGGTCTCGCCGGTTGCCGAGCTCGGATCTGCGCCGGGCCTGCCAGCTGCCTCGGCTTGCCGGCTGCACCGGGCCTTCCGGCTGCGCTAGGGCTACCGGTTGCTCTAGGCCTACCGGCTACCTTGGCTTGCCGGCTACGCTGGGCCTACCGACCGCCTCGGGCTCCCCGGCCCTTCGCCGGCCTCCTGTGGCATGCCGTTCCCCGCTGGATGTTGTCGCCTTGGTTTGCTCGGCCACCACGCTTCATCATCCACGACGTCATCATTATCACCGAGTAGCGCCTCCGACCTCGCGTGCGATCGGATTGATCACCCGCCCGCCGCGATTGACTGCATCCGTGTCGTGCGACTAACCTGATCAGTCGGTTGCATGCGCCTCCGCAGGTCCTATGAAGGCTTTCCCGAGTATAGCGCGCCCCTCCACCGATCGAGCAACGGGCTCTAGGCGTACAAGTTGTGTGCAGGTCCCCGTCTCCGCATGCACGGTGTTGGCAACACCGACGTGTGCCTTCGTGCCCGATGTGCTCCTAGGCCTGGCAAGCCTGGCACGGTGCATCGTCAACATCGACTTCGTCCGTCTACGCATGCGCGATGCTGGCAACACCGACGCGTGCCTTCGCCCATGATGTGTCCCCGGGCTTGGCAAACTCGGCTCGACGCGTCTCAACTACATCTTCTTCCTGGCACACCACTACTTCGACACCACTGTGCCCGTGACTAACTCGACGCCTCCTTGCGCACGAGGATCCACGACGACTTCCTCGACACCGGCTACCCCGACTCGACATCGACCACGGCATTCTTTGCATGGATACCTCGACCACGGCTACACCACCCTACGCTCTCGGCTACCTCGACATCGACACAAAGGGCTATCACCTTGCTTGAGCAACTCATCGACTTCCTCTATAGTCCATGCGTCCACGATGCGACACCGTCCCCGATGCTCCCGTTCTGACTGCGGGGGGATGTCAGCCCGTCGGCTGTTATTCTCTACAGTCCGACCGTCCGTGACGTTCCTGTTGTTCGCAACGCTACCGCTACGACTACGGGGGGATGTTAGAGATATATTTGGTGTACATGTATTTGGTAGTCTAGGATTTGTAATCCGTCTCCTACCTTATCTCTAGGAGAGGCTTCTTGCCCTCCAAGTCTTGTACCCAATATATACTCGTCCATGAGGCTCAATAATATATCCATCATAAACAACTATTCGACCAATCCCTCTATTGCCCTTCAACAATGAGGATTACTTCCCACATGTGCAAGAAAACTTTAGAGCCATTGATATTGAAGATTTTGTTGGCAAGAAGATGACATTATGGAACAACGAGATGATCATGCCATTCTACTCCATGGCTCACTTTTACCGTGATGATAGGATTGTGTGGATGACTGAAGGCAAGAGGTATCAATCAACAATGGAATAATGGGCTACCATCTTAGCTGCCCCAATGGCAAAATAGAGTGACTTGGACATTTATACCAAGGCAAAGATGAATCACAATTCTATGGCCAATATGTATACCCAAGTGCCCAAGCAATTCCTAAAGACTCACAAGCTAGGCTTTGTCTACTTTCTGCAAGCACGATTACACACCACCAACACCATCATGAGGTACACCTTGATGCCCAAATCAGGCGATGATAAGATGATCACGGGGTATTCTATAAAGATGTTGCACCATGTAGACACCCACACTAGTATTAGGGTGATGAACATGATTGTAGAGTGAATCAAAAGGACTGTTGTTGATCAAAAGAGATCTTGCGGATAGGCACCGTACATCAAGATGCTAATCAATTCCAAGATAGGGGAGAATGTATATTTGCTCGATCGTCAACACCTACCACTCTAGCCAGACTTTGAAGATAATGAAGCGGTGATGGACCCCAGCCATCCCACTTCAGCTAGAGCACAAGTACAAATACGTACTGAGGCAGAGGCACATGCATCTAGAGTAGCTAGAGCTCCACAGTTGAGAACCAGAGAGGATGAGATGACATTTCTTATCAGCACCATCCAAGGGATGGGGAAGATCATTACATACATCTTGCCGAATCAGAAGAGTCTCGAGAGGATCATGGAAACCAAATTCCATGACCTGTATATCAAGGTGATAGAGTTGCCAAACACTATCAATGAGTTGAAGCATGAAGTTGATGCAGTGCACACTCCCAACTCCAGCAGTGGTGATAATGATGATACGTCTATGCCAACTACCACTTAGTTCATGACCCAGGACAGATCTATAGCTATGACACTTCCAGAGTCCAGATCGTCTTCATTAGTCCAAGCATCAGCTCCACCAGCTCCTGCACCTCTAGTGTCTAGACCACCACCTCACAGGACATCTGCTGAAGTCTTTGTCGATGCTCTCCCATCGACTCAATCAACTGCTATCGGAGGAGACTGAGCCCAGAGCAACGCTTAGTTCTATACCTTTGAACTTTTTGGTAACTTGTTGCTAAAGGGGGAGAATTATGTAGATCAATAGGGCTTCGAGAGAGAGTTCTTTGAGAGACAGAGTTCTTTTTGTTGCTCTCTTTGGTTTTCCAAAACACTTGGTTTCTTTTGGATGTCTTAAACTTTGTTGTGTTTGATCATACGCTTTGATTGTTCATGCTACCATTTCATACCTTTGAGATATCCATATAATGATCATTCACTCATTTGTTTGGTGTTATGTGCATTATTAATCATTCATATAGTTTATGCACACTGCTAACTTGCACGTGACATGGAAGAGTGACCCATGATCCTAATTGATTGTGCATTTGCATTCAAACGCAAATTTAAACTAATGCACAAATTTAGGGGGAGCTCTGGCTTATCACATACTTCTCAAAGCGATGATACTATTCATTGATTATATCTTATTACAAAGCTTTGATCTATATGTTATCATCAGTTACCAAAAAAGAGGAGATTGAAAGCACAACTTCTCCCTAAAGTGGTTTTGGTAATTAAGAACAACATATGTGTCATTGATCTAATGATTCTATCTAGTATTTCCAGGGAAGTTCAAGGATGCATTGGCTAAGTATTGTGAGGAGAACCCCTAGATTCAAGGAACATCTATTGACAACAAGTTGAAGACTCTATATTTTATATTTTGTGAGAAATCACATTTGAGTTCATAGAAAAGTCGATACTATTAAAAGGGGATGAGGTGACTATGATGATCTGGTTGCTCAAATGCTTAGAGATAGCCACCAAAAATACTCATGAAAATCTCCCACAAATATTCTGTCAAAATCCACAAAGTCCAAAATTCAGTGCCACCAAAATTTTCCATTCGGCCCTACCGAGATAGATTCCATGCCAAACCCTAGTGTCTCGGTTACACCAAGTGCCATATCGGTGCAACCGAAATCAATGCCCCCGACTCGGGTAGCCAACTTATTAAAATCGGAATTTTTGAGTTTTTAGAACCAATCTCACCGAGTTGTGGAATCTCACCAGGCCAACCAAAATCGGTACCACCAAGATTCATATATCGGTCTCATCGAAAAGACAAAAGTTGCCACATTTTCCACTAGTCGGTGCCACCGTGTTTCACTTTGGTTTCACCGAGTTCGTCAACAATGTTGTAACTGTTGGATTTTTGGAGATGCCTGTATATACCCCTCAATCACCTCTCATTCGTAGAGGAAGCACTCAGAACATACATACACTTCCTGTATCCATTTTTCCGAGAGAGAGAGACACCTACTCATGTGTTGATATCAAGATATTCCAATCCTACCATTTGAATATAGATTTCTAGCCTCCCCAAGTTTCTTTCCACCCAATCAATCTCTTGTACCCAAGCAAAATCTGTGAGAGAGAGATTGAGTGTTTAGGAGACTATCTTCTGAAGCACAAGAGCAATGAGTTCATCATACTACCACATCTATTACCTTTTGGAGAGTTGTGTCTCCTAGATTGGTTAGGTGTCACTTGGGAGCCTCCTACTTCGTGTTGTGGAGTTGAACCACAAAGTTTGTAAGGGTAAGGAGATCGCCTACTTCCTGAAGATTTACCCCGAGTGAGGCTAGTCCTTCGTGGACGTAAGCCGTGATGGAATAGACAAGGTTGCTTCTCCATGGACCCTTCATGGGTTGAGCCATGTGTGGACTCGCACGGCCATTACCCTCCGTGGGTTGAAGTCTCCATCAACGTGGACATACGATAGCACCATCTATCGGAACCATGCCAAAATTTGTCGTGTCAATATTTGCGTTTGATCTTCCTATCCCTACCATCTATTTACATGTGCATGTATTTACTTTCCGTTGATATACTCTTAGACTTACATGTGTAGGGTGTGCTTGACTTGCTACAACTGCTAAAACTTGCTCACAACTAAATTGGGAAAAGGCTAAGTTTTTATTTGGTCAAGTAGTCTAATCACCCCCCTCTAGACATACTTCTTAAAGCACAACTTCTCCCTAAGGTGCTTTTGGTAATTAATAACAACATATGTGTCATTGAACTAATGATTTTATCTAAATATATTTCAGAAAAGTTCAAAGATGCATTGGCTAAGGGTTGTGAGGAGAACCCCTGGATGCAAGGAAAGGAATAGGATTGGCCGAGCTTCAAGCTACAAGACTCTAGATTTTATATTTGTGAGAAATCACTTTTGGGTCCATAGGAAAGCCAATAATGTTAAAAGGGGATGAGGTATCTATGATGATCTGGTTCTACCCAAGCCAAATCTGGGAGAGAGTGATTGGGTGTTGAGGAGACTATCTTTTGAAGCACATGAGCAAGGAGTTCATCGTACTACCACATCTATTACCTTTTAGAGGGTTGTGCCTCCTAGATTGGTTAGGTGTCGCTTGGGAGCCTCATACTTCGTCTTGTGGAGTTGAACCAAGAAGTTTGTAAGGGCAAGGAGATCGCCTACTTCGTGAAGATCTACCACGGGTGAGGCTAGTCCTTCGTGGACGTAAGTGTGACAACCCGAGACCGATGTTCCAGAAGATTCCCCTTCTATTCCGTTTTCGTCGTGTGTCTATTTTCTTTTGTCGCATCATCATCGCATCATTCGCATCATCTGCATTGCATCGGCATCTCCGTTGCCGCCAGTTTTCAAACTTGCATCCGTTGTTAGTTGCCGGTTCACGTTGTTGTCCGTCCTGAGCCCGACCGCACACGCACGCGCCCGCGGCATCGTCAAAACCCTGTTTTAAAAGTGTGTTGAAAACTTTATCTGATCGGGGTGAAACTTGGCATGCAGTCGTGATTAGTTATAGCTAGGCCGCCTATCGAATTTCGTCGCAATCGGAGTCCGTCTGGTACCCGAACGGTCGACCGTAGTGGCACCGTATTCGGTCTATTTGGACGGTTATCGGTGTTTTAAAAAATCGTTGCCTCGCCGCCCGTTTCCCCTCTCGTCTCCGGATATCTACACTACACGGCCACGTACCTATTCTCGCGTGCGGAATCGTTTGAATCCGACCCCACGGTTGGATCCGGAACGCAATTCCGGTTAACCTAGCCCCTCATTTGTCTATATATACCCCTCCTATTTTTAAGGCAGCCAAACCCCCCTCTTTCCTCGTTTCACGTGCCTTCCCAAACCCTAGCCGCCAGCCTACCCTCCTCTCTCCTCGAGCGGGCCCGCCAGGCCCAGATCCGGCCCGCTCGGGCCCGAACCGCCACCGCCCGCGCTCCCGTGCCCTGGCACCGAGCAGCGCCTCCCCTGCCTGAGCACCACCCTCGCCGGTCGCCGCCTCCCCGTGCGCCGGAGCCCGCGCCCTCGGCTCCCCGTCAGTGCCCCGTTCCCCGCCTCGCCGCCCTCCGTCGCTACGCGCAGCCCGCCATGGCGAGCTCCCGCGCACGTCCCCCGCCGCCAAGTCCCGCCTCCACCTCGGGAACAAGCGGATCCCGTCGTCCTGCGTCACATCCGGTCGATCCCCGCCGTCGCGAGCTCCTTCCCCGTCGTTCCCGTCGCCGGCAAGTGCCGCCGCCAGCAGCCATGGTCGAGGAGCCCGACCGAGGGCGTCGCCCGTGGCCGTCCGCCACCAACCGCCCGGCTGGGCCTCCCCCCGCAGCCGGCCTAGCGCAGTCTCTGGTGCGCCAAGGCCCACCTTCGCCCGCAGCCCGTCTCGCGTCCCCGCCAGGTCTGGCAAGGCCCCAAGGTGAGCACCCCCCCCAAGGCCTCTATATTGCGCCGCACGCACACTATTTTAAACTGCGCCCATGCCCGTGTGTAGCCCATTAGGAATAGTTTCGGCCCGTGTAGTTATTAGGAATTTTCGGAATTATATTAATTCCAGAATATAGACGATATTTAGAATGCACGTAACTTTAAATCTGTTAGTCGGATCGAGGCGTACTGTATATGGTTTTGGGGTAGTTTTGCGCGTAGAATACGATTTCACAACTTGCATATTTGTTTGACGTAGTTTGAGCCGCCATATGCATAGTTTTACGTGCTGTTACAATAGGTTTCGTCCCGTAATAATTTCTCGTGCGTGTCCGGATTGCTCGTATGCCGTAGTTGAAATGTTCTTGTTTTAGGAACCCTCTTGCCATGTATTTTAGAGTAGACGTTGGTATTTTTGCGTGTAGGGTTTGCCGCTAGTTTATTTTTCCGTGTATAGGATTTTATCTCGCATTTACGTGTGGCAGTATTTTTGTGTTGCAACCCCACATGTTTTATATGTTTTGGGGGTAGAAAAATCCATAGGATTTTTCTGTTCAATTAGTTTTAGCTTTTGAGCAAGTTAGTTCACGCGATATTTTGCCATGTTGTCCTCTTGTCTTCTTCGTAGGATTTATTCCGTGCTTCGTTTGATTAAGTTGTCAACTAGAGAGTTGATCTTTGATGTTTAGTCTAGCCCCTGGTATTTTTGGTTGCAATAGAAATGCATGTTTAAGTGTGGTTTGCGTGCTCTCAAGTTGCTAGAAATAGTACTTTTTGGAGGTGCTGAAATATTTCTAAGTCTGGGATCTGTTATATTTTGTTGCTGTTTTGTTTTGCTTCTATCTTGTGTTCTGTAGCTCTTTTGAGGTTGGTGCAATGGAGTTAGTTGTAGACCTTGTGATTCTCTAGCATGCTTTGAATTTTCATGCCATTTGGAGTCCTGTAGCGTATGGTTTCGCTGCTGTCAATATACATTCAGATCGAAAACGGCAGCTTCATAAACTACTATTTTCTCTAAGTCTGAAATAGCGTGTGAGATGCCATTTTGTGACTTCTTTCCCTAGTGATCCATGATGCCATGCTAGTTGTTGTTAGTTGTTTGTTGTAGTGCTTCTTGCCCTCTATCGTTTCATGCCTTGGTTGAGTAGATTGGAGTTGTGTAGCTCGTAGTTGTGGGATGTAGAAAATGCTATGTGGCTGATTTTGGCAGTTTGTAGTGATTTCTTGCTTAGCTCGTAGTTTTTTTGATCCGTAGCTCCGTTTTGATCGTGTCCTATATGAAACTTGCTTAGAATCTTGTGTAGTTTTATTTTCTATTGCTGGTTGTATGTTTTGAAGTGCTCGTGACCGTCGTTGCACACATATTGCATTCATGACATCATATCTTGTGGCGACCGTAACTTTTGATCAGTAGCTCCGTTGGAGATGTTCTCTATGTGTAGATTGCTTGTAACGACGCGTAGAATCACGTGAACCTATTTGTTTTGCTGTTTAACAACTAATTAAATGTGTTAGTTCAGATCTGGACAGAAATGTAAATTAACATGTGAGGTCGTCTCGGAGGTGTTATATGTCATTTCCGACCTCATTTAAAATGCCTAGATAGGTAGTTTAATTACGCTCCACCTCTTGCCATGTTTAACCACATTTAATATTGTCGTGTATCTAATTAGGATAAAAATAAATAATTAAATGTGGAGTTTCGTCAATATGCAACTCGTTGCATATTGAACTTCACTTAATGTGTAGTGATTGCTTGTGTGAATTGCCATGTCGTGTCTTGCATGTATTCAGCTGCTCATGCATCATATGTGTTGTGCACTGTGTGGTGAATATCGTGTGTTGATTCTTGTTTCCGGTTTGCTTCGTCTCGTTAGAGTTCCGCAAGCGTGTCGGATTGTGAGGACCCGTTCGACTACATCGGTTCGTCTGCTTCACGGAGGCATTCTTCTTCCAAGCGGGATCTCATGCAAGATGACCATTTACTCAGATACCATTACTGTCATTGCCATGCTAGTTTTACCGTTTCTATCGATTATGTCTCATTGCCTACCACATGTAAAATATCAGCCTCTCAACAATGCCATGAAAACCTTCAACCTGTTCAACCTAGCAAACCACTGATTGGCTATGTTTCCGCTTGCTTAATCCTGTGTTAGCATTGCTAGTTGCAGGTGCAGTTGCTTCCATGTGAAAATATGGGTTCCTTGTTATATCACCATATTAATGCTATTTAATTTAATGCACCTATATACTTGGTAAAAGGTGGAAGGCTCGGCCTTTCTAGCCTGGTGTTTTGTTCCACCTTTGCCCCCTTAGTTTCGGCTACCAGTGTTATGTTCCATAATTGAGCGCTCCTAACACGATCGGGGTTGTTATGGGGACCCCCTTGATAATTCGTTTTAGATTAAAGCTGGTCTGGCAAGGCCCAACATTGGTACTATTTGCCCAACATAATAATTCTGTTAATTTGAAATGCATAGGGAGTTAGCGCTACCCGAGGAGTAATTCTACATAATACAGGGGGCCAATGCTGATGGTGCTGGTCCAAAACTAGAGTCGTTTGCAGGGCCAACCCAGGGCAACTTGGGAGATTTCTATCAGGCCACCGTACATTGTGCTTATCCGTCGTGTCCTGAGAACGAGATACGCGGCTCCTATCGGGATCGTCGACACGTCGGGCGGCCTTGCTGGATTAGTTTTACCTTTGACGAGATATCTTGTGTATCGGGATTCCGATGATGCTTTGGGTAATCTCAGAGTTGAGGTTTTCCACTAGGGAATCCGACGAGATCACGAGCTTCGTGATTGAGGATTTCTATGCGGCTTCTGGTAATTTGTGATGGACTAGTTGGAGCACCCCTACAGGGTTAAATCTTTTCGGAAAGTCGTGCCCGCGGTTATGTGGCAACGTGGAAACTTTGTTTAACACTGGTTCTAGATAACTTGAAGTTAACTTAATTTATATATGCCAACTGTGCGCGTAACCGTGGTTGTCTCTTTCGTGAGTTCCTTCTCCGATCGAGGACACGGTGGGGTTATGTCTCACGTAGGTAGGTGTTCAGGATCATTCATTTGATCATCACTAGTCCACGTCCGCTATGCGTAGATTTCCCCCCTTTTATTTCTAGTACTCGTAAGTTAGCCACCATATATATATGCTTAGCCGTTGCTGCAACCTCACCACTTTACCTTACCTCACCTAATAAGCTTTGCTAGTCTTGATACCTTTGGAAATGAGATTGCCGAGTCCCCTGTGGCTCACAGATTACTACAACACCAGTTGCAGGTACATGTAAAGGTTACTTGACGCGAGCGCGTTGATTGTTCATTTGGAGTTGCTTCTTCTTCTTCTTCTTCATCGATCTAGGATGGGTTCCAGGCCGACAGCCTGGGATAGCAAGGATGGACGTCGTTCTTCTTTTCTCGTTTGTTTTCGTCCGTAGTCGGACCCTGCTCTTCTTCATGATGATTATGTATTGTACTGCTGTGACTCTGATGTAGCTTGTGGCGAGTGTAAGCCAATCCTATATATATATACATATATATATATATATATATCTTCTTTTCAGTACATGTACTTGTAACGATATCCATTCTTGCGGCACGACGAGATGCGCTTCTATCCCTGACGAGGCCTTCGTGCCAAATTAAGGATAGGGTCGCATCTTGGGCGTGACAGTAAGCCATGGTGGAATAGACAAGGTTGCTTCTGTGTGGACCCTTCGTGGGTTGAGCCCTCTATGGACTCTCGCGTTTGTTACCATCCGTGGGTTGAAGTCTCCATCAACGTGTATGTACGATAGCACCTCCTATCGGAACCACACCAAAAGTCGTCGTGTCAACTTTTGCATTAGATTTTCCTATGCCTACACTCTATTTACATGTGCATGTCTTTACTTTTCGTTGCTATACTCTTAGACTTGCATGTGTAGGGTATGCTTGACTTACAAACAATTGCTAAAACTTGCCCACAACTAAAATTGGGAAAAGGCTAAGTTTTTATTTGGTCAAATGGTCTAATCACCCCCTCTAGATATACTTCGGATCCTACACACTGTGGTCACTGCGGCGGGGTGTGGCATCTGCTCCCATGGTAGGAGCGCGACTTTGGGCCACGGAGGACGAGGCGCCCTGAGTTGAGGTGGCCATGGCGGTGCGCCCTTCCCATCGACCTGGGTGGACTCGGCGACCGCAGAGGAGTGGAGATGAAGGATTATCACACCCTCATTCATATGCACCAAAAATCCAAACATTTGGGTTCTTTTAGTTTGTATTCTATGTTTTTTAGCGTATGCCTTAATTTTAGGGCATGATCATTTATTATGTTTATTCCACAACATTATAGATCTCTACTCCTACTTGTACCATCGATCGAAGTAACATCCCCGCCTCACGCCTCTAATTTTTCTCCCAAGGGTATTTTATACGGTTTCCTAATTTTCTCCCCCGTCCATAGAAACTGGATCAACACTTCCCCATATATCTAGTTCCGCACCATCTCCCCGTCACCTCCTTCAATCCAACATCGTTGCCCTAGCATCTGCCTCTTTGAAGCCATGTGCCCATCATCTACGAACCCCTCCCAAACCTGCCCATCTCCACTGCCGCATTTGCCGGCCAAGCAACTCACTGTGACGAGGCCTAGCACGCTTCCAGTTGGTCCGACCAAAGGAACCCGACAGAGCCAAACAATACGTTCTCGTCGCCCCCCGTCAAAACAACAAGAGAAAGAGCGTCGTCGCATGTGGCACCGTATAACTCAGGAGTACAAGGCCGCCGACGGCTCCGCGGTGGAGCGGATGGAGCTCCACATAACCTACATGATCCTTCCTCCTTCTTAGCGCGCCTATGGACACCATACCAAGAATATCATCCAACCATGCATCCATATGACCAGATCATCTACATGGAGATGGAGTGCGTACATGTACATCTCAGTAGCCGTGTACTTGTACTTTACAATCTATTGATGCATTTTAGGTTTATCCTTGTCAAAATATGCAGCTCCATTTGGATTGCCATCAAGTCAAGTTGTTGTTGTCTTGGACGTTGTGAGGCACACAAACAAAAACTACCATGGCCACAACCACTCTTACGAGAGGCGCTCCCATCCAAAGAGACCATGCTGCTCTAGATCACGGTGACAGTTTGGGAGAATGCAAATGCTTATAATTTATCCTGCAGTAAGATACCTTTAGAAGTGTCATTGTTTTCATATACACATGCTTGGTCCAATGCTTCAAATTTTAATTTAGATGCGTCACAAGATATATAAGCTAACGAGAATGTGAACATTGTTGAACACAATATAATGAGACTGATTTGTTCAATAATTGGATTATTGTTGATTGTAGGAGTTCTTTTTGTAAACCCTTGCTTAAAATTTTATAGTTGTAGATATTTAGTAGAAAATTGTTATAACAAAAATTATATTCTTAGTACAATACACACCACCTACATCATCGAGAATGACTAGCACAATAAAATGGGAGAAGTTATTCACGTTTTTGTTTTAGCTTGATTTTCTCAGCTATATATCGCAATTGGTTTCTTTATACTCCGTGCGGTCATAAATTAAAATGCTATATTTGTGGTTGTTGAAGAACAAGGAGAGACAAACACTTTCATTACACTATTAGATGGGAAGCATTTTTTTGACACACACTACACCATCATCTCTCATAGTATGTTAAGAACTATTTCATAGATTTGCTATGTTAAGGTGAGACGACATGTTTTTCAATGAGCGATGATTTACAGAAAGGAACGGATCTTCTTGTAAGAACATGATATAGATGATGATTGCAGAAGACCGTGTAGAAGAGAAAGTGTTTGTCGTTACATAAATAGAAACCATATTACCTATTGGTTGACATACATTTTTTAATTGAAACAACTGTTTGGTATGCATGTTTGTATTTATTTATTTTATTCCGCGACAACGCACGGACATTTAGCTAGTTATTATTTATTCTTTTGTTACAACGCATCAAGACTTATGATAGTAAAATAAAAATGAAACAGAAACAAAACATGTTCGGCTGTTTGCCTGTCCGTCCCTTTTCAGTTTCGTTGTACCTCACTGTGGACCACGCTGCTCGTTCGATATGGATCCGACGGTTTTCATTGGTCTTTTTATGTGCCAACCACCTTTTGATCAGGCTTGACCTGCATCACATTTGTTTATGTTTTCATCCATTCCGTCATTTATGCTCCCCGAGCCGGCTGCCGCTTTCCTCCATTTTCCTTGCGTGCCTCAAGAATCCAAGCTCCGCCACTGAGGGCGTCTACTACCACGAAAGTGTAAAACATACTCGTTTTTTCCCTTCCATCTCAGATGATGATCTATACATGCATGTGCCTTCATTTACAATATTGTTTGCATTTACGCCCTCCCTTTTTCTATGCATGTGGTTTATTCTTCAAACTATTTCGATATATGTTGTTGATTTTAGGGTAGATCTAAGTTATGAATGCGTTCGCGTGTTTCCTTTATCGTAGTTTTTGAAGTAAATTTATGTGTTATTAGTCATTTTTGAAAATAAATTAAACCTTATGAAGTGACGATTCTAAAACAAGCCAGGGAAGGAGGCCTACGGGCCAGGGTAGCCCCATCCCCCGGGATCCCCGGCAAAAACCGGGGCGCAGAGACCACGAGGGCAGATCGGGCCGATCCATGTCTTTTCCACGGAGGAGAGATCCACGCCTCGAGGGTTCGGGAGGACAAGCCACGGCTTGAGACGAGACGAGAGAAGCGGAAGCGAGGCGACAACAACGAAGATCCAGCGCACCGCCCACCAGCTTCTTCGCCGGCGACCAGAGCTACGCTTCGGGCCTCCTCCCTCCAGTGTTCCGCCTCAACGCTCCGCCCCTCCTTCCTCGGATCTCCCCTCTCCCAGCTCCGGTCACCTCCGGCGACGTTGACGGCCAGGTCCTTGTCCTCCTCTTTGAACCAAGGTTATCCCCTCTTCCTGCTCTTCTACCCACCTGTTCTTGTGAGAGATCTCCTTCCCTACTCTTTTCAGTTTGGGCACCTGGTTAGTGGGAACATCTCCCGCGGGTTGGGAGGGATCCCCTATGCACAGGAAAATCTCTCTCTAGGGGTTTATTGCCCTGGATTTTTACTCCCCAACAACCAAATGAGCCCTTATTATGATTATTCCAGTGGATCAGTTCACGTTGCCGCAGCCTGAGATAATGGATCTTGTGATTAATTGCCCAAACAAAGTATTTAATCGGCAAAGCCCGCTACATTTGGTCATCAATTTGGGGAGTGACCCTTCTTACCTCCCCGAAATGGTAGGATGTTAGCCTTGCGCAGTTCTCAAATAATGAATAAACAATACTACCTCTGTACCAAAATGTAAGACTTTTTTTGGTTTTGCATAGGGCATAAAAAACGTATTACATTTTGTTACGGAGGGAGTAGCTTATTGAAGACTGGGCAGCTAAATGTGGACGGATTATTGTAGCTTGCAGTTGTTTAACATAAAGTTTGTTGTCCTCTCTGGCAATGTTTGCCAGAAGATTCTATGCACAGCCAGTAATGTTGTAGCTTCTCGCTGTTACATTGGCCAGCTTCTCAAGGTGTGCTAGCTCATCTTTGGACACGAAATGATGCTCTTTGTGAGTGTTAAATCATCTTTAACTCATCTGACTCACATGCCAGTTGCGCCCTTCCTTTTGCAGGTGGCGGTGTCATCCACCACAGGTTTCATCTCCATACTATTTCTTGTGGAGCGGTCAGCAAAATAAACACTTCCAGTTGGTTACAGCAAGACATGTGAAATGAGCTGTTCTACAAGTGGCTTGTTGGAGGAGTATGCCATATATTTGTAAGAGGGATTTATTCCTTCTCGACTCATGGCCGACTGGATTATAGGAGCGTTGATCAATATCGTGGGTAGTGTTGCCATAAATTTTGGTACTAACCTTCTCAAATTGGGCCATGATCAGGTGGGTATTGCATAACTGCTCTTAATTTACCTATCTACTTAACTCCAATAAATTAAATCTGGGTTCCATATGGTATGTATCATTTTTAGCTATTTTTGCCATAAGAAAACTTCCTAATATTGAATTAGGATTGTGATTTGTCACCTCAAGTTCAGGTGGGCAACTTGTTTTCAGTAACTTGCACTTTGGAGGTGTTTGTTTCACGACTTTTTGGCCGGGACCTGATTACAGCGCCATGCAAAACCGTTACCTGCGTTTGGTTGAGTTGGGATGGGAATCCGATACGGTGTAATCCAATTACAGTGCTATACAAAATTGATTACACCCACCCCTGGCTGTTAAGGGATCCCACCCCGATCCAATTTTCTCGCTCACGTCTTTGTGTCTGCCTCGCACACGGCCGCCGTAGCGCCGCTGCCGTACCACCACAGCTGCCGGGGGCCTCCCGCTGCTGGCGTATCATCACGGGCGCCGGAATCCCCCCCCCCCCCGCCACCATCGGTACTACCGTTCCATCACGGCCGTCGGAACGCCGCCGCCACCACTGCTGCTGCTGTACCATCATGGCCGCCGGACACCCGCCACCACTGCTACTGCCGTTCCATCACGGCCGTCGGAATGCTGCCACCACCGCTGCTGCCGTACCATCATGTCCGCCGGAGCCCCCCCCCACCCATCGCTACTGCCGTCCCATCACGGCCGCTGGAATGCTGCCACCACCGCTGCTGCTGTACCATCATGTCCGCCAAAGCCCCCCCCCCCCCCCCCCCCAATCGCTACTGCCGTTCCATCACGGCCGCTGGAACACCACCGCTGCTTGTAGATGTTAATCATGTTGCTCATGTAGGATTAGGAAAGAAAGCCAAACCGAGTCCTAGTAGTAATAGGATTCCTAGTCCTAGTCTATTTCCATAGTCCCTTGTGAACGTGTATAAAAGACACCCTAGGGGTGTTGATTGTAACACCAGAAAAACGAAAAGCAATACAAAAGCAAAGGCTCGACACGGGCCTTTAGCCATCAAATCCATCGATCAGTTTTATTCGTGTCGCTAGTTACGCAAGTTCCGTCAAGTAGCCGGCCGAAGCAAGAATCGCGTAGGCACGCCTGTACAGCTGCATACGCACGTTCAAAAGCCAACAATTGGTATCTAGAGCCTCGACGATCTACGATCTACGATGACGGACAGCGACGCTGAGTCGGTCAAGTCCGGCAGCGGCGGTGCCAAGGCGAACAAGAACGGCGACAAGGTGAAGAAGGGCGTCAAGTCAGCAACCAGTGGTGGAGGAACGAGCGGCGCTAACGTCCAGGCGCATCGCAACATCCCCATCCAGTACCCGATGCTCACCGACGCCAACTACGGCGTGTGGGCGGTGAAGATGAAGATTATTCTTCGATCCCTTCGAGTGTGGGAGGCCATCACGGACGACGACGTCGACGAGGAGCGCGACGAAGGTGCCATGGCCGCCATAGCCCAGTCTGTGCCGGATTCCGTGCTGATGACATTGGCGGAGTTCGAGACGGCAAGAGAGGCGTGGAACGCACTCAAGGAGATGAGGATCGGAGAAGATCGCGTCACCAAGGCTCGGGCACAAGTGCTGAAGCGCCAATTTCACAAGTTGCAGATGGAGGAAACTGAATCTGTGAATGACTACGCCATGCGTCTTACTACTTTGGTGGGAGAGATCCGCGCGCTTGGTGCAAAGCTCGATGAGACCGAGATCGTGGAGAAAATTTTCAGTTCTGTCACTGATAAATTCACGTACATCATCGGCACGCTCGAGCAGCTTTACGACATCGACGACATGACCATAACGGAGGCGATCGGACGATTGCGGACATGGGAAGAGAATGCTCGTGGCTGTCGGAAAGGCAAAGGAGGAGGTAGTGACCAACTCATGTACTCGCGCACAGATTGGGAGGCCCCAAGTAGCAAAGGAAGGCGTGACGGTGGCGAAGGCTCAAGCAACACGAAGGGCGATGGACAAAATGGAAAAGGCAAAGGAAAAGGCAAACCACAAGGTCGTGGTAAGGCGGGCCAATCTAAAGAGCAGAAACCACGGAACTTGGACTTGTCCGAGGTCAAGTGCTATAACTGCAATAAGATGGGTCACTTTGTGATGGATTGTCCAAAGCCTAACAAGCGGGAGATCAAGGCAAATTTGGCAAAGCAGGAAGACGAAGGTCCAGGTCTTCTGATGGCCGAAGTTTGTGATCTCGCTGAAACGGTGGTTGTGAAACCAAGCCGGAAGGTGCTACTTCATGAGGAAAAAGTGACACCAAAGTTATCCGGTGATCAGAACGTGTCGTGGTATCTCGACACAGGTGCCAGTAACCACATGACGGGGTGCAAGGAGAAATTCCTCGAGCTGGAATACGATGTTGAAGGCTCGGTCAAGTTCGGTGATGGTTCAGCTGTGGAGATTTGCGGGCAAGGATCTGTCCTCTTTGAGGGTCTCACAGGCGAACATCGCATACTCACCGGAGTGTACTACATCCCACGGCTGCGCAACAACATCATCTCTATTGGGAAGCTTGACGAGAATGGATGCAAGGTGAATATAGAGAGCGGAGTGATGACGATCTTCGACAACCTCCGAAACGTGCTAGCTCGTGTTAATCGCACACGGAATAGGCTCTATATCCTCAACCTTGATCAATCTTAACCGGAGTGTTGGCTCGCCAAGAGTGATGATGATTCGTGGTTATGGCATGCTAGATTTGGACACGTTAACTTCTACGCCTTGAAGATGTCAAAGATGGAGATGGTATCCGGGATGTCAGTTATCGACCATGTTGATCGAGTATGTGACGGGTGCTTGGTTGGAAAACAGCACCGCAGGCCATTCCCTGCTCAGTCTACCTATCGTGCAAGTGATGCACTCGAGCTGCTCCATGGTGATCTATGTTGCCCTATCACCCCGGCAACTCACGCTGGAAAGAAGTATTTCTTCCTTGTGGTAGACGACTACTCGAGATATATGTGGGTCGTTCTCCTACGGTCTAAAGATGAGGCGTTTGAAGCATTCAAGAAGCTGAAGGCTGCAACGGAGATGGAACACAAGCTGAAGGTTCACGCTCTACGGACAGATCGCGGCGGAGAGTTTACGTCGAATGAGTTCAACGACTACTGCGAGAAGATTGGCATAAAGAGGTTCCTCACGGCACCTTACACGCCGCAGCAGAATGGGGTCGTTGAAAGGCGCAATCGAACCGTGGTTGACATGGCAAGGAGTTTACTCAAGAGCAAGAACCTGCCGGGGATTTTTTGGGGAGAAGCTGTCTCGATGGCGGTCTATCTTCTCAACCGGGCTCCAACGAAGGCGGTGATCGGCAAGACTCCGTATGAAGCAATCTACGGACGTAAGCCGAATGTGTCTCATCTACGGACGTTCCGGTGCGTGGCACATGTGAAGACGGCGGAGCCACATCTCTCAAAGCTTGCCGATCGTAGCACCAAGATGTGTTCATCGGATACGAGAGCAGTTCTGGCACCAAGGCATACCGTTTCTACGATCCACAAACCAAGCGTCTACGGATTTCACGCGACGTCGTGTTTGAAGAAAACCAAGCGTGGAATTGGAGCGCCGCAGCCGACGATGCTCCAAACAGTAACATATTTGCAGTTGTATTTCCAACTGATGATGATGCAGGGGAGGATGTCCAGGTGATTGGCAAAACGCTCAACCAAGGTGACCACAATGGTAGTGATCATCATGGTGCCGACACCGACGACGACGCGCATAGGTCGCCAGGAGATAGCGACAACGCCGCGCACGACACATGCGGAGATCTCGACGACAACATCGACAACGAGGCGCATAGTGACGACGACAATCAAGATGATGGTCACGGTCACGACGACTACGCCGACGACACGGATGTCGATGACACACCAAGGTCTCAGCCGTCTTCCTCAAGTGCATCAACACCGACACAATTTGTGTCGCCTCTTTCGCAAGCCACAACGGACTCCTCAGGGCCTCGTCGCTACAAGACCCTCAAGAAAGTCTACAAGTACACAAAGCCAGTTACGCTCGAGTACTCCGGACTATGTCTGTTCGGAGTTGAGGAGCCGGCGAACTTCGTAGAGGCGAGAAAAAGTCCTAGCTGGACGCACGCCATGGATGAGGAGATGAAGGCAATTGAGAGCAATGGCACGTGGACTTTGGTAACCCGACCTCCAAACCAAAAGACGATAGGTTTGAAGTGGGTTTACGAGTTAAAGAAGGACACGGAGGGTGCCATTGTGAAGTACAAGGCAAGACTCGTTGCAAAGGGCTACGTTCAACGTCAAGGAGTTGACTATGATGAGGTGTTTGCACCGGTTGCTCGAATCGAGACGGTGAGAGTGCTTCTAGCTTTGGCAGCACAAGAGGATTGGAAGGTTCATCATATGGATGTTAAATCCGCTTTCCTCAACGGCGATCTCACAGAAGAAGTGTACGTGGAACAACCCCTCGGCTACGAGAAGAAAGGCGAAGAAGGGAAAGTTTACAAGCTCAAGAAGGCACTTTACGGGTTAAAGCAAGCGCCAAGAGCTTGGAACTCAAAGTTAGACCGAAGTCTGGTCTCGCTCGGGTTCAAGAGATGTCCCCTCGAGCACGCAGTCTATACAAAGAACTCCAAAGGCTCAAACCTGCTAGTTGGAGTTTATGTCGACGATCTGATTATCACCGGAGATAGCGTACAAGAAATTGAACGTTTCAAGGCGCAAATGAAGAACAAGTTTAGCATGAGTGATCTGGGATTACTCAGCTATTACTTGGGCATTGAAGTGAAGCAAAGCTCCGGAGAGATTTCCCTATGTCAATCGGCTTACGCGGTCAAGTTATTGGACAAGTGTGGCATGTCAGATTGCTACGCGACACAAGTTCCAATGGACCAACGTCACAAGTTGAGCAAGCGTAGCTCAAATCCACCGGTGGACACCACAATGTATCGAAGCGTTGTGGGTAGCCTAAGATACTTGGTGCATACCCGACCTGACTTGGCTTATTCAGTCGGGATCGTGAGTCGTTTCATGGAGAAACCGACAACCGAACACATGAGCGCGGTCAATCAAATTCTACGCTATGTGAAAGGCACAATTAATCTTGGCTGCACGTACAGAAAGGGAAAGGAAGGATTGATCCTTCGTGGATATTCAGATAGCGACATGGCAGGTGATGTTGATGACCGAAAGAGCACAACGGGCATGGTTTTCTACCTTGGCCCGAATCCGATTAGCTGGAATTCTCAGAAGCAAAAGGTGGTGGTACTGTCTTCATGCGAGGCAGAATACATAGCGGCAAGCACGGCGGCTTGTCAAGCAGTGTGGCTGAGAAGACTCCTAGCTATTCTTGCAAAGCAGGAGGTGCAGAAGGTGTCACTGAAGATCGATAACCAAGCTGCAATCTCGTTGTGCAAAAATCCGGTTCATCACGAAAGGAGCAAGCACATAGATACCCGGTTCCACCATATCCGGGAGTGCATTGAAGAAGGGTTGATCGAGGTTCAACATGTGAACACGAAAGACCAACTTGCCGATATTTTCACCAAGTCCCTCGGTCGACAGAAGTTCATCGAGATGAGGAGGAAAATCGGAGTGCAAGAAGTGAAGTCAAGCAACAAGATTAAGGAGGTGAATGTAGATGTTAATCATGTTGCTCATGTAGGATTAGGAAAGAAAGCCAAACCGAGTCCTAGTAGTATTAGGATTCCTAGTCCTAGTCTATTTCCATAATCCCTTGTGGACGTGTATAAAAGACACCCTAGGGGTGTTGATTGTAACACCAGAAAAACGAAAAGCAATACAAAAGCAAAGGCTCGACACGGGCCTTTAGCCATCAAATCCATCGATCAGTTTTATTCGTGTCGCTAGTTACGCAAGTTCCGTCAAGTAGCCGGCCGAAGCAAGAATCGCGTAGGCACGCCTGTACAGCTGCATACGCACGTTCAAAAGCCAACACTGCTGCCGTACCATCACGGCCACCTCTCTGTTGCTGTAGCTGTGCCGCCGCCACCACCATCGTTGTCAAAACCTCAGATCCTAGTGTCCATGGTGATCTCTCCGTGGAGCAAGATAATCACAGACACTAGAGCATCCCTAATTGCAGGTTTCTTTTTCTCGTATCTTCGATTGTATACCTTCTGTGTTACCGTTACCGGAGTGAACCAAACAAAACCAGCAAAAGTCCCATTACAGCCACAATGCGGTGTAACCTCATTACGTTACCATTTACGTTAACAGAACCCCAACCAAACACCTCCTTTATGTGAAACAATCAGACAACACCTCCTTTATGTGAAACAATCAGACAACATGGCATATATTGCATGGCTTTCCAAACAAATACTCATAATGATGTACTCATTCTTTCTGCATGCATCTATCTGTTTACCCCCTGATCTTGTTTGAGCATATTATTTACTGTGCCAAACATTCTATGAAAGAACATACTTATAGAATTATATTTTAAGATTGTTTTTGTTTTTGTCAGAGAGAAAAGTTGTACTCAAGTAACAATCAAGTCGATGGCAAATTTGTCCCAAAATCAGTTATGTATTTCCAGACTTGGAGAATAGGTAATGCTGTCTGATAAGCCTATTCACTCACTTTTGTATTTGATAAAATAACAGGAAACTGTCATATCTAATTAATAATTTAAAAATGCATCCAGGTATACTCTTTTTCGCTGTGGGGAACTGCCTAAACTTCATGTCCTTCGCATATGCCGCACAGGTTGGATTATTACCTTCTCTTCGCAGCAACTATAGTTAGTTAGAATGGAAGACTAATGAATGATATGGATGAGAATGGACTATATTATGTGTACTGGACTACTAGTGCATATGCAACTGAAAGTAAAGACGGATTGTTACCCCCCCTCTTGCTTTTGTATTAGTCCTACATAACAGCTTTAGTTGACTTTGCCGCATATGTTGGCCTCTAGGGTGAAGAATACTGATGGGGTTATAGTCCTAGGGTAGGGTCATAGGCCTGTCCTGTAGGTCCTACCCAAGGACTAACCCTCATAAGGGACAAGGCCCTTAGTCAGTTCTGACTGAATTAAGGACTTTCCATCATCCAGTCGGTAACGGACCCTCCACCATCCAGTCGGAGGTGAGCATTCGGAGTATATCAAACTAACCGACTGGATTCTAGTCTGTGCATCGTAACCCCCCAGGAGGGAAACGGTCGTATGTTTCCCTGTGCCTTTGTTAGCATTTAAGACATACGTTACCTGTAACGTAGGCATTTATTCGCCACTACTCCACCCCTGTGCACCGAACCGTTGTGGAGGGCAGCGCACTCTATATAAGCCGCCCTCCCCCACTGGTGCAGGGGTGAGCAATTCATTGTATTCCATATTCCACTCGACAACAAGCTCCCAGAGCACTGAGACGTAGGGCTATTACCTCCACCGCAGAGGGGCCTGAACTCATACAACCTCGCCGTAGCTAAGGCTCTGCCCATCCTTTCGTACCCTACACATCTACTGTCAGACTTATACCCACGACAGTTGGCGCCCATCTTGGGGCAGGCGTCTAAGCGACTTCCGGCGAGTTTGCTACTACATCTTTTCGTCATGTCGTCCGGCGGAGATTCGAGCATGGGTCACGAGATCCTCTTCGGCGCTCTCTCCTTCATCGTCGACGATTCGGCATGGCTTCGGGACGCACCTCTCGACGTCGAGGCGCTTCCCCGTCGCGGAGCTACGCACTTCCGTGCCGGCGCCCGCGGCATTCTTCTTCTCCAGCAGTCGGCTCCGGTGTCGGCCTACGTCGCCGTCGCGCGCCGCAACAAGCGGTCCCGCTGTCCGCGGCTCCAGCGTTGGGTGCAACACGCCCAGGCGCGCCAGAACGCGTCTTCGCAAGTGGCGGTCCTAGAGTCGGTTGTGGTTGCCCCGCCGTCCCAGCGCTCGGACTCGGTTCCGACTGAGATCCCTTCTGAGTACTTGGGTCGTGGGCCTGCAGCAGAAGTACACATGGCCAACTCCCATGAAAGTCCCCGCCAAGCTGGCCGGAACGAGCATGAGATCGGCGAAACATCTGGCGCTCGCCGTCCACCTCGCCGTTCTGCCAGTCGGCACACTCGGCGGAGCAACTTGGAGTTGTTTCGCACGCCCATCCTCAACTTGGCTGCCGCTGCCAAGATAGCCGATTCCCTTCAGCCGATTGATTCAGAGGCTGGCAGGGGGATCGAACAAATCCGTGCCCTGCTGCATACGGCGCAGCAGCAAAACTCGGCGGTTTCCCAGTCGCACAACAGGATCCACAATAGTTCTGTTCATGCGAACACGCATCGGTCAGTTCATGGCCCTGGTTCTCATCAGCGACACAGGGGAGGCAGCCGTTCCATAAATCCCGAAGATCGTCGACGTTCATGCACCCCTCCGCGGGATGGGCCCTACGGGCTCCGACATCATGATGATCGGTGTTCAGTCGGTGACACTTACGACCCAAGGCCCGACGCGAGAGGGCATATCGCCCAGCGGAGGGTCGACAGGGGCCGAGCCCACCGCGATGGTCACGATATTGACCGTCCGAGTGGAAACAAGACCATCGTTTCTGGTCCCGAGTGTTTCAGTCGAGCCATCCGTTCGGCTGATATCCCTCCCAACTTTCGATTGGCGACGGGGATCAACAAGTTTACAGGAGAATCCAAGCCAGAAACGTGGCTGGATGATTACCGAGTGGCAGTCCAGATCGGAGTAGGGGACGACCACGTCGCCATGAAGCACCTCCCTCTGATGCTCGACGGCTCGGCGCGAGTGTGGCTGAACCAGTTGGCCCCCTCAAGCATCTACAACTGGGCAGATCTGGCTCGAGTGTTCATCAGGACCTTCGAAGGGATGTGCAAGCGCCCTGCTGGCCTCGTAGAGCTCCAGCACTGTGTCCAGAAGCAGAATGAGCCCCTGCGCGATTTCATTCAGCGTTGGACGACCCTCTACCAAACGGTGGAGAACGTCACAGAGCATCAAGCAGTTTGCGCCTTCAAGGCAGGCGTGCGGTACATGGATCTGTACCTGAAGTTCGGCCGAACAGACGACATCTCCATGAGCAAGATGATGGAGATAGCGGCACGCTATGCAAATGGCGAAGAAGAGGACCGCATCCGAAGCGGCAAGCCCAAAACAGTCGCCGATGGAGATGGGAGTAACACTCGGAAGCAGAAGCAAAAAGCTCCGTCCACTCTGCAGGCAGAAGCTGCAGCTGTTACCAACGCCAAGTTCAAGGGCAAGGGGAAGGCTCAGTTCACCCCCAAGAAGAAGCAGTTCAATAATCCCGTCCTGGACCAGTCATGTCCGATTCATACGAAGATGGATGAAGAGGGCAACGCCATATATCCGAAGCATACCACTCGGCAATGTCGCCTCCTGATCCAGGGGTTCGGCGAAGGGCAACCGAGTGAAAAGGACAATGAACAGGACGAGGAGGATCCGTTCCCCCAAGTCCATGCAACACTGATGATTTTTGCTGACGTTGAGAGCAAGAGTCGACTGAAGCTGGTGAACAGGGAGGTGAACATGGCCACCCCTACCAACCCCAAGTTCCTCAAATGGTCTCAGACTGCGATCACCTTTGACTAGTCGGATGATCCAGCACACGTACCCACCCCAGGGAGACAGGCTCTGGTTGTCGACCCGGTGGTGGAAGGAGTCCGACTGCGCAAAGTCCTCATGGACGGCGGCAGTGGCTTGAACATCATGTACGCCGACACTCTCAAGGGGATGGGCATTCTGATGTCCAAACTCAGCGAGAGCAGCATGCAGTTCCATGGAGTCGTCCCTGGACGAAAGGCCAAGTCACTCGGCCAGATCGCGTTGGATGTCGTTTTCGGCTCCGACAAGAACTACCGCAAGGAAAAGCTAATGTTCGAGGTGGTGGACTTCCAGAGCGCGTACCACGCAATTCTGGGCCGCCCGGCGTATGCACGTTTCATGGCCCGTCCATGTTACGTGTACCTGAAGTTAAAGATGTCAGGCCCGAAAGGCGTGATCACTATCACAGGCAATCGACAGCGGGCCGAAGAGTGTCTGCAGCAGGGGTCAAGGATCGTCGATCAGCAGATGGCTGTCCTCGAGCTTGACGAGTACAAGAAAACAGTCGACCCTGCTGACTTGATGCGTGCGAAGAAGCCAGCTCCGGAGTCTGCATTCCAGTCGGCGGGAGAGACGAAGAAGGTCAGCATCCACCCGACAGACGACACTGTTGCCCTGACGAACATCTCCACCACCCTCGATCCTAAATAGGAAGCCGAGCTCACTCAATTCCTCCGTGAGAACTGGGACATCTTCGCATGGAAGCCCTCTGACATGCCAGGTGTACCCAGGGAGTTGGCTGAGCACCGTCTGCATGTGGATCCCATCGCTCGGCCTGTCCGAGAACGCCTGCGTCGGTCCGCCGCGCACAAGAGGAAGGCAATCGGAGAAGAAGTGGCCAAGCTTTTGGCAGCCAACTTCATTCGCGAGGTACACCACTCCGAGTGGCTCGCCAATGTTGTCATGGTGCCCAAGAAGGACAAGTCGCTTCGAATGTGCATCGACTTCTGTTGCACAATAAGCTAGGTTAGCTAGCAGGTTCAGTTTAGTCTTCAGTTAGTTCAGTTAGCAGATAGGTTCAGTTAGCATTTCCTTTTCGTCAGGTTAGTTAGTCCCTCCCGCAAGACGCGTTCGTGCGATCTGGGAGGAAGTTTTAGCTCGCCGTGGACCAAGTGCTCGATCGTGGGATGGCACGATCCAGTCGGGGTGCTGGAACCGCGACACGTTCGTTTCAGTTAAGGAATAAAAGGAGAAGAAAGCAGAAAAGCAGTATGTAGCTCGCTGCGCAAAATCTCTCGTGTGTGCTGTGTTTCAGAGAGTAGAGAGGCAACAAGTGGCATCAGAGCCATGTCAAGGACGTCGGAGGCCGCGGCAAGGACGTTCGCGAGCGGCTCAGGGCGTTCGCAGACCCCTCCACGCCTCCGTGCACCGTCCCAGGATCGGGGACGAACTCGCCGCCGCGGCGACATGCCTATGCAGCCGATGGTGCAGCCGGCGCCCTCTTCGGGCGCGCTCCCGATGCTGACGCGCACCAACTACGCCGAGTGGGCTCTGCTCATGAAGGTCTACCTTCAGGCCCATGGCTGGTGGGGGGCGGTATCCCATGGCGACGTCTCCTTCCACCACGAGCGCAACGCGATAATCACCATCTTGCGCGGCCTCCCTTCGGACGTGCTGCTCGCGGTGGGAGAGAAGGAGACCGCCAAGGAGGCGTGGGACGCCATCGCCCTGCAGCGCCTCGGTGCCACGCGTGTGCGCGAGGCCGACGCGCAGAAACTCCGGTGTGACTTCGAAGGCATCACTTTCCGCGACGGTGAGACAATCGACGACTTCTCGCTTCGCCTGTCAGGGATCGTCACCGGCCTGCGCGCCCTTGGCGACACCATGGAAGAATCAAAGGTAGTGGCCAAGTTTTTGCGCGTGGTTCCACCCCAGTTCGCGCAGGTGGCGATCGCGATCGAGACGCTGCTGGACATCAGCACGCTCTCTCTGGACGAGGTCACCGGCAGACTACGCGTCGTGCAGGACCGCCTCGACGACGCACAAGGCGGCAGCAGCAGCCAAGGTGGGCGGCTGCTTCTCACTCGGGAGGAGTGGCAGGCCAACGAACTGCAGCCGCGTGCCTCGGGCGGCAACAACAACTGTCGCAAGGGCGGCGGCCGTGGCCGAGGAAGGGGCCGCGGTGGCGGACGTGGCGCCGCGCGCGGCGCGGACTACCCCAACAAGAGCGGCGGGGACAAGGAGAAGTGCCGATACTGCGGCATCAAGGGCCACTGGGCTCGCGAATGCAGGAAGAAGAGGGAGGAGGAGGCCCTTCTCGCCCAGGCCGATGAGGAGGCCGATCCTCAGATGCTGTTCGCCGAGGTGGTCGAGCTCGTGCACCCGATCCAGACGGAGTCGCCGGCCGATGATCGTCGCGATCCACCCCAGGCCGCTGTCTTCCTCAACGAGGAGCACTCCAGCGTCGCTCCAGCCACAGGGGACGCCGCCCCGGACCCAGTGTGGTACCTGGACACTGGCGCGTCCAACCACATGACCGGCGACCGCGCGGCATTCACCGAGCTCGACAACGCGATCACCGGATCCGTGCGGTTCGGGGACGGCTCGGTGGTCCAGATCGAAGGGCGCGGCACCGTCGCGTTCGCCACCGACGGGGGAGCGCAACGCGCCCTGATGGACGTGTACTACATCCCCAGGCTCAAGAGCAGCGTGGTGAGCCTCGGACAACTCGACGAGAACGGCTGCGACATCAACGTCCACCACGGCATCCTCTCCGTCCACGACCGCCGCGGCGCCCTAATTGTCAAGGTAAAGTGATCTCCAAATCGCCTGTACAAATTGCACATTCACCCCGTGCGCCCGGTCTGTCTCGGTGCGCGCACGGACAACGTGTCATGGCGCTGGCACGCCCGCTTCGGCCACCTGCACATCGATGCTCTGCAGAGGATGGCGCGGGGAGGAATGGTGCGAGGGCTGCCAGGCATTGAGCATTCCGGAGAGCTCTGTCAGGCGTGCCTTGCCGGCAAGCAACGCCGGGCGCTGTTTCCCCAGACGGCCAAGTACAGAGCGGAGGCGCCGCTCGACCTCATCCACGCGGACCTCTGCGGAGCGATCACGCCAGCGACACCAGGAGGACGGCGCTACTTCCTCCTTCTCGTGGACGATCACAGCCGCTACATGTGGCTCAACCTGCTGACAAGCAAGGCCGCGGCCGCGGCAGCGATCAAGGAATTCCAGGCGCGTGTTGAGACAGAAGCACGGCGTAAGCTGGGCACACTGCGGACGGACCGCGGTGGAGAGTTCACGTCCACGGCGCTGGCAAAGCACTTCGCGTCCACCGGAGTCCAACGCCATCTGACCGCGCCCTACTCACCGCAGCAGAACGGCGTGGTCGAGAGGCGCAACCAGACGGTGGTGGGCATGGCAAGGAGCATGATGAAAGCCAAGGGCATGCCGGACTACTTCTGGGGAGAGGCGGTGACCACGGCCGTCTACCTCCTGAACCGGGCGTTCACGCGCAGCGTGGACGGGGCGACTCCGTACGAGGCCTGGCACGGCAGGAAGCCAGAGGTGAGCCACCTGCGCGTCTTCGGGTGCGTGGCGCATGTCAAGAGCGCGCGCCCCCTTCTCAAGAAGCTGGACGACCGGAGCACTCCCATGGTACACATCGGGTATGAGCCCGGCTCCAAGGCGTACAGGGTGTACGACCCGGCGACGCGTCGGGTGCACGTGTCCCGCGACGTCGTGTTTGACGAGAGCGCGAGCTGGGATTGGAGCAACGAGACGGCGGGCGCAGGCGGCTCCTTCGTCGTCGACTTCTCGGCATATGGAGGACCCCTTGAAGATGTGGTCACGCCGGCAAGAACTTCTGCTCCGCCGTCACCCGAACCTACCACCGGGGGAGCTGGATTGAGCACGCCTACATCGCCACACCCCGTTTCCGTTGCCGGGACAGAGAACTCGCCAGCAGCAGGCGGCGCGTCCGCTGCCACTCCTGTCTGGCAGGATGTGCAGTTCGCAACCCCGCCGCCTCATGATGCGGACATGTCCGACGACGCAGACGATCCTGACGCCGTGCACCGCTTTCGCCGCCTGGATGATCTGGTCAACCTTGGCGCGGCGCAAGGCGGGAGGACAGAGCATCTCCTCCTACTACCTGAGGGAGAGCCGGCGACGTTCGTAGAAGCGGAGCCTCATGCGGCGTGGCGGGCAGCGATGATCGAAGAGATGGGGTGCATTGAGTCCAACGAGACCTGGTCTCTCTGCGATCTGCCCGCAGGTCACCGACCCATCGGCCTGAAGTTGGTCTTTAAGGAGAAGAGGAACGCCGCCGGCGAGGTGATCAAACACAAGGCCCATCTGGTGGCGAAGGGTTTTGTGCAGCGCGCCGGCATCGACTTTGAAGAAGTCTTCGCCCCGGTGGCCCGTCTCGACTCCGTGCGTGTGTTGCTCGCCGCAGCCGCACAGGAAGGGTGGGAGGTGCACCACCTGGATGTCAAATCGGCCTTCCTCAACGACGAACTTGAGGAGGAGGTGTACGTGGTGCAGCCTCCCGGATTCGAGCACGCCGGCGCGACGAGCAAGGTGCTCCGGCTGCACAAAGCGCTCTATGGGCTGCGTCAGGCACCAAGGGCGTGGTACGCGAAGCTCGACAACAGCCTCAATGCTCTCGGCTTTGAGAAATGCCCATCCGAGCACGCAGTGTACACGCGCGCTGGCCATGGCGGACGGCTCCTGGTGGGCGTGTACGTGGACGACTTGATAATCACCGGAGCGTCCACGGCGGCGATCGTTGAGTTCAAGAAGGAGATGATGGGGCTCTTTAAGATGAGTGATCTGGGACTACTGAGCTATTACCTCGGCATCGAGGTGGACCAAAGGCCGGGCCGGATCGTCATCGCGCAGTCCTCGTACGCCGGCAAGCTGTTAGAGAAGGCCGACATGGCCGACTGTCACCCCGTGGCCACGCCGATGCAGCCGCGCCTCAAGCTCAGGCGGGAGGGGGCCGGCGAACTCGTGGATGCCACATACTACAGGAGCGTGGTGGGAAGCCTACGCTACCTCACCCATACGCGACCTGACATCACCTACGTCGTCGGGTATGTCAGCAGGTTCATGGAGGCACCGACGAGCGAACACTGGGCCCTGTGAAGCAGCTTCTCAGGTACATCGCCGGCACACGGCAACTAGGGTGTTGCTATGCCCGGCAGGAGCGCGGCGCAGAGCTCGTCGGCTACAGCGACTCGGACCTCGGGGGAGACCTGGATGACCGCAAGAGCACGAGCGACACCATCTTCTTCCTCGGAGGCAGTCCGGTGTCGTGGCAGTCAGCCAAGCAGAAGATCGTCGCACTCTCCTCGTGCGAAGCGGAGTACGTCGCCGTGGCTGGAGCTGCCTGTCAGGGCATCTGGTTCAGGCGGCTGATCGGAGAATTACTTGGGCGTGACGACGGCGCCATCAGGCTCTGCATCGACAACAAGTCAGCGATCGCGCTGAGCAAAAACCCTGTCTTCCACGACAGGAGCAAACACATTGAGCTGCGCTACCATTTCATCCGTCAGTGCGTCGAGGACGGCAGCATCAATGTTCAGTATGTGCGGACCGGCGATCAGCTTGCGGACATTTTCACCAAGGCGCTCCGTCGGATCCATTTCCAGGAGATGCGTGATCGAGTAGGAGTCGTCAGATGCAAGCAAACCTAGCTTAGGGGGAGTTTGTTGCACAATAAGCTAGGTTAGCTAGCAGGTTCAGTTTAGTCTTCAGTTAGTTCAGTTAGCAGATAGGTTCAGTTAGCATTTCCTTTTTGTCAGGTTAGTTAGTCCCTCCCGCAAGACGCGTTCGTGCGATCTGGGAGGAGTTTTAGCTCGCCGTGGACCAAGTGCTCGATCGTGGGATGGCACGATCCAGTCGGAGCGCTGGAACCGCGGCACGTTCGTTTCAGTTAAGGAATAAAAGGAGAAGAAAGCAGAAAAGCAGCATGTAGCTCGCTGCGCAAAATCTCTCGTGTGTGCTGTGTTTCAGAGAGTAGAGAGGCAATAACTTCAAGCATCTCAATAAGGTCTGCCCGAAAGACCATTTTTCGCTCCCCCGCATCGATCAAATTGTCGATTCGACCGCGGGTTGCGAGCGTTTGTCATTTCTTGATGCCTACTCGGGCTATCATCAGATCCGTCTGTATGGCCCCGATGAATTAAAAACAGCCTTCATCACCCCATTCGGGTGCTTCTGCTACATCACTATGCCATTCGGTTTGAAGAATGCAGGAGCTACCTTTATGCGCATGATCCAAAAATGCCTCCTCGACTAGATCGGTCGGAATGTGGAGGCGTATATGGATGATATCGTAGTCAAGTCACGCAAAGGTTCCGACCTGTTGACTGACTTGGCAGAAACATTCGCCAACCTTCGTAGGTACGATATCAAGCTCAACCCCGCCAAGTGTTCATTCGGCGTTTCCAGCGGAAAGTTACTCGGTTTCTTCGTTTCCGAACGAGGGATCGATGTCAACCCCCGAAAAGATCGGGACCATCGTCCGAATGGAGAGGCCGGTCAGAATACACGATGTTCAACGGCTCACAGGTTGCCTAGCGGCTTTGAGCAGGTTTATCAGTCGACTCGGCGAGAAAGCACTCCCTCTGTACCGACTCATGAAGAAATCAGATACTTTCGAGTGGACAGATGAAGCCAAGTTGCATTCGACGACCTCAAAGTCCTACTTTCCACCCAGCCGGTTCTTACTGCTCGGCTCAGTAAAGAGCCCCTTCTTCTGTATATCGCGGCTACAAATCAAGTCGTCAGCATTGTTCTTACAGTCGAACGAGAAGAAGGCAAAACATACAAAGTTCAGCGGCCAGTGTATTACGTCTCCGAAGTCCTGACCCCTTCCAAGCAGAGGTATCCCCACTATCAAAAACTTATCTACGGGATTTACATGACTGCGAAGAAGGTGGCTCATTATTTCCAAGACCACTCGGTGTCTGTCATTTCTGATGCTCCGTTGTCGGAAATCCTCCATAATCGGGACACATCAGTCCGAGTGGCGAAGTGGGCAATGGAGATGTTGTACTGTGATATCAAGTTCGAGGCCAAGAAAGCTATAAAGTCTCAAGCTCTGGCTGACTTCATAGCAGAATGGGTAGAACAACAGCAACCGACCCACATCTACTCGGCTCATTGGACAATGTTCTTCGATGGGTCCAAGATGTTGAATGGCTCCGGCTCTGGCGTTGTGATTGTATCGCCAAAGGGCGACAAACTCAAGTATGTGCTGCAGATACACTTTGATTCCTCCAACAATGAGGCAGAGTATGAAGCTCTCCTTTATGGATTGCGCATGGCCATCGCACTCGGCGTCCGTCGCCTGATGGTCTATGGCGATTCGGATTTGGTGGTTAATCAAGTGATGAAAGAGTGGGACGTCAGGAACCCCACCATGACCACATACTGCAATGCAGTGAGGAAGCTCGAGAAGAAGTTTGAAGGTCTAGAACTCCACCATGTTCCGCGACTGAAGAACCAAGCAGCTGATGAGTTGGCAAAACTCGGATCCACTCGGAGATCAGTCCCGAGTGACGTCTGCCTTGAGCACCTCCACCTTCCCTCAGTTAAAGAAGATCCTTTCACAGAGGAACCAGTACAACCAAAGAGCTCGACAGATCCGACTGAAGTCGACGTACCTGCTGTGATTGATCTGATCATGAAAATTCTTGCTGTCATCCCCGATTGGACTGTGCCGATCATTGCATATATCCTGAGGCAGGAATTATCAGAAGACGAAGTCCAAGCCAGGCAGATAGTCCGCAGGTCAAAGTCGTTCACTGTCATTGATGGCCAGTTGTACAAGGAAAGCGTTTCAGGCGTTCTTCAACGATGCATCTCCCCAGAGGAGGGACAGTTAATCCTGAAAGAAATTCAGAACCTGCGGTCATCACGCCTCTTCAAGAGCAATCGTCGCCAAAGCATTCAGAGCTGGCTTCTTCTGGCTACAGGCGAACGAAATGGCTAAAGATATGGTCGACCGATGTGGAGCCTGTCAGTTCTACTCCAACAAGTCCCATAAGCCAACATCTGCGTTGAAGACAGTCCCTCTTGTTTGGCCGTTTGCGGTATGGGGATTAGATACAGTCGGTCCATTCAGGACAGGCCAAAGAGGATACACACATCTGTTGGTGGCAGTCGACAAGTTCACAAAATGGATTGAAGCCAAGCCCATCAAGAAGCTCGACGCCCTAACAGCCATCAAGTTTGTCAGGGACATCATCTCCAGATTCGGGGTACCTCACAGCATAATCACGGACAACGGGACAAACTTTGACTTGGACAGATTCAAAGGTTTCTGTGCAAGCCAAGGTATCCGAGTGGATTTTGCATCTGTGGCGCATCCTCAAACAAACGGACAAGCAGAGCGGGCAAATGGACTTATTCTGCAAGGTTTGAAGCCCCGACTCCTGCGAGAGGTGGGACATGCCGCTGGCGCATGGGTCACCGAGCTACCTTCAGTGTTTTGGGATCTCCGCACAACCCCGAATAGATCTACAGGGCGATCACGGTTCTTCCTCGTTTACGGAGCAGAAGCGGTCCTTTCGAGTGACTTGCTCCACAATGCTCCACGAGTCGAACTCTTCTCCGAAGCTGAAGCAGAACAAGCAAGGCAAGACGGAGTGGACCTTCTAGAGGAGGAGCGCGAGATGGCACTGACTCGCTCAACCATTTATCAGCAAGATCTGCGGCGTTTTCACGCGCGACACGTCAGGAGTCGTACATTCCAAGCAGGCGACCTGGTGCTCCGAGTGGATCAACAAAGACCTCACAAGTTGGCTCCCGCCTGGGAAGGACCCTTCATCATCTCCAAGGTGCTGAACAATGGAGCATACAAACTCTACAACATCGACAGGAAAACAGATGAGCCGCGAGCATGGAACGGAGATCTCCTGAAGCGCTTCTACACGTGACCGTCGACTGAAGCTATGTAAAGAACAAGTATTGGTGAAATAATACAAAGCAGATTGAGTTTTTGCAGATTCAAAATTCTTCCGCGGTCGCAGGCTCCGGTCTCAAAAAGAAAGAAAGAAAACTTAGCTGCGATCAAGAATCGCCTAAGTAATGACTTTCTCCGAGTGTGCACTAAACGTCGCACTCGGGGACTTAGCTGCGATCAAGAATCGCCTAAGTACTGACTTTCTCCGAGTGTGCACTAAACGTCGCACTCGGGGACTTAGCTGCGATCAAGAATCGCCTAAGTACTAACTTTCTCCGAGTGTGCACTAAACATCGCACTCGGGGACTTAGCTGCGATCAAGAATCGCCTTAAGTACTAACTTTCTCCGAGCGTGCACTAAACGTCGCACTCGGGGACTTAGCTGCGATCAAGAATCGCCTAAGTACTAACTTTCTCCGAGTGTGCACTAAACGTCGCACTCGAGGACTTAGCTGCGATCAAGAATCGCCTAAGTACTAACTTTCTCCGAGTGTGCACTAAACGTCGCACTCGGGGACTTAGCTGCGATCAAGAATCGCCTAAGTACTAACTTTCTCCGAGTGTGCACTAAACGTCGCACTCGGGGACTTAGCTGCGATCAAGAATCGCCTAAGTACTAACTTTCTCCGAGTGTGCACTAAACGTCGCACTCGGGGACTTAGCTGCGATCAAGAATCGCCAAAGTACTAACTTTCTCCGAGTGTGCACTAAACGTCGCACTCGGGGACTTAGCTGCGATCAAGAATCGCCTAAGTACTAACTTTCTCCGAGTATGCACTAAACGTCGCACTCGGGGACTTAGCTGCGATCAAGAATCGCCTAAGTACAAATTTTCTCCGAGCGTGCACTAACCGTCGCACTCGAGGACTTAACTGCGATCAAGAATCGCTTAAATGAGAAAGCTTCCTTCGAGTGTATTACAGATACACTCGTGGACTCAGCAGACCCTCATTGAGGCTCATGTGGATGTCAAGACCACTGACAATTACATGAGTAGCAGAACCTCATTGAGGCTCATGTAGATGTCAAGACTACTGACAATTACATGAGTAGCAGACCCTCATTGAGGCTCATGTGGATGTCAAGACCACTGGCAATTACATGATTAGCAGAACCTCATTGAGGCTCATGTAGATGTCAAGACCACTGACAATTACATGAGTAACAGCCCGTTCCGAGTACGACCTTACAGTCGCACTCGAGGACTTAGCTGCGATCACGAATCGCCTAAGTACTAAAATGCCTTCGACTGTATCCTACAGATACACTCGGGGACTCAACAGGCTCTCAGTGAGACTCATGTCGATGTCAGGACCACTGACAATTACATGAGTAGCAGAACCTCATTGAGGCTCATGTAGATGTCAAGACCACTGACAATTACATGAGTAACAACCCGCTCCGAGTATGACCTAACAGTCGCACTCGAAGACTTAGCCGCGATCACGAATTGCCTAAGTACTCTATTGCCTTCGAGTGTATCCTGCAGATTCATTCGGAAACTCAGCAGACCCTCAGTGAGGCTCATGCAGATGTCAAGACAACTAACAATTACATGCTCCGCATGTTTGCCATTGGCTTCACCAAGAAACGCCAAACAAAAACACGAGCCAAATTCGTATCAGCAACTCTTTGGCAACAGAAGAGCAAAAGGTTCGATTCAAATTCAAAGTTCACCTTAGGATAGTTGGCTCGGTGTAGATCAAGCTTATCCACACCGAACCAAGAATGTGACGGCCAACAGCAGTGGCCAAAGTTTATTACAATGAACACTCGGCATACCGAGGTAAAAGTTTTCTCAAGCGTCGTCAGGACTGGTGATGGGACTGGCAGGCTCTACGAATGTATCGAGGTCGATCCCGTCGGCGATGCGGGTGGCGCTCTCAAGGAAGGTCTCCATGAAGTCTTCGAATCGAAACTTTTTCGTGTTCGCGACTTGCAACGCCTTCAGCTTCTCTTCGCGCACCTCCTTGCAATGCACTCGGACCAGAGACAGAGCGACGTCCGCACCACAGCGAGCCGCAGACTTCTTCCATGACTGCACTCGGTTCGGGACCTCCTCCAGGCGAGTCATCAAGCCTTCCATCTCGTGCCGAGACTTGTCTTCAGGCCAAAGCTCCTTGTCGATTCGGCCGACGACTTCTCTCAGTCGACCGATGAAAGGTCCAACTTTGCCCAGCCGAATGTGCGCTCGGAGCAGATCTTGATTGGCGTCCTCGTCGAGTGGAATGTTCTCAAGCATCGACCGCTCAACGTCAGCTGCTTCAACCTCAGCGTCCATGCAAAAATCTGCAAAGACAGGACGACCAAACAGTCAACGCAGAATGAAATGCACGGTCCACAAGCACTCGGAAAAACAAGACTTACCACCCAGAAGCGCTATCATCTTCCGGACCCAATCACTGACGTAATTTTCCTGTGCTATGCACCGCCTGTTTAGCACCTTCATCTGCCCCATCAGCTCCGTCCTTTGTTTCCCCATTTTCTCCACCTCAGCAGTCAAAGCCTTGTTCGCCTCACGGGCCTGCTCCAACGACTTTTCTCGTTCCGCCAGAACATCCTTCATACCAGCCATTGCAACCATTGCCGCATCCAGTTCACCAGCAAACTGAACCTTTTTAGCCCTAAGAGTCTCGTACGCTGTCCCCATCTCTCAAGTTTTCTGTCAGTCAGCGCCAAGAGACGGCCAGACAAATTCAACAATAAAAAATGTAAGTTCTTCAGGCCCCTGCCGACGCAAGCAGTCGACAGCGGTCTCGGGGACTACACCCAGTGGGGTCACTAAACTCAAACAGGTCCGCCCTATTGAGCTACATGACAACACCTAAGCCTATGAGGCTACTACTACCCGACCTGAGTAAAATTACTCTCGGGGACTCATTCAATAGGTGCACTCCGAGTGCCCCAACTGTTAGCATTCGAACAGATTAATTTTTGATCTGCTCAAGTCAACAAAAAATGTGTATAAAGACAACTGCCGGTGCAAGCACTCGACAGAAGTCTCGGGGGTTACACCCACTGGGTTCACTCTTAGTGAACCCATTGCAAAAATCATACGATATCCGAGCACACCCAGTGGGTTACAAGAGAAAAGTAAATACTTACTAGCCCACTTACTCAGATATCGTCCCGCAGTTCCAAGCTTCGCTGGTACAGGGACGCGATGGAGTCGTACGCCTTCTTGGCCTCTCCCGCCATCAGCTCCGCCTGCACCATGACCCCTTGGCAGCTCCCACCTGATCTTCTGGGAGGCGCTGGACGTTGTACTCGACAGTCGACGGGCCTGGCATCGTAGGAGGCTCTTTTGGCATCCCAAGGCCCGCTCCAGTCGGTCCAGCAGCGATCAACGCCGTTTCAGTCGACGGCATCACCTCAGTCGGCGGCGCGTCCGTGGCGAGAGTGGTAACCGGCGGAACAGCCTCAAGGATAGGCACCGCAGCTTGTTCAGACCTTCCCTAGTCGTCATCCTCCACAAAAATCTCCCTGGATCCACCCCGCCGGGAGCGTTCGCTGCCGCCACTGAGCAGGAGCCGCCGCCTTTCCCTTCTTCTTCGCCTCTAGCTTGCTAGTCTGCCCCTTGGTCATGGCGGAGGGTGCGCAGGGGAGAAGGAGGAAGGAGCTTGAGATGCGCAGGGGGTGGCGAGAGGAGCGGAGCATGCAAGTGCAAGATATCCGACGAGTGTTACGAAAAAAACCCTCGCCGCTGAGGTTTAAGTAAGGTTCCGACTGGTCACTGGCAAGTGGCTCCGAAATCTTATCCCCCGACTGGTCGCGGCGATATCAGTGGAGAAGATGAAGGCGCGGGGATCGAGGCGTCAGGTACCACGAGCGCGATGTTGTCATCCCCGCTGAGCGCGCGGTAACCGAAATTTGAGGATCCCGGAAAATCCGCTGCTGTCAGTTGACTGGTCACGTCAGAAGATACCACGGAAGCACTCGGTTTCCGACAGTTTGTTTCACAAATACTTCCACTCGGATCGTTGGTCAGAGAAGATAAAATGGATCGAGGCAAGCAACGCCAAAGTCGCATCCGTACCAGTCGGATCCGTACTTCAAGCATCGCTTCGTCGTTCCAACCCCAATCCATTCGGGGACTAATGATGGGGTTATAGTCCTAGGGTAGGGTCATAGGCCTGTTCTGTAGGTCCTACCCAAGGACTACCCCTCATCCAGTCGGTAACGGACCCTCCACCATCCAGTCGGAGGTGAGCATTCGGAGTATATCAAACTAACCGACTGGATTCTAGTCTGTGCATCGTAACCCCCCAGGAGGGAAACGGTCGTATGTTTCCCTGTGCCTTTGTTAGCATTTAAGACATACGTTACCTGTAACGTAGGCATTTATTCGCCACTACTCCACCCCTGTGCACCGAACCGTTGTGGAGGGCAGCGCACTCTATATAAGCCGCCCTCCCCCACTGGTGCAGGGGTGAGCAATTCATTGTATTTCATATTCCACTCGACAACAAGCTCCCAGAGCACTGAGACGTAGGGCTATTACCTCCACCGCAGAGGGGCCTGAACTCATACAACCTCGCCGTAGCTAAGGCTCTGCCCATCCTTTCGTACCCTACACATCTACTGTCAGACTTATACCCACGACAAATACTCTCTTATTACATCAGTACAAGCTATCCATATGAATGTAATTTTGTGCTCTTATGGCTCATATCTTACTTTTCTTATGCCCAATTTTGTGTAGTGAATCAATATGAATGTAACTATTGTATACCAAACTTATTTTTTTATGAAATGGTCGTAAAATTACATCGGGTGCAAAATAACTTATTCTACACCCTGAGTGATGAATAGTGTTACTATATATATTGAAAATACATTCATATTTGTACGTATAAAACGAGAATGGACGTTTGGAGGCCGAAATTTTTGAGAAATTCAAATTTCGAACTTTTCGGTTTCAAAAAATCCTGAAAAAAAAATGCAAGTAAAGAAGGATGTTATGTGTATGTGTCTAAAATTTTGGGATGAAATACCTTAAAATACGATCTGCACAAAAAGACAAATTCAGGGCTTGGAACGATGAATAGTATCATGTGTTAAAAAGCCTCAGTTTTTTTTTGTCCAGCCCTCGTTTCAACGTATTTTTTTCTAAAAATTTACACATGTGTGTTATGCCCTCACTTATCTCTGTATTTTTTTCAGAATTTTTAAAATGTAAAAATATGAATTTACATGAAATTTGAAATTCAAATTTAAAGGCCTCCATGGAGGCTGAGCTCCAAAAGCAATTTCCGGTATAAAACAATCTACTAAAAACAGTACATACTACCTAAAAAGTGGTATATATATTACCCAAATATTCTTATATACTACTCCCTCCGTTCCAAAATATAAGACCTTTTAGGGATTTTACTAGGAGACTACATACGGAGCAAAATGAGTGAATCTATACTTTAAAATATGTCTATGTACATCCCTATGTAGTTTATAGTACAATCTCTAAAAGGTCATATATTTAGGAACGGAGGGAGTACTCCTTTCGTCCGAAATTACTTGTCGCAGAAATGAATGTATCTAGACGTATTTTAGTTCTAGATACATCCATTTTTATCCATTTCCATGACAAGTAATTCGGGACAGAGGGAGTACATGATGTGCATACATACTCTCTGGTTTGACAAATACTCCGGGTGGTAGAAAACATTTGTCCTATATATGATGGTTTTCATATCCAGTTCCATTCTAGTGACTCCGGTGATTTGGAAAATGATTGGTTGTTTAATTTTACTGCAGTCACTTCTTGCAGCCCTTGGATCAATTCAGTTTGTATCCAATATTGCATTTGCCTACGTTGTGTTGAACAAGACCATTTCAGTGAAGTATGTATGTTTAGCTTCTTGGGACCACGTCAAATGAATATTGGAATGAATACATTGAATCATGAAATGAGACTAAATAAGATTTTACTTTATTTCAGGGTCATGGTTGCCACAACTTTTATTGTCTTTGGCAATGTCTTCTTGGTTTCCTTCGGCAATCATCAATCTCCTGGTATGAGTTATGTAATACATTATTTATATTGTATGTTTCCTGATAGACTAGTATTTCAGTAAGGAAATTTAGTTTTAGTTTTTTATTTTGGTGTGCTTTTGTCTTCATGCCAATTGTAACACCATCACTCCTGCAAGGGAGCATGTAACCTTGGGTGCAGCATATACTATTACGATGTATAGCTGTAAGCCCGCAGCTTTATCTTTATGTGTGTTCTAACTTGTAAGTAAATCTTCTGATGATATAAATACGTGGACAGTTTATACTCCGGAGCAGCTGATTGCGAAATACAGCAACTTGGTCTTTGTTCTCTATTGTATGTCATTGGTCTTTGTTGTTGCACTCAGTCAATATCTCTATAGGTGAAATTGTCCTCTTAAAGCCTAGCCTCTTTAGAAGCATTTAATTATGTTGTTTCTTACCTGTTACAATACTCTGTTGCAGGAGTGGAGAGACAATTCTTTCAGATAATGCAAAAGATACTAGCACACATTGGCGAACACTGCTGCCCTTTTCTTACGCTATCGTATCTGGTGCCATTGGGTCTTGCTCCGTCTTGTTTGCGAAATCATTGTAGGTTTGACCGAGATTTATGCATATGACATGCATATCCTCTTTGATTGCGAGTTTCTGACTACCTTGCAATGCTCCCCACCTTTCTCTGGTTACTACTAGGTCTAACATGCTGAGGCTGACCATGAGCAGCAGATACCAATTCCACAGCTGGTTCACATACTCAATTCTTCTGTTATTTCTCTGTACAGCTGGATTTTGGGTAATCTAGTGCAGACACTAAGCTAATGCATTATTCTGAGACAATGATACATTCTGTCGTGATTGATATTGTTGTGTAATCTGACTACTGTGGCACAGATGGCGAGGCTGAATGAAGGACTATCTCTGTTTGATGCAATACTGATTGTCCCAATGTTTCAGATTGCATGGACTTTCTTCTCTATTTGTACAGGATTTGTTTACTTTCAAGAGTATCAAGTAAGTTCTTATTCATGAATGTTTGTAATGGCAAGTGAATCTTCTGTTTGCGAGGGCAAGTGAATCTTGCATTTGCTCATGCACAAACTGAGGTTTTTTACTTGTCCTAGGTGTTCGATACGCTCAGGATAATAATGTTCGTGTTGGGCATGACATTTGTCTTCATAGGCATATCCCTGCTAGCACCTGATGAAAATAAAGGTGGGCACTTGCAATAAGTTGATTTTCATGTGCTTTTACATCAACATAAAATGGTTTTGACTATGGAAATTCTCAGTAGCTGACACCAAAGATGACTCTAACTCCAAAAAGGACCTGACAATTGATATGAACAGGTTCTTGTTGCTATCTCTTCTTTTCCACTAGTTAAACCTTATGCTTATTGCATTTTACAGTGAATGTCTTTTTACCTTGCCTTTTCAGTGAAGCACATGTACCAGGAAATTGCAGGCCAAGAAAGTTGCCGATGGAGGAGACGGAACTAGATGATATGGACTCATTCTCAACCTCAGTAAGAGTGAAAGCAAAACGCATATTGTCGAGGGCAAAGGTCAGTGCGTTTTTTTGTAGATCAAGGTATGTTTTTGCGTTGATGTAGGTATGCCTTCCTCAAGTGATCTTATTTGCAGTCGGCTTGCTCCATGTCACTTGGCCTTGGGGAGGAGACCATCAGCGCTTCTTCGGTGCTTGCAATGCCAATGGTTTCCTCGAGAACAACAGGGTTTAGAGGAATTCGAACTGACCGATTAAAGTACACCCCCCTGCGCTCCACTGAATGGGATAATCTATAACTTGTGATGTCCTATAGATACACAATACAGATGTTATTCTTTTATATTGCTATTTGGTAACTGTTTGTACTTCCCAAAGCAATTGTCTGTTATGCCTCAGTGCTAATTAGCTGTAACATCAGTGTATAGTTTCAACATTTCCCCTTGTAACATTCTCCATACCCATGATGTAATTGAAACAGCTGCCTGCACTACATGTATAAATACACCATGTTAGAATAAACTTCCTTGATTCAATCGACTCCATTTGTACGGCAGTTTTCCACGTAACGTGTGAAAAAGCTTAAGTGGTGGCATGCAAATCATGGGATGGTAAATGATGCGCCCCAACGTATTTTTCCTGCTAGCAGTTCTACCTTTGATGGCGAGGCCACGACCTCTCCCCCTCCGCCGCTTTGGTGACGGGTGGGAAGGGGACACTGCTTCTCCGCCTCAGTCGTGTAGTTAGGGTTAGAGCATCACTAACTGCGTCCCCAACAGGCCTCCTTAGGCTATTTCTTTTCGACGGTTGAGAAAAAGCGGCCCAGAAGCCCGTTTTTAATCGGTTAGGACCGTAGTTTGTTCCGGCGATCCCAAGCCGAACCCAACGCGCTGGGAGGAGAGAGCCTGGGGGCGTCGCCGGAAACGTTTTTGACGCAAAAAAGCCGTGGACCTATCGAGTCAGCGATGTCATCCTCGATGACAACGACGAGGAGGCGCCCGGGCCTTCCAACCCCGTTCACCACGACAGGGGTGCAATAAGAACGGTGGCGGGGCGGCGACAACGACGACGGTGACTAACTTCTACAAGCTTCTTGACATGTAGAAGGCGACGACGTTGGGCGGCAACGAGGAGTCGTTTTTGGCCGAATTTGGGTCATGTTTTTTCCTTCAAAAAACCACTTGGGGCGACCTTTGGGGCGGGGGGAGGGGGGTGCCGGTGCACTAGAGACTGGGGTCTCCTGTGCCCCAGACCTGTGCACGGGCATCAGCAACACGCTTGGCGGCGACACACCAAGACAACCGACGGAAAGGTAAACCCCAGGCTTGCCAAGACCACGCCCCACCAAAGGTGTGAAGAGCCAGCCTAGGCTATAAGACCCTAGCGAGCCCTCCTCGCCGGGAAGACTCACAAGGCCCTGGCAAGCCCTCCTTGTCGGGAAGATGTCTAAGACCCCGGCAAGCCATCCTTGCCGGGAAGATGGGTGAGGCCGTAGGCTAGGACGCCAGGCCGGCAGGCTCCCTTCGCGTGCCAGGTGTCCCTCCTGCCACAGTGCCACCGACCGCCACCGCTCCAACGCATCCCTCATGCGCCAGCACAAAGCCCAGGTGTTAACACACCTGGGTACGTGTCGAAGCCACCTTGATGCTGGTCATGGGGCCCGCCAAGGCATTTACTGCCCCTGACACCACAATAGAAAGATAAGCGGTGAACCCTGTTTACTATGCAGCTCATGAGCACACTGTTGGTGACCCCTTTGCCTATAGAAGGAGGCCCAAGGCTCATTTCTACGAGTTGGACCTTTTGGGTTTTTAGACTCTACAATCACCAGCTAAATTACTGTAGCAAATAACCCTATAGTAAGCACCCAATACGAACAAAGCAGGAGTAGAGTTTTACGCGCCAAGCGGCCCGAACCTGGGTAAACAACCTTGTCGGTGCTGATCGCAAGTTCCGCTCTTGGCGCCACCTCTCTCCCTCCGCCGAACGATCAAGGGACCCTTAGAGCTTCCCATAAGTGTCATTTTCCCGACAGGGGGCGGTTGATTTTTTCGCCGACGCGCCCCCAGACGGCGTTATTTTACGTCCTAGGAGGCCGGACGGCTGGAGATGCTCTTAGGATGTGTGTTTCCCTCGTCGTCATTTGGATGGCAGCGACCTTGACAGTTGGAAAAAAAATATCTGGTCCCGGCTCCATCTTGACAGCGCCATGGTGGGAAGGTGGAGGGATTCATGAAAGATTGTCTTATGGTGTTTCTTTGGTGCAACAAATATGGTGTTCCCTGATGGGCTGCAGTGGCGGAGCCAAGGCCCGGCTAGTCTGGGCAGTTGCCCGGGCTCCACTAGCCAATCCTTCATTAATTTTACTACAGACTGTGCGTCTTATGGGAGTTTTTTGTGGACAATTTTAGCTAAATCTTGTAGCGCTCATACCTTACCCAGGCTACACAAATGGTTTAGCTCCGCCACTGGGCTGGTGTTGGTTGCCCTAAGCGGCACCGTCCAGTTGCATGGGAAGGCAATGGTCCAAGAGCTGGGATGGTGGTCCATGGATGACAGTCCCTATGATGTGCCTTGACCACGTCGGCGGCAAGCAGCGGTTCCATGACGCGAGGAGTACGGGGATGTCCCCCGGTCGACGCGTCGCAACGACTTTGGCTCCGCCAACGATGAGAGCCTCTCAATCGGTTCACAAAGCCTAATCGGGCAATGGTAATTTTCCAACTCTAGCGATGGCATGTAGCAGCGCTGGGCAATTGCAGTTATTACTCGGAAAATTCTTGTATTTTCTATTTTTTGAGGGGATTTTCTGCAAGTGTTCTTGCACTCATATCTTACTTTGTCCTTTCTGGCTGGTTCTATATGTGTGTTGTATGACAACTTGTGATGAATGAATCAGTGACAGTATTCTAAAATAAAAACTTGTTTTTCCTGCAGCGAAACTCAAGGGCCCTCAAGCGTAAGAACACGTGCGTTGCTTCCATCCAAGAACGTGAGTCCTACAAGAAGTTGTCGTGCAATCCCAATTAGTGAGAGTTTCACATGTATTAACCTGTTCTTTTGCACATGTTTGTTTCGAGGGGTTGAGATTTTTCTTTCTTTTTGAGGAAGTTTGGAGGGGTTGAGATAATCACAATATTAACAGTAGCCAGCGTCCACACACTGTTTCACATAGGCTACTTCGAAGATATCTGCCCGCTCTCTCTATTTTTCTTTTCCGTTCTACCTTTTACATATACTAAAAAAAACCTTTACCTTTTTTTTTCATTTCTGTTTTTTGTTGGTTTATCAGTCCGTTTTGCTCGGTTTTTTAAAAACTTAGTGAGATTTTTTTAGAACTTGGGAACATGTCTAGAACCAATGAATATTTTTAAATTTCTAGTTCATGTCTACGTAGAGTTGTTTTAGTTTTGTCCTATTGTTTCTATCCGACCGGTGTTCGCATGGAGTTGTGTCAATTTCGTCCTTCTCTGACCGACCGATATAGGTGCCTGCATGTTTTTGTAAGTCTCGTGAGTGGTTGGTACCTCATTGGTGAAGTGTGTACTGGTTTTCCGAATTTGGCATATGCCACTAGTACATCGCAATGCTATTTACACAATTCGACCCCCAATCACACACAATACTTCGAACCGTGTGCTCGAGTGGGTTGGTGATATGGGCTATTAGAATTAATTGGCTTGGCCCATCTACAAAATTTTGAAATCTCAAATTAAGCCCATGAATAAAATGGCAAGTGGTGGTGTGGTGGTGCTAAAGTTTAGTCCCATGCCATTAGTGGAGGAAGTGTTGGACCTCTTTATATAGTGAGTTCTCCCCACCACTCTAAGTGTGTGTTGAGAAGAGAAAGGAGAGAACCACACGCGCTCGCTCGCTCGCCTGGCCTGGCGGGGCGACGCGTACGTGCACATGCCCGTGAATGGTCCGCCAAATTCTGGTCCGATGCTTTGCGGGGGCGCGACTTCCTTTTGCCGTTTTATTTTTTATGTCTTGGCAGACAAGTTGAGAATTTCTTGTCCGGTAAGTATACGACTTGGAAACCAAGTCGGTTTGAGACGTGGTCGCGAGACGGAACCGACCTTGGTCCTCCTATGTATACTGCTTATCGAGGTTAGCCAAAGACACACCAAAAACATCTAGGGTTTTGCCTCGTCTCACAACTTGCTCCGCCATCGTAGTCTACCTCATCTCGAACGCCGGCGTGCATCGACGTGCGAGAGAGCAGGTCTGCGGAACCGTTCGTCTTTTCGATCCTGCACCGGGAGAGGACGAATTAGGTTTTTGGGAAGCGATTTGCATGACTGCTCAGATTCGTCACCACGGATCGTCTACCATCCAAGTCGGGTGGTGCTACTCATCATCGTCTTCATCGCCATCAGCAAAGGATCGTCACCAACATCATCGTCAACATAGTGGCTCCTGTTGCAACTAACGAACAATACGTTACTCGTAATCTGTTTATGATGATCACTATAGTTGCTGCTTCTTGCGCGGTGATGTTGTGCATGTTTAGTTGCTCTGCCGGTTTGCTAGAGTATTGCATGCTACTTTCTGTTTTAGTCATGAATTATTTACTGGAATTAATCATGAACTTGCCTAATCTTCCAACAATCCAAAAACCTAATTGTAGGCAATTTCCTGAGTTAACTATGGCTGGATTTGCTGATGCACTGAGGCCGGATAAGTTTACCGGTGTGCACTTTAAGAGGTGGGAAGTGAGATCCACGCTCTGGCTTACTGCTCCGAAACTTTTCCATGTTAGTGCTGACATGCCAGAGGGAGCTTCTGATGAAGATCAGAAAAAGTTCCAGGAAGCCAACACTATGTTTGTGGGATGCGTTTCGAGTGTTCTTGCCGACCGTCAGTGTGATGTGTACATGCACATACAAGATGGAAAGACACCGTGGGATGCACTGAAGGCTAAATTCGGTGCTACATATGCACGCAATGAATTGTACATCATGGAGAATTTTCACGACTACAAGATGGTGAATAACCGTTCTGTGGTTGAACAAGCTCATGATATACAGTGTATTGTGAGGGAACCGGGACTCCGTAAGTGTGATCTACCCGATAAATTTATGGCTGGGTGCATGATTGCAAAGTTGCCTCCTTCACGGAGAAACTTCGCCACTTCTGTGAAACATAAGAGACAGGAGATATCAGTTGAAAATCTGATTGCATCTCTTGACATTGAAGAGAAATCTCGGGCTAAAGACACTACTGAGAAAGGAGGTGCGGTTCAACCTACTGCCAACATGGTACAAAGGTTCCCACAGAACAAGAACAAAGGAAAGAACAAGCCTATTTTCAACAAGCCTATAAAGACTACTACCTTCAAGAAGAAGAAGTTCAACAAGGCTGAGCTAGAGTGCTATGCCTATGGGAAGCTCGGACACTTTTCCAAGGAATGCCCAGAAAGCGCAGACCGCAGAGGGAAAATCAGCTCCAAGACAGTCAACATGGTGTCCGCTAGCAATACTGATGGGTATGGTAATTTACCTATTGTGCTTTCAGTATTCCAATTATCTTCATTGTGGATTGTTTGAGGAGCTAACGTTCATGTGTGTGCTGACGTCTCTTTGTTTACTTCTTATCAGGTCGCAAGGGATTCTTCCGTCCTAATGGGGAATGGGTCGCATGCTTCTGCTCGTGGCATTGGCACGGTGGATCTGAAGTTTACTTCGGGAAAGATCGTGCAACTAAGGAACGTGCAGCATGTACCTACTATGTACAAGAATCTAGTTAGTGGCTCCCTTCTATGTCGAGATGGGCTTAAGGTAGTTTTAGAGTCAAATAAAGCAATCGTGTCGAGATTTGGACAATTTATAGGCAAAGGTATGAGTGCGGAGGCTTGTTCCGCTTTCCCCTTTCAGATTTTTGGAATAAGTCAGTAAACCAAATTTGTGCTAGTATTAATGATGATACAAGTGTTTGGCATTCTCGCTTATGTCATATTAATTTTGGTTTAATGTCTAGGCTATCCAGTATGAGTTTAGTTCCTAATTTCACACTTGCCAAAGGTTCTAAGTGCCATAGTTGTGTGCAATCGAAGCACCTCGAAACCTCACACGGCTGCCGAAGAGAGAAACTTGGCACCTCTAGAACTCATACATTCTGATATATGTGAGATGAATGGTGTGTTGACAAAAGGTGGAAATAGATATTTCATGACTTTGATTGATGATGCGACTAGATTTTGCTATGTTTATTTGTTGCAAACTAAAGATGAAGCTCTTGATTACTTTAAGATCTATAAAGCTGAAGTTGAAAATCAACTAGAGAGAAAGGTCAAGCGTCTTAGGTCGGATCATGGCGGAGAATATTTTCCCAAAGTTTTTTATTAATTTTGTGAGAAACATGGTATCATTCATGAGAGGACGCCTCCCTATTCGCCCCAATCAAACGGGATTGTCGAGAGGAAAAACCGCACGTTGACTGACTTGGTGAACGCCATGATAGACACTGCTGGTTTATGTAAGGCATGGTGGGTGGAGGCTTTGTTGACTGTATGTCATGTCCTGAATAGAGTTCCTAACAAAAATAAAGAGAAAACCCCTTATGAAGAGTGGGTTGGGAGAAAACCATCACTTTCTTATTTGCGCACTTGGGGATGTTTGGCAAAGGTCAATATTCCTATCCCCAAGAAACGCAAACTTGGACCAAAGACAGTGGATTGTGTTTTTCTGGGTTATGCTCAGCGGAGCATTGCTTATAGATTTTTAGTAGTTAAATCTGAGGTTCCTGATATGCATGTAGATACTGTAATGGAATCTCGTGATGCAACATTTTTTGAGAATATGTTTCCTATGAAGGATATGCATAACATTGCTAGATTTTCTTCTGAGTTAAATTCTAAATCTAGTACATTTGATGATTATATTGAACAAACACCCGAGGAAGTCTATGAGAAGGATAACGATGAAGCTCCTGTAAGGAGCAAGAGACAAAGGGTTGCAAAATCCTTTGGTGATGATTTCATCGTATACCTTGTGGACGATACTCCCAAGTCTATTGAAGAGGCATATGCATCTCCGAATGTAGATGATTGGAAAGAAGCTGTTCATAATGAGATGGACTCAATTCTTTCTAATGGTACTTGGGAGTTAACTGAACGACCTTATGGTTGTAAACCTATGGGTTGTAAATGGGTATTGAAAAAGAAGTTAAGGTCTGATGGTACTATTGATAAGTACAAGGCGTGACTTGTGGCCAAGGGCTACACTCAGAAAGAAGGCAAAGATTACTTTGACACCTATTCACCTGTTGCTAGAATAACCACCATTCAGGTGCTACTTTCCCTGGCTGCCTCTTATGGTCTGATCATTCATCAAATGGATGTAAAAACAACTTTCCTAAATGGAGAGTTGGAAGAGGAAATTTATATGGATCAATCTGATGGGTTTGTGGTAAAAGGATAAGATAAAAAGGTGTGCAATTTGCTAAAATCTTTGTATGGTCTGAAACAAGCACCTAAGCAATGGCATGAGAAGTTTGAAAGAACTTTGACTTCTGCGGGATTTGTCATTAATGAGGCTGATAGGTGTGTCTACTATCGCCATGGTGGAGGCAATAGTGTCATATTATGTTTGTATGTGGATGACATATTGATCTTTGGTACAAACCTTGTTGTGATCAATGAGGTCAAGACTTTCCTATCAAAGAGTTTTGACATGAAAGATCTGGGAGAAGCCGATGTGATCCTAAACATCAAACTTATTAAGGATGAGAGTGGGATTACTATAACGCAATCTCACTATGTTGAGAAGGTCTTGAGCCGTTTCGGCTTTATGGATAGCAAGCCTTCTCCAACACCTTATGATCCCAGCGTAACACTTAGAAAGAACAAGAAAGAAACGAGAGATCAATTAAGATACTCTCAGATTGTCGGTTCACTCATGTGCCTAGCTAGCGCTACAAGACCAAACATTTCTTTTGCTGTGAGCAAACTGAGTAGGTTCATGTCCAACCCGGGTAATGATCATTGGCATGCACTAGAAAGGGTCTTGCACTATCTGAGAGGTACTATGAGTTATGGAATTCACTATTCAGGGCACCCCGCTGTGCTAGAAGGATATAGTGATTCAAATTGGATCTCTGATGTTGATGTACTCTATGCTACAAGTGGGTATGTATTTACTCATGGAGGTGGTGCAGTGTCATGGAGGTCTTGCAAGGAAACCATATTGACAAGGTCAACTATGGAAGTAGAACTAACTACTTTAGACACACCCACTGTAGAGGCAGAATGGCTGCATGAACTCTTGATGGACTTGCGTGTGGTTGAAAAACCCGTACCAGCTATTCTTATGAATTGTGACAACCAAACAGTTATCGCTAAAGTACATAATTCTATGGATAACGCAAAGTCATAAAGACACGTGAAGAGGCATTTGAAATATGTCAGGAAGTTGAGAAACTCCGGAGTAATAACTGTTACGTATATTCAAACAGACAAAAACCTGGCAGATCCTTTTACAAAGGGACTATCACAAAATGTGATAGATATTGCATCGAGGGAGATGGGTATGATACCCATAGAAGTTACACCATAGTAGTAACCCAACCTTTGTGATCGGAGATCCCGTGAATTAGGACATGAGAAGAACAAGCTATTGGTTAATAGAGGAGAGTAATAAGTGACTGTCTCTAAGTGAATATGCAAAACTCTCGGTGTTGTAAGGCTTAAGTGCTGTAAGGAAGGTTGGCAACATGCCTTAATGTGATTCTATTGGCTATTATAGTAAAGATGTTGTCCTACAGAGCAATCTTGAAAGAACACACCTATATGAGCTCCGATTGTAAAACGTCACAATCTAGGAGATTTGGGTAATCTCTAGTAAGCCCACGAAGAGACCAGGGAGTACGACGTATATGCTCCAAACCGCGGGGTAGCCTACTGGTAGCCAGGTACTGGTTAAGACTTTGAGTGAAACCTGTTCACACTAAACTAGCAATTCAAGGCATAGTCCATTGTCAAGTTGTGGATGGATGTAGCTTAAAGTTCTAGGCAGAAGTTCAACTTAACAGTCTCTGCTGAAACACTGGTATATTAAACAAGTGGAGAGAAAAGGAAAATCTCTAAATGGGTATTTGAGAACTGGTGGGGGATTGTTAGAATTAATGGGCTTGGCCCATCTACAAAATTCTGAAATCTCAAATTGATCCCATGAATAAAATGGCAAGTGGTGGTGCTAAAGTTTAGTCCCATACCGCTAGTGGAGGAAGTGTTGGACCTCTTTATATAGTGAGTTCTCCCCACCACTCTAAGTGTGTGTTGAGAAGAGAAAGGAGATAACCACACGCGCTCGCTCGCTCGCCTGACCTGGCCGGCCAGGGCGTACGTGCGACATGCACATGAATGGTCCGCCAAATTCCGGTCCGATGCCTTGCAGGGGCGCGGCTTCCTTTTGCGGTTTTATTTTTTATGTCTTGGCAGACAAGTTGAGAATTTCTTGTCCGGTAAGTATGCGACTTGGAAACAAAGTCGGTTTGAGACGTGGTCGCGACACAGAACCGACCTTGGTCCTCCTATATATACTGCTTATCGTGGTCGATCAAAGACACACCGAAAACATCTAGGGTTTTGCCTCGTCTCAGAACTTGCGCCGCCATCGTAGTCTACCTCATATTGAATGCCGGCGTGCATCGGCGTGCGAGAGAGCAAGTCTCCAAAACCATTCGTCTTTGCGATCCTGCACCGGGAGAGGACGAATTAGGTTTTTGGGAAGAACTTTACGTGACTGCTCAGATTCGTCACCATAGGTCGTCTACCACCCAAGTCGGGCGGTGCTACTCATCGTCGTGTTCATAGCCATCAGCAAAGGATCTTCACCAACATCATCATCAACACAGTCGCTCCTGCTGCAACTAACGAATAATACATTACTCATAATCTGTTTATGATGATCACTGTAGTTGCTACTTCTTGCGCGGTGATGTTGTGCATGTTTAGTTGCTCTGCCGGTTTGCTAGAGTATTGCATGCTACTTTCTGTTTTAGTCATGAATTATTTACTGGAATTAATCATGAACTTGCCTAATCTTCCAACATGGGGTTCCATCGTTTACGTATCGAGAAAACATCTGCGATGTGCGTGAGTTCCCAACCGGACAAGAATTGCAAACATCTGGGGTTCCTTCAATATTTGCACACACTGTTTTGAAAAGAATCATTTGTGAAATAACATTTATCGCAGACAATTATGTAGGAATAAGCGTGACTGATGATTTGGTTGTACGCAAACAATTTCTCAGTACCATGTGTGTGTAATGAATTAGATTATAGCAAATGATTATGTAGTAAGGATTGTGTGCGATGATTTATCTATCACAGTCCATTTTCTTAGATGAAGCGTGTGGGTCGTTAGAGTTCAATTTTCATGTCTTTTGGTTTGCAATGTTATGTACTTGTAACATCCAAGATGCTATCCTATCCTTATTTTGGCGTGAAGGTCTCGACACAGATAAACACACATTCTTCGTTTCGCAAGAATGAATATCGTTACACTCGTCACAAGCTACATCAATATCACATCAATACAACAATATACAGTCATCATGAAGAAGAGCAGGGTACGACTACAGACGAATAAAACGATAAAAGAACGACGTCCATCCTTGCTATCCCAGGTTGCCGGCCTGGAACCCATCCTAGATCGATATAGAAGAAGAAGAAACTCCAAACGCATAATCATCATGCTCACGTCATAATATTACTTTACCTGTACCTGCAACTGGTGTTGTAGTAATCTCTGAGCCACAAAGACTCAGCAATCTCATTTCCAAAGGTATCAATACTAGCAAAGCTTAATGGGTGAGGTATGGTTAAGTGTTGAGGCTGCAGCAAGCGACTAAGCATTTATTTGAGATGGCTAACTTACGAGTACAAGAATAAAAGAGGGGGATGATCTAAGCATAATCAGACTTGAACTAATAATGATCAAATGAATGATCCTGAACACCTACTTACGTCAGACATAACCCCATCGTATCCTCGATCGGAGAAGGAGCTCACGAAAGAGTTAGTCACGGTTACACACTCAGTTGGCAAGTTTTAATTAAGTTTACTTCAAGTTATCTAGAAACGGATGTTAAACAAAGTTCCTAAGTTTGCCACATAATCGCGGGCACGACTTTCCGAAATATTTAACCATGCACGGGTGCTCCAACTAGTCCATCACAAACTACCACACGCTGCAACAGAATAACCTCGATAAGGGAAACCCGTGATCTCCTCGGGTTCCTATTGGAAAACCTCAACCTCGAGATAGCCCAAAGTATCCTCGGAATCCCTCACACAAGACGCTTGAGAAAGGTAAAACAAGTCCAGCAAGGCCGCCCGGCGTGTCGACGACCCCGATAGGATCTGCGTATCTCGTTCTCACGACACGACGGATAAGCTATGCATACGAAGGCCGGATAGAAATCCCCCGAGTTGCCTTGGGTGGCCCCGCACAATGCTCTATTTTGGACCAACACCATCAGCATCGCCCCCCTGTATTATGTTGAATTACTCCTCGGGTTCATGACGCCCTATGCTTTTTTCAGTATTAACAGAATTATTATGTTGGGCAAATATAGTACCAATGTTGGGCCTTGCCAGATGAGTTTTATCCCAAAATGAAAATCTAGGGGGTCCCCATAACAACCCCAAGCATGTTAGGAGCGCTCATTTATGGAACATAACACCGGTAGCCGAAACTAAGATGACAAAGGTGGAACAAAACAATAGGCTAGAAGGCCAAGCCTTCCACCCTTTACCAAGTATATATGTGCATTAATTTAAATAGCATTAATATGTGATATAACATGGAAGCAACAACACTTGCAACTAGCAACGCTATCCAGTGGTTAGGCGAGCGGTAACATAGCCAATCAGTGGTTTGCTAGGTTGTAGAAAGGTTGAAGGTTTTCATGGCAATGTTGAGAGGCTAACATTTAACAGGTGGTAGGCGACGAGACATATCAGTAGAATCGAAACAACTAGCATGGCCTTGATAGTAATGGTATCTAGAGAAATGGTCATCTTACCTCTGATCCCGCTTGGAAAAAGAACGACTCCATGAAGCAGACAAACCAATGTAGTCGAACAGATCCTCGTAGACCGACACGCTAGCAGAACTCTATCGAGAAGAAGCAAACGAAACAACAATCAACACACGATAACACCCCAGCATATGCACGACATGATGCACAACACATGTGATGCATGATCGGTTATATTATGCAAGGCCTGGCATGAAAATTCACAGAAATCAAACACTACACATTAAATAAAGCTCAATATGCAACGAGTTGCATATAGAAAAAACTCCACATTCAAATATTTAGTTCACTCTTTTTTAGGTACACATAAATATTAAATGTTGTTAAACATGGCAAGAGGTGAAGCGTAATTGAAATACCTATCTAGGCATTTTAAATGAGGCCGGAAACATCATATAGTATCTCCGAACTGACCCCACACGTTGGCTTTGAAATCTGTCCAGATCTGACCAAAACATATTTTAGGTTTGTTAAACGGCAAAATAAAGTGGTTCACGTAAAACTACGAGTCATTCTAGTCGGTTTATATATACAACTCATCTCCAAGGGAGCTACGGTTAACTAGCTACGAATTAACCCATTTTAACATGTTGTAATGCAAACCAATGCAAACAACACATTAAACAGTTTTAAATATGCATGAGAGTTGGAAAATATTAATCTACGCGAAGTTCTACATGTTTTACATATCTACGGTTTTTGCATACGACACACGATTTAAAAGTTATGGGCGGTTTAAAACGAGACATTTTTCTGAAATTAAAAGCACCAGTTAAAAGGGATAATTCACACACACTAAAAAAATGACCGTGGGCCGAAAGCTGAAAGGCCCAATACTAATGCATGTCGCTGGAAAGCTACACAGCGCACAAAGCGAGGAATTACAGAGGGGAGAGACCTCACCTGCGTGGCCACTTGGGCCTACGGGGCTCGCGCACTCGGCCGAGGCGATGCGAAGCTGGGCCTGGCCAAGGAGGCTAGCTCACGCACGAGTGAGCGCACGCTCCTACCCGCCCCAAAATCCTGCTCGCGCGCAGGGAGGACGACAACAATGGCACAAGCGGTGCCCCCGACAGCCAAGGGAGGACGGCGAGCGGCGGGACTCGATGGGGCGGTGGAGGTCGGCCGGATCCGGTGAATCCCGGGTGGAGGGGTCTGTTCCCGACGATGGGAAGCTGTTGGCTGGCGGCGGGTGGCGGCTAGGATGCGCGGGGTGGTTCGGCTGCTTGTCGGGTGCGGATCCGGTCATGGGAGGCGGCGGGGCCGCCGGATCCAGCACCGGAGGTGGTCGGCAACGGGAAGGGCGGCGCGCAGGCAGCGACAACCTGCGAGGTGACGCGGCCGGGGATGACAGCTTCGGGTGGCTGCGATGCGCTGCGGGAGTGTGCTGCTGCGGCGACGACTGGGTGATATGGGCTTGGGCAGGCCGGATCTGGGCCTCGCGGGCCCTGCGGCTGTAGGTGGGAGGAGATCTGGCTGGCGGCTGGTGGTTGGTGGGGCGCGGAAAACAAGGAGAAGGTCTAGGGTTTGTCCAAAACAGACAAGGGGTTGTTTAAATAGTATTGGGGCTAGGGTTAGGGGGGTTTGGGCCTTTTTCGATCCTCTGATTGCGATCAGACGGTCCGATGGGAGAGGTGGTTTTGGTGGGCTGCAGTAGGCTATGTTAGAGAGGCTTGGTGGGGACGAGAGGGAGACTGATGCCCCATGACACGAGTTTTTAAAACACCGAACGTCCGGCAATTAAATCGTCTAAAGTACCGCTATATAGTAAACGGTACGGGTATCAAATAAGCTCGGATTGTGACGAAATTTGGCAGGTGGCCTACCTACATTAAAATAAGATCGCACACCAAGTTTCAACCCAATTCGAGAAAGGTTTATACATACTTTTAAAACAAGATTCCAATGATGCCGCGGGCGCATGCGTGTGTGGTTGGTCTCGAAATGAACAACGACGAAAACAGAGAGAACCGATAACTAATAATGGATGCAAAGTTTGAAAACTGGCGGCAAGGGAGTGCCGATGCAATGCAGATGATGCGCATGATTCAATGAGGAATGCGATGAACAAATAATCACATGGCAACAATGGAATAAAAGGGGAATCTTCTGGAGCGTCGATCTCGGGCTGTTACAACTCTCCTACACTAACAAGAGATCTTGCCCCGAGATCTAAGAATGAAAGGGGGAAAGGAAGAGGTAACCTTAGCTGCTTCTTTTACAACTGGGTGAAACCAATGAATCTTGAAGGTTGCAACGAGATGTAGAATGATATGAGAAAGAAATAAGATTTCAAACAAAATTTCGGTGGCACTTCGGTAGGAAAGAGGGGCAAAAATTGACAAGATTTAAAGATCCCGAGAAGATTCAGAACAAACTAACTAAATTGAATAAGCAAGGAGAGAACATGGTCTTGATAGAACAAGATGATAAATTGAAGGGAGTAACATCACAACAACTCTGGAACAAGAGAATATGAACTAGATCATTGGGAAGAAAGAATGGAGAAGAAAATGACAACTACTACCACGATTGAATTTGGCAAGCTTACTTGCAAGAAGAATTGAACGGAGTTGTTGGAAAACCAACAACGAAAAGAACAAGCTTGTTGTGGGCTTATGGAAACCATTTCAAATAATGAGGTGACAGCCAGCCACTAACGGAAACAAAGATTGCTTGGGAGCAACAAGATATGCAAAACTTCTTTCACCAAGAGGATATTGAGAACTTGGATCAATGATAATCACCATCATAGCCGCAATCCTTAGAGAACGCGTTAGGTGAAATCTAAACCAAGATAGATCAATGACGAAATCATGGGTTGAAAATATCAGATGATCAAAGGATTTGGTGGGTTTAAATATCTCATTCTTGAAACAAATTCTCTTTGAGACTCCTCCACTAACAAGAACGCTATAACCCCACATCAAAGGATAAAGGAGGAAGAATTGCTCTTTGAAATGCAAGAGAAAGCACACTTGAGGTACTACCACAAGAATCTTGAAGAACACCTGAGAATGAATAGATAATGACCCGCCTAACAAAAAACTTCAACAAGGCACCGGAATAATTGAGAGACGAACGAAGAGACACAATTGAGAAGAATTTGAGAATGAAAGCTGAAAGCTGAGAACGAAGAAATCTTCTGAAATGATGGCCTTCGGAGGATCAAGAAAAGAAAACAACTTTGAAATGCACCATATTGATATGGAAGGAATTACTCATGATGGAAACACTTAAGAAGATAACATGAAGCTGAGATGACAATCTTCAAAAGAATGGACGAAGATTTAAGATAAACACTCCTTCTGTTTTCAATGCAGAGAGTCATGGCAAGAAGCACCATCACGAATTACTGAGAAACTCCGGAATAATGAATAAGGAAAAAGTTGAGCCAAAGATGAAAGTAATTCAGATTGATCTCGGAGGAGGGATATGACCGATGTAAATCATACTTACGTCACACTTCAAGAATTACAGATCTCGAGAAAAGATTAGAAGAGCTAGATAAGATCATGGGAAAACCTGTGGGTTATGGCCTCACTCAAAAGAAAACACCGTTGAAAAGATTGATAAGAAAGGTTGCACCGGTACAATGAAAACTTGATGAGATGAGAGCCTTGAAACAATTCAAAGGATTGAAAACAAGAAACTACTGAGATATCTTCAACCCTCCAGATAGAATATAGAGAGATGAAAACAAGAAAGGGTTGGATAAGAATTTCCAGCACATAAATCATTAGAGGAAGAAAATGATATGATGAGCACCGAGAGCTTGAATTGAATCCACCGAAGAGATAACAAGAATGAAAAATGATGAACTAGAACTCCTGAGAATCTTCACCATGAAACACCAGAAACAACACAGAAGATAAGATAGCGGAAGCAACACTGAAAAGAAGACACTTGTATGAGAATTGAATCACTAAAGAAAAGGGTGGGGTGGGGTGGGGTGGGGGGGACAAAGACAACTAGGGACGGATGAGACGAACTCCGGAAACAAATTAGAGATTCATCTTCCAAACATTGGAGAGGATTTAATTCACTTGATGAGAAGCACACCGATTGAAAAGAATTGACAAGACAACTTGATTGAGCAAAAGAATCAGCATTCCGATACAAATATGAGAACACCACTTAGAAAAGATATGAAATCACCATTTGACATCGAAGCAACTCGAATTACCATACTCCAACAAAACAAAGGATGCGGCTTACGAAACAAGCCAGAACAAATTCATGACAGAGATTTCTTCTGATATTTTTGTGGTATTCCACTAGATGTCGAATCCCAACCTCACATCATGCATGTGTTGGAAGGTTGTCCTATAAGTAAGTACTTGAGTTCCCACCTAGGAACTCCTGAAATTTCTGGTCATGCAATCGGGTCCACGGATACAAGGAGTAAAATCCAACACTCAACTCCTAGCAATAATACTAACCCGTCCAGTGTATCACATCCGTCAACACATAACCAGAGATCTAGGAAATTCAGCTATCACAGACCCTCGAAAACACAACGATACTAATTATGGCAGTACATTAGAACACTCTCCACCAGTACCGGGGATGCCGGACCCCTCCCGCCACTACTAGTATTGAAGCAATTTTGAACATCCTCCGCCCTGAGATACTAAGAAATCTGAATGATAACAATGTGCTCAAGAATCCCTTGGAGCTCAACTCCCCAAAATAAATCAAGTCAGACAGGAGGCACCAACTCAAAACTGCATCACATCCACATCATATAGATTGCAAAATATCCGCATGATCCTAAAAAAACTAAGAGTGAGAAGAGGAGTAGAATTAAAATTATTACGTGAATATTTCTCACGAGAGCATAGAAGAGGAGAAAAAAGAATCCTACTCTCCGATATATAACTAGACTCAAAGCAGCTTTTGACTAGACTCGACTCGACCAAGTTCGATCAATCAAGGGGGCCCTAGGTCGGTACTGCTCTGATACCAACTTGTAACGTCCAAGATGCGATCCTATCCTTATTTTGGCGCAAGGGCCTCGACAGGGATAGAAACACATCTCGTCGTTTGGCAAGAATGGATATCGTTACAAGGACATGTACTGATAAGGAATTGGCTTACACTTGCCACAAGATACATTAATGTCACATCAATACAACAATATACAATCATCATGAAGAAGAGCAGGGTCCGACTACGGATGAAAAAAACGATAAAAGAACGACGTCCATCCTTGCTATCTCAGGCTGCCGGCCTGGAACCCATCCTAGATCGATAAAGAAGAAGAAGAAGAAACTCCAAAAGCATAATCATCGCGCTGACGTCATAATATCACTTTACCTGTAACTAAATTGGTGTTGTAGTAATCTGTGAGCCACAGGGACTCAACAATCTCATTTCCAAAGGTATCAAGACTAGCAAAGCTTAATGGGTGAGGTATGGTTAAGTGTTGAGGCAGCAACAAGCGACTAAGCATTTATTTGAGGTGGCTAACTTACGAGTACAAGAATAAAAGAGGGGGATGATCTAAGCATAATCGGACGTGAACTAATAATGATCAAATGAGTGATCCTGAACACCTACTTACGTCAGACATAACCCCATCGTATCCTCGATCGGAGAAGGAGCTCATGAAAGAGACAGTCATGGTTTCACACTTAGTTGGCAAGTTTTAATTAAGTTTACTTCAAGTTATCTAGAACCGGATGTTAAACAAAGTTCCTAAGTTTGCCACATAACCGCGGGAGCGACTTTTCAAAAGATTTAACCATGCAGGGGTGCTCCAACTAGTCCATAAAAAACTACCACACGCTGCGACGGAATAACCTCGATCAAGGAAAACCGTGATCTCCACGGGTTCCTATTGGAAAACCTCAACCTCGAGATAGCCCAAAGTATCCTCGGAATTCCTCGCACAAGACGCTTGAGAAAGGTAGAACAAGTCCAGCAAGGCCGCCCGACGTGTCGATGACCCCGATAGGAGCCGCGTATCTTGTTATCACAACACGACGGATAAGCTATGCGTATGAAGACATGATAGAAATTCCCTGAGTTGCCTTGGGTGGCCCCGCACAATGCTCTATTTTGGACCAGCACCATCAGCACCGGCCCCCCTGTATTATGTTGAATTACTCCTCCGGTTCATGACGCCCTATGTTTTTTCAGTATTAACAAAATTATTATGTTGGGCAAATATAATACCAATGTTGGGCCTTGCCAGACGAGTTTTATCCCAAAATGAAAATCCAGGGGGTCCCCATAACAACCCCAAGCATGTTAGGAGCGCTCATTTATGGAACATAACACCGGTAGCCGAAACTAAGACGACAAAGGTGGAACAAAACACTAGGCTAGAAGGCCAAGCCTTCCACCTTTTACCAAGTATATATGTGCATTAATTTAAATAACATTAATATGGTGATATAACATGGAACCCATGTTATCACATGGAAGCAACTACACCTGCAACTAGCAACACTATGCAATGGTTAGGCAAGCGGTAACATAGCCAATCAGTGGTTTGCTAGGTTGTAGAAAGGTTGATGGTTTTCATGGCAATGTTGAGAGGCTGCCATTTAGCAGGAGCGATACATAGCGGTAGAATCGAAATAACTAGCATGGCCTTGATAGTAATGGTATCTAGGGAAATGGCCATCTTTCTTGTGACCCCGCTTGGAAGAAGAACGACTCTATGAAGCAGACAAACAAATGTAGTCGAATGGATCCTCACATGCCAACACGCTTGCAGAACTCTATCGAGAAGAAGCAAACCGAAACAACAAACAACACATGATAACACCCCAACATATGCACGACATGATGCACAACACATATGATGCATGATCAATTCAATTATGCAAGGCATGGCATGGCAATGCACATCAATCAAACACTACACATTAAGTGAAGCTTAGTATGCAACGAGTTGCATATTGATGAAACTCCACATTCAAATATTCAGTTCACTCTCGTTTAGGTATACCTCAATATTAAATGTTCTTAAACATGGCAGGATGCGAAGCGTAATTAAAATACCTATCTAGGCATTTTAAATGAGACCGGAAACATCATATAGCATCTCCGGACTAACCCCACACTTTAGTTTTGAAATCTATTCAGGTCTGACCTAATCATATATTAGGTTTGTTAAACGGCAAAATAAAGTGGTTCACGGAAAACTACGAGTCATTCTAGTTGGTTTACAAATATAGCTCATGTCCAACAGAGCTACGGTTAACTAGCTATGAATTAACCTGTTTTAACATGTTGTCACACAAACCAATGCAAACAGCATGTTAAACAGTTTTAAATATGCATGAGAGTTGGAAAATATTAATCTACGTGAAATTCTACACGTTTTACATATCTACGGTTTTTGCATACGATGCACGATTTAAAAGTTATGGGCGGTTTAAAACGGGACATTTTTCTGAAATTAAAAGCACTGGTTAAAAGGGATAATTCGGAGACACTAAAAAATCATGGGCCGAAAGCTAAAAGCCGCAATACATGCATGGCGCTCGAAAGCTATGGAGCGCACAAAGCGAGGAATAGGCAGAGGGGGAGACCTCACCTGCGTGGCCACTTGGGCCGGCAGGGCTAGCGCACTAGGCCGAGGCGACGCGGAGCTGGGCCTGGCCAAGGAGGCTGGCTCACGCACGAGCGAGCAGGCGCTCCTACCCGCCCCTACCTCGTGCTCGCCTGCAGGGAGGACGACGACAATGGCACAAGCGGCGCCCCCAGCGGCCAAGGGAGGACGGCGAGCGACTAGACCGGATGGGGCGGTGGAGATCGGCCGGACCCGATGACTCCCGGGCGGAGGGGTCCGTTCCCGGCGATGGGAAGCTGCTGGCCGGCGGCGGGTGGCGTCTTGGGCGCGCGGGGTGGTTCGGCTGCTGGTCGGGTGTGGATCCAGTCACGGGAGGCGGTAGGGCAGCCGGATCCAGTACCGGAGGTGGCCGACGACGTGAAGGGCAGCGCGCAGGCGAAGGCAGCCTGCGAGGCACCGTTGCTGGGGACGAGGGTTTCGGGTGGGTGCGGTGCGCTGCGGGAGTTTGCTGCTGTGACGACGATGGGGCGATCATGGCCTGGGCGGGCTGGATCTAGGCCTCGCGGGCCCTACAGCTCGAGGTGGGAGGAGAGCTGTCTAGCGGCTGGTGGCTGTTGGGGCGGGGAAAATGAGGAGAAGGTCTAGGTTTTGTCCAAAATAGGTAGGGCGGCTTTTAAAATAGTATTGGGGCTAGGGTTAGGGGGTTTTGAGTGTTTTTCGACCCTCCGATCGCGATCGGACGGTCTGATCGGAGAGGTGGTTTTGGTGGGCTAAAGTAGGATGTGTTAGAGAGGCTTTGTGGGGATGGGAGGGAGACTTGTGGCCCGTGACATGAGTTTTTAAAACACCGAATGTGTGACAAATTGAATCGGCTAAAGTGCCACTATATAATAAATGGTACGGGTATCAAACGAGCTCCGATTGCGACGAAATTTGGCAGGTGTCCTACCTACATTAAAATAAGACCGCACGCCAAGTTTCAACCAATCCGAGAAAGTTTTATACACACTTTTAAAAACAATATTTTAACGATGCCGCACACACGTGCGTGTGTGGTTGGTCTCGAAACGGACAACGACGAAAACAGAGAGAACTGGCAACTAATAATGGATGCACGTTTTGGAAACTGGCGGCAATGGAGTGCCAATGCAATGTAGGTGATGCACATGATGAGATGATGAATGCGACAAACAAATAATCACAGGGCGGCAACAGAATAAAAGGGGAATCTTTTGGAGCGTCGGTCTCGGGCTGTTAGAGTACTGTCGGAATTAGGGCTCCGGGGACCCAAATAGGTTCGAACTCTGGGGTGCGCGGGTTCTTCTGCCTTACTCAACAGCGCAACCTCACGACAACACTCCGGCATGGTCGAGCTAAGGAGGAAGAATAATGGACATGGCAGATTACCCAGGTTCGGGCCACCTTGTGGTGTAAAACCCTACTTGTGCTTATTTGGGTTGCTTGAGAGCGAGAAAGGGAGTACAAGGGTGGTTCTTGCTAGTACCTCTGTCTCATGTGTTGTTGCATTGATGATGGCGCCTTTGAGGAGGTTTTCCTCCATCGAGAAGGGAAAGGCAGCGGGGGAGGAGGCGGAGGCGTCGCCGTCGGCGAGGGGGCGAGGCCACCCCTGTGCGTCCGCTACCGTGCCCGGGGCGCCTCTCAGGGGGCTCGGGCACGCCTCGCCGGCGACTCGCGCCGGCCCAGGCAGTCGAGGAGGAAGGTCAGCCCACGGGCATAGCCGTGGGGGGCGAGGTGGCCGCTGGCGGGGCAAGAGGAATGCAGGGCCTCTTGGTCAGCCCGGTCATGGAGCCACTCCGCGGATGCAACCCATGAGTTCATCATGGAGATAGAGGGCCAACTCCATACCTGGCTCCAGCTCCCGATCTCCTTCACGGGGGAGATGGTGGAGCGCACCCCTTTGGCTTGTGGCTGCAGCCAGATGACTGCTGCAACGGGCCTTCCTAGGTGACGATAGAATTCACCCCCACGACTTCATGTAGCTGGCGCGGGGGTGGAAATCGTTCGCTCTCACTCCGACTTGAAGGAGGGCCATGTCCTCTACTTCAAGTTCGACGGGTTCGCCACACTCTTATTGAAGATCTTCGAGAGAGTCGATGACTGCCTGGACTACTGCATGGAAAGCAACAACGGCGGATGTACTTCCTCCGCCGACGATGGTGGTAGTAGCACTTCTTCCGGGAGCTACGACCGCGACAGCTCCCCACGCGTCCGTGTCAAGGAGGAGGGCTCAGACTAGGTGGAGGTGGCGCCAGGGCCGGTATCCTGGAAGCGGCACTACTCGAGCCCGACCCTTTTTGTTTATATTTCTTACCTTCCGTGCAAAAAAACATGGTGGCCCCGCGAGGGCGTATAAGAAGGATTATGGCCCTTGTGTTTTAAGTTAATGCCCATCGAAAATGAGTTTCTTCTTAGTTCTCCTTGTTAGGCTTGTCCCTTTCTCTGCGATTGCCTTGGCGCTCTGCGTCACTAGGAGCCAGCCTCGAGCCTGACTCAGTCATTGCTGGCATGTCAAGTCACAGTACCGAGGTCTACCGAGCCGCGCAAAGTGCAACCTCTTGAGCTTGCGTTGGTTTCCCCTTGAAGAGGAAAGGGTGATGCAGCAAAGTAGATAAGTATTTCCCTCAGTTTGTTGAGAACCAAGGTATCAATTGAGTAGGAGGAATAAACAAGGCCCCAATAGTAGTACCTACACAAATATCAAACACTTGCACCCAACGCTAAAAAGGGGTTGTCAATCCCTTGAGAGTTATTTGCAAGGATGAGATCCGATAGAGATAGATATACAAGATTGCGGAAACAATATTAAATAATTTGCAGCAAAGTATTTTTGGTATTTTTGGTTTATAGATCTGAAAATACAATATGGAAAATAGACCCGGGGACCATAGGTTTCAGTAGAGGCTTCTCTCATAAAGAAAAATAATACGGTGGGTGAACAAATTACTGTCGAGCAATTGATAGAAAAGAAAATAATTATGAAGATATCTAAGACAATGATTATGCATATAGGCATCACGTCCCTTTCAAGTAGACCAAAAAGATTCTGCATCTACTACTATTACTCCACACATCGACGGACTCCTGCCTGCATCTAGAGTATTAAGTTCATGAAGAACAGAGTAACGCATTAAGTAAGATGGCATGATGTAGAGGGATAAACTCAAGCAATATGATGAAAACCCCATCTTTTTATCTTTGATGGAAACAATACAATACGTGCCTCACTACCCCTACTTCGTCACTGGGTGAGGACACCGCAAGATTGTACGAGAACTAAGCACTTCTCCCATTGCAAAAAATACCAATCTAGTTGGCCAAACCTGATGAGGACATGACTACCTTTGATATTATCACAATCATTGCATATGTGTATTTATTTAAGGTGATTTCTGATAAAAGTCATGTAATAATTTATTTATGTTATCCGGAACAAAAATATTTCACCTATTTTTATTTTATGCCTAAATGCAGAATGGTCGAACACTTGTATGAACCACGTGTGATGACAAGGGAAGAGGAAATGGTTCGGTTCTATTCAAGAAGTCCTATCATGTCATAGGAAATAATTAGTTGCTGTTCAAGAAGTTCTCTGACGTCACTTTTAGCCCAAGACAAGATAGAGTCCAAGCCTTTCACGTTTTGGACTCAGATTCGGACTGCACAAACATACCTGTACAAAAACGCATTCAACTATTTCATCAGGACTCCGAATTGGGTGATTCTTTTTGGTATGCAATGTAGATTTTATGTGCTTTCCAGCCCAATTGGAATCACCTTCAAATTCGTCAGGAGCGTGGAGATATCGACCAAACAGTATGACGTTGCACAAGAATCCGAGTCAAACAACAAGTCCAAAGGTGTTGCATCACCTCCACTTGGGCCCATAGGCCTTGTACGACCTAGGGTTAGTTTTATAATTCCTTAGGACGTCCTCCCACCTCCTTGGCCGCCACCCCTTGCTCCTATATAAGTAGATCAACCTAGTAGCTTTTTTGCTTGGGATTTGTTTAGTAAAAAGTTAGCCATTGCAACTTCGTGTACTTCGCAGACTAAGACAGCTTTCGGATCCCCACCCTTATCAATACTTCATCTATGTTCGCAATATCATATTCTTGCTTGTTCTTCGATTGCTTGTAGGAATAGACCTTCGTGGTCAGGTTGATCATGCTCCGGAGTGGTCAATAACCTCTTGGAGTTGGTTTAGCGTTTTCTAAGGCGCAACGTCGTGCACGTTTGTAGTCGGCTCATCAAAGTCGTCTCCACCAAATCGATATCCACCATCTCATTGAAAGATCGGGACACCCTCGCCTATATCAAGTGGTATCAGTTTTCAGGTTGCTCGATGAGAGTTTTTAGTTATCCCTAGATTAGATTTATTTTTCTTACCTATTACCCAAGAAAAAACAATAAAAAAGAGATATATCTAGTCATCCTTTGTCCAAGAAAGTCTCAGCCTTTGCAATTTTGTTTTTAGTGCTTGCATACTTGAATTATCGGTTGCATCTCGTGTCAAGTTGCTGGTCTTAGCGTCTAGTTTTTTAGAGTTTCGAGTTCTGTTCACAAGTTGTCACGCTGCCGCCGCACCATCTTCATCGCTGCTGCCCTATACCACCACCACGCCGCCACACCATCTTCATTGCCGCTGCCCTATACCAGCACCACGCTGCCGTCATCCCTTCCGTTGTCGCCCACCACTTACCATCAATTTCCACCGTACGCATCTACGCTTGATCCAATCTACGCCTTATTTGATTTGTCGGAGAGAAGAGAAAACAAAAGTGAGAGCAAAAAAAAAGAGAAAAAAAGAAATAAAAAAGTCAGAGAAAAATATAGAGAAAAAATTATAAAAAATTGTGAGAAAAAAAATTTCGGATCTGTCTAGACTCAATCCCATATCTGAATTCGGATTGGAAACTTTTTTGTGCAGTGTTCAGTAAAACAGGCATATCTTCGTCATACGAAGTCCGTTTTGGCTCCACGAGTACTCAAATTGGATCTATCGACGATCCACATCTAAATAGTTCATCTAGTTAGTTCATTATTGTCACCTAAAAATCGGCTTCTAGATAGGACTTTTTGCCCTCCGAACATGAGGAACACTATTTGTCAATATTTTTCAAGCCCGTTCAAGATTTTTTTGAGTCCTCATACGATCTCGGAATTGAGTGATTCTTTCTGCATTCGAAAGCTTGATTCAGTAGCATTCTTGAGAAAAAATATCAGAAATTTGGAATCATATTTTCAAGAGTGAAGTTGCATAGATAGTTTTGGTTTATCCTGCTTAGGGGTCATTTATCATCACTATCTTTACTATCATTGTGATCTTCACTTATATCTTCCTATCGAGAGCTACTTCATATCATTCGTTGCTGCTATTTCTGCTTTGATGTGACTCCGTTAGTGTTCTAGGCTCACGTCTCTAGTACGGTCTAGCCTAGGACCAGCACACTACCGTCGTTGAGCGTTTATTCAGCATTGCATGTCTGAACTGATCATTGCTAATCTTTTGCTACCATATATTAAGCATCCTAGATCCACATATTTCTACAGCGTGTATAGATATGTTTACCTGGTAATTGCTTTACTCAAGCTTCGGAGATATTGAAACCGTCGGTTGCCGGTCACCGCCTGCTGCATGGTAAGAATTTATAAGACATTGATATTTGCTTTACTCTAAGCGTTTTACCACCACATCCTCGTAGTTCATACGAACAATGTTCTTGGATTTTTGTTTCTTGTTTCTACTAGTCATGACAGGATCCAGAGTTGTCAGTTCATGGGCTTCTTCGACCGTGGGAGACGTGCCACCACAACAGCTGTTACGAGAGGTGCAGAGAGATAAAAATACACATCATGAGGTTAATGTTTCTATACCACCATTTAATGTCCATTTTAGACCTGCTTTATATATTGAATGGGAATTTGAAATAAATGATATATTTGCTTCCCATAATTTTGTTGAACATAAGAAAGTTAAGATTGCGGTTAGTTCTTTCACTGGTTATGCTTCAGTTTGGTGGAGTGGATATTGTCGGTTACACCCTGATTATATACCTACTACTTGGGATGATTTGAAACTTGCCACGAGACACACATTCGTTCCTGCTTATTATACTCATGACATGATTAAAAAGTTACAACATTTAAAACAAGGTAGTGACACTGTAAGAAAATATTATGATGATTTACAAACAACCTTGTTGCATTCCTCATTAGAAGAAAGTGAACAAGATTTTATGGATAAATTTTGGGGAGGATTAAACCATGATATTCAGGAGATACTAAGCCATGAAAAGTGTTATCCTATGGATCGTTTGTTTCGTCTTTCTTGCAAAGCTGAACAGGAAATAAAACGACGTGTTGCCCACAAGGAGAAAGAGTGCAAGGTGCTTATTCCAAGAGTTGATATGGATGCTCCTTCAACTACTAGGCGTACGATGACAACCACATCAATTGTTGTGAGGGCTATATCACCTTCACCATGTGATACGTTACCATCGAGAGTGGCTACATCATCTGAGTTGATCATAAGAGGTAATGACATAGGTACTTATCTTCCACCTCCACATGAGTATGATGAATGCCTTGTCAATTGCAATGTAACATGTGATGAGCTACCCATTACTTTGGTCACACAGCCTATTTTGGAGGACAACGTTCATGATTTGACTTTGCCATGTGATCAACTAAGTACAATATCAACAATGTTGATTGAACTGATTGAATTAACTGTTGATGAAAAAGAACCATGTGAATGAGAGAATAAATCAAATTTGCATCAAGTATTTTTCAAAATAATTGCGCCAATGTTTAATCGTTTTATTATGACCTCTAATCTTGGTGATGATTCTATGTCAAATGACTTGTTGCATGTTTGTTTATTTAATCTTGTTGTAGCATGTAAATTTGAAACAATGAAAGTGTATTCACCAATGTTAGGATGGTTTAATGATGAACATTGTCAATCTTTTAATATGAACAAGGACTTCACTCATATGTGCAAGCTGAGTTGCAATATTTTCATGCTTTCTACTTCTTGTGATAATATTTTGGCTTTATATTTCATAACATATGAAAGTTACTCATGTATATATGTGTCATATGTGTAAAAATCAAGGTAAGTAAAAATGTATGACATATACATATACAACATGTACACCTTATCTCTTTTGTTAGCCATATTTCAGATTAAGCAGCGCCAAGAACGACTTTATTTTCAAAAAGGGGAGGATGGTGAGGACATGACTACCTTTGATATTACCACAATCATTGCATATGCGTATTTATTTGAGGTGATTTATGATAAAAGTCATGCAATAATTTATTTATGTTATCCGGAACAAAAATACTTCACTTGTTTTTATTTTATACCTAAATGCAGAATGGTCGAACACTAGTATGAACCACGTGTGATGATAAGGGAAGAGGAAATGGTTCGGTGCTATTCAAGTGGTCCTCTCATGTCAAAGGAAATAATTAGTTGCTGTTCAAGAAGTTTTATCTTACGTCACTTTTACCCCAAGAGAAGATATAGTCCAAGTCTTTCACGTTGTAGACTCAGATTCGTACTGCACAGACGTACCTGTACCAAAACGCCTTCAACATTTTCATACAGACTCCGAATGGGGTGATTATTTTTGGGATGCCCATTAGATTTTATGTGCTTTCCAGCCCAATTGGAGCACCTTCAAATTCGTCCGGAGCGTGGAGATATAGACCAAACGGTATGACATTGCACCAGAATCCGAGTCAAACAACAAGTCCAAAGGTGTTGCATCACCTCCACTTGGGCCCTAAGGCCTTGTACGACCTAGGGCTAGTTTTGGAATGCCTTAGGATGTCCTCCCACCTCGTTTGCCGCCATCCCTTGGTCCTATATAAGCAGATCAACCTAGTAGCTTTTTGCTTGGGATTTGTTTAGTTAAAAGTTAGCCATTGCAACTTCGTGTACTTCGTTTGTGTCCAACGACCAGACTAAGACCGCTTTCAGAGCCCCACCCTTATCAATACTTAATCTATATTCGTAATATTCACATTGCAATATCATATTCTTGCTTGTTCTTCGATTGCTTGCAGGAATAGACCTTCGTGGTCAGGTTGATCGTGCTCCGACGTGGTCAATAACCTCTTGGAGTTGGTTTAGTGATTGCTAAGGCGCAACCTCATGCACGTTTGTAGTCGGATCGTCAAAGTCGTCTCCACCAAATCGATAGCCACCATCTCATCGAATGATCGGGACACCCTCGCCTATATCAAAACCAAACCAATAATTCGAGGGGACTTGAAAAGATATGAAATCATGCATATAAGAATTTAGAAGAGACTCAAATAATATCCATAGATAATCTGAACATAAACTCACAATTCATTGCATCTCGACAAACACACCACAAAAGAGTATTATATCGGATAGATCTCCATGAAGATCATGAAGAACATGGTATTGAAGATCAAAGAGAGAGAAGAAGCCATCTAGCTACTAGCTATGGACCCGTAGGTATGTGGTGAATTACTCACGCTTCACCGGAGGGGCAATGGAGTTGATGTAGATGCCCTCCATGATCAATTCCCTCTTCGGCAGAGTACCGGAAAAGGCCCCAGATTGGATCTCACGGGAACAGAGGCTCCCGGCGGCGTAAAAGTATTTTGCTGCTCTTTTTGGCGATACGGGAATATTTGGGAATTTATAGGCCAAGAAATAGGGTTAGGAGACCTGCAGGGGCCCCACAAGCCAGGGGGCATGGCCACCCCGAGGGTGCGCCTTGCAGGCTTGTGGACTCCCGGCAGTTACCCTGCCCCCTACTCCAAGTCTTCTGGGTGTCTTCTGGTCCAAGAAAATCTTTCCGGAGATTTTGTTCCGTTTGGACTCCATTTAATGTTCCTTATCTGCAATACTCAAAAATGTGGGAAAAACAGAAACTGGCACTAGGATCTAGATTAATAGGTTAGTCCCAAAAAAATATAAAACAACATATTAATGCATATAAAACATCCAAAACAGATAATATAATAGCATGGAACAATAAAAAATTATAGATAGTTGGAGACGTATCACAAAGCCGTCAACCCAATTCTTTGGAACGCGCAACATGGTGGTCGTGGCGTGCGGAGGCACACGGGGCATGAGGGTGTGCCTCCCCGTAGCTTACTTCCCGTCACGTCTTCTATCCGTGCGCCCGCTTCAGAATTTCCTTCACGGGGTTCTCCTCCCATGCTTGGGTTTGTTTTTTTGCTTGCTTTGCGCCTTGCATTGACAGGGCCCAGCCCCGTGCGTGCCTCAGTATTCGTTAGTGCTTTGCAACGTTAGAAGCTTGTCACCCTCTGGGCACACCTTGCAAGATCCCTTAGGCGATCCGTCCTAAAGAAGAGTCTCTCGTGCACAAGCTCTATTCCGAATGAAGGGCGCTCGCTAGCTTGCATTTGGGTGCCACGTGAGGAGACCAAACACCAAGGGACTTGGTGGGGTGGCATGCGCGGGAGCAGGCGTGTGAGCCCGAGATTGGTCCCATGCGTTCTTTACTGCCGCTGGGCCTGTGCTGAGCATAGGCACCGTGTCCATCCCCCACTTGCGTAGGGCCCGAGGGGTGGCTAGCAAGCGTAAGTCGCGGGAGGAAGCCAACAGCGACCTCGGCAGGAGCCATGTATGGCACAACTCACCCTGAGGTTGGTGCGATCTATAGGGCACCCTCAGTTATTTTATCCACTAGCACGGAGCATGGGGCTTCTACTTGGCGTGGGCATAGTCATGTTTCGACCATTTTCCGCCAGCGTGGAGCATGGGCTTCCACTTGGCATGGGCATATTCGCAGTTCGACTGTTTTCCGCCAACATGGAGCATGGGGCTTCCACTTGGCATAGGCATAGTCGCGGTTCGACTGTTTTCCGCCAGCGTAGAGCATGTGGCTTCCACTTGGCATGGGCATAGTCGCGGTTCGACTATTTTCCGCCAACACGGAACATGGGACTTCCACTTGGCGTGAGCATAGTTGCGGTTCAACCGTTTTCTGCCAGCGTGGAGCATGGGGCTTCCACTTGGCATGGGCATAGTCACGGTTCGACCATTTTCCGCCAGCACGGAGCACGAGGCTTCCACTTGGGCATGGGCGGGAGTCCTCCCGAAGCCAAGGAGTGGCGCACCGAGTGTCTCCGAGGCGTGTATAGCCCCACCTCATTCTTACGTGAGAAGGTCACAAGCGGACACTTTGAGGGTTCCAGGTGCAAGGTTCAGGAGCCACTTCCACGACCCTCACGTTACTTGCACTCAGCCCCTGGTGCAGTAGCGAGGTCACGCAACCCGCGTCTAGAGGGCTAAGCGAGGGCCTCGCAAGGCACATCACTCCCTTCGTCATCCGAATGCTCAGGGTGACACGCGCCGGGCGGTCATCTCGAGACCATTGTGCGACGTCATAGGGTACTGGGGTGCAAACGAGATGGCACGTGTAGGCCTGGTCTGCTAGGCAGGGCTCGGTCGCTCAGGCCTAGCGATGCTACGGGGACGTACCTTAGCACAAATTCCATGTCGAATTCTCCCATGAAATGTTCAAGGGAAAACTCGGCGAGCGCGTGGCACCTGGGGTGGTGAAACACTAAGCGCGCAGTTATACAAATTTGGACGTGCCCTTACTTACCTACCACGACGATCCCATGAAAGGGCGGGACACCAATGAACTTTGTGAGGTGCCGTGCACGGGGGCTGCCCCGTGAGGCAGAGTCCGGTCTCTTGGATTACTAACGTTGCAGGGGAGGACCCGAACACAGACACCGTGTCCAGCCCCCAGTCATGGGGCGGTCAAGGGGAGAATCACGAGAGCGCGGCGACTTTAGATGGCATTGAGATATCAAACACAAGATTTAGGTAGACAACATAAACTCAACAAAAAGGTAATTAGGTTCGGTACGCAACCAAAAAGCGAGGAAGCTGCAAGGACGAAACTTTGCCAGCTCGAGGTAAAGGCAACTCGACGGGCGTCCTTAATTCAACAACCAAAAAGTCACCTGGTAATCAAGACGCTTCTGGGGCATCGAGCTGCTTGGTGAGGCAGACCACAGAGGCTCACCGCTCAGGGCCGACCTACGCTTGAGGTCTTCGGGTCTCGCGAGGCCTCGACGGCTTGCGAGGCATCGCCATGAGCCGCGCTAGCCTTTGGAAAGTGGCAGCAGCATTTTCCATGCTGAAGGGCATGTGTGTTGCTGGCAGTGACGCCCCTGCTCAAGCCAACGCCTGATGGCCAGAAGAGGTCCCGGGAGTCATCCATGTTGAGGCCTGCGATGTCGACGCACATGCGCACCTGGTCGTTCTTCTTGGGGGTTGCAGCCAAGTTGGTGGGGTGTTGCATGCTATGCTCGCCTCGCATCGCACACGCCTCTCGCACCTTGTCAATCTCTTGGGCGATGAACTCTTGTGCCCCTAGCGCCGTACTTCCCTCTTGCGGGGGCGTGCGTCAAAGCACACCTCTAAGTGTTGCTCGAGCATCTCCCTCGTCACGCTGGTTAGATTTGACGCTTTTTGAATGGAAAACCCCAAGCGTCGCCTCAAGGAGGCATGAGGCGCGCCTTCCTATGCCGGGGGGAGGCCGGCACCGACCACGGGCGCGGGGCTCACGACACCAGCATCGGGCGATAAATTCCTTGCCTCAACGGGGCTTGGGGCAGACAGTGACTGCTTCTTCCTTGGGGGAACCGCCTCACGAGGCCCAACATCTTCCTCACCATCCGAATGCTCGACCACGGTAACTTTGTAGGCACAGTCGAGGGAACGAGCCTCATTATTTTTCGTGAGATGCGATTGTGATGATGCCGCTGCAGCCAGGCATCTTGAGGACTTTGTAACCATGGTGCGTCGCCGCCATGAACTTGGCGAGTGATGGGTATCCCAAGATTGTGTTGTACGGTAGGTCAATGCGCACTACGTAGAAGTCAATGAGCTCGGTTTGGTAGTTTTTGCACCTACTGAAGGTCACAGGGAGTCGTACTTGCCCTAGGGGAATAGTAGAACCGCCGGTCACTCCTGAAAATAGCCTTGTAGGTATGAGCTAGTCGTAAGGCACCTGGAGTGTCTCAAAGGTCTTGACAGAGAGCACACTTAGGCTGGTGCCTTCGTCGATGAGGGTCTTGGTGACTAAGACATTGCTGATTGTGGGGTGCACAACATGAGGAGCGCACCCACGGCGGCCATGGATGAGAGGCCATCCATGGAGTTGAAAGTGATAGCGTACTGCGACGACTTGTGGGGCCACGCCACTTCCGGCTTTGGGAGGTCGTCGTTCACCTCCCGAGAGAACTTCTTGAACAAGCGATTCAATGTAGGGGCATGGGCTCCGCCGAGGATGCATGCTACCGCGCGGGGCTCCTGGTAGCCCCCGACCTCCTCTTCATGTTGGTTGTTGTTGAACCTCTTGGGCGGCGGCTGTAGTAGCGAAAGAGCTGCATTGTCTTGGGTGTGTGCCTTGCGGAGCTGTTCGCGCCAGGCTCCCTCGCGAGGGAGGTCATGCCAAGCATCCTCGCGGGGCTGCTCGCACCACCCGTCCTTGCGAGGCTGCTCGCGCCATGCCTGGCGAGGGTTGCCATTGCGGCTGTCCCACATGCAGCTTGTGCGACCACCGCCCTGGCTGGTACCATGATCATTGCAGTACGGGCATGGACCAACCTGCTCATCACGGAGGGACCTCAGCTCCTGGCAATCCTTGGTGCTATGAGTGCGCACGTTGTGGTAGGCACAGAGCCGACAATGGTCACTTTCGAGAACATCATGGTCGCGACTGTGCTTCTGCTCAGGTTCCGTTGCAAGCACTGTGTGGCCCTTGCGCTTGACCTCCTTGTCCTTCGCCTTGCCGTCATCGGGCGTGGCGTCGGGGTTGTCGTGGATGAACATGCAGCCCTTTTCAGCCTTAGCGCACTTGTCAGCGATGTCGAACAACTCCAGGGCGGTGCTCAAGCTGTAATTGATGGCAATCTTCTCGCACATGCGGACATCTGTGACGCCGTTGGAGAACACCATGATGATAGCTTCGTCCGAGGCACGCATCATCTTGTTGCGCACTTGGCTGAAGCGCTGGTTGTACTTGCGTGGGGTCTCCCTCGGGCGTGCTTCACATGCCGAAGGTCGTTGACGAAAAGGGGGCGGTCGTGCATACCCTTGAAGTTGGCAACAAATTGCTCGTAGAGCTCGCTCCACGAGGAGATCGATTCCTCGGGCAGGTTCATGAGCCACGAGCGCGCGCCATCCTTGAGGGCCATGGGAAACTAGTTCGCCATAACCTTGTCGTCGCCGCCCGCTGATATGCTCATTTTGCATCATGAATTATTATTGAATTTGTGTTGATCCTTTCCATTATCTATTATTATCATAAAATTCTTATGCATTTTCTCTGTGAATATGCAAGGTACATCACTAAGAGGAAAATATTTGGAAACTCGAATTCTGGACCAGGAAACTGAGAAAAAGGGAGAAAAAATCAACTTGCTCCAAATGACATGAAATTTTACAGAGAATTTTTCTAGAATATTTAAGAATTGTTGGGCCAAAAATATATCGAAGAGGGGCCACGAGCTAGGCACAAGCTAACACGGCGCCCGCCGACCACGTTGTGATATCATGTGGGGCCCCAACTGGCCTTGTGGCGACCATTTTCTCCTATATGGTGTGCCTTACCCTAGAACAAATCATAAGTTATCTTTCGGGACGAAGCGCCACCGTCTCGAGGCGGAAACATGGGCAGAGGCCCTTTTGCTCTCCAGCAGAGAGATTCTGTCGCGGGAATTCCTCTCCGAGAGGGGCAAATCGAATCCATCGTCATCACCAATGCTTCCTCCTTCATGGAAGGACCAACCTTCGTCAACATCTTCACCAAGACCATCTCCTCTCCAACCCTAGTTCATCACGCATATCAAATTTTGTCTCAAAACCTTAGATTGGTACGTGTGGGTTGGTAGTAGTGTTCATTACTTCTTGTAGTTGATGCTTGTTGGATTATTTGGTGGAAGACATTATGTTCAGATCCTTAATTATTATTAATACACCTCTGATCTTGAACATGTTGATGTTGTGTGAGTAGTAATTATTGTTCCTGAGGACATGGGAGAAGTCCTGTTATAAGTAATCATGTAAACTTGGTATTCGTTCAATATTTCGATGATATGGAAGGTGTTACTTCTCTTAGTGGTGTCATGTGAACATCGACTACATGACACTTCACCATATATGTCCCTAAGGGTAGTCATTATGGAGTAACAAATATAAGATGGGTTGCGAGAGTGACAGAAGCTTAAATCCCAGTTTATGCGTTGCTTCTTAAGGGGCTGATTTGGATCCACATGTTTTATGCTATGGTTAGATTATTCTTAATTCCTATTTCCTAGTTGTGGATGCTTGCGAGAGGGGTTAATCATAAGTAGGTTGTTAGTTCAAGTAAGAACAACACCTTAGCACTGGTCCACCGACATAACAAATCGTCAAAGTAGCAACCGCGAATTAACTCAATATGACGAACATGACTAGACAGAAATTTCCACGTGTCCTCGGGAGCGCTTGCTTTATATAAGAGAACTTTTAGTCCTGTCCTTTGCTACAAAAAGGATTGGGCTAGGATGGAAAATTTTCTTGTTGACCCACTGCCTATTGATGATAATTTTCTTGATGATAAACTTGCTATTATAAACACTTCACGCACTATGCCTTGGTATGTGGATTATGCCAATTACATTTTTGCTAAATATATCCCACCAAGTTTCACCTAAAAACAATTGAAAAAAAATCTTCTATGATTTACGACATTACTCTTGGGATGACCCACATTTTTATAAAGGAGTAGATGGTGTTATTAGGTGTTGTATACCCGAGTTTGAGCAGGAACAAATTCTAAGGAAGTATCATTCCAAGGCCTACGGAGGACATCTTGCTGGTGACAGAACTGCACACAAGGTATTACAATCCGGTTTCTATTGGCCTACTCTTTTTAAGGATGCTCGTAAGTACGTCCTTTCTTGTGATGAAAGAGTTGGTAATATTGGTAAACGCCAGGAAATGTCTATGAACTATTCACTTGCTTTTGAGCCATTTGACGTGTGGGGTTTTGACTTTATGGGACCTTTTCCTTCTTCGAATGCATATATTCATATTCTAGTTGTTGTTGATTATGTTACTAAATGGGTAGAAGCTATTCCAACTAGTAGTGTTGATCATAACACTTCTATTAAAATGCTTAAAGATATTATCTTTTCGAGGTTTGGTGTCCCTAGATATTTAATGTTTCCTGGTAGTTCACATTTTATTCATGGTGCTTTTCGTAAAATACTAGCTAAGTATGATGTTAACCATAGAATTGCATCACCTTATCATCTTCAGCCCAGTGGTCAAGTTGAACCAAGCAATCATGAAATAAAATTAATTTTGCAAAAGACTATTAATAGGTTGAGAAAGAATTGGTCTAAGAAACTTGATAACGCCTTGTGGGCTTATAGGACCACTTATAAGAATCCCATGGGGATGTCCCATTATAAAATGATCTATGAAAAAGTTTGTCATTTACCTCTTGAGTTAGAACATAAAGCTTATTCGGCAATTAAAGAACTTAACTATGATTTTAAACTTGCCGGTGAGAAAAAGTTATTCGATATTAGCTCACTGGATGAATGGAGGACACAAGCTTATGAAAATGCTAAGTTGTTTAAGGAAAAGTTTAAAAGATGGCATGACAAAAGAACTCAAAAACAAGAATTCAATGTAGGAGATTTAGTGCTTTTGTACAGTTACCGTTTTATATGTTTTGCAAGGAATTCCTCTTCAAATGGGAAGGACCCTATGTTGTCGAGGAGGTCTATCGCTTCGGTGCTATAAAAATCAATAACTTCAAAGGTAAAAATCCAAGAGTGGTTAATGGGAAAATAATCAAGCATTATATTTCAGGTATACCCATTAACAAGGAAACTAATGTCATCGAAGTCATAACATGGGAGGAACACATAAAGAAGCTTTCCGAAACACTCCAGAAAGCTGAAAAAGGGGCACATACGTGGTACGATAAGTAAACCGACTCCAAAAATCCCCAATTTCCTGGTTATGGTATTTTAGAAAAATACAAAAATAAAACGGATTCCTGGGAACCCATGAGGGAGGCACAAGCAAACAGGGAGCGAGCCCCCGACCGCGCCCTAATAGCTTGTGGGGCCCTTGTGCGCTTCCCGGACTCTAAATTCTTCTTGAGCACATATTCTTAGCTTGAAAAATTCATTATATATACTTGAGGGTGTTTTGACAACCGCATCGCAAGAGTTTCATCTGTACTTGTTTTGAGTTGTTTTTCAGAGAGATTTAGATCGCCATGACTTCACCAAGCCCTTCCAAGGACAAGTTCTTCGAGAAGGTCATCAACCCCTACCTGCCGGAGGTGATGAGGAACCCTCACGCCATTTATATGCGTGAGGGGGTGCTTCACATCCGGTATGTTCGAGGTCCCAATAAGGAGAGAAGCAAGAAGGCCAGGATTGCAGCGGTGGAACAAGAGATCTTCAAGTGCTAACCACATAATGATCACGGATTTCATCCGGGAAAACGAGATGAACACCTAGAATGTAGGGGATATTCTCTCTAAGCTTCAAGCTCAGATTGATCACCTCCAAGATCAAGTCTATGAACTCCAAGGTCAAAGTTGTGAGTATGAATCTAGGTTTCAAGGGATGAGCTTCGCTGCTGATTTCAGGACTCCCGAGGCAAAATTTTCTTTCTATGATAGGGATTCTACATCCTGGAGTAAGGAGGACACCGCTGCTACACCACCACCATCACGTGAGAAGGACGCTTGAGTACTTGGATATGGGCACCACCCTTGGCTTGTTCCATGCTAGGGGGAGGTGCCCGGTATCGTATCACCATCCTTCCATCATTACTATCTATTTTAGTTTGATCCTTAGTTGTTTCGTGATTTAGAGAAATAAATTTCAGATTAACTTTGCTTAGGATTTTTGCTTTGAGTTCCATCTATCCTTGTAATCGAGTATGCGAGATATACAATAAAGATTAGTTGAGTTTTTGTTGTTTACCCGTGGGCACCCACCATCATAGCATGTCAATAAAAAGAAATATATATATCATATGCTCATCCCATGATAAGTAATGTCATCACGCAAAAAGTGTATAAGTGATAAAAGTTGTTGATAGTAAACAAACATAGTATTAGTCATTGTTGCAATCTAAGCAAGATTATGATCGAGGAGAGGAGACTCAGATATAAATATAGTATCTTGGACATCTTTTATGATTGTGAACCTTCATGAAATATTATATAATGATAAAATGTTGACGTTGGACATGGAAGATAACATAATGATCATGGTAATTTATATTCACATAGAAGTTATATGGTCTTGGATCTTTCAACACGTTGTGCTTGCCTTAGATCCTTTGCTAGCCCAAAAGTTCCGCACCAAGTAGAGATAAGACTCGTGCATCCATAACCCTGAAACCTAGTATCTTTCCAAGAGAGTCCACAATACCTACCTATGGAGTGAGTAAGATCCTTCAAGTAAGTTGACATCGGTGCATCAAGCAATAAACATTGCTCCTAAACATGTACGATCTTCATTGCAAGAGAAAATAAGCTCTGTACAATCTTGTGATGGCAAAGAAACAAAAGCGTCAGAGTGCATTATAAAGTTTGGTATCATAAGGGGTAACATAAAGTGATGTTCCCTTGCATTAAGAGTTCGCACATCTAACAAATTGAAAGAGCAGGACAACCTCCGCTTCCCTCTGCGAAGGGCTTATCTTTTACTTTTAGAGTTTAACTCTGTGCGCGAGTCATCAAATTTTATTCCCCTTACCAACCCAATAATTATATAGTGGTAAACATCATGTGTTGAACAAATATTTAGATTTATATATCCCACTGGATGTAGATGATCATGATTTATTATTGTTGACATTATCCTTGAGATAAATAAGTTGGGTGGCAAAACATTGAAACCCCTATCTTCATACGTGTCCTACAGAAACATGATCTCCAAAAATATGCCCTGAGTGTGAGCAATCATAGAAGATTAAATGATAGTTCAGTATGTGAACTTGACAAAAATAAAGCTCTTACATAGACTCTCATATGGATTACAATGAATTATGATTGCCCTAATGACTGAGAACATAGTTTGTTGATTTTGAATAAAGTTTATGCTTCATACTCCAAGAGTTGTGAAAGGATTGTTACTTATTTATGAGAGGTCAGATGATAAAATAATTTCTGTTATGTTAAGATTCATGATGCTCTAATGCTCGTATTCTATTTTTATCGACGCCTCTCTCTCAAACCATGTGGTCATTATTTTTGAGCTCGCCTTTTGCTTGAGGACAAGCGGTGTCTAAGTTTGGGGGAGATGATATGCTCATTTTGCATCATGAATTATTATTGATATTTGTGTTGATCCTATCCATTATCCATTACTATCATACAATTCTTATGCCTTTTCTCTTTAAATATGCAAGGTACATCACTAAGGGGGAAATATCTGGAAACTGGAATTCTGGACCAGGAAACCGAGAAAAAGGTAGAAAAATCAACTTGCTCCAAATGACCTGAAATTTTAAGGAGAATTTTTCTTGAATATTTAAGTATTTCTGGGCCAAAAATATACCGGAAAGGGACCACCAGCTGGGCACAAGCTAACACGATGCGACCCACTGGCCCCTCTGTGATAGCTTGTGGGGCCCGAGCTGGCCTTCTCATGACCATATTCTCCTCTATGGTGTGTTTCACCCTAGAAAAAAATCATAATTTATCTTTCGGGATGAAGCACCGCCGCCTCGAGGCGGAAACTTGCACAAATGCCCTTTTGCTCTCCGAGAGAGAGATTCTATGGGGTGAATTCCTCTCTCGGAGGGGGAAATTTAAGCCATCATCATCATAATGCTTCCTCCTTCGTGGGAGGACCAATCTTCATCAACATATTCACCAGTACCATCTCATATCCACCCCTGTTTTGTCACGTGTATTCAATTTTCGTCTCAAGATTGGTACATGTGGGTTGGTAGTAGGGTTGATTACATCTTGTAGTTGATGATTGTTGGATTACTTGGTGGAAGACATTATGTTCAGAGCATTAATTATTATTATTACACCTCTGATCTTGAACATGTTGGTGTTGTGTGAGTAGTAATTATTGTTCTTGAGGACATGGGAGAAGTCTTGTTATAAGTAATCATGTAAGCTGGTATTCATTCGATACTTCGATGATATGGATGTCGTTACTTCTCTTAGTGTTGTCATGTGAACGTCGACTACATGACATTTCACAATGCTATGGGCCTAAGGTAAGTCATTGTGGAGTAACAAATAGATGATGGGTTGCGAGAGTGACAGACACTTAAACCCTAGTTTATGCGTTGCTTCATAAGGGGCGTTTCATGCTATGGTTAGATTATTCTTATTTCTTCTTTCGTAGTTGCGGATGCTTGCGATAGGGAGTAATCATAAGTAGGTTGTTAGTTCAAGTAAGAACAGAACCTTAGCACTGGTCCACCCACATATCAAATTACCAAAGTAGCAAACGTGAATTAACTCAATATGATGAACATGACTAGACAAAAATTCCCATGTGTCCTCGGGAGCGCTTGCTTTATATAAGAGAACTTTTAGGCATGTACTTTGCTATACAAAGGATTGGGCTACCTTGATGTACCTTTGCTACTATTGTTACTTATCACCTGTTACGAATTATCTTGCTACAAAACTATCTATCACTGTTACTCACATCACTTGTAGATAATTCCTTGCTGAAAACTACTTAGCATTTTCTTCCCCTCCTTGATGGGTTCAACACTCTTACTTATTGAAAGGACTATGATTGATCAACTATACTTGTGGATCATAACCTGCCGCCTCGATGATTAGCGCGTAGAGCTGGAGGACTCCGTAGGGTTGGGGACGCCATCATAGCGCAGGAGCATCTCATGCTTGAACTTGATGGACCAAACTACCCGGTGATGTGACGTGCGCAACCCGCGAGTGAAGGCCCGATAGACCATGCTTCTCGAGTGGACGACGTGTGCGAGGGCATCCCGATTCTGGTGCCCGGCCTTCATGAGATCCTGGATGATCTGGTCTTGATGCTAGCAGCATGCGGTAGACGACCTGACAGCTGGCCTCATCTTGAGACCGTGGAGGGGCTCCACCATGTTGGTCGAGCGGGCGCGCATTGCGCCGAGGCTCGACCGGGTCCTTGTGCAGGGTAGGTGACAGAGAAGCTTCCTGGGCCACGTCCCTAGTGCAAGACAAAGGATGGCGAAGCGAGCGGGAGGGTATCGGGGCCTCCCTGACGGCTGTGACGAGCTTAGTGGTGCAACCCAGCCAGGCATCATAGCCGATGTTCATCATGCGGTAGCGAAGCAGCTCGCGTGCCATGAGTAGTGAAGATTGCACATTCACGCGCTCAAGGCGGGCGTGGGAGGAGGCAGCCATGGCAGTGCGACTGTCCTACTACACGGAGGGGTGGAAGGAGGAGTCATGCTGTTCGCGGCCAACGGGGTCGGTGGTGTCGCCAGTCACCTTGCCGACAGAGGGGCAGTGACCGTCGTTGTTATGGCCAACCGACGCGGTCTAGGCACATGGGTCACCGGCGCTCGGCACGCACATGACGGGTGTCAGCCATCGACTTGGAGGAGGTGGAGTAGAGACAAAGATGAAGAACCATAACGCAACCCTACTTGGCGCGCCAAATGTGAGAATCAGGGTTCCGGGGACCCAAAGAGGTTTGAACTCTGGGGTGCACATGTTCTTCTGCCCTACTCAGCAGCGCAACCTCACGGCGACACTCTAGTGTGGTTAAGCTAAGGAGGAAGAACAATGGACACGGCAGATTACCCATGTTTGAGCCACCTTGCTATATAAATCTCTACTCCTTCTTGTTTGGATTGATTGATATCAAGAAAGGGAGTACAAGGGTGGTTCTTTCTAGTCCTTGGGTCGATCCCCTCTATGGTGGCAGCCTGCCTTCTCTTATACTAGACATGACCCTATTATCCCAAAAAACAAGGCGGGAAGGGTTGCTACAACGACCAGTTTGAAGGGGGACATGAATGCAGCCTATCCTGGCACAAGTGGTCTTCCCCTGCAAAAGCTTCCTGTCGTGATGCGTTGGCAGGCTTGGAGATGACCTCCGCCCTGGCGATCCTTCAGCCCTGGTCATCTTGCACAAAAGAGGAAAACTTTGGGGATGGCTTTGGGAACTGGATGTAGCCCCGCTTCCTTAGCATAAAAGGGGAAAGCCTCCTCATCTGTGCCCGTCGGCACACCTCCTCGTGCTGATTGGCGCATCACGCATCACCCACATGACGTGCAGGACTGTCCAACCCCATCGAGCCACCTATGGTTAGTCCGCCCCGCGAGAGTCTCGAGGGCAGCCTCAGGAGGTGCCCTCTCCAAGGGCTTAGCGCAGCCCCCGATGACGTTTGTTGACATCTGCCTTGTGAGGCGGGCCCCCATAAAGGCCTAGGTGTGAAGTCCAAAAAAGGGTCATGGACGCTCGCCCGACATGCGTCGCGTCTTGGTCTGCACGCAGACGGGCCTAGATACCCCCAGTTCCACGGGCCCGACATGCACAAAACAAGTGGTATTATATTATATATCATTTGACTATTGCAATACCTAATTAATATACTAGAAACTTCATTGCAATTTGAATGGAGTCAAAACTGATCATTTATAAAAAAACATACAACATATGTTTAATAATTACAAGAGCACCAAACTAATTGAAAGTATCAAAATACAAAAGCTAGCTATGACCAAGCAGCATTTATAAACAACAACTTTGGAGATGATGTAGTGCGAGAAGAAAGTCATTCGGTAGTTCACGTTGTTGAAGAAGCGGAAGGCCCATATCGTTATTCCTTCATGTGAAAGCCACTAAAAACTTTAGTCCAACCCCTTGTAGCCTACCCATCCTTCACAATCTTGAGGAAGACATCAAATTTTTCATCATGGTTTCCTTGGTGTTATACTTTAATTTTAGTTGCCTCATTAGGAATCTTGTAAGTTGAGAGGTAATCCTCGATGATCTGCTTTGAAAACAATTGGAAACAGGAATATTCGGTTATTTAAATATACATTGTGCCTGACAAACACGTATTGTGAACGGGAAATATGTTATAGTTCTTACCATCCTGAAATTTACTATGGTCTTGGATAACTGTCAAACAAGGAGTTTGATTTTGATCGCCCATGTGTTTAGCCTAACAATCTTTTTTAGTTTCTTGAGTTGACCCTATTTCAGGAATATCATGGATCTGTACCTATACATATGTACCTACATGCATAATATTGTAAAATATATTCGAAATTTAACTGGACATTGCATAATATTTGATATACAATAACACCATTGGAATATGAAGCTAACCTCTATGGTAAATAGTATCATCTCTCATGTGACCCTACAAGAAGTACATGCATGTTGAGGTGAAACGAGAATTAGTAGACTGTTAATAATATCTTCATTATGAAGATTTAGCACACTAGTACACCGAAACAGTACATATAGAACAAAGCATATCAAAGAAGTTCAAGATTTCCATTGGTTGTTCAATTCGGCATGCTTACAAACAAACACCAAATATAATGACATATGGCCTAAAGGAACATCTGAACCAGGGAGAATACATACTATAAATGTAGCTAATTGCCCCATTGAACACCTACATATTGTGCATGTGATTCAACAATATAGGTCATACAGTTAAACAAGGCAATACATAATCAACAAAAGAGATTCCATAGGAGGGCTAAAATAGCTATAATATGGCTAAAATGGCAAGAATATACTAGGGACGATTCATTTCCTAAAACATGCTACTACTCATCGTTTGAAATGATAATGGGATCCTTATCCTGAGAAGCGCTAGTATCCTCCATGTCGTGGGTGCCCTCCTCATCCTCATCGGATGAGATGGGCTCTGCCTCGGCTAGTGAAGATGTAGAGTTCCCATTGCCGAACTTCACCTTCAACTTAGCCAAAAGAGGCTCAATGTCATAGTCGACCCTACATGTGTCCTTGAAGAATGCAACAACCCTCTCACAGAGAGCGCCATTGGACGAATCAACCTCGGAGGGCACACACTGCAACATTTCATCGTTGAAGAGCTCATTGTCATAGTCCCTAGCAAGATGTAAAAAAGCATGCTTGTTCGATGCTTCCAACCGCGCTAGGTACCCCTCGTGTGCACCGGCTTAGATGAGAAGGTGGTCTTGCCGGACCTTTGGGTCGGCGCGCTTGGAGGCCACCATGGCCTCATCCGCCAATGCAGCTGCTATTTGTCTCTTGGCGGCTATATGCTCCTCGAGCTCTCGGAGGCAGCAACACCACTTTGGTGAAGGGGATGGGTATCTGGTGTCTAGAGGGTGTTTTACTGGTGGCATTCAGATCTAGCCGGTGACATACTGGAGGTAAGAAGAGGGAGGAGGGGGAGGGCGGAGGGGGTGTTACCCGAGTTGACCTAGGAATAGGAGATGAGGGCTCGAAGGGGGAGAAACGGAGTGTCTCGTTATTTTTTGGTAAAATGAAGGGGATGGGGTTTGAACTTCAATTTGTGGGCGGCATGTCCTACTATGGCGCGACTGGCAATATGTTTTGGCTAAAATTATGGGGTCCCCAACTCATAAGTCGAAGTCTCCGAATGTGCACGCACAGTTTCCCAAGATCAATGCTCACTGAATACACATAACTAAATAGCAAGAGTCTTAAATCCATTACATAACGTCTTACACAAATATGACCATTATGGTCAAGTTTGACATATATAGGGCCAGGAAGGCCAAACATCAAATAAACACTTGCAGCGGAAATCTTCAATGATAACATGGACCCATGACATCTGCCTTAACCCTACAAGCATTCTCACTTGAAAGCACCCTAATTTGCATGTTTGTCACCAAGGTACTCTTCATCGAATTCCTGTTTTTCCATGCCCAACCAAGTAAATATCGAGGGACAAGACATTGAGTACTTTTGAAGGTACTCGTAAGCAACCCATGATTGGAGCAAAGTGAACATGCATGGTATATTACTTAGTAGGTATTTTTGCGAAAAACTAGTTTAGAGTGCTACATCATGTCCTATCATTTTTTAAACCATTCGTGATGAGGTTACATATATCTATTTTAACAGAGTTCTAACAACTCAAATATAATCATCTCATCAAGTCATCTGACTTAGTTCATGGATTTCCCTCACATACCCATATTTTTTAAAACACAAGACATAGTTTAAGCAGCACCACCCAACCGTCCTTTACCGTGGAAATGGCTATTTGAATAGTTTTATACTGCACATAGGTGGTACACTTTACCCACAAGACCTGGAAAAGTTTCATGTTAATTCACGACTCACGGTATATTACATACCCGAGGTAAGTTTCCGAACAATATCTTTCCCCCGATAACACCAAGTAAAGAGTCCACTCGTTGGTACCCGAACCTCGTGATAATACATCAGATAAACAATCATAACATCATATATCCATGAGGGGACACAACAGTATGCCCGGTGTATGTGAAAACAACCATACTCGTCCATTCTGGCACGACCCCATATCGAGAGTGACCAAGTCACTCCCACCACTAGTAGTGCGGTCTATTTGCTAGTAATGAACAAGGTAGTCAACATAGCCCCGTCCCATAAGGGGTAATGTGGTTTTACATGTAAGGCTGGGACAACCAACAAATCTTGAATCTACCATTTTCTCTAATCCATTTTGGAAAGCACACACTCAACTTACCCCGGTACACGAGTTCTTTATCAAGTAGTTGCCTAGCTCCTCATCTCCCAAGGGCATTAATGTCACCCATTGGGGTTTTGAAAGGCTTTGACAAAATTATTGTTTCCATCTCAATGCATATACGCGTCCCAATTATGTAGCCAACTACTTAGCTGATATCTACTTCCCACCCACAAAATTCTAAACGGGAATAGAGTCATGAAAACAATGCAAGTATTAATGAAACATGCAACAGGGACAAACCTAGCAAGGTTGTCACCACAATCATCATGCCTTTTTTTGCAAAGTAAAGTGCTATAATGACATGCATAAAATGGTTTCATCAACATGGTGAAAGGACTGCTTGCCTAGCTCAGTGAAGTCTTCAAGGTCTTCAAGTGCTTCTCCTCCAATTCCTTCGTCAAGAACATGATCTATTGTTACAAAGCAACAAACACAAAATAAGGCAATAGCAAAAATAGAAAAATAAAAGCACTCAGAAAAATGTCAAACCATTTTTATTAAATTCTAGGGTGAAAACTTAAAATACTATATTTCCTAGTTTTAGAGTTGGGGTGATAGAAACTAAGATTTGGATTTAATCCACTCGATTAAAATGCCCCAATAACGATTTAATTTGGATAGTACGGAAAAGTGTGAAGGACAAGTATGGAAAGTATACCATTAAAAAGGTGAGATTTTAGAAGAATTTAGGAGTTGGAATAATTTCATTTGGATAAATACTTTAGTCTGTTGGATTTTTGGGAACTCCGAAAAAATAGAATAAGAGAAAAGTTACCGTGCCACTGGGTATTATTGGACATGACCAAGCCAGTCCAGAGGCAAACCAGCCCAACACGGAGTGGTGCGCGCGCGTCGGCCGAGTTTAAACTTGACACGTGGGCTCCACCTATCATTGCGAGAGAGGGAGAGAGAGTGTATGATAGGCCCCCCTGCCTATCATCTCCCAACTTGCGACCATGAGGGTCAGGGTGCTCACCGACGAGGTTCTCGATGACCATTTGGGGAATGAGAGGTACGAGGTAAATCAGGGTGCTCCCGCCATTCAGGTGGACGTGGATGGGAGCGCCGGAGATGCACGACTTCACCAGGACGAGAGGCATGGTGGCGAAGCTTCGGGTCAGACTTGATCCGGTTGCTCTGGCTAGCAAAAGATGCGAAGAAGAGAGGTAAGGGATCAGTGTGCAACAAAGTTTCGAGAGGGATAATAATGAGGGCCAAAGGAGCTCTATACCGTGAAATCGACATAGGTCCGAGTCAGTGGAGATACGGTCTGATTCGAGCACATGAGCTTTGGTGGAGGGAATTGAGAGGACTGGCTCTTGATTAGGTGTGGGAGAGGGTGAGAGAGGTGGAGATAGGGGCATGTGGAAGTCTTTTATAGCTACGACACGGTCCATCATGGGTGAATCGCACCGGTGCTCGCGGGATCGGCCTACGTGGCCGTTGGGAGAGGCCAGGGGTGTCTTGGGGTGTACGTGGGAGTCATCCATGGTGAGCGGAATGAGGGAAAGAAGGAGCGGTGGCCGACAGTGCTCGCGCATGTGATCTTGCTCAGTGGAGCTCTCGGGGCAGCCCTACACACGTGTGCATGTGAGGGAGGGAGCAAGAGGGAGAGAGGGGAGGGGGTGACAAGTAGCCATGTCACAGACCTCGAGGAGGCCTCGGGGACACAATCCCGCCTCCCTAGGGTGTCGGGAGCCTTTTGATGTTTTGGCTATAGTACAAGAACACACTATTGCATGCTCAAGAGCACGCCTTTGGCATGCCATGGTATTTCCTTGAAGTTTTGGGAGCGATCACTTGTGCGAGTGGTCTAAGGGTACAAAACAAAGTAGGGGGAGTCCTTGGATGGTGTGGTGGGTTGTTGGGTAAGAGAGAGAGCGAGAGAGAGGGAAAACAACGCTGCCATGGTAAAACAGAGATGAAAATGAGGGTTTTCCCCCTCAATGATTGTGCCTTGGCTAGGGAAACTTACTGGAGGTATAGGGGTACTAGGAGAGACTGTGGTGAAAAGTTGGGATCAAGGAGATCAATGGAAGGGGTCAAAACAGTAACTTATAGATTTCACTAGAAGGTGTTTCATGTAATTTTGAGTTTGGTAACTTGCTATACTCACCATGAGATTTAATAATAATGATACTTAGGATCAAATGGTCATGCTCACAAACTTGTAGTTCATTTGGAAGAAGTAGCCAATGCAAAAGCTTCAAACCCTAGAATTGGGCAGAAATGGTTTTGGCAAGCTTTCATAAAGCTTCCCTATTATCCTTGATGAAACACTTGGTGTAGAGGGAAGAATAGAGGACTTTAACATGCCCACCAAATTTGATATCAATTGGTGACACCTGGAAATGCAAAGTCAATCAAAGTTGGAAATGAACAAAGAGGGTTTTGGGGCACTTTGGTGGACCAAACAAATTTGGATTGGGATGAAACTTAGCAAGATTATCGTTTGAGGCATACTAGACTTGCTGGAATTTTCCTGGATTTATTTGATAATATTTATTATAGGAATATTTCAAATACTTGAATTACCCAGAAATGGTTTTGTAGGGTTTTGTCTAGTATTTTGAACATGACCATATGTTGAAACTCATACATATGGAAAATTTATGTCCACTAAGTTTCCATAATTTTTCACAAATATTTTTGAAACATAAAAATAAATTTTCCCTATAAAAGACCATTTTCGGCCTTAGGAAAAGTATTTAAATAAAATAAAAAATAACTTTTAAAATAATATTTTTGTTGTTTTGGGAAGTGTTATAGATAATATGTTTTAAATAAAATCTTTGAGATAAAATATTATACCCTAATTTGAGTACTTGTAGTTCAAACCTTAATTGAGGGGTTTTTGAAAATTAAATTTAATAAATGCATTTTGGCCAAATTAATTCTACATAAAACTAGTTTTATGACCTATACAGTTGGCAAGATCATTAGGCAAGTTTTTGGATCAAGGAGATGAGATGGGAGAGTATGAGAATTTTTATGAATTAAGGCACACTCATAAGCAAGCAAATGGAAAAATAATCAAGCATCACCATATACACGAAAAGTTTTTGTTGGTCCAAAATTTTGAGCTTTATTAAATCATAGTGATGTGATACAAAACACATGATATGACATACGTACCCCCTCTTACAAGAATATCGTCTCCGAGATTCCTAAGTTAGACACTAAAGAGGTAAGGAAATTCAAATATGAGGTAGTCTTCACTCTCCCGAGTTACTTGTGCTTCGGTATGGTTGCTGCACTGGACCTTCAAGTATTTGATGGTACGGCTTGGAGTGCAACACTCGGCTTGATCCAGGATGCGAACTTGTCTCTTGCGATAAGTGAGGTCTGGCTGAAGGGCAATGTCTTGATGATCGATGTCCTTGTAGAGATCGGGGCGGTTTGGAACATGGAGACACTTCCGGAGTTGTGACATGTGGAAAACATTGTGCACATAGGATAACTCGGAAGGTATCTCTAGTTGGTAGGAAACTTCTCCTCACCTTGCGGTGATCTTTAAGGGGCCGACATATCTTGGTGTGAGATTCCCTTTGATGTGGAAACGCTTGGTTCCTTTGTGAGGTGTGACTCAGAGATAAACATGTTATCAGAAGTTGAAGCTCACTTATCGGCGATGGAAGTTGGTGTATCTCTTCTATCTTGACTTGGTGGTCTTCATTTTCTCTCTGATGAGTTGAACTTTCTCTTATGCTTTGCGGAGAATATATGATCCAAAGACTAGTCCTTCTCTAGTTTGTGACCAATTGAGGCGAATGCGGCATTTACGTCCATACATCACCTCAAATGGTGCCATCTGAAGATCAGACTAGTAACTGTTGTTGTAGGAGAATTCGGTGAAAGGTAAGAAATCTTCCCATTTGGTTCATATGCGAAAATGCAAGCACAAAGCATTTCTTTGAGTATCTGGTTTACTTCTTCCATCTGGCCCCCGGTTTGTGGGTGAAAAGCGGTTCTAAAAGATAGTTTGCTTCCCATATCTTCTTGAAACTTTTTCAAGTATCTTGAGGTAAACCGAGTACCTCGGTCCAACAAAATCTGCTTAGGAACTCTATGGAGACTCATGATCTGGTTGCTGTAAAAATTAGCTAGCTCGTTTCCATTGTAGGTCGTCTTGACGAAATGAAATGGCTACCTTGGTCAAGTGATCCACTATGACTCATATGGAATCATGTCCTTTGCTTGACCTGGGCAATCTGGTGATGTATCCATCCTGCTCTTGTCGTACATCTGTTCAGGTACCTTGAGTGGTCGAAGTAATCCAGTAGGTATACCTGGAAAAAACTCATCCTGGGATGGGCCTCAGGCTGGGCATAAAAAAGGCCGTGGTACAAAACTTAGGCCCGAGCCCGGCCCGGCCCGACCGTCGGGCCTAGTTTTTGGTCCCAAGCCTCACCCGAAGTTGAAGAAGCCCAACCCGGCCCGACATAGGCGTAAAGTCGGGTTTTTCAGGCCCGAGCCCGTCCCTGTAAGCTCGACGGGCTCAAAATCTAGGCCCGAGCCCGACCCGTGGCCAAGGTCGGGTTGGTTCGGGTCGGGGAGTTTTCGAGCCGTGTCGGGCGGGCCGACCGGTCCTGGTTTCCCATGACCAGGTATACTAGTGGGTTGGTGATGTTCAACTTTAACTCTGTGGCATATGTCACACTTTGTGGTGAAGGTGGCTATCTCTCTTTCATTCCATGCCACTAGAATATTTCCTTGAGGTCTTGATACATCTTGGTTCCTCTAGGGTGTATTGAATATGGAGTGTCATGAGACTGTTGGAAGATCAAATTCTTGAGTTCAGCTTTGTTGGGCACGCAAATGCGATTCCGAAACCATGCAACACCTTGTTCATCCTCTGAGAATTCTGGGGCTTTGTCGGCCTTGATCTTCCTTTTAATGCCTTCAATACTTTCGTGTCCTTTTTGAGCTTCCTTAATGCCATCCTTCAATGTTCAAGGTTGGCCAGATATCCATGGGTAACCAATTCTAGGTCAAAGCTTTCCAATTCTTTATATAAGGCGTGTAGCCTTTCCTTAATCATATCATTCATGGAGCAAGCCTTTCTGCTTAAGGCATCTAATACCACGTTAGTCTTTCTACGATGGTATTGAACACTTAGGTCATAGTATTTGATCAATTCCAACCATCTCCAGTGCCTCATCTTCAATTTCTTTTGAGTGAAAATATTTTTCAAACTCTGGTGGTCTCTGTATATATCGCATCGTTTCCCTAGAAGGTAACGTCGCCATGTCTTCAAGGCATGAACTACAACTCATAGTTCGAGATCATGAGTAGCGTAGTTCTCTTCGTGAGGACATAACTATCTAGATGGATAGGCTATGATGCTGCCTTCTTGCATCTAAACACCTCCAAACCCGTTTCTCTATGCATCACCTTATATCACAAACTCCTTGTGGATATCAGGGGTGGCGAAAAGCGAGGCAGTAGCAAATATCTTCTTGATCTCTTGGAAGCTTTCTTCACAATTTGGCATCCTGAAAGTGCATTATATCGACTAGATGGGGGGTGGGTGAATAGGCGTTTTTTAAAAATTTGTCACTTAGGAATTACTAGTTGAGGAATTTTCTAAGTGACGAACTACTTGAAGTGGAATAACTACTCAGGTGTATGCATAACATGGCAATAACGTAGTCGTCACGATGAAAAGAAACATATAGAGAGCACAAGTAGCACGTAAACATGATGAGCATGTAAAGAACAAGGTGACTAAAGAATTTGAGATGAGGAAATGAGAAAGTCTTCAGTCAAAGTTTTCAAACAGTAATGATCAATATCATCAACAAGTAAACGATGAAATGAAAGGGTTGAGAAACAGAACGAGGATCTCAGTGAAGACAATGGTTTGATGACCCAGTTCCAACTGTTGTGATAGTTGTACGTCTGATGGAGCGGCTTGGTATTCAAACCAAAGGACACATAGTCCCAGGACACACAGTCCTTACCATATTCTCCTTGATCTAAGGTCACAAAGACCTCGCCGAACACTCGTGGTAAGTCTTCACGGCAGACTTCCAAACCCTCACAAACTTGGTCACCCGACAATCCACAATTTCCTCTTGGATGCTCTAGGACATGATCCCTAAGCATCTATAAGATGCACAGTCTTCAAAGGTAACAAGTGTTGGTTCCACAAAAAAATAATGTCTTCAGTGATGCTCAATCACTTTGGGTTTTTGGGGTTTGGATTTTTCCTCACTAATTATTTTCTCTCAAAGTCCTCAGAGGATGGGTTGCTCTCAAACGACACTTCTCAAGTTCTCTCTCAGATCACACAACCAACTAGTGGTTATGGGGGGGGGGGCTATTTACAACGAGGGTGCAACCCAACATGATATGCCATAAATGCCCCCAACTATATGACCTTTATGTGGATAAGATCTTAGGGACAGCTGGCATGAAGCATAACAACGATCAGAATTTCAAACTATGAAAGTCCTCAAATCTATCATGTTCCCCACTTGTAGGAAATTCGCATTGGCGAAATCCGAACTCCCCAGTCAGATCAATTTCTTCAGAGGAGAGAAGAACATCGTCTCTTTCACTAAAGAATTTGAATGAACTGTAAGAGATTTCCAAAGGCTTCCCACGAAGGATTGGATATGTGTAGGTTTTGACATGAGCATCACTTGGAAATTTTTCCTTAGTATTACCTCGACCCCCTTTAACAGTACGACGCCTATGTCTCAAAAAAAGGAAATGAAACATGAAAACTAAAGTCTTCATGCTTCATAGTCCTTGCATCAATATCTTCATGGACACATCAATTTCCTCATTTTCAAAGTCTTTAGGAAAACTTCAAAGTCTTCACTTGAAGACATTCATTTTTAGGGGTCGACATTCTTCAGATATATCAAACTCCACAACGACTTATAGAGCCTGTGTACACTCACAAACATATTAGTCCCCTAACCTATAAGCCTTCAATACACCAAAATCACTAAGGGGCACTAGATGCACTTATAATCTCCTCCGATTTGGTGATTGATGACAAATAGGTTAAGTTTTCAACGGGGATAACCATATAAAGTGTAAGTACTGAGTTTGAGGAATTTGATGACAAGATATAGAGAAACTCTCGTGAAGATGTGCATATTTGAGGAATTAGCTTTGGGCTACAAATGCACATGGTAGGTAAAAATCATGGAGAACTTCCCCTATATCTTCCAATCCATACACCCATTTAACATATATAAGGAGGAAATTGAAATGCATGATGGATAATGGCATGTGACAAAATAAAGCATGCGTGCATTAATGAACATGAGGAATAAGCATGCAGAAAGCATATCGAAACCGTTAGACCACAGTCATACTTAAGTTTACAACTCATACAAGAAAACACCTCAGAAGAACGAGAGTTGCAACTTAACAAAAAACAGCCCATATATATAGACTCGCTTGAACACTAACTCAGATTTACCCCCCCTTTGCCATCAAGTGACGAAAAGGTACAAAAATTGAGGACTAACACCCTAAAGAATATCATCTTGAAGATGGTGGAGGAGCGCCAGCATTGTCGTGGCCGTTTGTTGGTCCAGCATCGACAACAGTGTCGTCGAGGTCCTCAACTTCATCCATCGAACGTGATGAAGACAATGAGTTTGTAACCAGCTGGGGAACTTTAACTTTATTTCATTTCTTCGAAGGAGGCCATGATCAATTGAAGTTTTGCTGAAATTCCATCACAACAAGTTCTTTAGGAATCTCGAGATGAGATAGAATTGGCAAGTGCGATCGAAGATTTCATGCACATAGTAATGGTTCTTCCTCACTGAGTTATGCATGAGAGTCATATTTTGAAGAATGGCACCTAATTGATGCTTTACCCACTTGTGATTGCGACCAACATTCTGATGAAGACTTAGAAGAAGCTCACGATCTATCATCACTCGCGGGGCAGAAACTTGAGGATTTTGTGCCGTGGCCTTTGCTGTAGAGTCTTGGGAAGCTGTAACATCATTTGTGGAATATGAAGCAGCTTGACGAAATTGGCCATCCAGAGAGCGAGTGCTTTCATCAATAATAGCTTTGCCCTTTCCGTCCACTGAGGAAAATGTCTTGTAGATGACTTCAATTAGAGGCAAAAAGCTGAAGTGATTCTGGAAGTCATCCTCATAAGGAATTGAAGATCTTGCTCTGATGAATTTCATAATCCAGGGAGCATAAGGCTTCAATTCAAATGGTGATAAGGCAATATTGGACAAAGTCCTCATGAAGAAATCATGAAAATTATGGGAATTCCATGAATAAAGTTGAACAACGAATTCTTTATGATTCTAACAACGTCCTCTTCTTCAGAGTTGTGACCCTTGATTAGACTGAGGGTTTTGGTCAATATGCGATATACAGTCCTGGGCAGATACAACAAATCCTTCACTAGGAAGGTGGTTATTGGAGCTTGTCCTAGTGCCAAAGGCTTCATCAGCACTTGCATCATATGATTTGGAAGTTCAGGTTCCTCATATATGCATCTTGCGCCTTCAGATGGAATACCGACTGGGACAGCACAAAGCAATTCACTTGTTGGGGCAGTGTAGTGAGTGTCTTCAGTCCTCCGATCGAGTATCCATGTGTTGATGTTAGTGGCATCACCTGAGATGTGCAAAGTTGCATAGAACTGAATAATAATCTCTTCACTCCAATCACATATGTCAGCACAGAAAGGTAGGATCCCAACTTCATGAAGACCATTGAGAACTGGAGAGAAGCATGGAATGGACTCCATATCCACATGAGGAATTTGTCGGTGCTCGAAGACTTTGTTCTTATCAAATAGAATAGGAGCATAAAAAATGATCGGGTTAGAAGTCTGGAACCTCTTGCTAACTCTTGCTAAGTCATAGGGATTTACACCCGTGAAGAAGTGATGTTCATCATAGAATTTTTCCTTGTTGAATTTGAGCCGCTTGGTGCCTTTGAAGGGCATAAAGGGCTTGGGCTGAAGATTTGGCTTGTAACGCCTCACAGTTTCCCTTGGTACAATAGATGTTTTAGCCCGCTGAGGATTTTGTGCCATGGGTTCTTCAACTGCAGATTGAGGAATTTGGGCAACAATTTATTCACCAGCAGTGTGAGTGTTGATATCAGCCACATGATCTTCAACTGTAGGTTGAGGAATGTGAGCAGCTGGTTCTTCAACAATAGGCTCTCCAGTCTGAGGAATTTAATGAACAATTTCCTCAACACCAATTTGGGTGTTGATGTCTTCAGCTGATGGAGCTAGAATTTCTTCAGGCATAGACTTGAGTGGAGTGAGACGACCGTTAGACCCTGTTTAGAATTTCTTCAATTTGGGCAGGTGATTGAGGAATTTGGCTCAAAGGGGTGGTAATTGGCGAATTTGGGTGTGTAGCCTACCAATATTCATAATTGATAACAAGAGTAGTGTTGCCAATGTCCACATCCTCATCAATTTCTTCAGCTCTAGCCTCTTGAGCAGTAAACTGAGGTTGGGGTGATGATACATGAGGGGATAACTTATTTACATTCACCTCAATTTCTTCATCAATCTGCTCTGTTGAAGGAGCAGATTAATTTTCTTCACTTTCTTCATTTGATGACATAGTTGTCACCAAATGGGGCAAGCTCATCTGAAGGTACTTAGGAGATAAGAGTTGCATCCATGGGTTCTGTTGAGGAACTTGGCAAAATCCTCAATCTCTTTGCAGCCGAGGATTCTACAAAAGGTGATGATTTTCTTTTCTGTGCGGCTTCCTTCTCCACAACTGTTTTTCTTTGCTTCTGATATAGAAGGAAGTGTGACTTTCTTCACCCGTGAAGATTTTGCAGGAGGAGCGGACGGTGAAGGTGATGCAATTTCTTCAAGCACGACTCATGCAGTCACCCTCGCAGATTTAATTTCTTCATGCGCAACAAATTATTTAGCTGCCCTGGATTGTTGTTGAGGCACGATAGTGGAAGTTGACCTGGCAGCTTCTTCAGGAGCTGGAATTTCTTCATCAACCCTGACAGTTTCTTCAACAGTTTGAATTTCATCAGTAGGCTAGAGAGTTTCCTCAGCAGGCATAGCAAAGGAGCTAGCGTGAGGAATTTGCGGTTCTGATGGATCTGTAACCCTTGAGTTATGGTCCTTGGTGACTATGGTCGCCACATTGACAAATCTGACCTTGGCACCTTACCAATCAACACAATAGCGATCATATTCATTGTTGAGGTTTTTGATCTTAGTTTGAGCAGAAACAAGTTGGTCAGGAGTTAGTGAAAGAACTTCGTTCCTGAAGAACTGCTCCATCTTGTTTCGATCCCTTTTGGCCCTTTTGTCCTTTTCATATTTCAATTTTCTTCACCTATAAAGGCAGTCAACACATGACTTGGACTAGGTGGCAATTTCAAATCATTAATTAGGGTATATGGATCTTTGTGCCAGAGGTCAATGAAGTCAAGCACAATCCTTGGGTCCAGCACAAGAGGAATTTTAGCGCCCTTTGCCTGAGCCACTATTTCTTGCTTGTTTCTGATGATTTCAGCAAGTTCATCATCTCCAGCTTCATCCTCAGATTCTGAGGGAACATGAAAGAGCACTTGTGAGGACTTTGTCTTTTACCACGTACAACTGTCATCTTCTTTTTTAGTGTCGTTGCACTTGAAGAAGTGAGAGGTGAGGAAGACGCACATGTCCTTGAGGGAATTGTGAAACCAACAGTCTGCTGACATGTTGCAAGATACACTGGCGTTGAAGCTTTTGCGGCAGCTGTTGAGGAAGTGGCACCCACGGAGGCTGATGGTTGAGGAATTTTCAATCAGGAATTAGAGCTTGAAGACTTTGGCTTCAAATTAGATTTCTTTAGCATGGTCCTCTTTGGTGTAGTTTCACTCGCACATGCCTCGACAGTATATGATTTAGCGACTACAACAGCGACAACATTATCTCGACTGAATTTCCTCACTCCTTTTGTAGCGATTTTCTTCAGCTTGGCTTGGCACTGTGCCCATTCCTTAGGAAATTCCTCACCACTTTTTGATGCTGGTGGGAGTAGATACTTGGCCTTCAGCGAGAGGAGGTCTTGGGCATGGAGGATTGACAACGAATTTCTTCATGTACTTTGGACTTACATATGTGCATTCCTTCGACTCCTTTGCCCGTCTCCTCTCAATTCTTTGAATGTGCGTTTTGTGCTTCTCTTTAGTTTCTTTGCCATATATTTCCTGAGCATGAGTGCAATATTCACCATAGATTTCCTCGGGAATCTCAAAAGCAATATTGGTATCTACCTTCTTTCCTCCTTTCTGAGGTCTTTTCCCTTCAACCATTTTCTTCACTTGAGGATTTTGAAATTCTGAGGATTCTGAAGATGCGTGCGATTTTTTTAAAGAAATGTTGTAAATGAGTTAAGTTGATGATAACCAAGAGATGCATCAACAGACATTTGTACCTATGAATAGAGTATAGGTGCAAAGTATTTGAAGAGGTCGTATGCGTTCTCAGAAAATTTTCAAAATAATATCAAGTTGAGGAATTTGACCACAGATGCCTTGAAGAATTTCACTAAGTGTTCTTGACTTAGGTTCTAGAGTTGGGCAGATACGAAAATCCACACAACTGAGGAATCATTAAAAAAAATCATAACTTAGAGAAACAAATCGATAGAAATGAAGCTTTAAGGTGTTTAAAGAATGAACTGTTCAAGAACAAACACCTTTTGAGGATTTTGTGAAATCTGAAAGATCAAAACATGGCAGTAAAATTAGATTTTAATTACTCTTTATGAAGAACACAATGAACTAGAAGTAGAACTGGGGAAGTTCGTTAGTCCAGATCTCGTGCGCCCTTACTTGGCGGCAAAAGACAACCACGATGGCGGCGGAGTGAGGATTTCCGCGGCTGGCGTGAGTACGACAATGAGGAGGTTGATGAAGTGAAGCTCTTCCTCTCCGAAAACAATGATGTTTAGAAGCGATGCTAGGTCTGATCTCGAGTGAGGTGATGATGAGATCGAGCGGAGTAAAAGAGAGAGTGAAAGGGACATGGGTATTCTTAGTGGGAGTGAAAACTGACCAATCCGAATATTTTGGACATTAATACCCCTGACCCATGCTATCCTATCGACATGTGTCACCCACTTACTGAGAAGTTGACATAGTGGGGGATCGTGGGTTATCTTTTCGTGGGAAGTGGGATCGGTTTGATTGGCAACCACCAAAAATATGATAGGAAAATTTAAAAGTTCCATTCAAAACTCTTCAGCTGAGAATGACCGAGTGAATACTTTGAATGGGTTTCAAGTAGAACATATATGAAGAATTTGTGAACAGACTGGGCTGAGCTTAATATAGAGGGGGAACGAGTCCGATCACATTCACTTAGAAGAAGAAACAACTTGAAGAATTAGGAATAAGTGAATGTTGTTTAGGACATTGAAAACTCGTACACACACACACACACACACACACACACACACACATATATATATACTCAGGGATAGTTACCCCACATGTTCGATATACTACCATGCGGGAGTATATATACTAATTTATCATTTTTATTATGTTCAAGTACTATATATAAGATTTTCCAAAGTGAGTTACATGAAATAAATTACAAGTTGACCTATAGTTTTTATTATATTTGTGAAATACGTATATATTTGTATGTAAAAAAGAGCATACACAAAATATGATACATACTAAAATAATAATAATATATATACTATCTAAACATGATTATATACTATATACTACACATACATACTCTTTGATTTGATAGATACTACATACAACATACCGAATGCAAGTGGTGGTAACTACCACCGGTGTTAGATACAATCTGTCCTATATATATACATATATATAGGACTAACTTTCTGTACTCTTTGGTATATGTACTCCCATTTTTAATATACTTCATATACGCAGTACGTACTCCCAAGAGTACATAGCCATTTTCACACACACACACACACACACACACACACAGCCGGTCTATTCTGCTAATATTAACAGAATATTCTGCTAACACTTCCCAACTGCATGCTCAACGGAAGTGCACATCATTTGTTGAAGGAACAACATTGCAGCAGTGATGCGAGTGCACTTCCCGTCGCAAAAAACTACACGCGGTTTTTTCGACATCATTTTCGCTCTAGTTTTTAAAATCGTTTGTTGGAATGAGGCGTATATTATACCGTTGGATTTCTATGGAAATTTCCCAGCTTCTTGATGTTGAATAGTTTTCGCTATTCCTCGTGATTTGAGAGCAGTTTCAACCGCATGACGGGCTGCAGCGAACGTATTTTTGCGGTTTTTTAAACCACTTGTCAGAATTAAGAAAAAGATATGGCGTTGAAAAGATATAGTTGAGCCGGATATTTTTCATGTAGATTGCTCTCTCTAATTCCTTACGGTTTGAGAGTAATTTCAAATTTACTAAAAAATAAATTCTGCTTTTCAAAATTTTCAATTTTTTGGTACGTTTTTCGGTGCAGTTTTTAAACCATTCGTCGGAACGAGGCGTATGATACGTCGTTGAAAATTTGTGGAATAGGCGCAACTTTCATATGTTGGTCCTTTGTTGAGATTTCTCATGGTTTTAACTGAATTTGAAAACGATGCGGCTACCTACGAGTGGCAGCGAGCGTATTTTTAATTTTTTTCCAAACCGCTCGTCGGAATGGTGCAAATGATACGATGTTGGAAAGGTACCGACGAGATGCATCGTTTTCATGTAAAACACCCTCCCTAATTCATGGTTCGAATTTGTGGATGATCATACAATTTTTTTATGCAGGATTGAATTTTGTTTCTAGAAATATTTGAGATGCCACCGCAGGTGCTACTTTTATGGAAATTACTTTGAGTGATGCTACTAAATTATTGATAATATTATGGCTAATTATTCAAAATGGCATAGTGAAAGAGCTCCTACTAGTAAAGAAGTTAATTCTATTGAAGAAATTGATACTTTGAGTGATAAAGTTGATACTCTTATGAAATTGGTTGCTAGTAAGAATGCTTCTTTTTATCCTAATGATGTGCCTTTGTCTATTTTGATTGAGAAAAATAATGATCCCGTAGATGTGAATTTTGTCTCGCGAAGCAACTTTAATAATAATGCTTGTATGATAAATTCTAATCCTAGGCCATATCCCAGAAGTTCCTAAAATAATTATGGTAATTCCTATGGCAATTCTCATAATAGTAATGCTAGGATACCCTCTGATCTTGAGAGTAATATTAAGAAATTTTTCAATGTAGAAAAACCTTTCAATACTACAATAGAAGAAAAGTTGAATAAGATTGATGATATGTCTAGAAGCATTGATAGAATTTCACATGATCTAAAAAATCTCAAGAATAATTTTTCCCTAAGGTTGATATTAATGAATCATTTAATGCTTTATATATTTCCATAGATGAAAGTAAGAAAAGAACCGGTATGCATAGAGCTAAAAGAGATTTTCTAGAAAGAGCGTTTCTCGATTGCTTTCATAAAAATGATGAAGATATTAAAATGATTGGTGTTTCTTCTATCGATTCCCTGTTTAGTTGATGATGAGGGAACTGAATAAGAGTCAACTTTAGGTAGAGGGCATTTCCATTATTTGGAGGGAAAAAATCCTATTAAAAAATTGATAAAAGTCGGATTGAAGAGGTCAAAACTATAGCTAGTGATACACCCACTATTTCAGATTGCAAAAACTTTAATTTTGATAGTTTCTCTTTTATTGAGTGTATTTTTATGTTGCAATCTATGAGAAATTCACCGAACGCCTATGAACAAAACAAAGCTTTTACTAAACATATCTTGGATGCGGTAATAAAAGATTTGGAAGAAAAGTTAGAATTAGAGATTTCAATTCCTAGAAAATTATATGATGAATGGGAACCCACCATTAAGATCGAGATTACGAATTTGGAGTGCTATGCTTTATGTGATTCGGGTGCTAGTGTTTCCACAATTCCGAAATCTCTTTGTGATGTGCTTGATCTTACCAATATTGAAGAATGTTCTCGCAATTTGCACTTGGCGGATTCTACTATTAAAAATCCTATGGGAAGAATTAATGATGTTCTTATTCTTGCAAATAGGAATTATGTGCCCATAGTTTTTATTGTTCTTGACATTGATTGCAATGCGTCTTGGCCGATGGTAGACCATTCTTGCATACTATAGGGGCCGTGATTGATATGAAAGAAGGGAATATTAAATTTCAGTTTCCACAGAGAAACGGTATGGAACACTCCAATAGAACTAAATTGAAATTACCATATGAATCAATCATGAGGGCAACCTATGGATCAATCAATAAAGATGACAAAACCTCAAACCTATGTTATATGCCTAGCTAGGGGCGTAAAATGACAACGTTTGTTGGGACACAAACCAATGAATAAAATTTATTTTTCACCTTTTCTTTATGTTCTTGAATGTTTGCACAATTATGCTACTTTTATAATTGTGTTCTTATGTTTTATTTAGTTTTTGTGCCAAGTAAAGCCTTTGGGATCATGTGGGGTATTAGTTGCTTTAATCCCGTTGAAAAACAAAAACTTTGGCATCCAGTAGAAAAAATCCTAAAAATCATAAAAGCGTCAAAAGTGTTTGAATTGTTTACACAAGATTAATATAGAAATTCCCTACGTTGTCCTAAGTTTTCAGAATTTTTGGAGTTACACAAGTATGAGTAAAATTCGAGTCTTTAGAGACAATTCTCTTTTTGATAGATTCTATTTTCTTTGCGTTATGTGCTTGTTTTGATGATTCTATGGTTTCTATAGGGGGTATAAGCCATGGTAACATTATAATACAGTAGGTATAATGCAAAATAAAATTGGAATAGGTTTCCAACATTACCTAAAGTAATGTTTGGTTTTGTTATACTAACGGATCTCGCAAAAGTTTTGTTGAGATTTGTGTGATTGAAGTTTTCAAGTTTTGAATGAGATCATGATGGGCGAAGGAATAAGGAGTGATAAAGGCCTAAGCTTGGAAATGCCCCATGGAACCCCAAGGTAATATCTAAGGATTACCAAGCAACTAAGTTTGGGGATGCCCCGGAAGGCATCCCCTCTATCTTCTAACAACCATTGGTAATTTTACTTGGAGCTATATTTTTATTCATCACATATCATGACTTTTGCTTGGAGCATCTTGTATCATATGCATCTTTTCTTGCTTTGCTGGTTAGTTTGTCATAATAAACCTTGTTGGACACACCCATTTGAGAGAACCAAATTATGCCATGATTTGTTAGAATCACTCTTTATGCTTCACTTAAATCTTTTTGAGCCATGGAATTGCTCAAGTGCTTCACTTATATATTTTTTGAGTACGGTGGTGCTGTTATTTTGAAGAAATTTGCTTTGATGCTTCACATAGATTATTTTGAGAGTAGTATAATTTTTTAAGAAATCCTCTCTTGCTTACCTTATATTATTGTGGGAGTATAAAATTTTAAAGAAACTTGTGCTTTCGTTGTTCACTTATATTTGATTGAGAGCTTGTTATTTGGAAAGGAAAAGTGCTTTAAATTAAATTAGCCCCAAAGTGATTGATGTTCGGGAAATATATAATAAAAACTTTCATGAAGATCATTGGATATTTATCTTGATTCTTTGCAAAATTTTTGTGATATGAAGATAGTAATACGTGTGTTATGTTGATGAGTAAGAATATTGGTGTTAAGGTTTGTGATTCCCTATGCATGCACATGAAGTCAATAATTACTCTATGAAATTACATCCTACTTGTGTTGCATTATTCGGTGTTAGTTATGTTTAATGTTCGCTTATGATGATTTACGTTCCGTGGTTGGGCACTTCTCAATCTATTTGCTAGCCATCACTTGTACTAAGCGGGGATACTGCTTCTGCATCCATATCCTTAACCCAAATTGCGCCGAATGAGTCCACCATACCTAATGTTCAAAATAAACTTCTGTTTTGTGTGCCCGCACCACTCATAAGTGGCGAGGGGTGGCCATTATCTTCCATGTTAAATAGGTTATTCTCAAGATGAGCGTTTATTTACTTGCCATTGCACAAGAGTATGGAGGTAATAGGGATGCCCAGTCCCAGAACACAAAACAAATTGTCAAATAATAAATTCCATGGAAAGTGTTGGTATGGACGGTACCCGTGGATACGGCTAGCCGTGGAATGTGAAAGAATTGTGAAAAAGGAATATATTTTATTTTCAGTTTGGGAACCACCTATAATTTGTTTGGCATGGAGGATATTGGAAAGTCTTAGTCGTTCTCATTGACAGGAAAAGCATACCACCCAAAATATTTTGTCTCTAAATTTTTCACTTTGAGATCTGGCACCTCTACAAATCCCTTCTTTCCCTTTGCGAAGGGCCTATCTATTTACTTTATGCAATTTTTATTTTTAATTTGAGTCTCCATCTTCTCTTATAAAGCACCAACTAAGGAACACCATTATCATACTTGAGCATTGGATGTAGTTAATATTTGGGTGTGTTGCATGAATGGATCAATGATGGAGCATGATGGGCTAGGGATAGCGTTCTTTAGCGTTGATATTTGAAAGACTTGGTTGCTTGTTGATATGCTTGAGTATTGGAATTTTCATGTCAAATTATAGATTATTGTTTTGAATCATCTACAAGTCCATATGTCCATGCTAAAAAGAAAAATAATATGATGAACATGTGAGGCAACATTCCACATCAAATTCTATTTTTATCATTTACCTACTCGAGGACGAGAAGGAATTAAGCTTGGAGATGCTGATACGTCGCCAATCTATCTATAATTTTTGATTGTTCCATGATGTTATACTATCATTCCTGGATGTTTTATGATCATTTTATAGAAACTTTATATCATTTTTTTGGACTAACCTATTGACATAGTGCCTAGTGCCAATTGCTGTTTTTTTCTTCTGTTTTTCCCTTTGTACAAAATCAATATCAGATGAGGTCCAATGCCACGAAACTTTACGGAGATTTTTTTTGGACCAGAAGGAACCTTGGGATCCAAGGATGATCACCAGACGAGGCCCAGGCAGCCCACTAGGAACCAGGGCACGCCCGGGGCCATGATCTCGTGTCTAGTGGTGGCCTCGGGCGCCTCCTCCATCGCGTGTGAGCTCTATAAATACCCCAATATTCCAGAAACCCTTGGGGAGTCGACGAAAAATCATTTCAGCCGCCGCAAGTTCCAGAAGCGATGACATCCAATCTAGAGCTTGTTCCGGAGAGGAATACAATCATGGAGGGGTTCATCATCCTCATTGGTGCTCCTCCGATGATGCGTGAGTAGTTCATATCAGACCTATGGGTCTGTAGGTAGTAGCTAGATGGCTTTCTCTCTTGTGTTTCTTCTCAATACAATGGTCTCTTGGAGATATACTTGATGTAACTCTTTCTTTTGCGGTGTGTTTGTTGGGATATGATGAATTGTGAGTTTATAATCAGATCCATGAAATTATATTCATGCTTTATTATTATAGCCTCGTATTTATTCTCCAATATTTTTTTTTGTGTGGCCAACTTGATCTTTTATCTTGCAATGGGAAGAGGTGCTTTGTGATAGGTTTGATCTTGCGGTGCTTAATCTCAGTGATAGAAAGATACATGACACGCATGTATCGTTGCTATCAAGGATAAAACAATGGGGTCTATTCCTACATGAATAGATCATGTCATCATTCTTAAGTCATTACTCCTTTTCTCGATGAACTCAATACACTAGATGCATGCTTGATAGCGGTCGATGTGTGGAGTAATAGAAGTAAATGTAGGCAGAAGTCGGTCTACTTGTCTTGGACGTGATGCCTATATACATGATCATTGTCTTGAATATCTCCATAATTATTTTCTCTTCTATCAATTGCCCAACAGTAATTTGTCTACCCACCGTTTGCTATTTCTATCGAGAGAAGCCACTAGTGAAATCTACGGCCCCCGGGTCTATTTCAAATCATTTATTTGCAATCTCTACTTTGCTATTCACGTTTCTATTTTATTTGCTCTTTTATTTTTGATCTATATTATCAAAAAACCCAAAAATACCTTGCTGCATTTTATTTGCTATCACTTTTATTTGCATCTATCAATCTATGTTTACTTTACCCACGAGCGATTTACAACCCCTACACGCGTTGGGTTGTGAGGATTTGGTTTTTGTGAGCAGGTACCGCTTAGATAGTCTTGTGGATCTTCCTACTAGATTGATATCTTGGTTTCAAAACTCAAGGAAATACTTGTTGTCGCAGTGCTACATCACCCTTTAAGCTTGGAGGGAAACCAACGCAAATCACCGGGGAGTCGGTCATCGTTCAAAGTTTGAGTCCGATCCATTTCGTTGTTCAATAGGTCATCGCTTTTGTCTAGCAGTTTCTGAAGCTTTTCAATAGCATTCTATTGCTTAGTGGAAATATTAGAAAGTTTGTAGTAACTAGGTTTCTGATATTCATCAGGTTGATTCTCACTTGAGTGAGACAATGAAGCATGTTTGAGTACCTTGGCATCTTTTGACATGAAGCAATAGGTGGGAGAAGAGTCGTCGTCACATTCATTAGTGTTGTTTACTATATCGTTTTCTTCAATGCTGAAGATGGAATTGATAACGAATGCAGTTGGAAGATCTAGGCTTGACACACCAGAGTCTGACTCCTCCTCAGATCCTACCTCTTCCTAGCATCCCTCACGATCTTCTTGAGAATCCATTTCCTTGCCAATAAGTGCCTGAGCCTTTCTGGAACTGTTCTTCTCCTGCAATGAGGACTTTGAAGATTTCTTATTTTTCTTCGTGTCATCAGAACTATCATCGTTGTATTTCTTCTTCTTTGATTCCTTTACCCGACGAGGGCAATCATCAATGTCGTGTCCAAACTTCTTGCATTTGTGACAAGTTCATTTCTTGTAATCCTCAGATGAAGATTCTGATATCTTCACACCTCTTTTTGAAGATTTTCCAAACTGACCTCTTCTAGAAAACTTCTGGAATTTTGTCATGAGCATAGCAAGCTCCTAACCAAGTTCTTGGGGATCGCCAAGACTACAATCAGATTCTTCTTATTTAGATGAGGAAATTGCCTTTGCCTTCAGTGCATGAGATCTTCCATAGCTTGGCCCATAGAGATCTCTTTTCTTAGATTATTGGAATTCATGAGTATTGAGCCTCTCAAGAATTTTGCAGTATCTAATGACTTGTAGTCTCCATGCTCTTCAATCATCAAAGAAAGTGTATCAAATGAGGAATCAAGATATCTCAGCAGTTTCTTCACCACCTCATGGTTGGTGATGTCTGTGGCACCAAGGGCTTGGAGCTCATTGGAGATATGAGTGAGGAGATCGAAGGTTTGCTAAACATTTTTGTTGTTGAGTCTTTTGAAGCAGTTGAAAAGATAGCAAAGAACATCAACCCGAGAGTCATGTTGAGTTAAGATTCATTCATTGACTTTGGACAGCCTATCCTAGATGAGCTTTGCACATCCCAAAGCACCCACTCTGCCATACTAACCTTTCCTCAAATGACCACATATCATAATCTACGCTTGAGAGTTGAGTTGCTTAAATCTCTTTACATTAGCAGCGTTCATAGAAGGGTGACGGAGGGAACAACATTTTCCACAACATACCAGAGATCGTTTTCAATTGCTTCAAGATGCATGCGCATTTTGTTCTTCCAGTAAGGGTAGTCCGTTCCTTTGATGGTAGGACAACCCTGTAGAGACCTTGGTCATACCTGAAGTCGAATAACTAGAACTCCAGGTGGTTAAACCAAAATCACACAGAACAAGGGAGTACCTTTCTCTGATACCAATTGAAAGTGCGTTATATCGACTAGAGGGAGGAGTTGAATAAGCAATTTTTACAGATTCATCACTCAGGAATTATGAGTTCTGGAATTTGCTAAGTGATGAACTACTTGCAGCTGAATATGTACTTAGGTGTATGCATAACATAGCAATAAGATAGTCGTCATGGTGAAATGAAATCTACACAGAGCACAAGTAGCATGTAAACAGGATGAGCAGGTGAAGAACAAGGTGACTGAAGAATTTGAGATGAGGAAATGAGAAAGTCGTCAGTCAAAGTATTCAAACAGTAACAAATAATTTCATCAACAAGTAAATGAGGAAATGAAAGGGTTGAGTAAATAGAACGAGGAGCTTGGTGAAGACAATGGTTTGATGACCGAGTTCCAACTATTGTGACAATTGTACGTCTGGTTTGGTGCATCTTGGTATTTAAACTAAAGGATGGGTTGCTCTCAAATTACACTTGTCAAGTTCTCTCTCGGAGCAGCCAACCAACTAGTGGTTACATGGCAGGGGGACATTTATAGCCACGGTGCAACCCGACATGATATGATATAAATGCCCCCAATGATATGACCGTTATGTGGATAAGATCTTAGGGACAACTGGCACGAAGCACAAGAACGGTCGAAATATCGAACTATGTAAGTCCCCAGATCCATCATGTTCCTCACTTGTAGGAAATTTGTAGTGGCAAAATGCTAACTCCCGAGTCACATCAATTCCCTTAGAGACTAGGAGAACATCGTCTCTATCATTGAAGGATTTTTCTGAACTGTAAGATATTTCCAAAAGGCTTCACTCAAAGGATTGTTTATGTGTAGGTTTTGAGATGAGCACGAGTTGGAATTTTTTTCCTTAGTATTAGCTCGACCCCCTTTAACAGTATGATGTTCCTATGACTCAAAAACAAAGGAAAAGAAACGATAAAACTAAATACTTCACACTTCGTAGACCTCGCATCAATATCTTCACGGACACACAAATTTCCTTGTTTTCAAAGTTTTCAGGAAAACATCAAAGTATTCACTTGAATAGATTCATTTTCAGGGGTAGACATTTTTTGGATATATCAAACTCCTCGGTGACTTTTCGAGCATGTGTACACTCATAAGCATATTAGTCCCTTAACCTATAAGACTTCAATAGACCAAAGTCACTAAGGGGCACCAAATGCACTTACACGTCCGCTCAAAATTGTTGTCCTTCTTCAAGAGTTGAGTCATGGGTTAGGCAATGCTTGAGAATCCTTCGAAGAACTTATGGTAATATCCCGCGAGTATGAGGAAACTTCTGACATCCTTCACATTGCTTGGGGATTGCCATTAAGTCATGGCTTCAATCTTGGTAGGATCCATTAATAGTGTGTAACGCCAAGATGCGATCCTATACTTACTTTGGCACGAGGGCCTCGACAGGGATAGAAGCGCATCTCGTTGTTTTGCAAGAATGGATATTGTTACAAGTACATGTACAAAAGAGTTGAGTATATGGAATTGGCTTACACTAGCCACAAGCTACAACAAGTTCACATCAATACAACACCATATTTAATCACCATTTAGAAGAGCAGGGTCCGACTACAGACGAAAACAAACGATAAAAGAATAACGTCCATCCTTGCTATCCCAGGCTGCCGGCCTAGAACACAACCTAGATCGATGATGAAGAAGAAGAAGAAACTGCAAATTGAACAATCATCGCACTCACGTCGAAGTATCACTTTACCTGTACCTGCAACTATTGTTGTAGTAATCTGTGAGCACAAGGACTCAGCAATCTCATTTCCAAAGGTATCAAGACTAGCAAAGCTTAATGGGTGAGGTACGGTTAAGTGGTGAGGCTCCAGCAAATGTCTAATCATTTATTTGTGTTGGTAACGTACGAGTACAAGAATTAGAGGGGGGTCTACGCATAACGGACATAAATACAATGATCTCGAAGTGATCCGGAACACCTACTTATGTCAAACATAACCCCATCGTGTCCTCTTCAAATGTAGAACTCACGAGAAGATACATTCACGGTTACGCACATGGTTGGCATATTTTAGTTAAGTTTACGTCAAGGTATCTAGAACCGGATGTTAAACAAAGTTTCCAAGTTGCCACATAACCGCGGGCACGGCTTTCCGAAGGATATAACCCTACATGGGTGTTCCAACTAGTCCATCAAAAACTACCACAAGGTGTGTCAAAAACCTAGACTGCAAAAAACCCGCGATCTCCTTGGATTCCAGGTGGAAAACCTCAACCTCGAGATAGACCAAAGTATCCTGGGAATTCCTCCCACAAGACATTCGTGAAGGGTAAAACAAATCCAGCAAGACCGCCCGGCGTGCCGACATTCCCGATAGGAGCCGCATATCTCGTTCTCAGGGCACACCGGAGGAGCACTACGTACTATGGCTGGATAGAAATCCCCCGAGATGCCCCGGGTGGCCCCGCAAGTAGCTCTATTTGGTACCAACACCATCAGCACTGCCCCCCTATATCATGTTAAATTAATCGTCCAGGGCGAGCTAAGTCCCTATGCGCTACGAATGGTGTTCAGTAGTATTATGCTGGACAAATATAGTACCAATGTTGGGCCTTACTGGAAAAGTTTTATCCCAAAAAGAAAATCAAGGGAGTCCCCATAACAACCCCAAGCATGCTAGGAGCACTCATTTATGGAACATAACACCGGTACACAAGTAACTGGGGTGATAAAGATGGAACAAAACACCAGGCTAGAAGGCCAAGCCTTCCTCCTTTTACCAAGTATATAGGTGGATTAAATTAAATAGCAATAATATGGTGATATAACAAGGAACCCATGTTTTAACATGGAAGCAACAACACTTGCAACTAGAAACGCTATCAGAAGGTTGAGCAAGCAGTAGCATAGCCAAACAGGGGTTTGCTGGGATGTGGAGGGATTAGAGGATTTTCATGGCAATATTGGGAGGCTGACATTTAAGTGGTAGGCAGCGAGACATAGTGAAAAAAACAATACAACTAGCATGACAATGATAGTAATGGTATCTAGGGAAATGGTCATCTTGTTTGTGATCCCGGTTGGAACAAGAACGAATCCGTGAAGCACACGAACCAAAGTAGTCAAATGTATCCTCACACTCCAAAGCGGTTCGGAAGTCTATCGAGAAGAAACAATCCAGAATAACAATCAACACACGATAACACCACACATATTCATGACAAGATGCGCAATCCAATATGATGCATGTCCATTTCAATTATGCAAGACATGGCAACGCACAACAATTAATACTACACATTAAATGAAGCTCAATATGTTGCATATTGACGAAGCTCCACATTTTTAATTGCTTAGTTCACTCCTGTTTAGGTACACAACAATATTAAATGTTGTTAAACATGGCAAGAGGTGAAGAATAAATAAACTACACTATCTAGGCATTTTAAATGAGGTCAGAAACAACATATAGCACCTCCAAAATGACCCCATATGTTAGTTTTGAATTTGGTCCAGTTCTGTACTAAACACATTTTATATTTGTTAAACAGCAAAATAAAGTTGATCATGCGGTTCCACACATTATTCTAGTCGATTTCCATATATAGATAATGTAAAATGGAGCTACGGTTTAAAAAGTAGGACCATCACAAGATAATATGCCATGAATGCAAAATGAATGCAAATGACTGCCACAAGCATGTTAATCATGGAGGCAACAAGATATTACGAACTACATAAAATTCTACGCAAGTTAAATGAGGCTGGAACAACGAACAACAATTCTGAAAAGTCCCCATATACAAATTAAGATTGAGTACCGTTCTCCCTAGACACAATAGAGTTGTTAAACAGCAAAATAAATGCTACCATGTTATTCTACACATATTTCTAGTCAAGTTACATATGTGGAACATTTTAATCAGAGCTATGGTTAATTAGTTATGACATAAACCATATTAACATAGTACTTACACAAATTTAATTAAACAACTCATTTAAACATGTTAAACATGGTTGAAAATTGGATATTTCTCTAAGAATTTATGCAGGTTTCATGTATGAAGTTTTTAAATCCGATGCACGGTTATTTCTCTAAGAATTTAGTCATTTTTAACATGGCATCACGCAAAACAACACACCCCCAAGTTTAACTATTTTAACATGTGTGAAAGTGGAATGTTATTAATCTACACAAAATTCTAAGCATTTTACCTATCCGTGGTTTTTACATACGGTTCACGGTTAATTAGATATGAGCATTTTAAAATAATGCATTTCTTTGTAATTACTAAAAATCCCAAAATTGATAAATTCACACACTATAGAAAAAGATATGGGCCGAATCTGGAGCGCAACATATTATTATATGCACGTGGAGAGGGATAGGAGGGGCGGAGCTCACCCCGCGGCTGGCTGGGCCATGCCGTGGCGGGTTGGGCTTCGGTCAACGGGAGCTCGTGAGTTAGGATGGGGCGACACGATGCTGTGCCTCGGAGCAGGTCATGCCTGGATGCTGGGCCGGGGCGCCGCGACATGGACCACGTGGGCGGGAGTGGGCGAGGAACTAAGGCCTATGGCTCCCTCCCGTGCTCCTGCACGAGCACGGGGCATGGCGGTGGCGGCCGGCGGGGCATCGAGGCGGTCGGGGCTCCGGGGTCGACGGAGGTCGGGGATGGGAAGCTCCGGTCCGGATCTAGCGGGATCCGGCCAGCGACAGGGCAGTGGCAGCGGTGAGGTGATGGCAGCGGGGCAGCAGCTCGGATGCGCGTCAGACCATGCCGCCGGCAAGGTCATGTGTCCCGCAAGGTCCGGCCTGGGGATGCGTTCCGGCGAGGGGCGGCTTGCCGGAGTGGCGCGATGACAGAGTATGGCGAGTGAGGTGCCAGGGCGAGACAGGAGCTCACGCTCTTCTCTTGAGAGCTGCAGCTTGCGCGGAGGCAAGGTTGGCTTCGGACACGGACGCACGACAGCGGCGGTCTTCGGGCCCGGGCAGGCTCGAGATGGGCTTGGCAGGCCCTGGCGCTAGCGGTTGGAGGACAACGGCAGTTGGCGGCCGCTGGGTAATGGCTGCATGGAAAATGTGACAAAGGCTAGGGTTAGGTCCAAAATGGACTAGGGGGCTTCGTTATATAGCAAATTTGCTAGGGTTAGGGGGTTTTGACCCATTTTCGGGCCGTTTAATATCGATGAAATGATCTGGAAGTGAAGGTGGGGCTAGCTGGGTTAGTGGGCTGTGTAGGGGGATGTTGGGTTGAGAAAGAGGGAAGAATGCGGCCCGTGACACAAGTTTATAAAACCGAAAAACGTCCGACAAATAAACTGATGATGGTGCCGTTACAGTCGACTGTTCGGGTATCAAACGGATTCACATTGGGATGAAATTTGAAAGGCGGCCTATCTACACTATAATAAGACCGCACACCAACTTTCAACCCAATTCGAGAAAGTGTTTATACACACCTTTAAAAACAATATCTTAACGATGACGTGGGCGCGTGCGTGTGTGGTTGGTCTGGAAATGGTTAATGACAAAAATGGAGAGAACCGACAACTAACAACGGATGCAAGTTTTGAGAAGTGACGGGAACAGAGTGCCGATGCAATGCGGTTGATGCGCATGATGCGATGTTGAATGAGAGAACCAACATAATCATACGACGACAATGGAATAAAAGGGGAATCTTCTGGAGCGTCGGTTCTAGGCTGTTACAACTCTCCTAAACTAACAAAAGATCTCGACCTGAGATCTAAGAATGAAACAGGGAAGAGGAAGAGAGGCAAAAGAGGTAAAACTTAGTTGCTTATTAGACAAACGAGTGAAACCAATGAATCTTGAAGGTTGCAAAGTGATGTAGAATAATATGAAGAGCACGCAAGAATTCAAAAGAAATTTCAGCAACACCTCGGTAGGAAATAGAGGCAAAACTTGATAAGATGGAAGAACGTGACAAGAGGACACAACACTCCAGTTAAATGGAAAAGCAAGGTAATAACAACATCTTGATAAAACAAGATAATGAATAAAAGAGTGCAACATCACAGAGCCACCGGAACAAAGGAATAGAAACTAGATCATTTGACGGAGAAGGAAATGACAAATTCTACTACATTTGAATTGAAGAGCGTCCTAGCAAGACGAATTGAACGGAGTTGTTGGAACCTCAACAACAGAAATAAATGATTTGTTGTGGGCTTATGGAAAACATCTCAAAATACGAGGTGACAACCAGCCACTAACAAAACAAAGATTGCTTGGATGCAACAAGAGATGCAAACTTCTTAAACCAATATGATACATTGAGTACTTGGGTCAACAATACTCACCATAATAGCAAATATCCTTAGAAAGGCTTTAGGTGAAACGTGATCCAAGATAGCATCAGTGAAGAAATCATGGGTTGAAAATAACTCATGATCAAGAATTGGTGGGTTTAAATATCTCATTCTTGAAACAAATTCTCTTCGAAACTCCTCATGAATCAAGCATGCTAAAACACCAGCTCAAAATAAAACGAAGGAAGAATTGCGCTTGAAAATGCAAGATAAAGAATACTTGAGGTACTTCAACAAGAATCTTGAAAAAACATTGAGGATGAATTGAATCCTGGAAGAACCAACATGATGAACCTCCGTATACAAAAGAATGATGAAAACATTGAAGGTTGAAAATAATAAGATTATGACCTTGCAAAGATTTAGATGGAACTTCAAAAAGAGATACTTGACAACATCTTGGAACTCCGGAAAGAAAAGATAAACAACTTAGAATCAAGAATTTGATATCACGAACAACTTTGGAAAAGAGTTGAAATCACCTTGATGAAACAAGAATGAGAATGATGTTATGCTTATCCTTCATCAAGTTAAATTGATGACATGCAACATATTTGCATACCACTTATTATTCATGAAAAGATTGAAGAGAGATATGAGCACAAACTGGAAGAAGCCTGAATGAACCACATGTAAGATTTTGGAACGAAAGAGGATAATACAAATGAACTGGGCTACATGAGGACAAAGAGAGCATGATTCTATATACAAAATTTTAGAGTTGTTAAACAGCAAAATAAATGCTACCATGTTATTCTACACATATTTCTAGTGAAGTTACACATGTGGAACATTTTAATCGGAGCTACGGTTAATTAGTTATGACATAAGCCATTTTAACATGCTATTTACAAAATAATAATTAAACAACAAGTTTAAACATGTTAAACATGGTTGAAAATTGGATATTGTGAAACTACACATAATTCTAAGCAGGTTTCATGTATGATGTTTTTAAATCCGATGCACGATTATTTCGCTAAGAAATAAATCATTTTTAAAATGGCATCACGCAAAAACAATGCAAACCCCGAGTTTAACTATTTTAACATGTGTGAAAGTGGAATATTATTAATCTACACAAAATTCTAAGCATTTTACCTATTTTTGGTTTTTTCATATGGTGCATGGTTAATTAGATATGAGCATTTTAAAATGATGCATTTTTGCGTAATTACTAAATATCCCAAAAATTGATAAATTCGGAGGCTACAGAAAAAGATACGGGACAAATCTGGTTTGCAAAATATTATAATACGCACAGGGCGAGGGATAGGAGGGGCAGAGCTCACCTCGCGGCTGTCTGGGCCAGGCCTTGGTTGGCTGGGCCTAGGTCAACGTGAGCTGGCACGTTGGGCTGGCGCGACGCGATGCTGGGCCGTGGAGGAGGTCTAGCCTGGCTGGTGGGCCGGGGCGCCGTGGCGTGGCCCACGTGGGTGGGAGCAGGCGAGGCACTGTCGGTGGGGCCTCGAGGTGGCTGGGGCTCCAGGGATGGCGAAAGTCGGGGATGGGAAGCTCTGTTCCGGATTTGGTCGGAGCTGGCCGTCGACGAGGCGATGGCAGCGTGGCAGCGGCTCGAATGTGCGTCGGACATGCTGCGGGCAAGTTCTTCTGGCCGGCGAGGTCCATCCTGGGCTGCGTTCTGGTGAGGGGCGGCTTGCCGGAGTGGTGCGATGGCGGAGTCCGGCAGGCGAGGTGTCAGGGCGAGACACGAGCTCTCACTCCTTTGGTGAGAGTTGCAACTAGCGCAAAGGCGAGGCGAGCTTCGGACGCGCGCATGGCGCCGACGGTCTTCTGTCCCGGCGAGGCTCCAGATTTGCTTGGCGGGCCCTAGTGCTAGTGCTGGGAGGACAACGGCGGTTGGCAGCGGCCGGGCAGTGGTTGTGCGGAAAACGAGGCAAATGCTAGGGTTAGGTCCAAAATGGACTAAGGGGCTTCCTTATATAGCAGATTTGCTAGGGTTAGGGGGTTTTGACCCGTTTTCACACCATTTGATCTCGATCGAACGGTCCAGAAGCGAAGGTGGGTCTAGCTTGGTTAGTGGGTTGTGTAGAGGGTGTTGGACTGAGATGAGAGGGAAGAATGCGGCCCGTGACACAAGTTTATAAAACCGAAAAATGTCCGATGAGTAAACAAATGATGGTGCCGCTACGGTCGACCGTTTGAGAATCAAACGGACTCCGATTGGGATGAAATTTGGTAGGTGGCCTATCTACACTATAATCATACCACAAGCCAACTTTCAACCCAATCCGAGAAAAATTTTATACACACCTTTAAAAACAATGTCTTAATGATGCGGCGGGCGCGTGCATGTGTGGTTGGTCTCGAAACGGTCAATGAAAAAAACAGAGAGAACTCACAACTAACAACATATGCAACTTTTGAAAAATGACGGAAATAGAGTGCCAATGCAATGCGCATAATGCGATTATGTACGCGACAACCAAAATAATCACACGATGACAAAGGAATAAAAGGGGAATCTTCTGGAGCGTCGGTTCAGGGCTGTTACACAATCCTTCTACAATCAACACATGACCAAAGAATGCAACTTCATGTAGTGAAAGTTCGCACTTGCTGAACTTGGGATAGATTTGGTGCTCTCAAAGCTTATCTAGGACCATTCTAAAGTTATTTTTATGCTTCTCTTCAGACTTCAAAAAGATAAGTATGTCATTGATGAAAACAATGACAAACTTGTCCAAGTACTCCGTGAAGACTTTGTTCATGATGTACATGAAGTAGGCTCGGGAATTGGTTAACCCAAATGACATGAAAATGTATTCATACAAGCTATATTGGGTCATGAATGCCGTCTTGGGAATGTCTTGGGGTCTGATCTTCAATTAGTAGTACCTGGACTTGAGATCAATCTTGGAGAACATCTTGGCACCATTCAGCTGATCAAACAAGCCTTAAGTCTTGGGAAGTGGGTACTTATTCTTGATTGTGACTTCATTAGTAGATCAATAATACAGACAAAGTATGATAGCACCATCCCTCTTTGACACAAATAGAATATAAAATCCCCAAGGAGAGGCACTAGGGTGGATAAATCCTTTTCTGAGATGGTCAACCAGTTGCTTATTCAGTTCAGCCAACTCTTTCGATCCCATTCTATAGGGCTTCTTATAGACGGGTCCTGCTCCAAGAATTAGCTCAAAGGTGAATTCAATGTTGCAGTGAGGAGACATTCCGAGCATCTCATGCGTAAATACATCAGGGTATTCACATACCACTAACACTTGGTCCAACTCATCCGTGAAATACAATTAACTTGCGGGGCTTGAGGCTACGGAAGGGTTGCAAACATACTTGACTTAAACGCCTTGGCTATTGGTCATCCGTGGCTCTTTGCTAGCACCGACCAAGGTAATCAACAAAGACCCGTCCCATAAAGGGGTAACGTGGTCGCACATGTAAGGTTGGGACGGTCGACAAATCATAAATCTATTCCCATTTCCGAAACCACTCACACCAAAATGTTTCCCGGTGCACCACTTGTCCACAAGTGGTCACCTAACTCATCATCACCCTCGGGCATTAGTGGCACCCGACGGGGTTTTCGTAAGCCTTTGATATTTACCATCATCATCGTGCTCATGCTTCTACTATGCTCAGCTCTACTTGTCAACATGATATTAGCGTGACCCTCATAGGTGGTAGGATCATGCTCAAATGCAAGTGTTGTGGAGGAGCCATCGGAAACATCATATCGATGATTTACCGAATACTTATGATCATATGCATCGGGAATAATTGCTCTACCAGCATGCAATATAATATTTGCTCGAACATGGTCAAAGGGCTGCTTGCCTTGATAAACTAAGTATCCGGGGTCTTCGGGGTCTTCGGGTCCAACTCCCTCATGAAACGTGGTATCTTTGTCGTAGTAAATAATAAAATAATAAGTAGCTCACTCAAAAACAGAGCACAAACTCACTTTAAAAATGTTGCCCTATTTTGTTAAATCTACATTACTATTTTGAAAATATTTGCCTCTGGTTTTGGTGAAAAGATTATTTTAAAAATCATTTTAACAAAAGCTAAAGTATTCAAAATAGCCTTTTTAACTATTACTATGAAGGAAAGTTGCCTTAAAATTTGTGCAATGGCTCTATTAAATTCTACTCATTTTTAGAAGAATTGTGGTGGAAAACTAATTGAATTATATTGAATAATAAATTCTACGAAAATCATTTGAAACAGGATTAAACAGAAAAAGGGGTTCAGTCCACGCCTGGCTCGACCTGTCGCTTGGGCCAGCCCAGCTAGCCAGCCAATGAGCTAGCCCAAGCGCGCGCCGCCAGGTTCAAACCTGATGCGCGGGCCCGTGTGGTCAGCGGGAGACATGAGAGAGGGGGGGAGAGAAGAGCCACCGACAGGTGGGGCACACCTGTCGGGGTCGTCTTCCACCTCTGGACCAAGGGGAGGGGAGGCACGCCCACGGCGATACCGACGCCCTCGAGCCCAACGACGGCGGGATTGGAACTAGCACATCGTCGCCTACCTGCTGATGGTCGAAAGGACGACGGGGAGGCCCTGGTTCACCGGCGACGAGGTGGCTGCGGCAGAGCCGATTCGGAAGGTGCATGAAGTGGGTGCTATGGGCAGGGATTAGCTCTGGGAAGTGGGGGGAAAGCTTCCTGTGCTCACTACAGTCACGGAGGAGGAGAAAGGAGCGTTGGAGGTGGCCTATAGCCTGAGATCGACGGAGCTCCGAAGCGGCGAGGCCTCGGTCGATGTCGAGTACGGGAGGTCGTTGTGCTCGAATGGAGTGGCTAGAGGTTCAATCTAGGCTCCGGAGGAGTGGAATGAGGGTGCTGGAGCGAGGGGGAGGCTTATTTATAGGCCCTCGTCTGTGCACCGAGTGGGAAGCACCGATGGTTTCACCGTGGCTCGCAGGAGGGGCAGTGAGAGCTCGGGGTCGAAACCATGGTATTGCCGATGTGGTTTAGGACCCCTGTGACTCACTGAGAGGGAGAGAGAGCTAGGAGGAGCGTGCATGCGTGGTCGCGGTCTTTTGGCTGAATCTGGCGCGCGGGCGCGCGTTGCTCCGATCAACACAACGAGGGAGGAGGGGCCCTGAGGCTGCCCTGATGCAGAACGGTTGTCGGGGATGCGAATGGGCAACGGGGGAGGCTTGAACCGGCCGGGGTTGGCCACCTTTGCCTAGGGTGTGCCCAAGCAGCGTGCCCAAAGCGCAGTTTTGGCATGCCATAGCATGCTGGCGCGCTCTAGGGCACCTTGGTCGTATCTGGTGCGTCCTGGGGCTCGGTTAGAAGATCCTTAGTTGTTTGAGAGCCGGGAGACTCCCTGCTGGTCAAGGGAAGTGATTAAAGAGGTGATGCCAAACTTGAACTAGAAATTAGAATGGATTTTTGGCTCTTCTGCTTGGATTCAAGGAGAGGACACTCATCTGTAGTTGGGGAGTGGTGTTGGTTGTTTGGTCAAGGAGTTTGGAGGGAAGTGTATGGGTGTGGAGTGAGGTAGGAGCAGTTTTACTAATATGGCATAACGTGTTCGACAGGTGTTTGGGGTAGCTACACTTCACCACTGGTGATGAAAGTTAACATGATTAGGTTTGATGCAAAAAAAAGGATGCTCCACCAAATTTGAGCTTCATTGGACAAGTTTGGCAATGCAAACTTGAAATCACCCCGAAATGGGCAGATCTGTCCCTTCCATAGAGATTGTGGCTAGACTACCCCCTGCAAATCCCATTTTTGGGAGAGACTCCTCATTTGGGGTGTTGAACACTCCTGCAAAGTTTCAAGCCATTTGCATAAAATTTGCTATGTAGAGATCTTTTAACTTGATTCTGGACAGAGAGGGTTTTAGGATTATTTGGTGAACGAAACCACCTTGGAATGAGGTAAAACTTGGCATGGCCACCAAATATAGCGTGGGAAGGTTGCTGAAATTTTCTAGGAATTTATTGGAAATATTTCCTTTGGAAATATTTCAAGAGGTCAAAACAGACAGAGATGGTTTTCAAGGGTTTGCTCAATTATTTTGAATATAAATAGGAGTTGAAAATCTTATGTATGGAAAATATATCCTCTGAGTGTCTCTAATTTTTCTCAGATTTTTCTAAAGCAGAAAAGTAATTTTTCATACAGAAATATCATTTCTGGCCTCAGAAATGACATGCAACTAAAATAGGAAAATATTTTGGAAAATAATTATTTTATGATATTGGAGAGTTAAAATAGTTCTAAAACCAGATTACCATCTTTGGGTAAAGGCACTCCCTTGTCATTTGGGACTTCTAGTGCAAACCCAAAGCAAGGTTTTAAATTAGTGAAAATAAGAAAAAGAATCTTTGGGAATAATCATGTTATAAAAATAAGGTTTTTGAATCCACTCATTCAATCATACATACACACAATGACAATCATGGCACTCACAACATTTGTGTTGAATTTTTTTAGTAAACTTAGATTTTGAAACTACAGTTGAAGTGTGGTAAAAACAGGGTGTGACAGACCTATCCCCCTTACAAGAGTCTCGTCCCCGATATTCCTAAGCTAGGTGCTAAAAAGGTGCGGAAATTCAGATCGGAGATAGTCTTCACGCTCCCATGTTGCATCTACTTCAGTGTAGTTGTTCCACTGAACCTTGAAGTACTTGATGGTGCGGCTTCTGGTGCAACGCTCTCCTTCGTCCACTATGCGGATCGGCCTCTCACAATAAGTGAGATCCGATTGGAGGTTGATGGCTTTATGGTTAATGTCCTTAGAAAAATCTGGACGGTTTGGCGCTTGCATACACTTCCGGAGTTGCTACATGTGGAAGATGTTGTGCACACCCAAAAAATTCCGGAGGTAGCTCCAACTGGTAAGCAACTTCTCTATGCCTTGCCGTGATCTTAAAAGGTCCAATGAACCTTGGAGCAAGTTTCCCCTTGATGTGGAAACGCTTGGTTCCCTGGAGAGGGGTGACGCGGAGGTACACCTGGTCTCCGAGGTTGAAGTCCAATTATCTACGACGAGAGTCTACATAGTTCTTCTGCCGCGACTTGGCCGCTTTCAAGTTCTCCTGGACAAGTTGCACTTTGTCTTCTGCTTCACGACAAACTTCCGGTCCGAAAATAAATCCTTCACCAGCTTCGGACCAGTTGAGCAGGGTGCGACACTTTCATCCGTATAGCACTTCGAATGGGGCCATCTCGAGACTGGACTCGTAGCTGTTGTTATATGAGAACTCAGCGAACGGCAGACAGACTTCCCATTTGGTCCCATGTGCCAAGACACAAGAGCGGAGCATATCTTCAAGTATATCGTTCACCCGTCCCGTCTGTCCGCCCGTTTGTGGGTGGCAGGCGGTGCTGAAAGAGAGCTTGGTTCCGAGGGCCTCTTGAAACTTCTTACAGAACCTTGAGGTGAACTGTGTGCCTCGGTCAGATACAATTTCTTTGGGAACTCCATGGAGGCTCACAATACGATGGATATATAGGCTAGCCAATTGGCTACCATCATAGGTGGTGCTGACTGGAATGAAATGGGCCACCTTGGTTAGGTGGTCGACAATGACCCATATGGAATTGTGCCCTTTGTTGATCTCGGCAGACCGGTGATGAAGTCCATGCCGACTTTGTCCCACTTCCATTTGGGCACTTGGAGAGGTTGTAGCAATCGAGCAGGTCGTTAGTGCTCAGCCTTGACTCGCTAGCACACGTCGCACTCGGAGATATAGGACGCTATTTCCCTGTTCATGCCATGCCACTAGAATCTTTCCTAGAGGTCCTGATACATCCTGGTGCCACCGAGGTGAATAGAGTAGGGTGTGTCATGAGCTTCCTGCAGGATCAAGTCCTTGAATTACGCCTTGTTGGGTACGCATAAACGTTTCCTAAACCACACTACTCCTTGTTCATCCATCGATAATTTTGCGGCCTTGCCTTCCTGGATCTTCTTCTTGATGCCTTCGATGCTCTTGTGCCCCTTCTGGGCTTCTTTGATGTCGTCGGCCGGCGTGGATTTGACTTCGAGGTTACCTAGGAATCCTGGTTCAACTAGCTCCAACCCGAAGCTTTCCATCTCTTCATATAAGGCGGGTAGCCTTTCCTTGAGCATAACATTCAAGGTGTTGTACTTTCGGCTTAAGGCGTCGACCACAACATTGGCCTTACCAGGGTGATATTGAATGCTGAGGTCGTAGTCTCTGATTAGCTCCAACCATCTTCGCTGCCTCATATTCAATTCCCTTTGAGTAAAGATATACTTTAGACTCTTGTGGTCGGTGTATATTTCACATCGCTTCCCTAGAAGGTAGTGTCGCCATGTCTTTAGGGCATGCACTACGACTGCCAACTCAAGTCATGTGTGGCGTAGTTTTGCTCATGCGGGCGCAGTTGTCATGATAGGTAAGCCACAACCCTGCTATCTTGCATTAGGACTCCACCGAGCCTGGTTCTGGAGGCATCATAATATATCACAAAATCCTTGTTGATATCTAGAGTAGCCAATACTGGGGCGGTAGTCAATCTCTTCTTCAACTCTTGGAAGCTTTCTTCGCATTCGGCGTCCATTCGAACTTCTTGCCTTTCTTCAAGAGCTGAGTCATTGGTCGAGCGATGCGGGAGAATCCTTCTACAAACTTGCGGTAGTATCCCGCGAGGCCGAGGAAGTTTCTGACTTCCTTCACATTTATTGGCGATTCCTAGTTGGTTACCGTGGTAATCTTGGAGGGATCGACCGCCAATCCATTTTCTGTCATGGTATGACCCAAGAATCCAACTTCGTGCAGCTAGCATATGCATTTGCTAAACTTGGTATAAAGCTAGTGCTCTCAAAGCTTTTCCAACACTAACCTCAAGTGTTGCTCATGCTCTTCTTCAAACTTAGAGAAGATTAATATGTCATCGATGAAGACGACAACAAACTTATCCAGGTATTCCATGAAGACTTTGTTCATGAGATACATGAAGTATGCTGGGGCATTGGTCAACCCAAATGACATGACGGTGCACTCGTAAAGACCGTACCGGGTTACCAATGTAGTCTTAGGTATGTCTTCGGGTCGGATCTTCAATTGGTAATATCCAGATTGGAGATCGATCTTGGAAAATACCTTGGCTCCATTTAACTGGTCAAATAGGTCTTCAATCTTGGGGAGTGGGGGCTTGTTCTTGATTGTGACCTCATTGAGGGAACGGTAATCGACGCAGAGTCTGATGGTCCCATCCTTCTTAGACACGAACAGAATAGGTGATCCCCAAGGTGATGCACTCGGACGGATCAATCCTTTCCTGAGTTGCTCATCCAACTGCTTCTTCAACTCTACTAGTTCTTCGGATCCCATCCTATAAGGCTTCTTATAGATAGGCCTTGATTCGGGCATGACCTCAATGATGAACTTGATGCCTCAGTCAGGAGGTATCCTTGGCAGCTCATCAGGAAAGACATCCGGGTACTCACAGACTACTGGCACTTGGTCCAACTCTTCTCCCGATAGGCAATTTACCTGAGGGACTTGAGTGGATGTAGGCTCAGGGACATAGTTGACTTTGACCCTTGGTTGCTTGTCATGGTAATAGCCCTTTTGGCACAGTCCAATATGCTCTGGTGCTTGGCCAACCAATCCATTCCAAGGATCACATCCAAGCCTTGCGACTTAATGACGATGAGATCTGTTGTGAAGCTTATCCCATTAATATTGATCCAGAATCCTCTACATCCTAGGTTGGTCCTTAGCACTGCTCCCGAGGTATGTAGTGCCATTTCCCCTTTAAGGAGTGTAGGCTTCAAACCACATTTTCCGCAAACTTCTGAGTAACAAAAGAATGCGAAGCACCACGATCAAACAATACTATTGCTGGGGCGGAGTTGACGAGGAACGTACCTAGAATGCAGTCCGGGTATTCTTGTGCTTCTTCTACGAAGATGTGATTAATACGTCCCTTGCTGTGGTACTGTGGGTTGCGGGGAGCTTGGTTCCTGCCTGGTGCTCCTTGACCTTGATTAGGCGCATTAGGGCGCGGTGCATCGGGCTTCTTTTTGGGGCACTGCCTGGAGTAGTGCCCAGTCTGACCACATCCAAAGCAGGTAACCTGCCCTGGGATATTGGGCTTGACTCCACTGTTATTGGGTGGGTTGATTGTTGGTTTGGTGTTGACTTGCGGCTGGGGCTGGTAGTTCTGGCGGAACGTTGGTGCCTTGTACTGTTGTTGCTCATAGTTGGGTCTTGCTGGGGTTGACTGCCATGGGCGGGGCTTCTGGTTACTGGGTCCTCCATTACCCATCAGCTTCCGCTTGCGGGTATCATCCATTTCACGACCCTTATCCTCCAGCACGAGGGCCTTGTTCACCAGATCGCAGAAGGTCTGGCATTCACAGCCAACCAGCTGATACTGAAGCGACTGTTGCAGTCCTTCCATAAAGCGTTCCACCTTTGCGGCTTCAGTGTTGACATCTTCCGATGCATATCTTGACAGGAGGTTAAACTTCTGCAGATACTCCTTGATAGTTCCGCTGCCTTGCCTCAAGGCTCGGAATTCCCGCTTCTTAATGGTCATCATTCCAGGCGGAATGTGAGCAGCGCGGAATCCTTCCTTGAATACTGCCCAAGTGATAGCTTGCCCTTCTCGCATGATCTGGAACCCGTCCCACAAGGCTCTGGCCGTGCCTGCAAGAAACTGACAAGCATAAAGGACTTTCTCGCGATCATCGGTGCACTTGACCAGCGCGAGGAGGTCTTCGATGGTGCGTATCCAGTCATCGATATCCAATGGTTCAGTTGTCTCCATGAATATAGGAGGCGGAGTCCTCATAAACTCAGACAGAGTAGAGCGACTATTGCCATTTCCATTTTACGGTGGATTGTTCACCAAGACTTGAGCTAGCTGTTGGATGGCAGCATTGTTGCCTTGACGTTCCTCTCGGAGAGCTTGGAGGAACTCACCCATAGTCAGGCTCTCCGGAGGAGGCGGTGACGGGGGAATATCGCCTTGCTGGTGCTCGAGGTGATCTCCAGCTTGAGCATTCCCACCGATTCCCTGCTGCTGGCCAAAGGTGGCAGAGCTGGGGTTGCCGAAGGTGCTGGTGCATGTTGAAATCACCATCCTCTTAGCGGAGAAGACATGTCAATATGTCAAAACGGTCGGGGAATCGTGAGGGATGAAGCTCCTAAATAAGGGGGGTTTTGGTACTGTGCTAGTGTGCGAGTTGAACAAAGTTTTTGGGGAAATATAATGCATTAAAACAAGTGATGTAGTCGCTCACAAGCTGCCTAAGCAGAAATGCGGCTTGTATCATACATGATCACACAACACTCATGGTTCTCATGAACCGCTACACGGACTCAACTACACATGGGGAGACTCCTAATTGCCTAAGACGTTCCTCTAAGCGGCGAACTGCTCGGTCTCGTATGCAGGCTCGGTAGGATCTTTGTCTTCATCCTCATTGGTATCTTCCACCTTCAGAGGTGTGGGAGATGGGAGAGGTCCATCACGGCATATCTTTGTTGGCGAAGCGGTGAGGAGCTCAATATATTCTTCCGCTGTGAGACGACGACTTTGAATAGGAGTGGCCTGGAGCGGTGGTATCCCTCCTCAGAAGGCAATGGCTGACTGCTCTCTGGGTGCTCCTTCCTTCTTGACCTTGTGGGTCTTCATCATTTCCAGGCAAAGTAGGTCCTTGACTTGGTGTAGTTCTTGGTGAAGTGTCACAGACTCCTTGATCAGAAGGTGAGTCAAGGTGTCGGCGGAGAGGCTGAAGTAGGTCTGAAACCTGAGTGGCGTTCCGTCCTCCGAGGATGGGTTAAGTGTCCAACTCCCGTCAAATCCGTCCTTAATAAAATGCAGGTGACGAGCTGTTGGCTCGTTATCCATCTCGGGAAGGAGGTCGCGGAGACGCACGAGCGCCTCTCGTGTGGCTGTCTCCACTGCTAGCATCAGATTCTCCATCTGTGGTCCTTCAAAGAACCAACTAGTTGGGGAGTTGTTAGCCTTCACTATCACGTCCACGTGATATTCTTTTGTGTCGGCGTTAACCCAGTGCTCGTGGTAGAGAAAAATGGGCGTGCGATGTACTTGAGACTTCTCGAGGCTATCTCCCAAGAGTAGGGGAAAGCCCATCTCGAGAAGCATTTCAGGTACGGCGGCCATCTACAAGGTTGTAGGAGGGGGTTAGAAATTTTGGTGGGTGCAGAAAATCTCAAGTGTAAGGGCTGAGTGCACTACTCGTCTCGGCTATCGTCCATGCTACCTAAGGCTTCCTACAGTCAGGATGACTCTGATACTAGCTCTATGGGGACCCCGACTTATGAGTCGAGATCGCCGAATGAACATGCTCAGTGATCCCAGAGAACAATGCTCACCGAACACACAGATACTGAATATAAAGAGTCTTACATACAACATACCAAGATGATACATAAAATGACCAACAAGGTCAAGTTCTCATAGGTAGGGCCTATAAGGCCAAATCACATCGATACATCTACTAGCGGAAATCTGGGGGCTAAGCAGGTGCCCATGCCATCAGCTTTCACCAACAGGCATTCTGACTGAAAAGCGTCCTAGTTCGCAAGTCCGTCTCCGAAGACGAATTCTTCTCCAAATTCCGGTCCTTCCATGTCTGGTCAATAATATAACAAGTGGCAAGCCAATGAGTACTTTGAATGTACTCGCAAACAGCCATTGATATGGATAGTGCAGTTGGTACGATAATAAAGTGATATGTAGCATTTGCGGAAAGCAAGATTGAAGGTAAATAAACATGATCATAGATGGTTATGGATATGCATCATAAGCTAGATGGTATTCAAAAGAACAGGTTACAGATATCAACATATCTGTTAAGGGCTGAACACTTTGGGTTCGCCCGATATGCCAAGTCACCAAACTTGATCATATTAAGTCTTTCACATAACTCCATGAACACACACACCTTTGGTTTATGAGGAAACAACTGGACATAGTTTAAGCAGCACCACCCAACTGTTCTTGACCGTGGACACGACTATTCAAATATTTTACACTCTGAAGTGGTTGTACGCTGTACCCACGAGATCGAGGAAAACTTCTGTATCATCCACGACCCATGGTATATAACATACCCGAGGTAAGTACCCGATCAATGCCTTTCCCCTTACGATACTAGACAAAGAGTTCCACTCGATTGGTACCCAGCCCACATGATGTACGTCTTACGAGCACCAACTCTGGAGAGTATCATCCATGCGGGGAGCAACGGTGTGCCCGCATAGTGGTCCTACCTGGCACGACCCCGGTATGAGAGGGACCACATATCACTCCCGCCACTAGTAATGTGGCTCTTTGCTAGCACAGACCAAAGTAATCAACAAAGCCCCGTCCCACAAAGGGGTAACGTGGTCGCACATGTAAGGTTGGGATGGTCGACAAATCATAAATCTATTCCCATTTACAAAACCACTCACACCAAAATGTTTCCCGGTGCACCACTTGTCCACAAGTGGTCACCTAACTCATCATCACCCTCGGGCATTAGTGGCACCAGACAGGGTTTTCGTAAACCTTTGATATTTACCATCATCATGCTCATGCTTCTAGTATGCTTAGCTCTATTTGTCAACATGATTTTAGTGTGACCCTCATAGGTGGTAGGATCATGCTCAAATGCAAGTGCTCCGGAGGAGCCAATGGAAACATCATATCGATGATTCACCGAATACTTAAGATCATATGCATCGGGAATAAATGCTCTACTAGCATGCAATATAATATTTTCTCAAACATGGTCAAAGGGATGCTTGCCTTGATCAGCTAAGTATCTGGGGTATTCGAGTCCAACTGCCTCGTCAAACGTGGTATCTATCGTCATAGTAAATAATAAAATAATAAGTAGCTCACTCAAAAACAGAGCACAAACTCACTTTAAAAATGTTGCCCTATCTTGTTAAATCTACATTGCTATTTTGAAAATATTTGCCTCTGGTTTTGGTGAAAAGATTATTTAAAAAATCATTTTAACAAAAGCTAAAGTATTCAAAATAACCTTCTTAATTATTACTATACATGCAAGTTGCCTTAAAAATTTGTGCAAAGGCTCTATTAAATTCTACTCAATTTTAGAGGAATTGTGGTGGAAAAATAATTAAATTATATTGGATAACTGATTCTACGAAAATCATTTGAAACATGATTAAACACAAAAAGAAAAGGGAGTTTAGCCCATGCCTGGCTCGACCTGTGGCTTGGGCTGGCCCACTTGGCCAGCGAGCCAGCTAGCCTAGGCGCACGCACCGCCAGGGTGAAACCTGACGCGCGGGCCCCTGTGGTCAGCGGTAGAGAGGAGAGAGGGGAGAGAGAAGAGCCACCGACATATGGGGCACACATGTCGGGGTCGTCTTCCACCTCTGGACAAAGGGGAGGGGAGGCACGCCGACAGTGATACCGACGCCCTCGAGCCCCAACGACGGTGGGAATGGAACCACCATGTCGTCGCCTACCTGCTGGTGGTCGAAAGGATGACGGGGAGGCCCTGGTTCACCGGCGATGAGGTGGCTGTGGTGGAGCCGATTCGGGAGGTGGATGAAGTGGGTGCTACAGGCAAGGATTAGCTCGAGGAAGTGGGGAGAAAGCTTCTTGAACTCACTACGGTCACTGAGGAGGAGCAAGGAGTGTCGGAGCTAGCCTGTAGCCCGAGATCGACGGATCTCTGAAGCAGCGGGGCCGCGGTCGATCTCGAGCACCGGAGCTTGCTTTGCTCGAATGGAGTGGCTAGGGGTTCAATCTAGGCTCCGGAGGAGTGGAATCTGGGTGCTGGAGCAAAGGGGAGGCCTATTTATAGGCCCTCGACGGTGCACCGAGCGAGAAGCACCGGTGGTTTCACCGTGGCTCACAGGAGGGGCAGTGAGAGCTCGGGGTCAAAACCATGGTATTGCGGAGATGGTTTAGGACCCCTGTGACTCACTTAGAGGGAGAGAAAGTGAGGAGGAGTGTGCATGCGTGGCCGCGGTCTTTTCGCCGAATCTGGCACGCGCGGACACGCGTCGCTCCGGTTAACAGAGCGAGGGAGGAGGGGCTGTGAGGCTCCCCTGATGTAGAAGGGTTGTCGAGGACGCGAATGGGCAATGGGGGGAGGCTTGAACCGACTGGGGCTGGCCACCTTTGCCTCGGGTGCGCCCTGCAGCGTGCCTAGAGCGCAGATTTCGCATTCCACGTCATGCTGGCGTGATTTGGGCGCCTTGGTCATGTCTGGCGTGTCCTAGGGCTGGGTTGGAAGATCCTTAGCCGTTTGAGAGCCGAGAGACTCCCTGCTGGTCAAGGAGCTGATTAAAGAGGTGATTCCAGACTTGAACCAGAAATTAGAACAGGGTTTTTGGCTCTTCTGCTTGCATTCAAGGAGGGGACACTCATCTGTAGTTGGGGAGTAGTGCTGGTTGTTTGGTCTATGAGTTTGGAGGGAAGTGTATGGGTGTGGAGTGAGGTAGGAGCTATTTTACTAGTATGGCAGAACTTGTTCGGCAGGTGTTTGGGGTAGCTACACTTCACCACTTGTGATGAAATTAACATGATTAGGTTTGATGCAAAAAATAGGATGCTCCACCGAATTTGAGCTTCATTGGACAAGCTTGGCAATGCAAACTTGAAATCACCCCCAAATGGGCAGATCTATCCCTTCCAAATAGAATGTGGGTAGATTACCCCCTGCAAATCCCATTTTTGGCACAGACTCCTCGTTTGGGGTGTTGAACACTCCTGCAAAATTTCAAGCCATTTGGATAAACTTTGCTATGTAGAGATGTTTCAACTTGATTCTAGACATAGAGGGTTTTAGGATTATTTGGTGAACCAAACCACCTTGGAATGAGGTGAAACTTGGCATGGCCACCAAATATAGCTTGGGAAGGTTGCTGAAATTTTGTAGGAATTTATTGGAAATATTTCAAGAGGTCAAAACAGACAGAGATGGTTTTCATGGGTTTGCTCAAATATTTTGAATATAAATAGGGGTTGAAAATCTTATGTATGGAAAATATATGTCCTGTGAGTATCTCTAAATTTTCTCAGATTTTCTAAGGCACAAAAGTAAGTTTTCATACAAAAATATCATTTGTGGCCTAAAAAATGGACATGCCATTAAAATAGGAAAATATTTTGTTTTTAATTTTTTTAATAAACTCAGATTTTGAAACTACAGTTGAAGTGTGGTAAAAATAGGGTGTGACAGGGTGAAAGTTCGCTTGGCGCAATCTAGCAAGCCTTGGTGCTTGGTTAACCAATCCATTCCTAGGATCATATCCAAGCCTTGATATTTCAAGATGATAAGGTCTGCTTGGAAGTGTACCCCATTGATGTTAATCTCAACTCCTCTACACCCTATCTTGGTTCTCAACTCCGATCCTCGGGTTTGCGCCAACATGGGACTACTCATGGGTGTAGCATACATACCACTTTCTAGAGAAAAATTTTGAGTAACAAAAGAATGTGAAGCTCCACAATCAAACATGACGATTGCGGGTGTCGAGTTGACAATGAACGTACCCAGTATGACGTATCTTCCTGGGCTTCCTCTATGGTGACGTGGTTCACACGACCTATGCCATTGTTGGGCCGGTTGCAGGGAGCTTGTTTCTTCAGTGGAGCCCCACGACCTTGTCCTTGGTTCTACGTATTGGAGCGCAAAGCATCTACCTTCTTGTTGGGGCGCAACCTTGAGATCTGTCCTGGCTGACCACATCCAAAGTAAGTGACTTGACATGAGTTGTTGTTCTTGCCACCATTGTTCTTATTGGGGTTGTTGTAGGATGGCATGGGATTGGCATACTGCTGAGCGTGATAGCTCGGACAAGGTCGAGGAGTCCCGACTTGCTGAGACTGATAGGTTGGCTTGGCTAGGGATGGCTGCCATGAGCGAGGCTTCTGGTTGTTGGAACTACCCTTGCCGTCCATCTTGTGCTTGCGGTTATCGTCCAGAGCACAATGCTTGTCTTCAAGCATAAGTGTCTTGTTCACCAGATCAAAGAAAGTCAGGAATTCATAGACGATAAGTTGATACTGTAGAGCTTGCTGATGGCCTTTCATATAGTAATCCTTCTTAGGTGCCTTAGTGTCAACATTGATAGAAGGTTGAACTTCTGCATGTACTCCTTGACTGCGCCAGTTTGTTGGTTTAGTGCTCGGAATTCTCTCTTCTTGATGGCCATGATCCTAGATGGAATGTGGGCCTTGCAAAAACCAGCCTTGAAATAATTCAAGGTGATCTCATGGTCGCCTTGCATGACCTTGAATCCGTCCACCAAGCGCTCGCGGTCCTTCCGAGACAGTGGGAGGCATAAAGCACCTTCTCACGGTCTTCGTTGCACGTGACCTGTTGTGACAGCCCGAGACTAACGCTCCACAGGATTCCCGTTTTATTTCATTGTCGTTAAGTGATTCGTTTGTTTGTCACATTCATTATTGCGTCATTTGCATCATCCACATTGCATCGACACTTTGTTTTTTTCGTTTTTAAAAACTTGCATCCGTTTGTAGTTGCCGTTTCTTCCCATTCTTGCCGTTGGCCATTTCGAGACCAACCACACACGCACGCGCGTGCAGCATAGGTGAAACATGGGTTTTAAAAGTGCATATAAAACATTCTTGGAATGGGCTGCAGTTGGTGTGCACTCATAATACATTGTAGGTAGACCTCGTGCCAAATTTCGTCGCATTCGGAGGTCGTTTGATACCCCAATGGATAAACCTATAGCGGCCCTATAGTTGGCAAAATGTTAGACGTTTCGGTTTATAATCCTATCATGGGCCGCAATCGTCCTTCTTATATCAGCCGCAAACCACTCTTCAGAGCCCACTACTGACTAACCGAATCCCCCCTTTGATACAGACCGTCTGATGGTGATCAAACGGTCCAAAAACGAACAAAACCCCTAACCCAAGCCATCTCCACCTATAAATGGACACCTAGCCTCCTCCTCGAATTCCATGTCTCTTCACTGCATAGCCACCACCTCCCTTGCGCACATCCTCCCACCTCCCAGTCGCGCAGGCCCACCAAAACCTAGATCCATCCCACCCACGCCCAAATCAGGCCGCCGCCGCCACAACTCCCCATGGGAGCTCCTCCCATGCCTTCCATGGGACCTGCCCGCGCTTGAGGATGCCCACCCCTGCTCCCTCTACGCTGGTCGACGCATCGTTGGGGCCAGCTGTCATCGATGACCCAGGCCAGCCCCGCTGTCGTGCCCTCTTTCTTCACCCCCCTTCGATCTTCTCAAATCTCACCTCTCCCTCCCTCTCTCCCCACGGGCTGGAAATAGTTGCCGCCTACCATGGTGCTCGGAGCTCTATCCACCGTTGTCGTTGCCTGGATCTGACCTTGATGACTAGATCCATCTATCCCTGACACCTCACGGCCATCTGGCCAACTCCACCTCTCCCCGTGCCGGATCCCGACGTGAGTCGCCACCATGGCTCCTATTCGTGTGGGAGCGGGAGAAGGAGGAAGTCGCCCTCGCATGCCTCGCTTGCTAGCACGTGTATGGGCCGCTAGGGCACACAAGGCCCATATCTAACACCCTAACCCGACATGCTTCAACCTCTCCATTCACGAGCCTAGCTGCATCCTGGTATAACGGCCGCACCAAGGCCCAACAGCCTCCTCAAGGCCCAACCAAAGGAATCAGCTCTGCTTGTTGTAGAATCCGAAGTATGTCTAGAGGGGGGTGATTAGACTACTTGACCAAATAAAAACTTAGACTTTTCCTAGTTTTAGTTGTGGGCCAGTTTTAGCAATTATGACTAGTTAAGTTCACCCATAGGAGTGGAAAGTAAAGACATGCAAATGTACTGTAGAGGGTAGGGAAGGAAGATCAAACACAAAGGTTGACATGATGATTTTGGCGTGGTTCTCATAGGTGGCGCTATCGTATGTCCACGTTAGTGGAGCCTTCAACCCACGGAGGGTAATGGTTGCGAGAGTCCATGGACGGCTCCACCCACAAGGGGTCCACGAAGAAGCGACCTTGTCTATTCCACCATGGCTTGCGTCCACACACGACTAGCCTCACTCACGATAGATCTTCATGAAGTAGGCGATCTCCTTGTCCGTACAAACTTCTTGGTCCAACTCCACAACATGAAGTAGGAGGCTCCCAAGCGACACCTAACTAATCTAGGAGGCATCACCCTCCAAAAGTAATAGATGTGGTAGAATGATGAACTCCTCGCTCTTGTGCTTCAAAAGATAGTCTCCTCAACAATCAACCACTCTCTCACAGATTTGGCATGATCAGGAGAGATTGATTGTGGAAAGCAACTTGGGGAGGCTAGAGATCAAGTTTCAAATGGTTTGATTGGAATCTCTTGATCTCAACACATGAGTAGGTAGCTCTCTCTCAGAAAAATGGACCTGGGACGTGTGTGTGTGTGTGTGTTCTAAGTGCTTCCTCTGCGAGTGAGAGGAGGTGTAGGGGTATATATAGATATCCCGCAAAATCCAACTGTTATAACATTTTTGCCAAACTCGGTAACACCGTAAAGAATCTCGATGGTACAAAGTTGCACTAAATGTGGCAACTTTTTAATTCTCGGTGAGACCGATATATGAATCTCGGTGGTACCGATACGATGACCTAGGGAAGTTTCCAAATCTCAGTGGTGCCGATTTCAATCTCGGGAATTCTGATTCTTGAAATAGACACAACACAAAGTTGGTCACTGTCTTTAGGTGGCACTGATGTGAAACTTAGTGGTACCGAGAGATTAGGGTTTGGAGAAGGATTTGTTTGTGAGAAAATTGGTAGGGCTGAGTGGGAAAACTTGGTGGCACCGATATTGCTGTTTTGGCCTGGGACACTGATTTTGTGAGAGAAATGGGGAGTGTTTTGGTGGCTATCCCTAAGCACTTGAGCGGCCAATTCATCATAATACCTCACCCCCTTTTAATAGTATTTGTTTTCCTATGGACTCAAAAGTGATTTCTCACAAATGTGAAATGTAGAGTCCTCTTGTTTGAAGGTTGAACCAATCCTATTATTTTCCTTGCATCAAGGGGTTTATCCTCACAATTCTTTAGCAAATGCATCTTTGAACTTTCCTGAAATATACTTGGATAAGATCATAAGTTCTGTGATACATATGTTGTTATTAATTACCAAAACCACCTTAGGGAGCAATTGTGCTTTCACTTGTCTAGCCCAACTTGTCTTCGACCTAGAGCTCCAAGGTGAGCTAAGCTCTACCTTGGGTGCTGCTCGACTATCTTGCGCAAGTGTGTGAATTGTTGGACCAATCCCAATTTTTGTCGAGTGTAGTTTTTTCCTTGTGCTACGAATTTTGCTATTACTCCATGACTGCATAATTACAGGAAAATGACATGTTCCAAAATGCTAACAATTTAATAACCATACATCGTGTTAAAAAATTAAATATGAAAAATGTTCAGAATTTGGTGTAAATTGAAAATATACAACTTTCATACATGTTTAAAATGTTCAACTTGAGGTTTGCAGTTATTTTTCATAAATGCCATGTTAAAATGATTTATTTCATAACTAAATAACCGTACCTCGAGTTAAAATGATCCACATATGTACCTTGACTAGCAAAATGTGTAGAATAACATGGTGGCATTTATTTCGCGGTTTAAGAAAAATCTAAAATTGTATTCTAGGCAGAAAAATATTGAAATCCAAATTACATATGGGGACTCCCCGGAATTGTTATTCATTGTTCTGGTCTCGTTTAAATTTTCCTAAACATGTAATCTAATTATGCTCCACCTCTTGTCATGATTAACAACATTTAAAATGTTTGTCTAGTTAAAACAACATTAACCACATTTCTATAAATACAAAGATTTATGAATTTTTTTTCTATGTATGTTCTCCTTCTCCATTTAAATTTATTAATTCCATCATCACCTTCTGCCATGACCACCCATGTTTAACAACATTTAAACTTATTGTGTAAATACGAGAGTGAACTAAATGTTTCGAGCATGGATATTCATCAATATGGAACTCGTTGCATATTGAACTTCACTTAACTTGTAATGTTGGATTATTGCATCTTGCCATGCCATGCATAATTAAATGGACATGCATCATATTTGATGTGCATGATGTCATGCATATGTTGTGGTGTTTACCGTTCCATTTGTTTGTTTCTGGATTTTCTTCTCCGTCCTAGAGTTTTGAAAGTGTTTCAAAGTGTGAGCATCCGTTGGACGACGTCTGTTCATCTACTTCATGGATTCGTTTTTCATCCAAGCGGGATCTCAGGCAAAATGATCATTTCCTTGGATACTAGTACGATCATTGCCATGCTACTTGTCTTGTTTCTGTCGCTATGTTTAGATACCTACCACTTGTTTGTCAAGCCTCCCAAAATGCCATGATAAGCCTCTAATCTTCCACACCCCAGCAAACCATTGTTTGGCTATGTTACCGCTTGCTCAGCCCTTCTTATAGCGTTGCTAGTTGCAGGTGCAGGTTGTTCCATGTGATAACATGTATATCTTGGGATATCACATATTAGTGCTATTTAATTTAATGGACATATATACTTGGTAGAAGGTGTAAGGATTGTCCTTTTCCTCGGTGTTTTGTTCCACCTTTGCCGCCCTAGTTACTTGTGTACCGGTGTTATGTTCCATATTGAGCGCTCCTAACATGCTTGGGGTTGTTATGGGGACCCACTTGATTATTTGTTTTTGGATAAAACTCATCTAGCAAGGCCCAGCTTTGGTACTACATTTTTATAATAACAAATAAACATGCATAGGGGGTAATTAACCCGTGGATAATTAATCAACAACCCAGGTCCGTGCTCCGCATGAGTGTTGGTCCAACTTGTCCATTGTGGGTGGCCGATAAGGGTAACTCATTCATTGGCCTACCGAAAGTTTGGAGAATCCGACCGTGTCCTGAGAACAAGATATGTGGCTCCTATGAGGATCATCGACACGCCGGGTGGACTTAATGGATTTGTTTTAACTTTTCTGAAAAATTTGTCCACCGGGATATCGAGGATACTTTGGGATATCTCGAGGTTGAGGTTTTCCATGCAGCTTGTGGCTAGTTTGCGATGGATGAGTTGGAGGACCCGTGCAGGGTTAAATCTTTTCGAGAGCCGTGCCCGCGATTATGTGGCAACTTGGAATTTTTATAACACCCGGTCATAGAAAACTTGAAGTAAACGTAATTAAAATACACCAACCGAGTGCGTAACTGTGACCGTCTCTTCTTGTGAGGTTTGAACCAAAAAGGGAATAGAGTGGGGTTATGTTTGACTCGTAAGTAGGAGTTCAGGATCACTTGTTCATCATTTATATTTCACATCCTATTATGCATAGATCACTCATCTTATTCTTGTAATCGTATGTTAGCCACATATTCAAATGCTTAGTGCTTGCTGTAGCCTCACCAATTAACCATTCCCCACCCATTAAGCTTTGCTAGTCTTGATATCCTTGGAAATGAGATTGTCGAGTACTTGTGGCTCACAAATTACTACAAGAACGGTTGCAGGTACAGGTAATGCGATGCTTTGACGTGAGAACAATGCTTGTTTGATTTGGAGTTCATCTTCATCATCATCTTCTTCTTCAATGATCATAGGAGGGTTTCAGGCTGACAGCCTGAGATAGCAAGATGGATGTCATTTTTTCCAGTTGATTTCGTCCATAGTTGGACCCTGCTTTTATGCATGATGATTTCTATGGTTGCTTGTATTGAGATGATCATGATTTATCTTGTGGTAAGTGTAAGCCAATTCCATATACTCATCTCCTCTTTACATGTACTTGTAGCAATATCCATTCTTGCGAAACACGAGATCACTTCTATCCCTATCAAGGCCCTCAAGCCCGAATGAGGATAGTACCACATCTTGGGTGCTACAAGTTGGTATCAGAGTAGTACCTACCTAGAATCTTCCTTGATTGATCGAACTTGGTTGAGTCAAGTCTAGTAAAAACTATTTTGAGTCAACTTATATATGGGAGAGTAGGAAATGTTTTTACTCCTCTTCTATGCTATGGTGAAGAATCCTAACGTAGGAATTTTAATTCTACCCCTCTTCCCACTCAAATATTTTTTAGGATCATGTGGGTATCTTGAGACCTCTATGATGTTGATGTGACGAAATTTTGTACTTGGTGCCTCGTGTGTGAATTGACTTTATTCCGGGGTGAAGAGCTCCAAAGGGTTCTCGACACATCATTATCGTTTAGTTTCCTTAGTATTTCAGCACACGGATGGTCAAAATTGCTTCAATACTATTTGTGGCGAGAGGAGTTTGGTGTCACCCAGTACTGGGGAGATCATCCAGATGTACTGCCATTTTTGGTATCATTGTGATTACGAGGGTGTGAGGTAGATGAGTTTTCGAGATCTCTGGTTATGTGTTGAGGATGTGATACACTGGAGCGTAGTATCATGTTAGGAGTTGTGTGAGGTTTTGCTCCTTGTATCCGTGGACTAGATTGAATAACTAGAATATTATGGGAGTTCTCACGTGGAAATTCAAGTAGTTACCTAGGATTATCCTTCCAACAAATGCATAATGGGTTCTGTATTTGTTTGTCGCTTAATTTGCAAGCATCATCCTTTGTTTTGTTGAAGTATGTTAATTCGAGTTGCCTCGATGTGGGGTGTTGATTCCGAACTTTCCTAAATCTTGTTCCCATATTTCGATGGAGCGTTTTTACTTTTCATCAATTGAATTTTGTCCACAATCAGGATGGGAAAGAATTGCATGTTTTTCCTATAGGAGTGCTTCTCTTAAGGTTAATTCAATCCTTTAAATATTTGCAAGATCTAACCTCATTTTTCATTTTTCATAGTTCGTTTGAAGTGCCTTTCTTTTCATTTATGCTTCCATTATATTTTCTTTCGTATTTTATCCGGTGATCCATTGTGAAAATTCACAGAAGTTCGAGTGTCAGAATTCTTTGTTCTTGTTTCTTCCCCGATGGATTCGATTCAACCTCTCCGTGTTGATCATTCTTCTCCACAGTTTTCAGCATATCTCAGAAGATTCATGTTTTTGTTCAAAATCCTTTCAAATTTAGAGATCTCAACCCCATCAATTTTTTAACTTTTACTGGTGCAATCTCTCTTCCTAAGAAATCGTTGCAACTGTGTTCTCTTTGAGTGGGCCCATAACCCATAGTTTTCCCCAGGATCTTACGTCACTCTTCTAATCTTTTCCAGAGATCTCAAGTTTTTTCCAAATGTGACGTTAGAATGAATTCCCTCAGTCATATTCCTCATCTAAGGTCGTTTTCTAATTTTTTTTCATCATTGGCTCAACGTTTCCTTATTCGTTGTTCCGGAGTGTTTCCAGGAATTCATGGTGGTGTTTATCAGTGTCATTCTCGGTGTCGAAGACCAAATAAGATTTTCTCTTAAACTTGGTTCATTCTCAAAGATTCATGATTTCAGCTTCATGCTATCCTCTTAAATTGTTTTGGATCATGATAATTCCTTCCATATCTATCCAGAGAATTTCAGAGTTGTTCTAATTTCCCGATCCTTCGAAGGCCATCATTTCAGGACATTTATTCGTTCTCAACTTTCAGTTTTCATTCTCAAATTATTCTGAATTATTTTCCCTTCATATGTATCTCAATTATTCTAGTGCTTCGCTCAAGTTTTCTTCTGGCGAATCATGATCTCTTCATTCTCATGTACCCCCAATTAATTGGAAGTATCCTGATTCGTGTCAAATTCTTACTGGTGTTTCATTGAAGATTTCTCCAAGAGTGATCTCTCTCCCTCCAATTTTTCAAGAACAATAAGTGGTATGCCAAATCCATTGTTTGTCATCAATTTAATTTGATGAAGGATAAGCATAACATAATTATTATTCCAGTTTCCTTGAGATGATTGCAATCCTTCTTCTCGAGTGTTCTTGATATCAAATTCTCAATTCTGAGGTGTTCATCTCCTCTTCTCCGGAGTTTCAAGTTTTCCTGAAGTATCACATTGTGAATCTTCATCTAAATATTTGCAAGGCCATAATATTATTATTTTAAACTTTCACTTCTTTTCTATCATCCTTTTGGTTACGAAGGTTCTTCCTGGTGGTTTGTTAAGGATGTAATTCTTCCTCGAAGTGTTCTTCAATATTTTGTTGGAGGAGCTCAAGTATTCTTCCTGTTGTATTTCAAATTTTAATTCATTCTCCATTATATTCTGAGGTGGTATTATAACATTTTTAATTCATTAGGGGTCTCAGAGGTAATTTATCAAGAATGAGATATTTAAACCCATTAGTCCTCCTCGGAATTATCTTAGATTGGCTTCGGCCTAAAGCTTTTCCTAAGTATTGTTGCTATTATGTAGTTTATCATTGATCCAAGTTCTCAATGCATCCTCTTGGTGAAACAAGGCTTGCATATCTTGTTTCTCCCAAGAAATCATGTTTTATTTAGTTGCCGGTTGTCATCTCAAATTTAAGATGGGTTTCATAAGTCCACACCAAGCTTATTACTTAGTTGTTGTTGATGTTCTACCAACTCCATTCTATCCTTCTTTCTAAGGATTCTTTTCTAATTCAATTGCGATAGACGCTGTTATTTTGTTCTCCATTCTTTTCTTTTCAGCGGTCTATCTTCTGTTCTTTTGTACTCGTGGCATTTTGATGTTGCTTTCTTCAGCCCATCATCTCATTTTATCAAGATCATGTTCTTTCCTTGCTTATCCATTTAATTGGATTGTTGCGACCTCCTCTCAAATTCTTGCCATCTTATCAAGTTTTGTCTCTTTATTCTATCGACATGATGTCCAAATTCATTCTTTCTAATTCTTGGTCTATCTCGTTTCAATCAGAGTGATTTCAACTCTTTCTTGACCCTTGTGTTCTTTTCTTCCCTTTGCAACCTTCAAGTTTTGTTGGTTTCACTTGTTTGCCAATGAAGCAACCAAGTTTTACCTCTTCCTTTCCTATTCCTCTACCTCTTCGCATTCTGAGATCTCAGGTCGAGATCTCTTGTTAGTGGAGGAGAGTTCTGACAACCCAAGACCGACGCTCCAGAGGATTCCTGTTTTATTCCCTTGTCGTTAAATGATTCATTTGTTTGTCACATTCATCATTGCATCATTCACATTAGTCGCATTGCACCGAGACTCTGTGGTTGTCGTTTTGGAAAACTTGCATTCATTCGTAGTCGCTGGTTCGTCCTATACTTAACGTTGACCATTTCGAGACCAACCACACATACACGCGCCCACGACATTGGTAAAATGTGGTTTTTAAAAATCATATAAAATTTTCTAAGAATGTGTTGAAATTGGTGTGTGGTCTTAATATATTGTAAATAGACCACCTGCCAATTTTTGTCGCATTCGGAGGTCGTTTGATACCCCAATCGGTAAACCTATAACGACCCTATAGTGAGTCAAACGTGAGAGATTTCAGTTTATAAAACGTGTCACGGGCCGTAATCCTCCCTCTCATCTGAGCCCCAAACCACTCTACACATCACTCTACCCACTAACATAACCCCATCCCAATGCGGACAGTCTGATGGTGATCGAACGGTCGGAAAACAAAAAAACCCTAACCCTAGCCATATGTGCCTATAAATGAACACCTAGCCATCCAAAACGGGAAAGCCTTGCCCCCTCCTTGAATTACGCATCCCTCCAGTGCGTAGCCGCCACCTCCCTCGCACACAGATCCCACCTCCCAGCTATGCAGGCCCATCAAAACCCAGATCTGGCCCTCCTATGACCAGATCATAACGCGTCGCCGCTGCCGCTCCCCACGGGAGCTCCTCCCGTGCTTTCCATGGCTCCTCCCCGCACTTGAGGATGCCCGACCCCACCGCCTCTGTGCTCGCTGGCACACCGCCGAAGCCAGCTGCCGTCGATGATCCAGGCCAGCCCCGCTGTCGTGCCCTCCTTCTCCATTTCTTTTCCACATTCTCGATCTTATCTCCCCATCCCTCTCGTCTCGTGAGTAGGAAATGGTTTTCTCCTCCCATGGTGCCCGGAGCTCCGTCTACTGCTGCCTTTGCCCGAATCTGACTCCGGTGACCAGATCTACCTATCCCCAATGCCTTGCACCCGTCCCGGCCAACTGTACCTCTCCCCGCTGAATCCCGGCGTGAGCTGCTACCATGGATCTTGTTCATGCGGGTGTGGGAGGAGGCACTACTGGAATTCAGAATTTTGTCGTCTGCGTGGCCTTTGCCGTCTGCTGACGCATGGCAAAGGTACTCTTTGCCGTCAGCTGTCACAGTGCTGATGGCAAAGGTTTATTTTGCCGTCGGCCACCTCTTTGTCGTCTGTTGGCGGATGGCACAGAAGCTCTATGCAGACGACAAAGGGTGGGCAGACGGCAAAGCCCCCCCCCCCAAACGGCCGAAACTCCAACCCCACCCACCCCGCCCCTTTGCCATCTGCATGGAACTCCTTTGGCGTTTGCCTGGGAGCACGGCGGACGACAAAGGGGACGACGGCCCACCAACCACACTAATGGCTGCCCCCACCCGATGCCTCCCCCACCCCGCCCCTTTGCCGTCTGCCTGGGACTCCTTTGCCATCCGCTTGCGAGCACGGCGGACGGCAAAGGGGCGGCCCACCAACCACACTAACGCCCGCCCCCTCCAACTGTCGCTTCCCACGTAGCCCACCAGTGCATCTGCGCCCCGTGCCGCCTGCCGATGAGCTCCCCCGGCCACCCCTAGGTTTTCGCCTCAACCCCGCTCCTCGAATCCCGCCGTTCGGCACCAGGTGCTCTGCACCGACGTCCCGCTGCTCCGGCCCAAGGAGGCCGCGCCGCGCTGCCCCATCGTCCCGCTGCTTCGGCCCAAGGAGGCCGCGCCGCGCCGCCCCCTCATCCACCATCGCGCCCTCCTTCACCACCTTGCCCTCCTCCTCCCCACGACCCCCTCCTTCACCACCACGCCGCCCCTCCTCCACCACTACCCCTTCCAACCAGCGCACCACCTCCTCCCCGCGCCCCCTCCTCCTCTACGGTTGTCCTCCTTGCGCCGTCTTCATCGTCCGGCCGCCCCCCTCCCGTGAGTCCCTATTTTTTTCCTTTTTCATATAATTTGTTAATTAGATTAGTTAGGTTAGTTGTTAATTACCTACTGTTAATTAGGTTAGTTAGGTTAGTTGTTAGCGGTAATGCCCATTCAAATTTTGGACCTTGTTCGTGTTAGTTGTTAGTTTGTAGGTTAGTTAATTAGTAGATTTAGTGGTAGTTTAGTTAGTTGGTACATTCTGTTTAGTTAGTTGGTAGTTTAGTTAGTTGTTATATTTAGTTAGTTAATTAGTAGATTTGTTGTACCCAAGGCCCGACAGCAGACAAGTTTCACTACGAAGCTCCCCTACACTTACCCTAGCTAGCTTATGCGCGGCCATATTACCCGAACGACAAATCCAACTGACCTTGAACTCATCGAAAGAATTAAGCATTGTCTTGATATCTTGTACCCAAGGCCCGACAGCAGACAAGTTCCTATCTGGATGATTATCTTCACCACCAGTGCCCTGCTATCCAGTTCCAAATTTGCTCGTTGGATGTTAGGACCAATAGCCACCTATAGTGCCCTTCTGCACGCCAACGCTTCTACCGCTTCGGGATCAGCAACGCCTGGGAAGAAATGGCAAACTATGAACAAGAACATCGCATTATTATCCCGGAATACTGCCCCACCACCACCATTTGTTCCTTGCTTTGAGACCGCGCAATCAGAGTTTATTTTTACCCATCCATTGACAGGAGGCTCCCATTTCTGGATGGTTTTTGGCTCCGTCTGTGTGACAGCCCGAGACCGACGTTCCACAAGATTCCCCCTTTATTTCCGTTTCCGTCGTGTGATTAGTTTTATTTGTTGCATCGTCATGTAGTTTGCATCATGGCATCATGCATGGCATCATGTCAACTGTGTTTTGTCGGTGTTGTGTGTTGCTCCGTGTTGTTGCTTGTGAGTGCTTGTGCGTGTGGCGTTGTTTGTTGACGTGATGAGAGTGGGTGCAATAAAGCTGCTTCAAACCCTGTTACACCGCGAACCTTAAACCTCCTCCCCTCTTATTTCGTTTTTGTGGTTTTGCTAAAGTTTCCGTTTTAACCCCTTTAAAAAGGGCGTCTTCTTTTAAAAATCCTTTTTATTAAATGTGGGGACAACCCCTTGGGTTTCCTTTATTTTTTCCTTTGTTTATTTTCTAAAACAGACTCTTTTATTTTCTCCTTTAAAGAGCCTTTATTTTATTCTTTAAATAAAAGGGGGGGTTTTTTTTTATCCTCTTGCAAAAAGGGTTTATTTTAATTATTCAAAAGGTTTTATTTTTATTCGTTTAAAAAATGCCCAATCTATTTTTAAAGTTGGGGTATATTTTGAAGGAGTAAAAGGCATTTTTTTATTTTTGTTAAAACCATTTTTTCTCTTGTGTTTGTTTTTTGATTTTTTTTTAAAAAAAGAAGCCAAGTGCTAGCACGGAGAGGGAGTCCAGCTAGCCAGGCCCAAGGCCCAGCCAGCCCCCCTCCCGGTAGCCCTAGCGAGAGGGATCCTGCCCGATCCCTCGCGTCTCCCCCCCAGGCAGCCCCCTCCTCCTCGATCCCTCGCCTCCCTGCGTCGCCTGCCGCCAGGAGCTACTCCGCCGCGCCGCCGAGCTCGCCGTTCCCCGCCTCGCCGGATGCTCGCCGCCAACCCCGCCCTCTAGGTCGCCGCCTCCAGCCGCCGTGCGCCGCCATGGCCACTTCCCCGCCGTGCTCGCGCTGTGCTCGCCCCGCCGGCCGCCTCTTCTGCCCCAGGCCTCCCGTGCCGCCATCCAGCAGGGGCCGCGTCGCCTCGTCGCTGCTCCTCCCTTGTCGGCCGTCGTCCGCTCGCCGGTGCTGCGCCGCCTCGCCTCGCCGTCCCTGCCGCCGTCCGCCATGACCAGCCACCAGAGGTCCTCCCTCTCCTGGAGCCGCCAAGGTCCCGAGCTCCTGTTTCCCTGCCGAGCTACTGCATTTGCTATTGCTGCAGATGCTAGCTCGCTATGTTGCTGAGCTTGCTGTGCCTAGCTACTTGGAGTTGCTCTTTCTGATGCATGTTGTAGCGTTGCTAGCTAGCTTGTGCTGTTGTTGCCTTGCCTGCTTGCGTTTGGCCTGCTGTTGCAGAGAGCTGTAGTTGCTGCTATGTGGCTGTTAGATGCCCTGCTAGCTTGCTTGCTTGCTGCTGCTAATTAGTTGTTTGCTATTGCTTGCTATAGATGCTTGATGTTGCAAGTTGCTGTTGTTAGATGGTGGCATGTTGACGTTGTGTCGCCGTTGCTTGCTGCTGGTGCTGCTTGCGTCGCGTTGCTGTTCGATGTCGCTGGTTATGTCGGCAAAGACCGCGTGCGCCATTCCCTCCTTCATGGAACCGACAAAATCGGCGAGATCCACGACATCCTCGACGACCCCGACCATCTTTGGAACGTGTTCGACTACCGACGCCGAAGACCCGTGAACCGGCACCGAGAGTACGACTACCGTCGACGAGACCCGAGTACCACTACTTCCACGACGACCACGACTTCCACGACGTCTGCTATGAACCGATACGCTCTGACACGCACGCTTCGAAGGTATACCGATGAGACGTGTCATGTACCGGATGCTTGTGATGTATGAGATGTATGTATGTTTGTGCCGTATATTTGCCCGTTGCATGTTGTCTTCTTTTCGTCGTGCCCCGACACATGGGAACCCGGTAGCGGGATCACCCCATCTATATTTAACATTCCCGCACACACTCCCTATATGTTGGCACGATATCTCGACAAGTTATCGGGATAGGAACGTTGTTGTGGCTTCGTTTCCGTCTTGCCGCCTTAGTACCCCTTTTGCTCGCCGTGGCGACATTTGTTTCTTTCTCTTCTTGCCCGTGGTGTTTGAACTTGCATGCATGACGCATTCATGGCATATAATCTTGTGTTGCATGTCTCTTTTGCCGTAGGGTCCGTTCTAAGCCCCTCGTGTTAACCAACTAGGATGACATGTAGGACCACCGCTTCACCCCTTGTCATGTTAACAACAATTTAATATTGCTGTGTGAATAATCGGGAGTGAATTAAATAATTAATCGTGGAGTTTCGTCGATATGCAACCCGTTGCATATCGAGCTTCACTTAATGTGTAGAGTTTGCGTGAGGTGAACTGCCATGCCATGCCTTGCATCATTGAACTGATCATGCATCATAGTAGGTTGTGCATCGTGTTGTGCATCGTGTGGTGAATATTTGTGTTGATGTTTGTTTCCAGTTTGCTTCGTCTCGATAGAGTTCTGCAAGCGTGTCGGAATGTGAGGACCCGTTCGACTACTTTGGTTCGCCGACTCCACGGAGTTGTTCTTCTTCCAAGCAGGATCTCAGGCAAGATGACCATTTCCCCAGATACCATTACTATCATTGCCATGCTAGTTTTACCGTTTCTACCGTTTATGTCTCGTTGCCTACCACTTGTTAAAGATCAGCCTCTCTTCAACGCCATGATAACCTTCAACCTGTTCGACCTAGCAAACCACTGATTGGCTATGTTACCGCTTGCTTATCCATGTTATTAGCGTTCCTAGTTGCAGGTGTAGTTGCTTCCATGTGATAACATGGGTTCCTTGTCATATCACCATATTAAATGCTATTTAATTTAATGGACCTATATACTTGGTAAAAGGTGGAAGGCTCGGCCTTTCTAGCCTGGTGTTTTGTTCCACCTTTGCCCCCTTAATTTCGGCTACCGGTGTTATGTTCCACAATTGAGCGCTCCTAACACGATCGGGGTTGTTATGGGGACCCCTTGATAATTCGTTTTAGATTAAAGCTGGTCTGGCAAGGCCCAACTTTGGTACTACATTTGCCTAATAACTAATGAACCGCATAGGGAGTAATTAACCCAAGGAAATTTAATCAACCCCCGGGCCAGTGCTCCTCATGAGTGTTGGTCCACCCACCTAGCAGTCGGCGGTGCCTCCACGGGGCAACTTGAGGTTTGGTTCCCGTCCACTATGCATAGACGGTGTGTCCTGAGAACGAGATACGCGGCTCCTATCGGGATCGTCGACACACCGGGTGGCCTTGCTGGATTAGTTTTACCTTTGACGAAATATCTTGTGCATCGGGATTCCGGTGATGCTTTGGGTAATCTCAGAGTTGAGGTTTTCCACTAGGGAGTCCGACGAGATTGCGAGCTTCGTGATTGAGGAGTTCTATGCGGCTTGTGGTAATTTGCGATGGACTAGTTGGAGCACCCCTGCAGGGTTAAATCTTTTCGGAAAGCCGTGCCCGCGGTTATGTGGCAACGTGGAAACTTTGTTTAACACTGGTTCTAGATAACTTGAAGTTAACTTAATTAAAATATGCCAACTGTTTGCGTAACCATGACTGTCTCTTTCGTGAGTTCCTTCTCCGATCGAGGACACGGTGGGGTTATGTCTGACGTAGGTAGGTGTGCAGGATCATTCATTTGATCAGCCGTATTTCACGTCCGCTATGCGTAGATCTTCCCCCTCTTTATTTCTTGTACTCTAAGGTTAGCCACCATATATATATGCTTAGCCGCTGCTGCAAACTCACCACTTAACCATACCTCACCCATTAAGCTTTGCTCGTCTTGATACCTTTGGAAATGAGATTGCTGAGTCCCCTGTGACTCACAGATTACTACAACACCAGATGTAGGTACATGTAAAGGTTACTCGACGTGAGCGCGTTGATTGTTCGTTTGGAGTTGCTTCTTCTTCTTCTTCTTCATCGATCTAGGATGGGTTCTAGGCCGGCAGCCTGGGATAGCAAGGATGGACGTCGTTCTTATTTTCTCGTTTGTTTTCATCCGTAGTCGGACCCTGCTCTTCTCTTGATGATTATGTAATGTACTAATGTGACTCTGATGTAGCTTGTGGCGAGTGTAAGCCAATTTTATTATATATCTCTTCTTTTTAGTACATGTACTTGTAACGATATCCATTCTTGCGACACGACGAGATGCGCTTCTATCCCTGATGAGGCCCTCGTGCCAAATTGAGGGTAGGGTTGCATCTTGGGCGTGACAGGCTGTGACACCCTTGTCTCGTTCGCTGCTTTCGAATCTGACAGTTGCACCTTGATAGAATCTATTATTTCATGTGGCTGCTGCAGCTTCTACCCCTCCCTTGTGTTGTTTCTGGCGACCATGGCCCATAAGTAGCCTGTAGCATGAGCTCCTTCTCATGGTCAGCAACGGCAGCGACCATTCAAGCAACCAAGATGAGAGAGCCTTCTGGGAGGTCAAATTAACCGGTGGACTAGCCACCATCACGGCCAGCTCCTCTTTCATCAGTTGCCAGAATGTGACCGAGTGTTGACTAGTTGTAGATTCTGTTAATTAGTAGATTTAGTAGGTAGTTTAGTGGTAGATTCTGTTTTGTTAATTAGTGGTAGCTAGATTCTTTTTCAGTTACTTAGTGGTAGATTCTGTAGGTTAGTTTTAGTGGGAGGTCAAATTAACCGGTGCACTATGTTGTGGTGTGTGTGCTTCCACCGGACAAAATAATGAAATTTTGAAACATCCCTGTCAACTATAATATTCTCAACAAAAATACTACTAGTACTACTACTATATGGTGCCATGCGCCACTCGTGCGAGATTTCTTGGACCAGTAAACTCGTTATCGTTCAACCAAACGCTACCGAGAAGATCCACAGAAAAGTTGATTGAGCAGAAGGAAGAAAGTTGTGCTTGGCCTCGATGAAGGAAACGAATCAGGGGGCGTTATGCGGAGTTGGCTGACCGTGATGTATAGCATGGAGGAGGCGACGATGGTGCGGTAGCGGCCGAGCCACGAGTCGGCGACGGCGGCGCCGAGCAGCGGCAGCATGGATGCGGCGCCGGACCAGGCGTTGACGGCGGCGGCGGCCGTGCTCTCCCCGAGCGGGCCGGTCAGGTAGTTGATGAGGTTGGAGGAGATGCCGTAGTACGCGAACCCCCGACCCCCGATGCCACTTACCCTCGACCCCCGACCACCGACGGCACTCACCCTCGACCCCGACCCCCTACCCCGACCCCCGACGCCACTGACCCCCACCTCCCAAGCCCCGACACCTCTTCGGCCTCTTGTTGACCGAAAATACACCAACCCCCGACGCCAATGACCCTCGACCCTCGACGACACTAACCCACATAGTTATGAGTTAGGTCACATAGTTATGTTAATTATAAAAACATCGTATTTGTGTTGATAGTGTGAATTTCAATGTGCAGTTGTTCGACGACCTCCACGTGCGTTGGACAAGCTCCGCCCTTGTGTTTGTTGGTGAGCACAAATGACTTCTCCTCCTACCCCCTTAATTTGCTCTGTCCCGGTCTTCGTGCCGATTGAACTTGCTAGCTATAGGTTTCTTCAATCATGAGTATCCGTGACCAGTATGCGCCTCCCGTTCAAAAGGGCGACATCTATAAATATGCATTTCTTTGCATATTTATAACCGCCATCCTTTCGAATTGTCCAACATTATCCATGGATAGCCCGAGTATGTGTAGATTGGGTTCGTTTTCCCATATGTTGTGCTCTGGATCCGATGTAGAATTTCATCAGTGCCTCCCTATTGTTCTCCGGGCACACATCCTCTTTGCTTATTGCCGAGACGTGTATGAGGAGAATAGCGGGGAGGTGCTGCCAAATTCTGCGTCGCATCTGGAGTAGAGCATGGGAAAACAAACCCAATCTACACATACTCGGGTGGGACTAGGACCTATCTTTACCTATTAGCGTGTAGGTTGCATGGACGTAATAAAACTGACAAACTTGATTAGCGTATGAATATAGATGATGAATTATATTTTTTTTCTTGTGCCCCCATAGGTAGCTAGGCAACATGAGTGATCGTGCTTGGATGTACACTCGCCACCCTAGTCAGAAAGACATGACCCATGAATGGTTAACAAAAACCAGGGGGTTTGTGAGAGCTGTATTTGCAAATGGCCAGCAAAAAACATGGTGCCCCTATCCCAACTGCAACAACTGGAAAAGGCAGACAGAGTTTGAAATGGGTAAACACCTGCAGAAGTGGGGTTTTACGCCTAATTATACGGTGTGGACTTTTCATGGTGAGTCTGACCAACGTGCCAGAGCTGAGGTGATTCGTCGTCGCACCGACGAGCATGGTACCGGGATTGAAGACATGGTGCAAGACTTTGATGATGCTCGGGATTCGGACGATGAGATGGAGGAATCTGCAAAGGCCTTCTATGAAATGTTGGAGTCTTCAAAACATCCTCTCCACGAGCAGACTGAGCTTTGTCAGTTGGATGCCATTGCGCAAGTAATAGCTCTGAAGGCTCAATTCAACCTAGGCAGAGAATGCTACGACTCTATGATGACGATATTTGGACGCTTTCTATCCAAAGGCCATTTACTGCATGCAAACCTGTACCAGTCAGAGAAAATCCTCCGTGTACTTAAGATTCCCTATGAGAAGATACATGCGTGTGAGAATGGATGTGCCTTATTTAGGCTTGAGTATGCGGCCTTGAACTATTGCCCCATTTGCAATTCTTCCAGGTATGTTGTGGTAGACAATGGTATGGGTGAGAAGAATCAGACCAAAATCCCCATTAGTGTTCTTCGGTATCTGCCAATCGTACCAAGAGTTCAACGTCTTCTCATGGTCCAAGAGATGGCCTGACAGATGACATGGCACAAATTGGGCAAAAGAACCGAACTAGATGCGGATGGGAACAAGATGTTGGTACACACTTTAGATGGTTTTGCGTGGAGGCACTTCGATGCATTACATAAGGATAAATCGGAAGATCCAAGGCAACCTAGAGTTGCCATCAGCACGGATGGGTTCAATTTGTATGGTATGACAGCAACACAATACAGTCGTTGGCCTGTATTTGTCATTCCACTAAATTTGCCACCCGGAGAGATTATGAAAAGAAAGAACATTTTCCTGACGTTGATAATTCCAGGGCCCAACTATCCGGGGAAGAATATGAATGTGTACATGCAGCCGCTTAAGGATAAGTTGCAAGAAGCCTGGGATAATGGGATCAAGACCTACGACGCGGCTACCAATTTTTTTTCAAAATGCATGTGTGGTACATGTACTCGACGCATGATTATCTGGCGTTTGCGCTATTCGCTGGCTAGTGTGTGCATGGAAGGTTCCCGTGCACCACATGCAAGGCAACTCTTCAGTTCCGTTGGCTCCAGGCTGGTCGCACGTATTCTTGCTTCGACATGCATAGACAATTCCTGGATCCTGACCATAAGTTCAAAAAAGACAAGAAGAACTTCATCAAAGGTAGAGTTGCCAAAAACACTGCACCAGCTGCATTGCTAGGCCAACAAACCCTTGATCAGTTAAACGCCCTCGAGCCTGATCCTTTGCGTCCAGGATACTTCAAAGGGTATAATACGGAACACGCCTGGACTCACAAGTCATGCTTATGGGATCTGCCTTACTTCAAAGACCTCCTTTTCCCACACAACATCGACGTGATGCACACTGAAAAGAATATTGCGGAGGCCATTTTTGGTACATTGTTCGGCATAGAGGGGAAGTCAAAAGATAATCCTAAGGCTAGAATCGACCTGGAGGCTCTATATGATAGACTGTTGCAAAACTTGTGACAACGGAAAGGAAAGCAAAGCATAGCGAAGCCAAAGGCATGGTTCAATCTTGAAAGGCCAGCTATGAGGGAAATGCTATTGTGGGTGAAAATGCGGTTGATGATCCCCGATGGGTATGCTGCGAATCTAAAGAGGGGATCGAGTCTTGAGAAATCAAAAATATTTGGTCTCAAGAGTCATGATTGGCACATATGGATTGAGCGGGTAATGCCGGTGACGTTGCGTGGCTTTATACCTGAGGATGAATGGCTAGTACTGGCAGAGCTGAGTTATTTCTTCCGTTCTCTTTGTGTGAAAGAACTATCGCCTGGTGTTCTAGATGAAATGGAAGAGTTGGTGCCGGAGTTGATCTGCAAATTAGAAAAGATCTTTCCACCGGGCTTCTTTAATCCAATGCAACATTTGATTTTGCATCTCCCGACCGAGGCAAGAATGCGGGGGCCTGTTCAAAATCGATGGTGCTACTCAACTGAGAGGATGCAGAAGACGCTTCGAGCTAAGTGTAAAAATAAACGTAGAATCGAAGCATCGATGGCCGAGGCATTCATTACTGAGGAGGCGGTAAACTTCGTGAGAGCACACTACGAAGCCAAAAATCATCATTGGCATAACCCGAAGCCTCGGTACAATGATGGCGATCCAAAAATAGTTCGATCCAACCTCAGCCTATTCAAAGGTAAGCTCACACCATCCGGTGCTTCGAAAGGGAAATCGTTGGATGTCGAAGAATCGCGGACCATTTCATTGTATATCTTCACCAACTAACAGAAGTGTGGCCGTACATCGAGTAAGTTCTCGGTAAATTATTGTTCCACAACTTCTAATTTCTTTGAACTACTCTTATTCCCGGATATTTGATATAGTCGATACGTCGCCAAATTCTTGGATGGAGCGGTCATCGAAAAGGATTCCGTCGAAGAGTATGAGCTTCTCGCAAAGCATGGAGGCGACTATCCCGGTTTCATCTCTTGGTTCAAACAAAGGGTAATTAATTACCATTAAGGGCCCATTTGATTTCTTGGTCTAATTTGCGGCTAATTCATCCATTCTTTCGTATTAAACTTGTAGGCTGATGCAGAGTCTATGGACGCGAGTTGAGACAAGTCGCTAATGGTTTTGACTATAAGGTCCGTTCATTTGACAAATACAACATCAACGGGTATCACTTTCGTACCTTTGGCAAAGAGCTATATATGCTCGACCTAAAGACTACAAATTGTTCTATCTCTGCTATTGGCGAAGGAGGAACCAAGTATTATGGAAGAGTTGAAGCAATTTATGAACTTCTATTCTATGGTGAAAACCCACCGACCGTCGTAGTCTTGAAATGTTATTGTTTGAGCCGAGGGAGACTAGAAGGACTCATGAACATATAGGACTAGTCGAAATCAACCAAAACACCCACTTAGATGTTCCCGATGTCTATATTACGGCTCAACAGGCGACACAAGTTTTCTATCTACCGTGGGCTTGCCAAACTAATCCAAATCTCAAAGGTTGGGATGTCGTTTATGAAGTGCCACCACATTTTAGACCACCTACCCTCAATGAAGAGGATTACGAACCTCACATTAACCAAGACACATATAAAGGAGAATTCTTCCAAGAAACACGTATGTCCAAGAAACGTTTCAAAAACCACTCTACTTCACCCCAGAACATTGAAGTAGACAGCAACAGTGAATCCATCTTAACCCCTGAGCCCGAACAGGAAGAGCTGGAAGAAGAAGAGGTTACTGCTGCGGATGACCTGTCACTTCTTGACCGATTACATAATGGTGGCCTTCCACATGTTCTTCGTGACAGTGATGATGATGATGCATTTATTGATGATAGTGATGATCATGATGCATTTATTTACCCCGAAGCATATATAGACGAGCACGATTGTTATTAGTTCATGTCAGTTATTCAACTATTATACTATATATAAATTTTGAGTTCATGTTAGGTATTCAATTTTTATTAGTCATGTTGGTATGTATGACGATGATACACTTAAATATACATTTTATTACTCATGTTGGTATATATGTTGTACTAATTTCATTTACTCTTTGTCATGACAGGTGTTGAAAGATGGTGGGAAAGGGTCGAAAGCACTCCGCGACTCCTTCTTCGTCGGCAGGTGATGGGATGGGTACGTCCATTCCTGCCTCGCCTCTTCGGAGAGTGTTGCTCTCTACTATGCAAGGAGCACCCCCCGTGAGAGGAGGTCGACCCCTCGCGAAGCCGAGAGGTACTAAAGGTACACGTTGTATTCATGTTAGTATTTATGTTGTACTCATGTTGCATGCATATTGGTATTTATATACATTTTATTACTCATGTTGGTATTTATGTTGTACTAAAGGTACACGTGGCCGCGGGAGAGGTAGGGTGGTGGCTGTCACGCCTTCTAAGGTGGAGGCTACACGGTCTCCTCCACCACCCCAAGCTGATTCACCCGAGCACAGGACTTCTAGGGTGGATTCGTCTGAGGTGGAGGCTACACGGTCTCCAGTTCACGAGCCTCGGGTCAACGAGCCTCAGGTCGACGAGCCTTCGACCCACGAGACTCGTGTCCCAGAGCTTCGTTCTAGGCGACTCCGGAGCAAAGCAGGGATGAGGGTACGTCCCCAGAGACCCAGTGGGATACCTGGGCTGAGCCAAGTGGCCATGCTGGTAGCGACGAGGAGCTGGGTGAGGGGGCTAGCGTCTATGAGCGTGGTAGTTCGGGGCTCCCGCTCGTGCCAGCGACCCCCGAGCAGAGGTGGTCGATTAGGCCAAATGGGGACAAGTAAGTTAATTTACTCTTATTTAACCTTTTGCCTTCACGTTTTCTCAAATATCTAATGTTTTGGCTTTAATTTGTCATACCGTAGGGGTTGGATTGTTGCCAAGGGTGTCTGCAAGCCCAACAGCGTCCTTGGTGTGCTTTGCCATAAAAACTTCCCAGGGTTTGTTACGTTGCCCGGTCGGGAGCGAGAGGCAGGAATGACCTGGGAGCACTACTTGGGTGCCCCGGCCCCGCCGGAGGTGGAGATCGACGGTGTTTTGTGCCACACGAGGGACGACATGGTGATCCGACAGTTCTGGGTAATTTCTCCTTCACACAATTATAAATCAACCATAGCTAGTTATTGTACTAATCGGTGTTGTCTCGTTTGCAGACCTACTACAGGTGTGACGAGGGATACGAGGAGGACGTGACAAAGGTTATCGAAACCGAATGTCGCCGCCTACTTCAAAACTTTCGGCACGAGGCTCGGGTGCACGCTGTTCGAGACTACTATGCCACGCGGCGTATTAGGAAGGACAATGCGAAGTGCCATGATTCTAATACGGAGAAGGAGCATTAAATGAAGGTAATTACATATTATTATGGCTTTCTAGTTAGTTTCCTTGATTTGGTTCTTACGCGCTCAAATTTCTCTTTATTAACTTAGGTGCCCCCGAGATGGTGTGTGGATAAGATGGATTGTTGGGAGGCCTTGGTGGATCAGTGGTCCTCCGAAACGTGGGAGGCCAGCCACAACAACGCCAAGGAGAGGCGTGGCAAAATGGTTGGTGTGCCACACCATCAAGGGAGCGTCAACTTAATCCAATTTGGCGAGAACTGGGTACGTGGTTTGCTTCATGCCTCATGTAATTCATTCTTAATGCTATCTTGAGCCCTTTTCTAATACAATTTTCCTCTCTCTCTTTTAGGCGCGTCACCATAAGACGGAGGTGCCACAAATGTACAACCTGTATGCGATGGCCCAAACTGCCTCGTACAAGAAGGTCAAGGCATTCTCTGAGTCTGACCTCGAGCATCCAGAAAACTTCACCAACACCTCCTCCCACCACAAGCTCGTGAAGTACAGAGATCACGGGAAGGCGAGGAAAGGGGAGGACTTTAACCCGAGCGAGGGGCCTATTGATCCAGAGCTGGTGATGATAGCTGGCAACGGGAGGCCCCATGGCTCGATCCCCATTAGAGACGGCCTTATACGTTGTCCTAGCACTCTCCGGCAGATAAAGGCATGCCAAACGAGCTCCTGTCCAGAGATAACACCTCGTCCATGGCCAATCGAGATCGCCATCGAGGTTAGTTTAATGGACTCAACTATCTTTCCGCATTATGTTGTGCGTTGGAACCAATATGATTACAATGCTAACAATGAGTTGTGTTGCAGGATGCTATTCAGAAAGAGAGAGAGCCAATGCAGGCGGCTATGGCGGAGAAGGATAAGGAGATGAGGGAGCTGGAGGAGAGGACGACTGCATTGGTGGAGGCGGAGAGGGCACGGAATGATGCGCCTAACAGGGCCATATACGAGCTCTTCGTGGTAAGTTTCCTCTTCATGTTATTTCAAATCTTGCATTTTAATGTCCGTTTCATTAATAAATAAAAAGTTTGACTTGTCGAAACCAAATGTACAGTCCATGTGCGAGAAGCGCGGCCAAGTCCCTCCGCCGATGCTAATCATTAACATGGCGGTGATGGTGAGTTTCATTTCAGTGGAGTGATCTTAAGAGTGTCCTCATGCTAATGACACATTGCAAACGATGTTTGGTGCAGAATATCTCCCGAAACGCATCGCACGACCCTTCTATAGTGGAGCCTTCTCCAGGACAGCCTTCTCCAGGTGAAACAAGCCAGAGCCACCGTGCTTCACCGTCGTGATGACGATAATGGTATGTTATTTCTAGTGTTTTAATAAAAATTACATATACTTAGCTAAGTTCTCTCCTAAATGACATAATAAGGCTTAGGTAGCTCGAAGATGACCTATTCCCCCTAACTTAGGTATTAAATGGCCTATAATTAGCTTAGCTAGATCCAAAATGGCTTAATAAGAATAGCTTGCCCGGAATGACCTATTTTACCCAAGGTAGCTCCGAAATGACCTATAATTAGCTAGGTGTAACGCCCCGGACACACCAGCCGGCGGTCGTTACTCCTAGCGGGATCTAGACTGTCCCCACATATCAATACTATTCTTTTCTACGCACTTTGTCCTCACTCATGCGCACCCGGGAACAACTTCCCGGTCGGTCACCCATCCTAGAACTACTCCAAGCCGAGCACGCTTAACCTGGGAGTTCTGTCTGAATGGGCTCCCGGGAAAGAAGGAATTCCTTATTAATATGAGTAGTCTATCATCCCTAATAAGCCAGGCTATCACACTAGGCTTCCACCTAAATGACATAATTAGCTCCAAAAAGGCATTATTAGCTAATTTAGCCCGAAGAAGGGGACAAGAGGAGAAGAAAGAGGAAAAATGGAATGAAGGAAAAAGAAGAAGAAGAGAAGTAGAAGAAGAGAAGAAGAAGGATAAGAAGAAGGAGAAGAAGGAGGAGAAGAAGGAGGAAAAAATCATCTTCTTCCTCCTTCTTCCTCATTCTCCTCCTTTTCTTCTTCTTCTCCTCTTCCTTCTCCTTCTCCTCCTCCTCCTCCTCCTCCTCCTCCTTCTTCTTCTTTTACTTCTTCTCTTCTTGCTTCTTCTCTTTCTCTTCTTCTACGTAGCTTAGACTCATCCAAGAAAGACTAAATTGGCTAATTATCCTACAAAATGACATAATTAGCTTAGTTAGGTGAAAACATCATAAGAACCTTGGTTAGCTCATTAAAATGACCAATTTAGCTAAAAAAATGAAATAATAAGCTCAAAATGGCATAAGAACCATGGTTAGCTCATGAATATTATATACTTAGCTTGGCTTCCACCTAAATGATATAATTAGCCAATTTAGCTCCAATATGGCTTAATAAGCATAGTTAGCTCCAAAATGACATATTTAACCCAAGTGAGCTCCGAAACGACCTATAGTTAGCTAGGCTTCCAACTAAATGACATAATTAGCTTAGTTAGCTCCAAAATGACCTCTTTAATAAAAAATGACCTATAGTTAGCTAAGTTATCTCCTAAATGACATAATAAGGCTTACGTAGCTGCAAGATGACCTATTCCCCCTAACTTAGGTATTTAATGGCCTATAATTAGCTTAGCTAGATCCAAAATGGCTTAATAAGCATAGTTTGCTCCAGAATGACACATTTCACCCAAGTTAGCTCTGAAATGACCTATAGTTAGCTAGGCTTCGACCTAAATGACATAATTAGCTTAGTTAGCGCCAAAATGGTCTATTTAATAAAACATGACCTATACTTAGCTAATTATCCTAGAAATGACATAATTAGCTCCAAAAAGGCGTTCTTAGCTAATTTAGCCCGAAGAAGGGGGCAAGAGGAGAAGAAAGAGGAAAAATGAAAGGAAGGAAGAAGAAGAAGAAGAAGAGAAGAAGAAGAGAAGAAGAAGGATAAGAAGGAGGAGTAGAAGGAGGAGGAGAAGGAGAAGGAGATCAACCTTCTCCTTCATCTTCTTCCTCCTTCTCCTCCTGCTTCTTTTCTTCTTCTTCTCCTCTTACTTCTCCTTCTCCTCCTCCTCCTCCTCCTCCTTCTTCTTTTACTTCTTCTTCTCTTCTTGCTTCAACATGCCATAATAACCTCAAAATGGCATAAGAACCTTGGTTAGCTCATTAATATTATATACTTAGTTTGTTTTCCTCTAAAATGAGATAATTGGCCCATTTAGCTCCAAAAAGACATAGTTAGCTAATTTCGCTCCAAGAAGAGGAGTAGAGGAGAAGAAATAGGAAAAATGAAAAGAAAGAAGAAGAAGAAGAAGAAGAGAAGAAGGAGAAGGAGGAGGAGGAGGAGGAGGAGGAGAAGGAGGACAAGGACAAGGACCTTCTAGTCCTTCTCCTCCTCCTTCTCCTCCTTCTTCTTGATTTCTTCTTCTTCTCCTCCTCCTCCTCTTTCTTCTCCTCTTTCATATTATCTTTGCTTAAATTTCCCCAAAAAGACATAATTAGCACATTTAGCTCCAAAATGCCATAATAACCTCAAAATGGCATAAGAACCTTGGTTAGCTCATGAATATTATATACTTAGCTTGTTTTCCTATAAAATGAGATAATTAGCCCATTTAGCTCCAAAAAGACATAATTAGGTAATTTAGCTCGAAGAAGAGGAGAACAAATAGGAAAAATGAAAAGAAAGAAGAAGAAGAAGAAGAAGAGAAGAAGTTGAAGGAGGAGGAGGAGGAGGAGGAGGAGAAGGAGGAGGACCTTCTAGTCCTTCTCCTCCTCCTCCTTCTCCTCCTTCTCCTCCTTCTTCTTGATTTCTTCTTCTTCTCCTCCTCGTCCTCTTTCTTCTCCTCTTTCATACTATCCTTGCTTTAATTTCCCCAACAATGACATAATTAGCCCATTTAGCTCCAAACATGCCATAATAACCTCAAAATGGCATAAGAACCTTGGTTAGCTCATGAATATTATATTCTTAGCTTGTTTTCCTCTAAAATGGGATAATTAGGCCATTTAGCTCCAAAAAGACATAAATAGGTAATTTAGATCCAACAAAAGGAGAAGAGGAGAAGAAATAGGAAAAATGAAAAGAAAGAAGAAGAAGAAGAAGAAGAAGAAGAGAAGGAGAAGGAGGAGGAGAAGGAGAAGGCCAAGGACCTTCTAGTCCTTCTCCTCCTCCTCCTCCTCCTCTTTCTTCTCCTCTTTCTTCTTGATTTCTTCTTCTTCTTCTCCTCCTCCTCTTTCTTCTCCTCTTTCATATTATCCTTGCTTTAATTTCCCCAACAATGACATAATTAACCCATTTAGCTCCAAAATGCCATAATAAGCTAAAAATGGCATAAGAACCTTCGTTAGCTCATGAATATTATATTCTTAGCTTGTTTTCCGCTAAAAATGACATAATTAGCTCAAAAAGATCATATTTTATTCTTCTTCTGACTTTCTTATTCACATTTTTGCAGATTGGATATACTACATGCATGGAAGCTCGCATTCATGGAGTTGAACAATGTCGATGGATGAACTTTATATGTGTATCATCTAGTTTTCATTTGAGTTGATGAACAATGTCGAACTATATGTATATGTATATATGGATAAACAGTGCAATACTTTGTATGTTGGTTCTTTCGATATATGGGGATGTACATTGATTTATATGTATATCATATATTTGTGGTGAATTATATATATGTGTTGGCAAGTATATGTGTGGTGAACTATATATCATATATGTGTGGTGAATTATATAAATGTGTTGTAATATATATATATATATATATGTGTGTGTGTGTGTGTGTGTGTGTGTGTGTGTGTGTGTGTGTGTGTGTGTGCTGTGAAATAATATAAAACCAAAAAAACAGGTACTATATGGGCTCTTTGCCGTCTGCCAGCTAATGGCAAAGACCTGTGCCATCAGCTCGCAGATGGCAAAGGTGCCACATGGCACCCAGCTGTGCATCCTGGGGTGTCTATATAGGCTCTTTGCCGTCTGCCTCCAGGATGGGCAGACGACAAAGAAGAGGGCAAAGAGTGGAGGGGGGAGGAGGAGGAGGTAGACGACAAAGAATAAGGGGGAGGCAGACGGCAAAGAATAAGGGGGAGGCAGACGGCAAAGCCTCCGTTAACCCCTAACGGAGGCAATGCCTGTCGGCTGCCGTCTCGAGCACTTTGCCGACTGCTCCTATGGAAAGCTGGTGGCAAAGCTCTTTGTCGTCCGCTTTGTGGGGACAGACGACAAAGAAGGTACGATGCCGTCGTAGGCTCACGCAGAAATTTTGCCGGCCGTGAGATTCTTTGTCGTCTGTGGTATTCTCTTTGCTGTGCGGGATTTAGTCTTTGTTGTCTGTGATGGCAGACGGCAAAGAAGTTGATTCCTGTAGTGATAGGCTCTAGATTGGTATGGAATGGTGTAGGTACTCTTGATCTTTGGAGATGATTGTGGATGCATAGCCGCTGAAAAATGTCCCTTTGACCACAAATCTGTTGTCAAATGTTGGAGTTATTCTTGGGCAGAATAGACATTATATGCTCTGTTTCCTGGTGTGATTATTGATTAGTGAACACTGTCATATGCTTATGATTTTTTCTTATTTTGCCAACAGACACGCCTCCTTTGCCGTGCTTACAGCCATACACTGTTTTGTTGTTCTTGTTGTTGGGCCTTATGTTTCCCTACCACAGTATATACCATCCTAAGATATATATATATATATATATTTTTAATTCGGAAGCGAGTTTGGGAGGTCTGGTCCTGATGTGGTGAAGCAAGGGTTCATGTTAAAAAAATAACCGGATGTGGTGAAGCAAGGGTTTCTAATTTCATATCGTGGCAACTAAGAAATGATGAAGTGAGATGATCCCCACAATCTTCTGCCTGTTTTGCCTTATGCAGGAAGACTGCCCTGATGTTAGCACTCTGCACTTGCCTCCGTGACAAATATAGTCTTGCAGCGGTATGTGCCATAGTTCTACCCTGTGATTCTCTTAAGATTGCTTAAGTTGTTATCTACTTTTCCGGATTAAGCTGCACCATTTGCCGCATCTTTGGGCATCAAACTTTCATATCATATGATCTAAAGATATATTCAGTTGGCATGTTTCTGAACTGCAAGCAGTTGATTTAAAATACACGTCAATATTTGTATGTGGAGACCATCATAGAAATCTAATTACTTAACATTCTTGCGTTATTTTCTTAAACACAAATACCTAGTAGTCTAGTCTCCACAATGTATGCTTGAATTATACCACACCCTTAGGATTTCTCTTTCTTTGCTTTTTTATCATCTGCAGGTTACAAATGATATATTCACAAAAGAGGATGGAGAATTCTTGGTCAAGCATGGAGCTCTTCCTGAAGAGCGTATACGTGCCGTTGAAATTGGAGGCTACCCTCATGCAGCTATACGGGAGGACATCAGCATAAATCCGAGCCCTCTGGAAGAGCTATACAACTTGTACAAGGCCGATTTGCTGCTCTGTGAATCTGGAGGAGGTATTGTCCGTGTTGAATCCCACATTATAAGGTTTATTATCTTGTATGTTAGACCGGCTTAGTGTTATCAGTTGACTGTTTGGTAAATATCTTGTATCCTCTTTCTTTTGATACGAAACATGTATCATTTTCCATAATATTATATTTACCCTTATAATCTCTTCTAAAACATGTAGGGGACTCGTGACACGACTCCTGCTTCGTCGAGTTCTTGATGATGTTTTTTAAGTTTCTACTTGTGTTCATTAGATGATGTTCTTGAGATAATGATGATATCTATTGTCATATTGAACTTTATGTGATATTTATGAGATGATGATGTTGAACTTTATGTGATATTATGATGATGTTGGACTTTATGATGATCTTAGTGTGATGTCATATTTGCTGTCATATATCTGTCATATTATTGTGTTGATTTTGAATGAAATGGTCAAAGTAGGAAATATAAAAAAAACAGAGTGTAACTATGCCTACAGCTTTGCTGTGGGCATAGATATGGCCAAGTAAGAGATATGGCACCAGTAGCCGACACGTGGCGCATCTATGCCTACGGCCTAGCTGTCTGCATATATTTACGATCTATGACGACGGCCTGGCCGTAGGCATAGATGAGCCACGTGTCGTTCAGAGGGACGGCCGGCGCAAGACATCTACCATCTATGCTGACGGCCTAGCTGTAGGCATAGATGCGCCACGCGTCACTCCGCTGGACGGCTGGCGGAGTAACGGCGCTGTTAGAAACCGTTTCATGAAAAAAAAATGCCGAGGGTCAAACTACGTTGACGGTTGTACGAAAACCGTCGGCTTAGATACCTATGCCGATGGTCTTTCTCTGCCGACGGCCGAGGCATCTACGCTGACGTGTTCTACATCGACAGGTATATGCCGACGGCAGCCGTCGGTATAGATATATGCCGACGGCATCTGGCTGTAGGCATAGTTGAAAATTCTAGTAGTGAGCCATGGAGACGATGGCGTCAGGTGGCTCGCCCCGACGATGCTAGGAGGGATAGGAGGAGGAAAATGGGTCGAGGAGGAACCCTAGGGCACAAACATGGCTAAATAGGCCGGAGGGGGGAGGGGGGGCTCTAGTGTCCGTCTGATGCAGGAGGAGGTCGATCTCATGGTGGAGATCTGGTCGTACAGGGGATGACGACAGCGAGGAGGAAGAGGAACGTTGGGTGGGCTCTAGGCCGACTAAACATGTCATGGGCCTATGTTCTCCCTCCCTCTGCTTTAATTTTTTTCCCAAATAACAGATCATGGTGTTTGGTTAAATCCCAAGGGTTACAATGAAATAAGTTTTAACAAAATAAAAATATCTTTGGTCTTCTAAAATGTTGTCCATATTTACAAAAATAAGTTGGACATTTTAGAAGAACAAAATAAATTCCTTTTATATAACATGGGGTTGTGTTTTTAAATAAAAGAAAAAGGAAAAATAAACCCAAACCAAAGGGGTGCACTCCAAAACTAACAAGAAGATTTTTCAAGTGGGAGGAACATTTTATTGGGGCAAAACAGTAACTTTCAAATCTGCCTCAATTATAATTGGAAAAGAGGGAGTTGAAACTATGGTGCAACAAGGGGTTTTGAAGGGACTCTTGTTGCACCGAACCACATAGCACATACCCCATCACATCCGCACATTGCACTCACACGTCATACCAAGGTGAAACACAAACAACAAAAGACAAGGACAAAAGAAGTGATGATATGCATGATGTCATGATGCAATATAAAATGAAGACACAAGCTTAAACTCTTTATTCAAAACCAACATGCCAACATAGGAAGGTTGGAATACAAGGAAAGATTTACAAAAAGGGGAAGGAATGCACTGGGGCTGTTACAACTCTCCCACACTACAAGAGGATCTCGACCCGAGATCTATGACTGGAAGAACTTTGGAAATTCAGAATGAAGGTGGTCCTCACGCTCCCAAGTGGTTTATTTGTCTGAATGATGTGACCATTGAACTTTGAGGAAGTTGATTGACTTATTGCGGGTCTTGCACTCAGTCTCTTCAAGAATTTCTATAGGATGCTCATGGTAGGATAGGTCGGGCTGGAGATCAATATCTTGGAGATCGACTATGCGCTCGGGAGTCTTGAAGCATCTCCGGAGCTAAGAGACGTGAAAGACATCATGCACAATGGACAAGTTGTATGGAAGCTCTAACTGATATGTAAGATCTCCTCTCTTGCCAACAACTTTGAAAGGGCCAACAAAGCGAGGAGCAAGCTTTCCTTTGATGCCTAAGAGTTGAGTGCCCTTCATGGGAGAGACTTTGAGATACACAAAATCATTAAGCTGAAAAGTCATGTCACGATGCTTTCTATCATAGTAGCTCTTCTGACGGGACTCAGCTGCTTTGAGATTTTCCCAAATGACACGACATATTTCTTCTGCTTCCGCAATCATGTCATTCCCAAGAATATTACGCTCACCAGTCTGAAACCAATTGAGCGAGGTACGACACTTCCTGCCATATAGAATCTCGAATGGAGCCTTGCCTCAGATTGCTTGAAACTTGTTGTTGTATGAGAACTCGACAAACGGTAGGAAATATTCCCACTTCATGCCAAAAGGAATCAGATGGGCTCTGACATATCTTCAAGGATCTGATTGACTGTCTCAACTTGAACACTTGTTTGAGGATGGCAAGTTGTACTGAAACGGAGCTTAGCACCCATCGCAGTCTGAAAGGAATCCCAGAACTTGGAAGTAAAGATGCTTCCACGATCTGCAAATATGAGCATAGGAACACCGTGCAAAGACACTATACTTGATGTATACAACTCTCCAAGCTGAGCTGTCGAGATAGATTCTTTGACTCGAAGAAACTGAGCAACTTTGGTCAACTTGTCGGTGAAGATGAAGATGGCGTCGTTGCCCCTCTTGGACTTCGAAAACCCCGTGACAAAATCCGTTTCCACATGATCGAATTTCCACTCGGGAATGGGCAAAGGATGAAGGAGGCCTGCTAGACGTTGATGCTCCGCCTTCACTCTACGGAACACATCACACTCGTTCACAAACTAAGAAATTTCACGTTTCATGCGAGTCTACCAGACGGTCTGCTTCAGATCTTGATACATTTTGGAGCTTCCTGGATGTATCGAGAGTAGGGAATTATGGGATTCATCCATGATAACTTTCTTGAGCTCTCCTTTAAAAATTACATGGCGGTCCTCGAAGAACAAGGTATCTATGTCATCAACACAGGAGCACTCATATTTTGGAATGCTCTTTACCAAGTCAATCTTCACTTTCTTCACCATCGCATTAAGAAGTTGAGCTTGGCGTACTTGGTCTTCCAAGGTAGGAGAAATCTAGAGATTAGCAAGAAATCCCTGAGGTACTATCTGAAGGTTGAGCTTCCTGAAAGATTCACAAAGATCAGGATGGAGAGGCTTTAGGATGAGACTATTGCAGTAAGCCTTTCTGCTCAAAGCATCTGCGATGACATTTGCTTTGCCTGGAGTAAAGTCAATGCCTGGATTATAATCTTGGATCATTTCCACCCATTGAGTTTGCCGAAGATTGAGACTAGGTTGGGTGAATATGTATTTGAGACTCTTGTGATTGGTGTAGAATTCAACCTGTCTTCCCACAGGTGTCTCCAAATCATCAAAGCATGCACCACTGCCGCCAACTCAAGATCATGAGTGGGGTAATTCTTCTCGCTTGGCTTCAACCGCCTCGGGGTATAAGCTACCACATTCTTCTCTTGCATCTGGATTGGACCAAGACCTTGGAGAGAGGCATCACATAACACTTGATAAGGCTTGGAATCATTAGGAGGAGTCAAGACTGGAGTTGAGGTAAGCTTCCCTTTGAGTGTATCGAAAGCCAATTGACACTCTCGAGATCATACATACTTCACACTCTTCTGAAGAAGGTTGGACAGAGGCTTAGCAATCTCGGAGAAGTTGCCAATGAACCTTATGCAATAGCTTGCAAGCCAGAGAAAGCTTCGAAGCTACTTCACATTGTGAGGAGGTTCCCACTCAACAATGGCATGCACCTTTGTAAGATCAACTTTGATGCCCTCAGCAGAGATGATGTGCCCAAGGTACACAACTTCCTTCAACAAGAATTCACATTTGGAAAACTTAGCATAGAACTTATGCTAACTTAGCTTATCGAGCAAAAGCCGGAGATGTTCTTCATGCTCTTCCTCAGTTTCAGAAAAGACCAGAATGTCATCAAGATACACCAAGACAAATTCATTTCTGAAGGGAGAGAAGATATAATTCATCATCCGAGAGAAAGTCGGAGGAGCTTTGGCGGGACCAAAAGGCATCACTGTGTATTCGTAAGAGCCAAAGCTTGTCCTGAAAGCAGTCTTGGAAATATCTTCTTTGCGAATGCAGATCTGATGATAGCCCATCCGGAGATCAAGCTTAGAGAACATCTTGGCCCCTTTCAATTGCACGAACATTTCATTGATGTTGGGAAGTAGATACTTGTTTCTGATTGTCTTCTTATTCAATGGACAGTAATCGATACCGAGTCGGTCCATGCCATCCTTCTTTTTGACAAACGGAACACCACAACCCCAAGGAGATGAACTTGGTCTGATCAGACCTAGACGTTCTTGCTCATCAAGCTGCTTCTTCAACTCTTCCAGCTCTTCGGGATCAAGTTTATACGGACGCTTGCAGACCGGTCCCGTTCTAGGTTCAAGTTCAATTACAAACTCAATTGGCCAGTGCGGAGGCATTCCTGGCAATTCTTCCGGGAAGACATCTTCATACTCACATACCACTTGAACTTGAGAAATGGGAGAGATTTCACCCTTCTCATTGAGGGAAAAGAGATGGACCGTGTCATCACGAGCAACGAAAATGATCACGCCCTCCGAAGGATTAGTCAACTTGACTTCTTTGGCTTCACAATCGACATATGCCTTGTTCATCGCCAGAAAATCCATCCCAAGGATCAGATCAATATTTGACTTGCCAAGGACAATTGGAGAAGCCAGAAAGGAATAGTTGCCCATCTTGACAGAGACATCTGGGGCTAGCGTGCCTGCATGCATGAATTTTCCCGGAGAGACCACCGACAATGGCTTAGGCAACTCCTTCACGTGAAAATTATGCTTGGATGCAAAAGGTCTAGAGAGGAATGAATGCAATGCACCATTGTCAAACAAAACCTTTGCAGGAATAGAATTAACCAAGAGATTACACATGATCACATCTAAGGAGTTCTTTGCTTCAGCTGCATTCACCATGTTCACCCTTGTAGACTTGGGCTTAAACTTAACCATAGCATTGCTTGGAGGTCTGATTGGAGGAGGAGGTGGAAGATGTCGTTGGTTGGTGCACTTGTTAGAGTAATGATGCTTCTGACCACACATGTGATTAGTGACCTCTAACAGCGGACGGAATTGCACTTGAGGATTTCCTCACTGCTGTTGCTAAAATTTCTGCTGGAAAGCTGGGTTGGGTGGGTGGGAAGAACCACGACCACCAGACTGCTTGAACTGCTCAGGCTGCCGAGGAGGAGGAGAAACCCAATATTTCTGGTGCTTCGAAACAATCTGAGTTGAGGAAGAGGAAGTCGAGTCTCTGAAACTCTTCCTTGAGTTCTCAACTTTGAGCAAGACCGACTCAGCCCTGAGAGCCAAATTGTAGAACTGGTCGAACTCAATGGGATCATGCAAGGCAAGGGCCAGCTGCAAGTCTTCCTTTAGACCACCACGAAACTGATAAATCTTGCTCTTCTGATTTGGAATGTCTTGCTTAGCATAACGAGCCAGCTACTGGAACGCCACATTATAATGGTACACAAACAAACTCCCTTGCTTCAAGTGCGTGAATTTCTCACGCATCTCATCCACAAAACTTGCTGGAATATAGTGAGCCCGGAAATCCCTATAGAAATCATCCCACCTGATCACTCTGTCGCCTCTGGAATCCTTCAACTGCTGCCACAATTCTGCTGCCTGCCCCTTGAGCTGGAATGTTGCAAACTTGACAAAGTCCTCTGGTCTGACATTACTGCACTCGCAATGCTTGTTCATGTCATGAATCTAGTCATCTGCATCGAACGGCTAGTCACATGAGGTGAAGGACTTCTGCTGGTTCGCCAGGAATTGATTCACAAATGCAAACTATTGACCACCATTGTTGAAATTACCCTGGTGCCCTTGGTTCCTCTCTTGCAACAACTGGACCAACATCTGAGTGTTCGCATTGGTTGCCGCCATCACAGCTTGCCATGCCTCATGTGGAAGAGACGGTGGCGGAGGGGGTGGTGGAGGGTTTGGCTGATCAGTCTCACGACCCGGATTCTGGCGAGTTGGTGGAGCCATCCTGGAGACATACAACAACATTAGACCAGAGATGAAAAATTCAAAGATTAAGCTGATTCAATGGACAGAAATATCCGAACAAGAATTCTTAGCAACTTGACTCGAACTAAAATTACTAAGAATGCTTCCGCAAATTAACTGTCGACAACATGTGACTGAAAAGACACTTGCAATAGTCAAGACTGAGCTAGAATTGCTCAGAACGAATGTATATTCCCAACATACATCTACTGAAAGAATTCCTAGGTTACTAATGGAATTCCCACCTAAGAATTTCTGAAATTTCTGGTCATACAATCGGGTCCGTAGATACAAGGAGAAATTCATCACTCAACTCCTACCATCTAACCCGTCCAGTGTATCACATCCACAACACATAAACAGAATCTCGTAACCTCATCTATCTCACACCCTCGTAATCACAACGATACTGAGTATGGCGATACATCCGGACTATCTGCACCAGTACTGGGGAAGCCAGACTCCTCTCGCCACTACTAGTATTGAAGCAATTTTGAACATCCTCCATCCTGAGATACTAAGAAATCTGAATAATAACGATGTGGTCAAGAATCCCCTAGAGCTGAACTCCCTAGAAGAAATCAAGTTAGACAAGAGGCACCAAGACAGAACTCCATCACATCGGCATCATATAGATTCCAAAATATCCGCGTGATCCTAAAAATAATTGAGCTAGAAGAGGAGTAGAATCAACATTTCCTAAGTCGTGGACCTCACCAGAGCATAGAAGAGGAGAAAAAAGAAACCTACTCTCCCATATAACTAAAACTCAAAATAGTTTGCACTACACCCGACTCGGCCAAGTTCGATCAACCAAAGGCTCCTATGGTCGTAAGGTTCTGATTACCAACTTGTAACAACTAAGATGCGGCACTTTCCTTATTTGGAGGCGAGTCCTCAAAAGGGGAAAGAGGCACATCTAAGCGTTTCGCAAGCAGGATAAACATTATAATACATAATAGATGGAAGAGTAATTAGATTTGGCTTACTCTCGCCACAAGATAAATTACAGATCCACACAGTCATACATTATTCAAATAGAAAGCAGGGTCCAACTATGGACAAGATGAACAACAAAAGCTAATGCTATCCTGCCTTGCTAGGCCCACGATCACGACCAAGTGCCTCTAGTCCTCGGGATACGTCACGTACAGCCTGCCAATGTCCTCGTCGAACTCCCACTTCAGCTGGGTATCCTCAGAAGCATCTGTATGTGGGTTACCTATACTTGTGGGTGGTTGTAGTAATCTGTGAGCCACAAGGACTCAGCAATCTCATGACCTTGGTACCAAATCTAACTAAGTCATTATGTGAGAATGGGGTATGTGTTTGAGTTTTGCATCAACCTAAGAACTTATGGTGGCTAACTTATGTTGAACTAAGTGATTCTGAACACTGCCGCGGCAACAAAAGTCCTTCCTTCGCGCTTAGGAATTCTTCTTGTTACTTCTCTGGTTTGCGTCGGTTTTTCCCTTGAAGAGGAAAGGGTGATGCAGCACAGGAGCAGTAAGTATTTCCCTCAGTTTGAGAACCAAGGTATCGATCCAGAAGGAGGGCCTCGTCAAGTCTAGAGTACCTGCGCAAACAAAAACAAGCTTGCACCCAACGCTTCAAAGGGGTTGTCAATCCCTTCAATATTGTTTGCAAAGTGAGATCTGACGGCGGAAAGTGCAACGAAGTAAAAAGTGTAAGGCTGAAAATATGGTGTGGAGTAGACCCTGGGGGCCATAGTGTTCAGTAGAGGCTTCTCTCATAATAGCAAATATCACGGTGGGTGAACAAATTACTCTCGAGCAATTGACAAAACCGCGCAAAGTCATGACGATATCTAAGGCAATGATCATACATATAGGCATCACGTCCGAGACAAGTAGACCGATACTTTCTGCATCTACTACTATTACTCCACATATCGACTGCTATCCAGCATGCATCTAGTGTATTGAGTTCATGACGAACAGAGTAACGCCTTAAGCAAGATGACATGATGTAGAGGGATAATCTCAAATCAATGATGAAAACCCCATATTTTTACCCTTGATGGCAACAACACGATGCGTGCCTCGCTACCCCTTCTGTCACTGGGTGAGGTCACCGCACGGTATGAACCCAAAACCAAGCAATTCGCCCATTGCAAGAATCATAGATCTAGTTGGCCAAACAAAACCAACAACTCAAAGAGAATTACAAGGATATGAAATCATGCATAAAAGAGATCAGAAGAAACTCAAATAAGATTCATAGATAAGCTGGTCATAAATCCACAATTCATCGGATCTCTACAAACACACCGCAAAAGAAGATTACATCAGATAGATCTCCATGAAGATCATGGAGAACTTTGTACTGAAGATCCAAGAGAGAGAAGAAGCCATCTAGTTACTAGCTATGGACCCGTAGGTCTATGGTGAACTACTCACGCATTATCGGAGAGGTCATGGTGTTGATGAAGAAGCCCTTCGTGTCCGAATCCCCCCTCCGGCAGGGCACCAGAACGTGCCCAAGATGGGATCCTGCAGAGACAGAAGCTTGCGGCGGCGGAAAAGTGATTTCGATGATCTCCTAATTTTTTTTGGGATTTTTAGGGAATTTATAGGCGCAACCCCTAGGTCAGGGGGCGCTCACGGGGCCCACAAGCCTGGGTGGCACGGCCTACCCCCCTGGCCGCGGGGTGGGGGCTTGTGGGGCCCCTGAGGCTCCCCTGCCTTGGTTCCCAAGCTTCCCGATCTTCTTCCGTTCCACAAAAAATCTTTTCGGGGATTTTCTTCCGTTTCGACTCCGTTTCAAAATCTCCTCTAAAAGGGGTCAAAAACATGGAAAAAACAGGAACTGGCACTTGGCACTGAGTTAATAAGTTAGTCCCAAAAAATATATAGAAGGCATGCAAAACATCCAAAGTTTGACAAGATAATAGCATGAAACCATCAAAAATTATAGATACGTTGGAGACGTATCAAGCATCCCCAACCTTAACTCCTGCTCGTCCTCGAGTAGGGAAGTGATAAAGAATGAATTTTTGGTGTGGAATGCTACCTAGCATAGTTGCCCTTTGCAACTTCTTTCACGTGACATGAGTGTTCAGATCTGTAAGATTCGAAACACTAGTTTGCTATTGACATGAAAACAATAATACTTCAATCAAACTAGCAAGGTAATCATGAACTTTCAAAATAACAAGGCCAAAGAAAGTTATCCCTACAAAATCATATAGTCTGGCTATGCTCCATCATCCTCACACAACTAATGTAAATCATGTAGAACCCCGGTATTGGCCAAGTAATTGTTTTCGCACTCTTGCTTTCTCAAACTTTTTATAACTATCACGCAATACATGAGCGTGAGCCATGGATATAGCACTATAGGTGGGATAGAGTGTGGTGGTGGTTGTCAGACAAAAAAGAGGAGATGGTCACATTGACTCGGCGTATCAATAGGCTATGGAGATGTCCATTAATAGATGTCAATGTGAATGAGTAGGGATTGCCATACAAAAGGATGCACTAGAGCTATAAGTATGTGAAAGCTCAAAAGGAGAACTAGTGGGTGTGCATCCAACTTGCTTGCTCACGAAGACCTAGGGCAATATTGAGGAAGCCCATCATTGGAATATACAAGCCAAGTTATATAATGAAGATTCCCACTAGCACATGGTGGTGACGAAGCAAGAAGCTCTCAATCATGAAGAACATGGTGCTATCATGAAGCACAAGTGTGGAAAAAAGATAGTAGCATTGTCCCTTCTCTCCTTTTCTCTCTTTTCTTTTTTTCATTTGGGCTCTTAGGCCTCTTTTTTTCTCTTTTTTTTGTTTTTGGGCTCTTTGGCCTCTTTTTTTTATTCCTCACATGGGACAATGCTCTAATAATGATGATCATCACACTTTTATTTACTCACAACTCAAAGATCACAATGATGATGACTCCATAGGAAATGCCTCCGGCAGTGTACCGGGATGTGTAACGATCTAGCATGGCGTATGACGTTGAAAACATCTCGCTAGCTATCTTACGATCATGCAATGGCAGTATGAGAGTGACGGCACAAGTCATGAGATGGAACAGTGGGAGTTGCATGGCAATATATCTCGGAATGGCTATGAAAATGCCATAGTAGGTAGATATGGTAGCTATTTTGAGGAATGAATTTGGTGGGTTTGTGCACCGACGAGAATTGCGCGGCACTAGAGAGGCTAGCAATGGTGGAAGGTGAAAGTGCATCTATACCATGGGCTCACATTAGTCATGAAGAACTCACATACTTGTTGCGAAAGTTTTTATTAGTAATCGAAACAAAGTGCTAAACACATACTCCGAGGGGAAGGGTTGGTAGGTGTTAACCATCGCGCGGTCAATCATGACAATCAATAGATCAATCATGCTCCAACTTCCTAACATAGCGGTTCACCATACGTGCATGCTACGGGAATCACTAACTTCAACACAAGTATCTCTAGATTCACAACACCCTACTAACATAACTCTCAATATTACCGAATTCACGTCTCAAAACTAATTGAGAGGAATCGAAACTTCTCTTTCTACTCAATGGACATGAAGATGGAGATTTTTGAATCCTCTTTGGGTACCTATCACATTTGGGACTACTTTCATAGCATAAGCCAACTACCAAATCACACACCGCCGTGCTCTAAAAGATATAAGTGAAGCACTAGAGCAAAAGTATCTAGCTCAAAAGATATAAGTGAAGCACTATGAGCATTCTAGCAAAATCACGATGAGTGCATGTCTCTCTCTCTCAAAAAGGTGTGCAGCAAGGATGATTGTGACACAACAAAAATAAAAGACTCCTATGATACAAGACGCTCCAAGAAAAACACATATCATGTGGTGAATAAAAATATAGTTCCAAGTATTGTTAACGATGGATTGAAGACGAAAGAGGGGATGCCTTCCCGGGACATCCCCAAGCTTAGGCTTTTTGGTGTCCTTGAATTACGCTTGGGATGCCTTGGGCATCCCCAAGCGTGAGATCTTTCCACTCCTTATCTCATCGTCCATAAGAACATCACCCAAAACATGAAAACTTCACAACACAAAACTTAAACAGAAACTCGTGATAACATTAGCACAAGAAAACAAACTTCCACTTCTTTTGATACTGTAGCAAACTTGAATTCCATCTATATTGGTGTTGGGCTACTGTATTATCAATTTTCCATGGCTATTACCCCCCGATACTAATCATAGTTTCATCAAAACAAGCAACCAACTCAACAAAAACAGAATCTGTCAAAAACAGACCAGTCTGTAGCAATATGTATACTTCGTATACTTCTGGTACCTAAACAAATCTGAAAAATTACAACGGCCTGTGAAAAAAGCATATAAACCAGCAAAAAAAAGAATCAACTCAAAATCTCTTTCTGAATAAACATGAAAAATCATCTCGTGAGCGCAAAGTTTCTGTCTTTTTCTAGCAGGATCAAACAACCATTACCAAGACTAGTCATAAAGGTTTTGCTTGGCTCAAACACAAAAAGAAACACAAAAAACATAATCACAACAGAATTGTGATGGTGTAGATGCAACAAAACAGAAATAAAAATATAAATTCATTGGGTTGCCTCCCAACAAGCGCTATTGTTTAACACCCTTAGCTAGGCATAAAAGCGATAGAATCACGTATCGTCGTCTTTGGTGGTCAAACCATAAGTGGCCCTCATCATAGATTCATAAGGCAATCTTAGTTTCTTTCTAGGAAAGTGTTCCATGCCCTTCCTTAATGGAAATTTAAGTCTAATATTCCCTTCCTTCATATCGATGATAGCACCGATAGTCCTTAGGAAAGGTCTACCAACAATAATAGGGCAAGTAGGATTGCAATCAATGTCAAGCACAATGAAATCCATGGGTACATAGTTCCTATTTGCAACAATAAGAACGTCATTGATCCTTTCCATGGGTTACTTGACAGTAGAATCAGCAAGATGCAAATTAAGAGAACACTCTTCAATCTCATTAAAACCCAGAACATCACATAAAGACTTTGGAATCGCAGAAACACTAGCACCCAAAGCGCATAAAGCATTGCACTCATAGTTTTTGATTTTGATTTTGATGGTAGGATCCCACTCATCATGAAGCTTTCTAGGGATAGAGAATTCCAATTCAAGTTTCTCTTCAAGAGATTTTATCATAGCTTCGACGATATGATCGGTAAAGGCCTTGTTTTGGCTATAAGCGTGCGGAGAGTTTAACATGGATTGCATCAAAGAAATGCATTCAATCAAGGAGCAACTATCATAATTGAATTCCTTGAAATCCACAGTAGTAATTTCATTACTACTCAAAGTTTTAACATCTTCTACTCCACTTTCAATGCTTTTAGCATCAAGATAGATGGACTCTGAATCATTGGGGCACTTTTCAACCAAAGTGGATTCATATCCAGCCCCATAATCATTAGGTTTGACACAAGAAAACAAAGATTCAATGGGAGTCACACCAAGCACTTTAAGATCTTCGTGATTCTCATCATGAGAACACACCTTTTTAAGCCATTCATGTCTAGCACGAATTTTGGCGGTTCTTTCTTGGCTCTCAATCATGGAAACACGCATAGCTTTCAAAGTTTCATCCATGTTGATTTTGGGAGGAGCTCATCTAACTTTCAAGGCATCAACATCACTAGAAATTCTATCAACGCTCTTAGCCAAATCGTCAATTTTGAGTAGCTTTTCCTCTATGGACGCATTGAAAATCTTTTGAGAGTTGATGAACTCTTTGATATTACTCTCTAGATCAGAGGGTAATCTATTGTAATTTCCATGAGTATTGTTGTAGGAGTTTCCAAAGTTATTAGAGTAGTTACTAGGAAAAGGCCTAGGAACATAGTTTCCTCTAAAAGCATTGTTGTTGCCAAAGTTATTAGAGGAGTTACTAGGAAAAGGCCTAGGAACATAGTGTCCTCTAAAAGCATTGTTGTTGCCAAAGTTATTCCTACCAACAAAATTAATGTCCAAGCTAGCGTTGCTACTCTCAATCAAAGAAGACAAAGGCATATCATTAGGATCCAAAGGATCACTTCTACTAGCAACCAAATTCATTAACTCGTCCATCTTAGCACTCAACGAGTTAATTTCCTCTATAGTGTGTACCTTCTTACTAGTAGGTGACCTTTCAGTGTGCCACTGAGAGTAGTTCGTCATGATGTTGTCTAAGAGCTTTGTGGCTTCTCCTAATGTGATTTCCATGAACGTTCCACCTGAGGCAGAGTCCAAGATATTTCTAGAAGCGAAATTCAAGCCAGCGTAAAAGATTTGAATAATCATCCAAAGGCTCAAGCCATGAGCGGGACAGTTTCTAATCATTAATTTCATTCTCTCCCAAGCTTGTGCAACATGTTCATGATCAAGTTGCTTGAAATTCATGATATCATTACGGAGAGATATGATCTTAGCGGGCAGAAAATACTTGGATATATAAGCATCTTTGCACTTATCCCAAGAATCGATACTATTTTTGGGCAAAGAAGAAAACCAAGTTTTTGCGCGATCTCGCAACGAGAAAGGAAAAAGCTTCAATTTAATCACGTCATTATCCACATATTTTTTCTTTTGCATATCGCAAAGCTCATTGAAGGTATTGAGATGGGATGCGACATCTTCACTAGGAAGGCCAGAGAATTGCTCTTTCATAACAAGATTCAGCAAAGCGGCATTGATTTCGTATGACTCCGCACTAGTGGCGGGAGCAATCGGAGTACTAATAAAATTATTATTATTAGTATTCGAGAAGTCACAAAGTTTGGTGTTTTCATTCATGGTGACTTCAGAAAGAAAGCAAGCACACGAGCAAACAAAGAGCAGGCGAGAAAAAGGGCGAACGAAAAGGCAAACGAAAGAGGCAAACGAAAAAGGCAAATTGGTGAAGTGGGGGAGAGGAAAACGAGAGGCAACTCGCAAACAAAGTAAATGCAAGAGATGAGTTTGCAACACCTACTTGGATGAGTTCTTGACTTGATTTTCCTCCCAGGCAATGGCGCCAGAAATTCTTCTGTTGCGGCAACAAAAGTCCTTCCTTGGTGCTTAGGAATTCTTCTTGTTACTTCTCTGGTTTGTGTCGGTTTTTCCCTTGAAGAGGAACGGGTGATGCAGCACAGGAGCAGTAAGTATTTCCCTCAGTTTGAGAACCAAGGTATCGATCCAGAAGGAGGGCCTCGTCAAGTCCAGAGTACCTGCGCAAACACAAACAAGCTTGCACCCAACGCTTCAAAGGGGTTGTCAATCCCTTCAAGATTGTTTGCAAAGTGAGATCTGACGGCAGAAAGTGCAACGAAATAAAAAGTGTAAGGATGAAAATATGGTGTGGAGTAGACCCTGGGGGCCATAGTGTTCACTATAGGCTTCTCACATAATAGCAAATATCACGGTGGGTGAACAAATTACTGTCGAGCAATTGATAGAATCGCGCAAAGTCATGACGATATCTAAGGCAATGATCATACATATAGGCATCACGTCCGAGACAAGTAGACTGATACTTTCTGCATCTACTACTATTACTCCACACATCGACCGCTATCCAGCATGCATCTAGTGTATTGAGTTCATGACGAACAGAGTAACACCTTAAGCAAGATGACATGATGTAGAGGGATAATCTCAAACCAATGATGAAAACCCCATCTTTTTACCCTTGATGGCAACAACATGATGTGTGCCTTGCTACCCCTTCTGTCACTGGGTGAGGTCACCGCACGGTATGAACCCAAAACCAAGAAATTCTCCCATTGCTAGAATCATAGATCTAGTTGGCCCAACAAAACCCACAACTCGAAGAGAATTACAAGGATATGAAATCATGCATAAAAGAGATCAGAAGAAACTCAAATAAGATTCATAGATAATCTGATCATAAATCCACAATTCATCGGATCTCGACAAACACACCGCAAAAGAAGATTACATCAGATAGATCTCCATGAAGATCATGGAGAACTTTGTATTAAAGATCCAAGAGAGAGAAGAAGCCATCTAATTACTAGCTATGGACCCGTAGGTCTATGGTGAACTACTCACGCATCATCGGAGAGGTCATGGTGTTGATGAAGAAGCCCTCCGTGTCGGAATCCCCCCTCCGGCAGGGCACCAGAATGTGCCCCAGATGGGATCTTTCGGAGACAGAAGCTTGTTGCGGCGGAAAAGTGATTTCGATGATCTCGTGATTGTTTTGGGATTTTAGGGAATTTATAGGCGCAACCCCTATGTCAGGGGGCGCTCAGGGGGCCCACAAGCCTGGGTGGCGCGGCCTACCCCCCTAGCCGCGGGGTGGGGGCTTGTGGGGCCCCTGAGGCTCCCCTGCCTTGGCTCCCAAGCTTCTCGATCTTCTCCCGTTCCAGAAAAAATCTTTTCGGGGATTTTCTTCCGTTTGGACTCCGTTTCAAAATCTCCTCTGAAAGGGGTCAAAAACATGGAAAAAACAGGAACTGGCACTTGGCACTGAGTTAATAAGTTAGTCCCAAAAAATATATAAAAGGCATGCAAAACATCCAAAGTTTGACAATATAATAACATGAAACCATCAAAAATTATAGATACGTTGGAGACGTATCAAACACCTACCTACGCCAGTCATAACCCCACCATGTTTTTGATCAGAGAAGGAACTCTGAAGGAGACAGTCACGGTTACGCACACAGTTGGCAAGTTTTAGTTAAGTTACTTCAAGTTATCTAGAACCGGATGTTAACAAAATATCCATAATTGCTACATAACCGCGTGCACGGCTTTCTGAAAGACTAAACCCCGTAGGGGTGCTCCAACTAATCCATCACAAATTACCACAGGCCGCATAGAAATCCTCGATCACGATACTGTGACTGCCCGATGCCGACGCCCCAGAAGGTTCCCCTTCTATTTCTGTTTCCGTCGTGTGATTAGTTTTATTTCTTGCATCATCATTTAGTTTGCATCGTCGCATCATGCATGGCATCATGTCAACTGTGTTTTGTCGGTGTTGCTTGTTGCTCCGTGTTGTTGCTTGTGAGTGTTTGTGAGTGTGGCGTTGTTCGTTGGCGTGATGAGAGTGGGTACAACAGAGCCGCCTCAAACTCTGTTGCACCGCGGAACTAAACCTTCTCTCCCCTTCTCTATTCTCTTTTATTTGTTTTGGGGTTGCGTAAAATTTTCTGTTTTAACCCCTACTTAAAAAAATGTTTGTCTTCTTTTAAAGAAAATCATTTTATCAAATGTGGGGGTAACCCTTGGGTTTTTATTTTATTTCTCCTTTTGTTTTATTTTAAAACTGAGTCTCGTTTTATTTTTCTCCTTTAAAAGAGCTTTCATTTTTATTCTTTGTAAAAAAAGGGTTTATTTTAATTCTTAAAAAAGGTTTTATTTTTTTATTGTTTTAAAATACCCAATCTATTTTATAGATTGGGGTATGTTTTAAAGGAGTTTAAAAGGTATTCTCTTTATTTTATTTTATTTTGTTTTTGTTAAATCCTTACTTTGTGAGTTTCTGTTTTTAAAATAAAAAAAAACAAAAGAGAGGATGAGCCCTGCCCAAAGGCCCAGCCAGCCGGCCCAACAGATCCCCTGCCCTAGCGCCCTCGTCCCCCCGTCCGCTTCCCCGTGCGCCGTCATCCCTGATCCCCTCCTCTCGTCCTCCCCTCTCCCTCCTCGATCTCCAGGGCCTCGATCCCGTCGCCCCCGCGCTGCCGCAGCTGCTCGCCGCTCTAGCCCCGGTTGCCACCATCCCTCTCGCCTCCTCGTTGCTCCCCCACAGCCGCCGCGCGCCGCCCTCGGCTTCAACCGCTCCTCCCTCGAGCTCGCCGGACCCGCATGCCTCCCCTCATCCCGCTCGACGGCCCTGCGCGCCGCCCCGCCGGGTTGTGCCCCGTCGCGCTCGACCTCGCCTGCGACGCCGCCCCTTGTCATGCTCCCCTGCCGCAGGTGCTCGCCGCCCGAACTGCCTTGGGCTCCTCCTGCTGTTGTTGATTGCGTGTTGCTGCCGTGCTGTTGCTGGCCTTGTCGAGCTAGCTTGATCTGCTGTTGCCGATGTTGCTAGTGCTGCTGCTTGCGTGCCTGGCTCTTGCTGCTTGCCGTGTTAGCTGCTGCGAGTTGCTGTTGGATGTCGCCGTGGCTGATGCATGTTGTCGCGTTGCTTGCTGTCGCTTGCTGCTTGCTGCCGTCGCTGTAGATGATTGATGTTGCTGTTGCCTATAGATGCTTCTTGCTGCTTGTTGTTTGCCTTTTGCTGTTGCTGCTCGTGCTGCTTGTGCCGTAGCCCTTGCATGCTTGCTGCCATGCTTGCTTGCGTTTAGTTGTTGTAGATGCTGTTGTCGCTGCCGTAGCTTGCTGTTAGATGCTAGTGCTAGTAGCTGTAGGTAGTTTGTTGCACTGCTAGTTGCTGTAGTTGCTGTTGTGTCGCGTGCCTTCACCGCGTGCACCATTCCTGCCCGCCGTGGGTCGACGACGAGCTCGCCGAGTACCACAACGTCCTCGACGACCCCCGGAAACGAGTTCGACTACCGTCGCCGAAGACCGTGAACCACGACGCCGAGCTAACGACTACCGTCGACAACACCCGAGTACCTCGACGACCATGACTTCCACGACGATCGTTGTTCTCCTTCATCGAACAGAACCCCTCCAATTCGCACGTGTCGTGACCGTGTGCATGTGATGTATGATATGTATGTATGTTGCACCGTATGTTTGCCTGTTGCACGTGTACCTCTTTCGTCGTGCCCTCGACATATGGGAACCCGGTAACCGGGATCACCCATCTTAAATTGGTTTGTCCCGCACACACGCTTCCTAAGCGTTGGCATGATATCTCGACGAGTTATCGGGATAGGAACGTTGTCGTGGCTTCGTTTCCGTCTTGCCGCCATGGTTCCATCTCGCTCGCCGTGGCGACACCTGTTTCTTTCCCTTCTTGCCCGTGTTATGAACTCGCATGCATGACGCATTCATGGCATATACATCTTGTGTTGCATGTTCTTGTGCCGTAGTTCCGTTCTATGTTCCGCGAGTTAAACCATCTAGGATGCCATGTAGGATCACCGCTTCACCCCTTGCCATGATAACAACAATTTAATATTGTTGTGTAAATAATCGGGAGTGAATTAAATAATTAATCGTGGAGTTTCGTTGATATGCAACCCGTTGCATATCGAGCTTCATTTAATGTGTAGTGTTTGCGTGAGGTGAATTGCCATGCCATCCCTTGCATTTTGATCTGATCATGCATCATAGTAGGTTATGCATCATGTTGTGCATCGTGTGGTGAATATTTGTGTTGATGTTTGTTTCCGGTTTGCCTGTCTCGATAGAGTTCCGCAAGCGTGTCGGAATGTGAGGACCCGTTCGACTACGTTGGTTCGCCGACTTCACGGAGTTGTTCCTCTTCCAAGCGGGATCTCAGGCAAGATGACCATTTCCCCAGATACCATTACTATCATTGCCATGCTAGTTATTTCGATGCTATCGATTATGTCTCGTTGCCTACCACATGTTAAATTTCAGCCTCTCAACAATGCCATGATAACCTTCAACTATACAACCTAGCAAACCACTGTTTGGCTATGTTACTACTTTCTTAACCCTGTTGTTAGCGTTGCTAGTTGCAGGTGTAGATGCTTCCATGTGATAACATGGGTTCCTTGTCGTATCACCATATGTTATTGCTATTTAATTTAATGGACCTATATACTTGGTAAAAGGTGGAAGGCTCGGCCTTTCTAGCCTGGTGTTTTATTCCACCTTTGCCCCCTTAGTTTTCGTCTACCGGTGTTATGTTCCATAAATGAGCGCTCCTAACACGATCGGGGTTGTTATGGGGACCCCTTGATAAATCGTTTTAGTTTAAAGCTGGTCTTGCAAGGCCCAACTTTGGTACTACATTTGCCTAATAACTAATGAACTCCATAGGGAGTAATTAACTCGAGGATAATTTAATCAACCCCCGGGCCAGTGCTCCTCATGAGTGTTGGTCCCACCTAAGCGATGTCCGGGGCCCCTCTGGTCACCCGGAGGTTTAGCGATCCCGACGTCTAGCTCATCCGTCGTGTCCTGAGAACGAGGTACGCGACTCCTATCGGGATCGTCGACGCGTCGGGTGGCCTTGCTGGATTAGTTTTACCTTTGACGGAATATCTTGTGCATCGGGATTCGGGTGATGCTTTGGGTAATCTCAGAGTTGAGTTTTTCCACTAGGGAATCCGACGAGATGGCGAGCTTTGTGATTGAGGATTTCTATGCGGCTTGTGGTAATTTGTGATGAACTAGTTGGAGCACCCCTGCAGGGTTAAATATTTTCGGAAAGCCGTGCCCGCGGTTATGTGGCAACGTGGAAACTTAGTTTAACACTGGTTCTAGATAACTTGAAGTTAATTTAATTAAAATATGCCAACTGTGTGCGTAACCGTGACTGTCTCTTTCGTGACTTCCTTCTCCGATCGAGGACACGGTGGGGTTATGCCTGACATAGGTAGGTGTTCACGATCATTCATTTGATCATCAGTAGTTCACGTCCATTATGCGTAGATCTTCCTCCTCTTTATTTCTTGTACTCGTAAGTTAGCCACCTCATACATAAGCTTAGCCGCTGCTGCAACCTCACCACTTAACCATGCCTCACCCATTAAGCTTTGCTAGTCTTGATACCTTTGGAAATGAGATTGCTGAGTCCCCTGTGGCTCACAGATTACTACAACACCAGTTGCAGGTACAGGTAAAGGTTACTTGACGCGAGCGTGTTGATTGTTTATTTGGAGTTGCTTCTTCTTCTTCTTCATTGATCTAGGATAGGTTCCAGGCCGGCAGCCTGGGATAGCAATGGACGTCATTCTTCTTTTATCGTCTGTTTTCGTCTGTAGTCGGACCCTGCTCTTACTCTTGATGATTATGTAATGTACTGATGTGACTCTGATGTAGCTTGTGGCGAGTGTAAGCCAATTCTATTATATATCTCTTCTTTTCAGTACATGTACTTGTAACGATATCCATTCTTGCGACACGACGAGATGCGCTTCTATCCCTGACGAGGCCCTCGTGTAAAATTGAGGATAGGGTCGCATCTTGGGCGTGACACACGACCTCGTCGGATTCCTTAGTGGAAAACCTCAACTCTGAGAGGACCCAGAGTCTCACCGGAATCTCAATCCACAAGATATCTCGTAGAAGGTAAAACTGATCCAGCAAGGCCGCCCGGCGTGCCGACGGACCCGATAGGAGCCATGTATCTCTTTCTTAGGGCACGACCGGATGAACTAGACATCGGGTTGGCTTGAACCCCGGGTGACCAGGGGGCGCCGAACATCGCTCACGTTGGACCAACACTCACGAGGAGCACTGGCCCAGGTTGTTGATTAATTCCTCGGGGTAGCTATTCCCTATACTTTTTATTAAGTTGTTAGCAAATTTAACACCAAAGTTGGGCCTTGTCGGAAAAGCTTAACACTAGAACGAGTTATAAAGGGGGTCCCCATAACAACCCCGAACGTGTTAGGAGCGCTCAATTATGGAATAAAATACCGGTAGTAGAAACTAAGGCGACAAAAGCGGAGCAAATCACCCGGCAAAAGGCCAGGTCTTCCACCCTTTACCAAGTATATAGGTGCAATGTTTGATGGCCTATATATCGGGTGGTAGGCAGCGGAGAACAACGATGGAAACGAATCAACTATGCATAACAAAGCTAGAAACGGTGTCAAGGTCACGATCATCTTGCCTGTGAAATTTGAGAGTGGGACTGCTCGTGATCTTCCTGAATGAACTCACCGGACTCCTCGAACTCGTTTTCCACACCCGTTGCTACCCAAAGAAACAATGACCCAATAAACACCAGCAAGTGATAATGCAACAGACAATATGATGCATGTATGGCACACACTTCAAAGCACGCACAGAATAATCCTACTCAAATGACAAAGTGCCACCTCATCACAAAATTGCATTTTAACAACTGCTCAAAACTACAATCCACTGCCACCGTTGAATTCCTTGGGTTTTTCTACCCCAAATCCATATATCATACTGCTATACTTGTATGCAGAAAAACACCACAAAACTGAAAAGTAAAACTACCTAGAATCATATACCACTATAAATCAAAATCAGAAGTTGAGTTGTATATGCCAGATTTGGCACATTCCTCTTCTAGAATATTTATGAAAAAAACACCACAAAAAATAAGAAAAAACACACATACAATTTAACACGGGGGGCACTGGTCATAGACACCAGGGGCCCCTAGTATGACATGTGGGCCGTGTGACCCACCTGTCAGTGACTAGCTACAGAGGAAAAATTAAAAGGCGGGGAGTGGGACTGCTCCTGATCTCCCTGAATGAACTCACCGGACTCCTCGAACTTGTTTCCCGCACCCATTGCTACCCAAAGAAACAATGACCCAATAAACACCAGCAAGTGATAATGCAATAGACAATATGATGCATGTATGGTACACACTTCAAAGCACACACAGAATAATCCTACTCAAATGACAAAGTGCCACCTCATCACAAAATTGCATTTTAACAACTGCTCAGAACTACAATCCACTGCCACCGTTGGATTCCTTGGGTTTTTCTACCCCAAATCCATATATCACACTGCTATACTTGTATGCAGAAAAACACCACAAAACTGAAAAGTAAAACTACCTAGAATCATATACCACTATAAATCAAAATCAGAGGTTGAGTTGTATATGCCAGATTTGGCACATTCCTCTTCTGAAATATTTATGAAAAAAACACCACAAACAATAAGAAAAAACACACATACAATTTAACAGGGGGGCCACTAGTCATAGACACCAAGGGCCCCTAGTATGACATGTGGGCCACACTAGTATGACATGTGGGCCGTGTGGCCCACCTGTCAGTGACTAGCTACAGAGGAAAAATTAAAAGGCGGAGAGGGGATTTGAACCGAGAACCCCCTCGTGGGTTTCATAGCACCCCACCACTGGGCTACCCCAGTGGAGCGGAAGGGAAAACCTATCTAGCTATACTTCCACGAGCTATAGAGGGGAAAAATCCAAAAATATAAAAGGGGCGCCCGAGGGCTCTAACCCTAGGCCTCTTGCAGTGCAGGTGGCTCTAATGCCACTGTGGTATGCTGCAGCTACTTCCCCATCAGAGGAAACACACAAGGTACTTATCACCGCTAGCTTCTACAACAAGGAAGAAGAAAACCACATGTATTAAAAGGGGCACTCGAGATCGAACCCGCGACCTCGGGGTCGTTGCGCAACGTTCGAGCCGGTCGGGCTAGCGAGGTGAGTCTATCCACAGAGGAATCTCAACAGAGATGTCTAATAAAAAGGTCGTCTTCCCCTGCTAGAGTAGAGAGATGCCGTCGGAAGCTCGCCGGTGCAACACAGGAATGCGCACGCACGCACGAGTCAAACTGCTAGCGAAGCAGAGGGCATCCTTGCCTACGCGAGCGCGCATGAATGATGTTGAACCGTTGTTGTATAACTGCATGTAATAATTATTTCTTCGTCCGTTGTAACAACCTATACCTAGTCTTCAGCCTGTACCTAGTCTCTTGGATGATCCTGGTAGATCTCACGGGACGTGCCCTGCATGTAGGTGTCGTCTTCCATATATATGTAACTGATAGGCTGTAACACCAATCAAGGCAATAGACATCCTTCAGTTTGGTAATCAGAGTCGGTTCTGCTGCTAACCGCGATGACTACGCCTCCTCCTTCCCCTACAGCCGATGCCAACTCCGTCGCCGCCGTCGCTGCCGCCACCGCCGCCACCGCGGAGCTTCCTGCCGGCTCCACCGTTGAGACGCGTCCTCGCGCTCCGGCCTCCGAAGAACCCACCACCCTGCCTCTTGCTGCCATCCCACTCAACCCCACTCTCCCTGCTTCCTCCTCCAACTCGCCTGCCTCCCTGCCAACCACCGTGACCGGCGTTGTTGATTTCACCCTGCTCCTCGCGCGCTACCATGCAGAGGACCACGTCCAGGCGGCCTCGGTCCATCGTCTGGATGACCACGCGTGGCGTGATGACGACAACACCGTTGTCCTCTAGTTCTTCACCACCGTCGAGGGGGACCTCCTCGACATCGTGCTCCTGCCGGATCCACCTCCTACACCATCTGGACGCGAATCCACGACTACTTCCTCGCCAACGAGGTCGAGCATGCGATGCATGTTGGCCAAGAGTTCCGGGCGATGGTGCGCGGCGACCTGAGCGTCAACGACTACTGTCGTCGTCTTCAGGGCATTGCCGCTGCCCTCGCCGGCGTCCACGAGCTGGTGAGCGACCGTACCCTCACGCTGCAGATGCTGGATGGCCTGCGATCCAAGTTTGCCATGCAAGCTGCGATCATTCAGTCCATGGTGCCTCTTCCCACCTTCCAGCAGGCTCGGTCCCGGCTCGTCCTCGCCGAACTCTCCATGCACCGGCGTGCCCGCACCGAGGGCTCTCAGGTCCTCGTCGTCCAGTCTGACGAGGGTGGCGCGGATCGTTCCGGCGCTCGTGGCGGTGGGCGCGGCAGCGACCACGGTGGTGACCGCCCCGCTAACGGTGGAGGCGGGCGTGGTGGCCAGTTTGGTGCCAACCGCGCTCAGCGTGGCAACCGCGGGCGCCGGCGCAGTCGCGGCCGTGGCGACGCCCCTCCTGGTCGCGGTGTCGGCGGGACACCCTGGCTGGGCTACTTCGCGCCCGTCGGAGCGCCTTTCCCTCCGCCCCGCGCGCCATGGATCCCGCCGAACTCGGCTGGTGAACTCGGCGGGTGCCCGCACCGCTTTCCCACCCAACGCCGAATGGATCATGGACACCGGCGCCGCGTCCCACGTCACCGGAGATGCAGGTACCTTGTCCTCGTTTCGTCCCCTTTTAGAGCCCTATACTCGTCATATCATTGTTGTTAATGGCTCTCGGCTCCCTGTGCTTGCTACCGGTACTGCCGATCTTCCCCCTAAACCTTTTTATCTTCGCCATACTCTCCTCTCCCCCAACATTGTCAAGAATCTCATCTCCGTCCGTAAGTTTTCTCGTGACAATTTATGTTCTGTTGAATTTGACCCCCTTGGCTTTTCCGTGAAGGACCTAGCAATCAAGGAAGTGCTTCTACGGGTCAACAGTGATGGCGACCTGTACCCCTTCTCTGGCAATAACGGTGCAGCCACCACGCGAGCATTCACCATCTCCACGCATGATCTCTGGCATCGGCGGCTTGGGCACCCTAGTTCTTCCACCTTTTCCCGATTTTCTTTAGATTTTCTTACCACATGTAATAATGGTGTCCGCCCCTCCCATCTCTGTAGTGCGTGTCAGCTGGGAAAACATACCCGTCTCCCCTTTCCCACCTCGGCCACCTACACCACTGCCCCGTTTCATTTAATTCATTATGATGTGTGGACATCCCCGGTTGTAAGCTACTCCGGGTACAAATATTACCTTGTCATTCTTGATGATTATACCCATTTCTCCTGGACGTTTCCGTTGCGTGTGAAGTCTGACACGTGTGATATATTACTTCGCTTCTTTCAATTTATCCTCACCCAGTTTGGCGTGCTCATTCGTTGTATGCAGTGTGACAACGGCAGGGAGTTTCTCACTACCTCGCTCCGCGATTATTTCTCCTCCCGCGGCATCTCTTTCCGCCTCACCTGCCCCCACACTTCTGCGCAAAACGGTAAAGTCAAACGTCATATTCGTACCACCAACGACGTCGTCCGCACCTTGCTGCTGCAAGCTGCCATGCCTCCTCCCTTTTGGGTTGAAGCACTCCACACCGCCACCACTCTCCTTAACATCCGTCCATCACGTGCCATTCACCACTTCACCCCCTACTTCTTGCTTTATGGCACACCTCCCACATACGATCATCTTCGGACTTTTGGGTGCCTTTGCTTCCCCAACACTTCTGCCACCGCTCCCCACAAACTTTCTCCGCGCTTGACGCGCTGCGTTTTCCTTGGCTATCCATGCGAACAGAAGGGTTACCGTTGCTTCGATCTCGCTACCCGTAAGGTTATTATTTCCCGGCATGTTACGTTCGATGAGCACATCTTCCCCTTCTCAGAACCACCGGTCGCAAAGAATCCCTCCCTGGGATCTCGTTCCTCGTACCTGCCACTGGAACCTCCCACTCCACATGCTCCCACCCTCCCATGCAGCCAACCACCGCATGCACCCACACGCCCTCACGTCTCGGCTCCCGCCCCGCCATGCCGCCACCTTTCGCCTGCACCCGGATCCCGCCCTCCTGCATGCGCTACGGGGCCCTCCTCGCCATGCACCCCGACGCGATCATCTGTCGCTCCTCTCGCTCCCACTCGCGTCATGGGGCCCGCCTTACCATGCACCCAGCCATCGCGCTCCCCGCCATGCAGCCACTCCCCGCCCGCCTCGCCATGCAACCGTCCCACCACTCGCATCGCAGGCTCGGGCCCTCCACCCGGATTCCCCTCGGGATCGCCCTCCCCACACCGCCCATCTCTCTTTCCCACTCCTTCCCCGCCACGTTATCCTCGGTCTCCTTCGGTCGCAGCCTTGCCTCCGCGCGTCGTGCCCGTCTCTCCGCCTGCCAACCCACATCACATGCAGACGCGAGGCAAGACGGGGTACACAATGCCTAAACGGATCCTTGATCTTCACGTTTCCGATGCTCCTTCCCCCATCCCTTCCCCGTACCGCGCCGCACTCAAGGACCCGCACTGGCATGCCGCGATGCTTGACGAGTTTAACGCGCTAATTCGGAATGATACGTGGTCTTTGGTTCCTTGTCCTGCAGGTGTTAACATGGTGACCGGCAAGTGGATTTTCCGCCACAAACTTCATCCCGATGGTACGCTGGCTCGCTACAAAGCTCGGTGGGTGGTACGCGGCTTCATGCAACAGCCGGGAGTTGACTATGGGGAAACATTCAGCCCTGTGGTCAAACCAGCCACCATCCGCGTCGTCCTCAGCATCGCGACTGACCAGTCTTGGCCCATCCGTCAGATGGATGTCAAGAATGCTTTCCTCCATGGTGATCTTGCTGAGACGGTCTACTGTCAACAACCTTCCGGTTTTGTTGATGCCACCGCTCCCACCCATGTCTGTCGCCTCAACAAGTCCCTATACGGGCTTAAGCAGGTGCCGCGCACGTGGTTCCTTCGGTTCACTCGCTTCATTCACTCTCTTGGCTTTGTGTCCCCGAAGTGCGACACCTCGCTCTTCATCCTCCACCGTGGTGCGTCCGTTGCCTATCTCTTGCTATATGTAGATGACATCATACTCACTGCCAGCACCACCTCCCTGCTTCAGTCGCTTGTCGCCTCCCTTGCCACCGAGTCCTCCATGGGTGATCTCGGCGACATCCACCACTTCCTTGGGATTAACGTCCACCGCTCTGCTACTGGCCTCTTTCTCTCCCAGGAGCAGTATGCTCTTGAGATCCTTGATCGCGCCTCCATGCTTAACTGCAAGCCCATTTCCACCCCCGTCGACACTAGCAGTAAGATCTCCGCTGCTTCTGGAGTGCCCTACTCCGATCCCACCCACTACCGTCGCCTTGCCGGCGCTCTCCAGTACCTCACACTCACACGACCTGATATCTCGTACGCTCTGCATCAGCTCTGTCTCGTCATGCATGCCCCTATGGAGGGGCACTTCCAGCTGCTTAAGCGGGTTCTTCGATACCTTCGTGGCACGACACATTACGGGCTTCAGCTCTATCGCTCGTCCTCGCACGATCTTATTGCTTATAGAGATGCTGACTGGGCTGGTTGTCCTGACACCCCTCGTTCTATATCCGGCTTCTGTGTGTTCCTCGGCGCCAACTTGGTCTCTTGGTCTTCCAAGCGACAACATATGGTATCTCACTCCAGTGCTGAAGCCGAATATCGTGATGTCTCTAACGGTGTTACTGAGTCGTGTTGGCTTCGCCAGCTTCTCACTGAGCTCCGTCGTCCACCTTCTCGAGCTACCCTTGTGTACTGTGATAATGTGAGTGATGTATATCTTTCGTCTAACCCCATTCAACATCAGCGGACGAAGCATGTGGAGATCGACTTGCATTTTGGTCGCGATCGTGTGGCCCTCGGTGAGGTCAAGGTGTTGGACGTCCCGACGGCCTCTCAGTTTGCAGATATCTTCACTAAGGGACTGTCGTCTTCGGTTTTTCGAGATTTTCGCTCCAGTCTACACGTCTTGCCTGGCGTCGTTTCGACTGCGGGGGGTGTTGAACCATTGTTGTATAACTGCATGTAATACTTATCTCTTCATCAGTTGTAACAACATGTACCTAGTCTACAGCCTGTACCTAGTCTCTCGGCTGATCCTGGTAGATCTCACGGGACGTGCCCTGCATGTAGGTGTCGTCTTTCATATATATGTAACTGATAGGCTGTAACACAAATCAAGGCAATAGACATCCTTCAGTTAATGCATGCAAGCAAGCAGCTGCGTGCGAGGGACTGCACCTACACTCGCCGGTGCACACTCCAGCTGTGGAACTACTACTACGTTGCTGCTGCTACTGCCACCACGGCGTTGCTGCTACGACCACTACACGGTGATGCTACGACCACTACGCGCTGCCGCTACTACACGACGGTGTTGCTCCTACTGCCACTACGGCGCTGCTACTCCTACACGACGGCAACAAGAAAAAAAAATGGTGACGCATGCTACAACGACGCGGGACGGCTATGGACAGAGAGGAGAAGTGGAGGAGAGCGGGGGTTGCGGCTCACCCGGGGGCAGAGGAGAAAATTCCCGACGCAGAGGAGAGAAACAACGGTGACGCCGTTGAGGTTCCCTGCAGACTAGTCGCCGAAGGTGGCCGAAGAGCCGGTCGTCGTGGACGACGAGGATGAAGACCCTGGCGTCCGATCTTCATGGGGACGGGTCGGCCTTGGCGTCCACTTCCTCCGGGTGCTGCTGGGGAAGAGGGGGGGCTGCCTACGTCGATGTTGAGCTCCAGCAGGAAAAGCCATGGCGACGACGACATCGGGTGGCTCAGCTCGACAGTTCTAGGAGGGAGAGGAGGAGGAAAATTTGTGGAGGAGGAACCCTAGGGCGCATATGCCGGAGGGGGGTTCAGGTGTCCGTGTGATAGAGGAGGAGGTCGATCTGGTGGTGGAGCTCTGGTCGTATAGGGGATGACGATAGCGAGGAGGAAGAGGAACGCTCCCTGGGCTTTGGGCCGACTGAAACAGGTCATGGGCCTTTGCCCTTTGTCTCTCTGCTTTAAAGGTTTTCCCAAATAACATAACATGATTTTTGGTTAAATCCCAGGGGTTAAAATGAAAAGAGTGTTAACAAAATAAAAATATCTTTGGTCTTCCAAAATCCCAGGGGTTAAAATGAAAAGAGTTTTAACAAAATAAGCAGGACATTTGCGAAGAACAAAATAAATTCCTTTTATTTAACATGGGGCTTTGTTTTTAAATAAAAGCAAAAGGAAAAATAAACCCAAACTAGAGGGGTGCACTCCACAACTAACAAGAAGATTTTTCAAATGGGAGGAACATTTTATTGGGGCAAAACAATAACTTTTAAATTTTCCTCAATTATAATTGGAAAAGAGGGAGTTGAAACTATGGTGCAACAAGGGGTTTTGAAGGGACTCTTGTTGCACCCGACCACATTACACATACCCCATCACATCCACACATTGCACTCACACTTCATACCAAGGTGAAACACAATCAACAAAAAACAAGGACAGAAGAAGTGATGATATGCATGATGTCATGATGCAACATAAAATGAAGACACAAACTTACACTCTTTATTCAAAACCAACTTGCCAACATAGGAAGGTTGCCATACAAGGAAAGATTTACAAAAAGTGGGAAGGAATGCACTCGGGCTGTTACACGAGAAGTGCAGCGGATGCAGCTAGGCACTATGCAGCCAAGGAGGGGGATGCCGAGGTGAGGCTATAATTTCAAACCCTCGAGCAACCTCTCCGACCAGATGAAACAATTGATGGAGTTGCATCGGATGGGGTGTCGGCCATGAAGGACGTCTGCATCAGGCTATGTCCTTCAGAGCCGCTGTCGAGCAGCTACTTGGCTTGGTGCAGAACCTAATCGTTGTCGCACCCCGGTTTGACGTCATGAAGCGTTCCATATGCATTGAGGGAGCTCAGATGGCTTTTGCGAAGACCATGGTGCATTGTACGAAGCTAAAGTGACTGAAATGGCCATCGGGCCCCGCCGCCTAGAAAGGAGCATATGCATCCCGAGCAGTATTTTCCCATCATTACAGATGATGCTCGGGCGATAGAAACCATGTGCCCTAAGAATGTAATTCTTGAGTGAGAGTACTATCATGTATGTTTATGGATAGTTAAACTATTGTGTTTATAATGCTATTGATTTACATGATATACCGTCACTACGAGAATCAACTTCTTTGCCATTTGCCATAGCGGACGACAAAGTTCAAGGTCACGGATGCCAACCTTTGCCGTCCGCTGGCTGACAGTTCCACTTCCAGCACTGTAAGTTACGGTAATCAGCTTCTTTGTCATCTGCAAAACGACAACGGAGGGCAAAGACCTTTGCCGTTGGTCTTCCTAGACAAGCTGGCGACAAAGGTGATAGACAAAAAAACATAACTGTCAGCCTCGTTAGGTTGCTAACGGCAGCCTGTGCTGTCTGCCAGCTAACAGCAAAGAGGCTCTGCCATTGCCGTCTACCCATTGACGTCAGTAGTCATGTGGTTGCATGTCACTCCTTCCTGCACCTTTGTCGCCTTTCATGTGTTTCTTTGCCGTATACTGGTCGCCAACTGATGGCAAAGTGACCAAATGGGTAAGTCCTGGTGCTCCCAAGTTGCACATATAGCTGCCATGTGGCACCTTTGCCATCAGCCGGCAAACGGCAAAGGCCTTTGTCGTGAGCTGACAGATGGCAATATGAATGTATTACCACTTTTTAAACTATTTTGTGTTATTTCCTACATTTTGAAAACACATATATGATATATATAGTTTCAAGCACTAAAATAGGCCATGTATTCCAACAAGTACTATGTAATATCCAACATTGTCGTGAATTATTAAATAAGAGAACACATAGGCTATTAAAAGAAGCAATGCACATAGATTCACACTGTTCATCCATGCATAGTTTCACATTGTTCATCAATACAAATCAAAAGAAAAACTAAATACTAGCATTCCATCATGCCAGCTTCCATGAAGTGAATCAAATCTACAAAATGGGAATAAGAAAGTTAGAAGAATAAGAAGAAGAAGACTAGAAGAAGAACAAGAGCAAGAAGAGAAGAAGAAGATGAAGAAGAAGAAAGAGAATAAAAATAATAAGAAAACTTACCATCATCGTCATCACGGAGGTGAAGCATCTGGGTTGCTTGGATCGGTTTCACCTGCAGAAGGGGTGTGCGATGTGGCTCAGCAGTTATGTTGTACCAAAGATCATTTGCAATGTCTCGTTAGCATGATGACACTCAAATGTTAAGACTAGTAACTAATGACCATTCAAATGGAACTCACCGTTCCCGGTGGAGTAATGACTCGCATTGGCGAAAGGGTCTCACTGGTCTTCTCGCATACAGACTATACCTTTGGTTTTGACGAGTCAGTCATATTTGCTAGTAATGAGACGAACATCTACGTGCATGAATTGGCTAATATGTAGAAGAAAATTACCACGAGGAGCTCGTACATGGTTCCGTGAGCCGCCTCATTCCGTTCCCTCTCCTCCTGCAACAACCGAGTCGTCTTCTCCTCCACGGCCAGTTCATTATCCGCCACCACACGGTCCCTGTCCTCAAGAAGCGTTTGGGTTGTAACTCTCTTCTAAAGAGCAGCTTGCAACACCACTCCTTGTTAGCATTGTAATCATCGATGTCCGCACATAATGTAATGGAGGAAATATATCTGAGTCCGTATAACTAACCTCGATGGCGAGACCAACTGGACGTGGGCGAGTCCTTATCTCTGGACAAGAGCTCGTTTCATGCGCCTTGATCTCCGGGAGAGTGAGAGGACAACATAGCAGTCCATCTCCAATGTATATCGAGCCATGGGGTCTCTAGCCACTAGCTATCATCACCAGTTCTGGATCAATAGGAAGTCGGCTCGGGTTAAAGTCCTCCCCTTTGTTGGAATTATGCCCTAGAGACAATAATAAATATTGTTATTATTATAATTCCTGTATCAAGATAATCGTTTATTATCCATGCTATAATTGTATTGAATGAAGACTTTTATACATGTGTGGATACATAGACAAAACACTGTCCCTAGCAAGCCTCTAGTTGGCTAGCCAGTTGATCAAAGATAGTCAGGGTCTTCTGATTATATACAAGGTGTTGTTGCTTGATAACTGGATCACGTCATTAGGAGAATCACGTGATGGACTAGACCCAAACTAATAGACGTAGCATGTTGATCGTGTCATTTTGTTGCTACTGTTTTCTGCGTGTCAAGTATTTGTTCCTATGACCATGAGATCATATAACTCACTGACACCGGAGGAATGCTTTGTGTGTATCAAACGTCGCAACGTAACTGGGTGACTATAAATATGCTCTACAGGTATCTCCGAAGGTGTTCGTTGAGTTTGTTTGGATCGAGCGTGGGATTTGTCACTCCGTGTGACGGAGAGGTATCTCAGGGCCCACTCGGTAATACAACATCACACACAAGCCTTGCAAGCAATGTGACTTAGTGTAAGTTGTGGGATCTTGTATTACGGAATGAGTAAAGAGACTTGCCGGTAAACGAGATTGAAATAGGTATGCGGATACTGACGATCGAATCTCGGGCAAGTAACATACCGAAGGACAAAGGGAATGACATACGGGATTATATGAATCCTTGGCACTGAGGTTCAAACGATAAGATCTTCATAGAATATGTGGGATCCAATATGGGCATCCAGGTCCCGCTATTGGGTATTGACCGAGGAGTCACTTGAGTCATGTCTACACAGTTCTCGAACCCGCAGGGTCTGCACACTTCAGGTTCGACGTTGTTTTATGCGTATTTGAGTTATATGGTTGGTTACCGAATGTTGCTTGGAGTCCCAGGTGAGATCACGGACGTCACGAGGGTTTCCGGAATGGTCCGGAAACGAAGATTGATATATAGGATGACCTCATTTGATTACCGGAAGGTTTTCGGAGTTACCGGGAATGTACCGGGAATGATGAATGGGTTTCGGGTGTTCACCGGGGGGAACCCACCCCGGGGAAGCCCGTAGGACTTGGGGGTGGCGCACCAGCCCTTGGTGGGCTGGTGGGACAGCCCAAGAGGGCCCTATGCGCCAAGGATAGAAAATCAAAGAGAAAAGAAAAAAAAGAGGTGGGAAAGGAGAGAAGGACTCCACTTTCCAATCCTAGTTGGACTAGGATTGGAGGAGGACTCCTCCTCCCCTTGGTGCGCAGCCCTTGGGGCTCCTTGAGCCTCAAGGCAAGGCTCCCCTCCCTCCTCCTATATATATGGAGAAATTAGGGCTGATTTGAGACAACTTCTCAAAGGCAGCCCGACCACATACCTCCACGGTTTTACCTCTAGATCGTGTTTCTGCGGAGCTCGGGCGGAGCCCTGCCGAGATCAGATCACCACCAACCTCCGGAGCGCCGTCACGGTGCCGGACAACTCATCTACCTCTCTGTCGCTCTTGCTGGATCAAGAAGGCCGAGATCATCGTCGAGCTGTACGTGTGCTGAACGCGGAGGTGCCGTCCGTTCGGCACTAGATCGTGGGACGGATCGCGGGACGGTTCGTGGGACGGTTCGCGGGGCGGATCGAGGGATGTGAGGACGTTCCACTACATCAACCGTGTTCACTAACGCTTCTGCTGTGCGATCTACAAGGGTGCGTAGATCGGAAATCACCTCTCGTAGATGAACATCTCCATGATAGGTCTTCATGCGCGTTGGAAAAAATTTGTTTCCCATGCGACGTTCCCCAACAGTGGCATCATGAGCTAGGTTCATGTGTAGATGTCTTCTCAAGTAGAACACAAAAGTTTTTGTGGGCGGTGATGTGCGTTTTGCTGCCCTCCTTAGTCTTTTCTTTATTCCGCGGTATTGTTGGATTGAAGCGGCTTGGACCGACATGACTCGTACGCTTACGAGAGACTGGTTTCATCGCGACGAGTAACCCCCTTTGCTCAAAGATGACTAGCAAATGTCGGTTTCTCCAACTTTAGTTGAATCAGATTTGACCGAGGAGGCCCTTGTATAAGGTTAAATAGCAATTCATATATCTCCATTGTGGTGTTTGCGTAAGTAAGATGCGATCCTACTAGATACCCATGGTCACCACGTAAAACATGCAACAACAAAATTAGAGGACGTCTAACTTGTTTTTGCAGGTATGCTTGTGATGTGATATGGCCAATGATGTGATGTGATATATTGGATGTATGAGATGATCATGTTGTAATAGATAATATCGACTCGCACGTCGATGGTACGGCAACCGGCAGGAGCCATAGGGTTGTCTTTAAACTAACGTTTGTGCTTGCAGATGCGTTTACTATTTTGCTAGGACGTAGCTTTAGTAGTAATAGCATGAGTAGCACGACAACCCCGATGGCGACACGTTGATGGAGATCATAGTGTGGCGCCGGTGACAAAAAGATCGTGCCGGTGCTTTGGTGATGGAGATCAAGGAGCACGTGATGATGGCCATATCATGTCACTTATGAATTGCATGTGATGTTAATCCTTTTATGCACCTTATTTTGCTTAGAACGACGGTAGCATTATGAGGTGATCTCTCACTAAAATTTCAAGACGAAATTGTGTTCTCCCCGACTGTGCACCGTTGCTACAGTTCGTCGTTTCGAGACACCACGTGATGATCGGGTGTGATAGACTCAACGTTCACATACAACGGGTGCAGAACAGTTGCACACACGGAACACTCGGGTTAAGCTTGATGAGCCTAGCATGTGCAGACATGGCCTCGGAACACATGAGACCGAAAGGTCGATCATGAATCATATAGTTGATATGATTAGCATAGGGATGCTTACCACTGAACTATACTCAACTCACGTGATGATCGGACTTGAGCTAGTCTAAGTGGGTCATGAACCACTCAAATGACGAGAGATGTACTTTTTGAGTGGGAGTTTAGCAAGTTATTTGATTAAGTTAAACTCTAATTATCTTGAACATAGTCTAAGTCCACTTTGAATATGTTTGTGTTGTAGATCATGGCTCACGCGACAGTCACCCTGAATTTTAATACGTTCCTAGAGAAAGCCAAGTTGAAAGATGATGGAGGCAACTTTGTAGACTGGGCTCGTAATCTTAAATTGATCCTACAAGCTGGGAAGAAGGATTATGTCCTTAATGCTGCGCTAGGAGATGAACCACCCGCTACGGCTGACCAGGATGCTAAGAACGCTTGGTTAACACGTAAGGAGGACTACTCAGTAGTTCAATGTGCAGTCTTGTATGGCTTAGAACTGGGACTTCAACGTCGCTTTGAGCGTCATGGAGCATATGAGATGTTCGAGGAGTTGAAGTTCATCTTTCAGAAGAACGCCCGGATCGAGAGGTATGAGACCTCCGATAATTTCAATGCTTGCAAGATGGAGGAGAATTCGTCTGTCAGTGAACATGTGCTCAAAATGTCTGGGTACTCAAACCGTCTAGCTGTGCTGGGGATTGAACTCCCGCAAGAGGCTATCACTGACAGAACTCTTCAATCACTGCCGCCAAGCTATAAGGGCTTTGTGTTGAACTACAACATGCAAGGGATGAACAAGTCACTCGGCGAGTTGTTTGCGATGCTGAAAGTCGCAGAGTCTGAACTCCGTAAAGAGCATCAAGTGTTGATGGTGAATAAGACCACTAGTTTCAAGAGAAACGGCAAAGGCAAGAAGGGCAATTCAAAGAAGAGCGGCAAGCCTGTTGCCAATCCGACGAAGAAACCCAAAGCTGGACCTAAGCCTGAAACAGAGTGCTACTATTGCAAGGGTATGGGTCACTGGAAGCGCAACTGCCCCAAGTATCTAGCTGATTAGAAGGCGGCCAAAGAAAAATCAGGTATATTTGATATACATGTTATTGATGTGTACTTAACCGGCTCTCGTAGTAGTGCCTGGGTATTCGATACCGGTTCTGTTGCTCATATTTGCAACTCGAAACAGGAACTGTGGAATAGGCGAAGGCTGGCGAAAGATGAAGTGACGATGCGCGTAGGAAATGGTTCCAAGGTTGATGCAATCGCCGTCGGCACAGTTTCACTTCAGTTACCATCGGGATTAGTTATGAACTTGAATAATTGTTATTTAGTGCCTGCGTTGAGCATGAACATTATATCTGGATCTTGTTTATTGCGAGACGGTTACTCTTTTAAGTCAGAGAATAATGGTTGTTCTATTTCTATGAGTAATATCTTTTATGGTCATGCACCCAATGTGAGAGGATTGTTCATCTTGAATCTTGATAGCGATACACATATACATAACATTGAGACCAAAAGAGTTAGAGTTAACAATGATAGCGCCATGTTTTTGTGGCACTGTCGCTTAGGTCATATTTGTGTAAAGCGCATGAAGAAACTCCATACCGATGGACTTTTGGAGTCACTTGACTTTGATTCACTTGACACGTGCAAACCATGCCTCATGGGCAAGATGACTAAAACTCCGTTCTCCGGAACAATGGAGCGTGCCAGTGACTTATTGGAAATCATACATACCGATGTGTGCGGTCCGATGAGCGTGGAGGCACGCGGTGGATATCGTTATTTTCTCACCTTCACTGACGATTTGAGTAGATATGGTTATGTCTACTTAACGAAGCACAAGTCTGAAACATTTGAAAAGTTCAAGCAATTTCAGAGTGAAGTTGAAAATCATCATAACAAGAAGATCAAGTTCCTACGATCTGATCATGGGGGTGAATATCTGAGTTTCGAGTTTGGTGCACACTTAAGACAATGTGGAATTGTTTCATAGTTGACACCGCCTGGAACACCACAGCGTAATGGTGTGTCCAAACGTCGTAATCGTACTTTATTAGAGATGGTGCGATCTATGATGTCTCTTACCGATTTGCCATTATCGTTTTGGGGTTATGCATTAGACACAGCTGCATTCACTTTAAATAGGGCACCATCAAAATCCGTTGAGACGACACCATACGAACTGTGGTATGGCAAAATGCCAAAGTTGTCGTTTCTTAAAGTTTGGGGATGTGATGCTTATGTCAAAAAGCTCCAGCCTGAAAAGCTGGAACCCAAAGCGGAAAAGTGCATCTTCATAGGTTACCCAAAGGAGACAGTTGGGTACACCTTCTATCTCAAATCCGAGGGCAAAGTGTTTGTTGCTAAAAACGGAGCTTTTCTCGAAAAGGAGTTTCTCTCGAGAGAATTGAGTGGGAGGAAGATAGAACTTGATGAGGTTGTCGAACCTCTCATCCCTCTGGATGGTGGCGTAGGGCAAGGGGAAACCCCTGTCGTTGCGACGCCGGTTGAGGAGGAAGTTAATGATGATGATTATGAAACTCCGGTTCAAGTTCCTATCGAACCACGCAGGTCGACGAGACCACGTGCTGCTCCAGAGTGGTACGGTAATCTCGTTTTGTCAATCATGTTGTTAGACAACAATGAACCTGCAAATTATGAAGAAGCAATGGTGGGCCCAGATTCCAACAAATGGCTGGAGGCCATGAAGTCCGAGATAGGATCCATGTATGAAAACAAAGTGTGGACTTTGGAAGTACTACCTGAGGGTCGCAAGGCTATTCAGAACAAATGGATCTTTAAGAAGAAGACGGACGCTGACGGTAATGTGACCGTTTATAAAGCTCGACTTGTGGCAAAGGGTTTTTCACAAGTTCAAGGAGTTGATTACGATGAGACATTCTCACCCGTAGCGATGCTTAAGTCCGTCAGAATCATGTTAGCAATAGCTGCATTTTTCGATTATGAAATCTGGCAGATGGATGTCAAAACGGCGTTCCTTAACGGTTTCCTTAAGGAAGAGTTCTATATGATGCAACCCGAAGGTTTTGTCGATCCTAAGAATGCTAACAAGGTGTGCAAGCTCCAGCGATCCATTTATGGACTGGTGCAAGCATCTCGGAGTTGGAACAAACGCTTTGATGAGGTGATCAAAGCATTTGGGTTTATACAAGTGGTTGGAGAATCTTGTATTTACAAGAAAGTGAGTGGGAGCTCTGTGGTGTTTCTAATATTATATGTGGATGACATATTGCTGATTGGAAACAACGTAGAGTTTTTGGAGAGCATAAAAGATTACTTGAATAAAAGTTTCTCTATGAAGGACCTAGGGAAGTTGCTTACATTCTAGGCATTAAGATCTACAGGGATAGATCGAAACGCCTGATAGGACTTTCACAAAGCACATACCTTGATAAAGTTTTGAAAAGGTTCAAAATGGAACAGTCCAAGAAAGGGTTCTTGCCAGTTTTACAAGGTACGAGATTGAGTAAGACTCAGTGCCCAGCAAATGATAAAGATAGAGAGCATATGAGCACCGTCCCCTATGCTTCAGCCATAGGATCTATCATGTATGCAATGCTGTGCACTAGACCGGACGTTAGCCTGGCCATAAGTATGGCAGGCAGGTTCCAGAGTAATCCAGGAATGGATCACTGGACGGCGGTCAAGAATATCCTGAAGTACCTGAAAAGGACTAAGGAGATGTTTCTCGTGTATGGAGGTGACGAAGAGCTCGCCGTAAAGGGTTACGTCGATGCAAGCTTTGACACAGATCCGGACGACTCTAAGTCGCAGACCGGATACGTATTTATTCTTAATGGGGGTGCAGTAAGCTAGTGCAGTTCCAAGCAAAGTGTCGTAGCTGATTCTACATGTGAAGCGGAGTACATGGCTGCCTCGGAGGTGGCTAAGGAGGGTGTCTGGATGAAGCAGTTCATGACGGATCTTGGAGTGGTGCCAAGCGCACTGAATCCAATAACCTTGTTCTGTGACAACACGGGTGCCATTGCCTTAGCAAAGGAACCACGGTTTCACAAGAAGACCAGACACATCAAACGACGCTTCAACCTCATCCGCGACTACGTCGAAGGGGAGGACGTAAATATATGCAAAGTGCACACGGATCTGAATATAGCAGACCCGCTCACTAAACCTCTTCCACGGGCAAAGCATGATCAACACCAGAACAGTATGGGTGTTAGATTTATTACAATGTAATTCGCATGATGATGTGAGGGCTAGATTATTAACTCTAGTGCAAGTGGGAGACTGTTGGAGTTATGCCCTAGAGGCAATAATAAATATAGTTATTATTATAATTCCTGTATCAAGATAATCGTTTATTATCCATGCTATAATTGTATTGAATGAAGACTTTTATACATGTGTGGATACATAGACAAAACACTGTCCCTAGCAAGCCTCTACTTGGCTAGCCAGTTGATCAAAGATAGTCAGGGTCTTCTGATTATATACAAGGTGTTGTTGCTTGATAACTGGATCACGTCATTAGGAGAATCACGTGATGGACTAGACCCAAACTAATAGACGTAGCATGTTGATCGTGTCATTTTGTTGCTACTATTTTCTGCGTGTCAAGTATTTGTTCCTATGACCATGAGATCATATAACTCACTGACACCGGAGGAATGCTTTGTGTGTATCAAACGTCGCAACGTAACTGGGTGACTATAAAGATGCTCTACAGGTATCTCCGAAGGTGTTCGTTGACTTTGTTTGGATCGAGACTGGGATTTGTCACTCCGTGTGACGGAGAGGTATCTCGGGGCCCACTCGGTAATACAGCATCACACACAAGACTTGCAAGCAATGCGACTTAGTGTAAGTTGCAGGATCTTGTATTACGGAACGAGTAAAGAGACTTGCCGGTAAACGAGATTGAAATAGGTATGCGGATACTGACGATCGAATTTCGGGCAAGTAACATACCGAAGGACAAAGGGAATGACATACGGGATTATATGAATCCTTGGCACCGAGGTTCAAACGATAAGATCTTCATAGAATATGTGGGATCCAATATGGGCATCCAGGTCCCGCTATTGGGTATTGACCGAGGACTCACTCGGGTCATGTCTACATAGTTCTCGAACCCGCAGGGTCTGCACACTTAAGGTTCGACGTTGTTCTATGCGTATTTGAGTTATATGGTTGGTTACCGAATGTTGCTCGGAGTCCCGGGTGAGATCACGGACGTCACGAGGGTTTCCGGAATGGTCCGGAAACGAAGATTGATATATAGGATGACCTCATTTGATTACCGGAAGGTTTTCGGAGTTACCGGGAATGTACCGGGAATGACGAATGGGTTCTGGGTGTTCACCGGGGGGGAACCCACCCCGGGGAAGCCCGTAGGCCTTGGGGGTGGCGCACCAGCCCTTGGTGGGCTGGTGGGACAGCCCAAGAGGGCCCTATGCGCCAAGGATAGAAAATCAAAGAGAAAAGAAAAAAAAAAGAGGTGGGAAAGGAGAGAAGGACTCCACTTTCCAATCCTACTTGGACTAGGATTGGAGGAGGACTCCTCCTCCCCTTGGTGCGCAGCCCTTGGGTCTCCTTGAGACTCAAGGAAAGCCTCCCCTCCCTCCTCCTATATATATGGAGCAATTAGGGCTGATTTGAGACAACTTTTCAAAGGCAGCCCGACCACATACCTCCACGGTTTTACCTCTAGATCGCGTTTCTGCGGAGCTCGGGCGGAGCCCTGCCGAGATCAGATCACCACCAACCTCCGGAGCGCCGTCACGCTGCCGGAGAACTCATCTACCTCTCCGTCTCTCTTGTTGGATCAAGAAGGCCGAGATCATCGTCGAGCTGTACGTGTGCTGAACGCGGAGGTGCCGTCCGTTCGGCACTAGATCGTGGGACGGATCGCGGGACGGTCCATGGGACGGTTCGCGGGGCGGATCGAGGGACGTGAGGACGTTCCACTACATCAACCGCGTTCACTAACGCTTCTGCTGTGCGATCTACAAGGGTACGTAGATCGGAAATCCCCTCTCGTAGATGAACATCACCATGACAGGTCTTCGTGCGCGTAGGAAAATTTTTGTTTCCCATGCGACGTTCCCCAACACCCTTTCCTCGCCTTCCCCTCCTCTTTGTACCTCATGAGCTTGTGGCGGGAGGAGATGTTGCTGAACTTTTCTTGATGATCAAGGTCAGACTCAGAGAATGCCTCGGCCTTCTTGTATGAGGCAGTATGGTCCATGGAATAGAGTTCGTACACCTGTGGAACCTCCGAGTTATTATCTCTTGCCTAAAAGAGAGGTACAAAGTATTAGTAAAGAGCTCAAGCTAGCATGAAGAATGAATTGCATCAATCATGAAGCAAACCACATACCTAGTTCCGCGCGAACTGATATAAGTTAGCGTTGGCTTGATGGTGTGGCACACCAACCATTTGGGCACGTCGATCCTTCACATTGTCATGGATGGTGACTCCTCGCAGGTGCGTTGGTCTTCCTCCAAGCTTAAATGTTGATGTAGCATAGATACGACAAGTATTTCCCTCAGTTAAGAAACCAAGGTATCAATCTAGTAGGAAGATCCACAAGACAATGTAAGCATCACCTGCACAGAAATAGAAAATCCTCGCAACCCAACACGTAGAGGGGTTGTCAATCCCTCATGGGTAAAGTAAGGATAGATTGATAGATGCAAATAAGAGTGATAGAAAATAGAATGCAGCAAGGTATTTTAGGGTTTTTTGATAATACAGATCTGAAAAAACGGAGCAAATAAAGATGAAAAGCAAATAGCAAAGTAGATATTGCAAATAGATGATGTGAAGTAGACCCGGGGGCCGTAGGTTTCACTAGTGGCTTCTCTCGATAAAATAGCAATTGGTGGGTAGACAAATTACTATTGGGCAATTGATAGAAAAATAAATAATTATGACAATATTCATAACAATGATCATGTATATAGGCATCACGTTCAAAATAAGTAGACCGACTTCGACCTGCATCGACTTATATTACTCCACACATGGACCACTATCTAGCATGCATCTAGTGTATTGATTTCATGGAGAAATGGAGTTATTCCTTAAGAATTATGTCATGATGTTGACAAGATCTATTCATGTAGGAATAGACCCCCGTCTTTTTTATCCTTAATGGCAACGATACATGCGTGTCATGTCTCTTTCTTCCACTGAGATTGAGCACCGCAAGATCGAACCCATCACAAAGCACCTCTTCCCATTCCAAGATAAAAATATCAAGTTGGCCAGATAAAAACCAAATATCAGAGAAGAAATACGAGGCTATAATAATCAAGCATGAATATGTTTTCATAGATGTAATCATAAACTCGCAATTCATCAGATCCAAATAAACACACCGCAAAACAAAGAGTCACATCATATGGATCTCCAAGAGACCATCGTATTGAGAAAAAATGGGAGAGAAATCCATCTAGCTACTACCTACGAACCAGTAGTTCTGATATGAACTACTCGCGCATCATGGGAAGAACACCAATGGAGATGGTGAACTCCGCCATGATCGTGTTCTTCTGTGGAAAAGTTTGTAGATTGCTTTTCGTGGCTCTGGAACTTTCGGCGATTGAAATGATTTTTCGTTGACTCCTCTAGGTTTTGTGGAATATTGAGCTATTTATAGAGTTCACGGGTGGTGCAGAAGCTTCAGGAGGGCCCCCCTAGACACCAGGCTACGCTAGGGGCCTCTGATCCGCCGTGGTGTCTAGTGCCCCCCTGGGCCTTGGCTGCTACTGAATCTTGCCCCCCAAGTTTCCCTCTGGTAAAAAAATCTCCGTAAAGTTTTGTGGCAATTGGACCTCATCTAATATGGATTTTTTGCGAAGAAAATAAAACAGCAACTCACAGTAGGCACTATCTCAATAGGTTAGTCCCAAAAAATGATACAAAATTGCTATAAAATGATTATAAAACATCCAAGAATGATAACATAAGATAATAGAACAATCAAAAATTATAGATATGTTGGTGACACATCAGACGGCTTGCCACTGGTTTGTGCACCACTCATCCACCAAGGCCTCCCAACAATCCATCTTATCCGCACACCATCTTGGGGGCACCTAAGTTAGTAAATAGAAATTTGAGAGCTACGCCTATGAATGAGATCAAGGAAACTAAGTACCAGGCCTTAAGAATAGGTAATTACCTTCACGTATTGGTCCTTCTTCAGAAACTTTCGACGACACGATGGTGTGCCCTTCTTAATACCATGAGTGGTGTAGTAGTCGTGAACAGCCTCGGCCGAGCCTCGTGCCACAAGTTCTATAATAGGCGCTTGCACTCAGTATTGATAACCTTTGCCACGGTCTCCTCGTATCCCACCTCACACCTGTAGAAGGCCTACAATCAAACGAGACAACACTAATTAGTACAATAACTAGCTATTGTTAATATTTAATTGTGTAAATGAGAAATTACCCAAAAGCTTATGATCACCATCTTGGCCCTCGTGTGGCACAGGACACCGTCGATCATCTCCTCCGGCGGGGCCAGGGGAGCCAAGTAGTGCTCCCAGCTCAATCCTTGCCGTGGATGCTGACCCTCATCGGGCAACATGACAAACCTTGGGAAATTTTGCTGGAAAAGCACAACAAAGACGGTGTTGGTCTTGCGGAGTCCATTGGCGTGTCACCAACCCCTGTAATATGAGAATGTCAATGCATTAGATATTTGAAGAAATGTGAAGGCAAAAGGTACAGAAAGAGTAAATGCACTTAATTCTCCCCCTCTCCGTAATCACCGGCCTCTTCTCATGGGTAGCCGGCAAGGGCGGGAGCCATCTACCATCACGCTTGTACATGGTGAACCCCTCAACCACCTCGCCCTCACTATCAGTGAAATCATCCCCTCCACCATC